>NC_134711.1:292714104-293319104 GCF_049634645.1 Pelodiscus sinensis | reverse complement strand
GGGGGAGAGGTGCTAGCTTCGCGTCTTCCTGGTCTGCTGGGGGGAAGCAGCTAGTGCGGGGTTGCCTCACCCCGTTTGTAAGTAGGGATCCGATGTAAGCCGGGGACTGCCTGTACTGTACTTCACTATGTTTAACACTTGTGGGAATAAAGGGAATCAAGTTTTTCTGCCTTTGGCAGAACCCCTTTCTCCCTAATACTATAAACAACACAGTGATTTTCAATGACTGTGTGTGTGTGTGTGTGTGTGTGTGTGTGTGTGTGTGTGTGTGTGTGTGTGTGTGTGTGTGTGTGTGTGAACTCACACACACACTCCATGATCATAGATATGAAGTTTAAACTTTGAACTAAATATTTGACGGATGTGTCCTTCATGTGGAAGTAGAGAGCTGGTAATCAATTGCAGAAAGGAAATATTGTACTATTTATGACCCTGTAGAGGACTTACCAGAAGGCTTAAAATATTTAAAGTCTAAAAGAACCAAAAATAGTGCCTAAAATTTCGGGATATTCCGACATTTGAATGGAAAAATCATGTGCTTAGCCTACTTTTGATAGCCAGTCTATTTAAATAGTCCTAAGAAATCCATCTTTTAAGTAAGAAGGGTGGCAATGATATGACAATAATAAATAAAGTTGTAGAATGTCTTCAAGGTGTAGTACAATAATAATTTAGGCACACTTTAAACATTGCCTGGTTATTGCTTATAAGGGACACCACAAATACCATTCATATGCACAACACTCCTCTGCATTCTGCTTGGTATTATAAAGACAGTGTGGTGTTTTGGATGCTGCTTTTATTTGTTAGAACTGGGAGCACTGGCTGATGGGAATCTGGAAGCATAGGAAACAGGAAGGAGGGGGGAGGAGATGGGCCAGGCCTAAGTGAGAGCTACAGAGGGGAGCAACAGCAGCTTTGTAAAGAGGTTTCACCTTTGATAAATAAAGGCCTGTTGAAGTTTGTTACTACCTTGCTTGCATGATACAACATTTTGGAGACGAGGATGGGATTTGCCTGAAGGTGTGGCAGAAACATTTACAATGCACCTTATCTGTTCTGGAATATGTGCAGTAGTGACTTTGTCCACTCTCAGCACAGTAACATCTGGTATTTTAACTGCATGCACCTGTTCATTGGACTGGTACTGCGGCATACCTTAGCAAAATGCCCAAACTTTTTGCAATGATTGCACTGAGCTTCTTTTGGAGGACATCTTGTGTAGCTTGCAAGGTGTTGTGGGGATCCACAGAGAAAGCAGGCTTTTGCTGTGCTTTGAATTTGCTGATTCTGTGGTTTTTCATTAGTTTTCCCCTTGTGATTGTTTGTCTGCAGCAATAGTGGACTTTTCTGCAAAGGAGTTATAGCCTGGACTGGGCCTCCTGTATCCATGCTCATTATTTTGGCTTCTGCTATAGCTGACTCAATCTGGGTAGCAATGGTTATTGCTTTTTCCAGTGTAAGTTGTGGTTCTACAAGCAAGCGTTCCCTTACACGAAACATGGTTGTTTTCTCAATGAGCTGGTTTCTAATCATCTCATCTGCCATATTCCCAAAGTCACAAGTAACTAGGGGTATGTCTACACTACCCCGCTAGTTCGAACTAGCGGGGTAATGTAGGCATACCGCACTTGCAAATGAAGCCCGGGATTTGAATTTCCTGGGCTTCATTTGCATAAGCGGGGAGCCGCCATTTTTAAAACCCCGCTGGTTCGAACCCCGTGCAGCGCGGCTACACGGGGCACGAACTAGATAGTTCGAACTAGGCTTCCTAGTTCGAACTACTATTACTCCTCATTTCACGAGGAGTAACGGTAGTTCGAACTAGGAAGCCTAGTTCGAACTACCTAGTTCGTGCCCCGTGTAGCCGCGCTGCACGGGGTTCAAACCAGCGGGGTTTTAAAAATGGCGGCTCCCCGCTTATGCAAATGAAGCCCAGGAAATTCAAATCCAGGGCTTCATTTGCAAGTGCGGTATGCCTACATTACCCTCCTAGTTCGAACTAGGAGGGTAGTGTAGACATACCCAATCAGACTCCTCAGAGAAGCAACATACTGCATTATAGTCACCCTGGTTTCTGCTCACGCTGGCGAAATCTGTAGTGATTAGCTACTACATTGACTTTTGGCACAAAAAAGTTCTTTAATGCAATGAGTGCAGGCTCATATTTATCATCTGTAAGGGGAAAAGTGTAAAATACACGCTGCCCTTCTGCTCCAAGGCAGTGGATTAGCAGAGCACTCTTTCTTACTTCAGAACTCTCTGTAGCGCTGATTGCAAGTAGATAAGTCTCAAACATATGGATCCAGGCAGTAAAAGCAATTGGAGGCTCACCTGGCCTTTGCAGAAAGGGTGCAGGTGGGTTCAGAGGCAGAAGATCCATCCTCGTTGCCAAAAATGTTGTATCATGCAAGCAAGGTAGTAACAAACTTCAACAGGCCTTTATTTATCAAAGGTGAAACCTCTTTACAAAGCTTGGGATTGAACTAAAGAGGGTCGTTTTGTTGTTATAAATATGGATTTGGCGCAATTTCAAGCTCTTGGGACCTCACTATGTTAAGAAAAACAGAAAGTGAACAGCATTGATCGAGCACAGGAAAAAGGATGTCATGAGGTTTTTTTTTTCAGTTTAAGTTTTGGGGAGGTTACCACCATGCTGAGTGTTCTTGTTTTCTTCCCCAGTACTTAGTGCTTCCAAGAGAACACACTGCCCCTCTCCAGGACATATGAAAATTCTTCTTCCCTTATTGGAACTGCTGAGAAACCATACTGTTCACAGCAGGAAGGGCATTCAACAGATTTGTTCCACTTCACTCACATAAGGCTGGCAAACAGCCATTCAGAGTCCTCCTGCTGAACCTGTTAAACATTTCAGCACCATTAATAAGCAGGCAGAGGCCACAGACTTGTATCACAGCGTGGTTTACAGTTTATATAACTTGTTCATAAAAATGAGAACATTAACCCTCAGACCATCCCTTGTAGGGGATGGAAGTTTTGCCCCCATTTTACAGAAGGGTAAGCTTAAGAACTTTCCTGAGTCTATTAGTGCTGAACCTGAACCACTATCTGGCACTCATTTTTCAAGCAGTTAAACTGGTTGAAAATTTGAAAGTGGAAGGCAGCTTGAATGAAAGTGATCATGAAATCATAGAGTTCATGATAATAAGGAATGGTAGAAGGGAGAACAGCAAAATGGAGACAATGGTTAGAGACAAAGGCATTTTTTAGTAAACTGAGGGTATGTCTACCCTTCAGAATTTTTTTGGAAAAATGGATGTTTTTCTGAAAAAATATCACTTACATCCACTCTGCAATCACGTTCTTTCAGGAAAAAATTGAAAGAACAGAGGGGTTTTTCTGACATTGGTAAACCTCTTTCTATGAGGAAGAAGCCTTTTTCCAAAAGAGCTCTTTCAGAAAAAGGCATGTGTGGATAGGGAAGAGGGAGTTCTTTCGAAAGAAGAGGAAAAAGCACAGATGCCCTGGTTGCCACTCCGTCCATAGTAATGACAGCTTAAATGCGAGATAGCATACATTCAATGTGGATACTATCTTTTGAAAAAGCAGATCGCTTTTTCGATGCACTTTTGCTGTGTAGATGCTCTCTTTCGGAAGATTTTTTTTGGAAGATCTCTTCCAGAAAAGCTTCTTCCGAAAGAAGCCTGCAGTCTAGACATAGTCTCAGGGTATGTCTACACTACCCCGCTATTTTGAAATAGCGGGGTAATGTAGGCATACCGCAATTGCAAATGAAGCCCGGGATTTGAATTTCCCGGGCTTCATTTGCATAAGCGGGGCGCCGCCATTTTTAAATCCCCGCTGGTTCGAACCCCGTGCCGCGCGGCTACACGCGGCACGAACTAGGTAGTTCGAATTAGGCTTCCTAGTTCGAACTACCGTTACTCCTCGTGGAAATTCAAATCCCGGGCTTCATTTGCAATTGCGGTATGCCTACATTACCCTCCTATTTCGAAATAGAAGGGTAGTGTAGACATACCCTCAGAGAGCTGGTAGGTAAGCTCCCATGGAAAGCAAGACTATGAGGAAAAACAACTGAAGAGAGCTGGAAGTCTTTCAAAGGGACATTATTAAGGGTCCAAAAGCAAACTATTCTATTGTGTAGGAAAGATAGAAAGTATGGAAAAAAGACCAGGTTGGCTTAACCAGGGGATCTTGCATGATTTAAAAATCAAAAAGGAGTCATATAAGAAATAGAAGCTAGGTCAAATGACAAAGGCTGAATATAAACAAACAACACAGGTATGCAGAGGGAAGATTAGTAAGGCAAAGGCACAAAATGAGCTCAGTCTAGCTAGAGACATAAAGGGTAAAAAGAAAACATTCTATAAATATATTAGAAGCAAGTGGAAGACCTAAGGACATGGTAGGCCCATTGCTCAGTGAGGAGGGAGAAAAAACAACAGGAAAATTGGAAATGGCAGAGGTGCTTAATGACTTCTTTGTTTCAGTCTTCACCAAGAAGTTGATAATGAAGGGATGCCTGACATAATGAATGCTAGTGGAAATGGGGTAAGTTTAGTAGTTAAAATTAAAAAAGAACAAATTAAAAAATTACTTAGAAAAGTTAGATGTCTTCAAGTCTCCAGGGCCTGATGAAATGCATGCTAGAATGCTCAAGGAGCTGATAGAGGAGGTATCTGAGGCTTTAGCTATCATCTTTGAAAAATCCTGAAATTTGGGAGAGATTCCAGAAAACTGAAAAGGGGCAAATATAGTGTCCATCTATAAAAAGGGAAATAAGAACAACCCAGGAAACTACAGACCAGTAAGTTTAACTTCTGTGCCAGGAAAGATAATGGACCAGGTAATTAAGGAAGTCATCTTCAAACGTCTGGAAGAAAATAAGATAATAGGTAACACCAGCATGGATTTGTAAAAAACAAATGTCAAATCAATCTGATAGCTTTCTTTGATAGGATAACAAGTCTTGTGGATAAGGGGGAAGCAGTGATGTGGTTTACCTAGACTTTAGTAAGGCATATGATACAGCCTTGCATGACCTTCTTCTCAATAAACTAGCGAAATGCATTATATATGGGGCTACTATAAGGTGGGTGCATAACTGGCTGGATAACCATTCTCATAGAGTACTTATTAATGACTCAGACTCATACTGGAAGGGCATAACAAGTGGAGTTCTGCAGAGGTCTGTTTTGGTACCAGTTCTGTTCAATATCTTCATCAACAATTTAGATGATGTCATAGAGAGTACACTGAGGGTATGTCTACACTAGAAAGTTAGTTCGAACTAACGGACGTTAGTTCGAACTAACTTTCCTATGCGCTACACTAGCGCTCCGCTAGTTCGAATTTGAATCGAACTAGCGGAGCGCTTAGTTCGAACTAGGTAAACCTCATTTTACGAGGACTAACGCCTAGTTCGAACTAGCTAGTTCGAACTAAGGGCTGTGTAGCCCTTTAGTTCGAACTAGTGGGAGGCTAGCCCTCCCCAGGTTTCCCTGGTGGCCACTCTGGCCAACACCAGGGAAACTCTATGCCCCCCTCCCGGCCCCGGACCCCTTAAAGGGGCACGGGCTGGCTACGGTGCCCGTGCCAGGTGCAAGCCTGCCAGCACCCAGCTAGCAGACCCTGCACCTGGCACGGCACAGAGCCACCCACCCGATGCCCCCCAGCCCACCCCCTCTTGCCGGGACCAGGCTGGCGGCTCCCGGGAGCTTGCCCTGGACCGCAAGAGGCGGGCACCTTCCTGGGCTAGTGCGGACATCGTGGACCTCGTCCACGATCTCCGCACTAGGCACAGGAAAGTGGCCGTCTAGGGCAGGAGAGCTGCCAGCCTGGCCACCCAGGACCAGGTGTGCATGAAAATCAAGGGGGTCCACTGAGACCCCCGACACTGAGCCCTGAGCTTACAATGGCCGTACTGGGTCAGACCAAAGGTCCATCTAGCCCAGTAGCCTGTCTGCCAACAGCGGCCAACCCTAGGGACCCTGGAGGGGATGGACCGAAGACAATGACCAAGCCATTTGTCTCGTGCCATCCCTCTCCAGCCTTCCACAAACTTTGGGCAGGGACACCACTCCTACCCTCTGGCTAATAGGACTCCATGGACCCAACCTCCATGACTTGATCTCACTTCCCTTTAAACTCTGTTCTAGTTGTAGCCTTCACAGCCTCCTGCAGCAAGGAGTTCCACAGGTTAACTATTTGCTTTGTGAAGAACAACAACTTTCTCTTACTAGTTTCAAGCCTGCTACCCAGTCCTTTCCTTTGGTGTCCTCTAGTCCTTCTTTATGGGAACTCAGGAAGAACTTTTCTGAATGCACCCTCTCCACCCAACCCCTGCTTTTAGAGACCTCTATCCTGTCCCCCCTCCGTCTCCTCTTTTCTAAGCTGAACAGTCCCAGTCTCTGTAGCCTTTCTTCATCTGGGACCTGTTCCCAACCCCTGATCATGTTAGTTGCCCTCCCCTCTCCCAGCCTTTCTCTTCCCCTCTCCCACCTCCTTTTCCCAGTCTCCCCCAGTTTTTTTCAATAAAGACAGAGTCAATGTTGGAAGAAACGTTATCTTTATTTTGTACATCAATAAGAAGGGGGGCTAGGGAAGGGTAAGTGGAAGGAGGTGAGGGAGGTATGGGGTACGAGCCCCCGATGGCGAGGACTGGGCTGGCTCTGCGGGCTTCTGGGGGTGGAAGCTCTCCTGCTGCCCCCCAATTACCCCCTCTCCCCAGATGGCAGCCTGCGGCAAGTGCAGCCGGGGTGATGGCCGAGTGGTGTGATGTGCTCAGTGTGGGCACTCAGGGCACTCCAAGCCAGAACTTCTTTGCAAGCGGGGCACCCCTGAGAACTGTGTGTCCGGGGTGGGGGTCGGGACCCTTTAAGCGCAGCCCTCGGCTAGCCTGAGACAGCATCTCCATGCTCTAAGTCCTCCTTTTATGCCCTGCCGGCACTGCTTCCGGCCAGCCTTAAGCCCTGTTCAGAGTCCACTCAATGTGGACTTACTAGTTCGAACTAGCAAAACGCTAGTTCGAACTAGTTTTTAGTTCTAGATGCGTTAGTTCGAACTAGCTTAGTTCGAATTAACTAATTCGAACTAAGTTAGTTCGAACTAGCGCTGTAGTGTAGACGTACCCTTATTAAGTTTGCTGAGGATACCAAGCTGGGAGGGGTTGCAAGTACTTTGGAGGATAGGGTCATAAACATCTGTAAACACTTGGAAAGTGGCAAGGTGATAGGGAACAGCCAGCATGGATTTGTAAAGAACAAATCATGTCAAGCCAATCTGATAGCTTTCTTTAATAGGATAACAAGTCTTGTGGATAAGGGAGAAGCGATGGATGTGGTAAACCTAGACTTTAGTAAGGCGTTTGATATGGTCTCACATGATATTCTTATCAATAAACTAGGTAAATACAACTTAGATGGGGCTACTATAAGGTGGGTGCATAACTGGCTGGATAACCATACCTCAGAGAGTAGTTATTAATGATTCACAATCCTGCTGGAAAGGCATAACAAGTGGGGTTCCGCAGGGGTCCGTTTTGGGACCGGCTCTGTTCAATATCTTCATCAGCAGTTTAGATATTGGTATAGAAAGTACGCTTATTAAGTTTGCAGATGATACAAGCTGGGAGGTGTTGCGACTAATCTGGAGCACGGGGTCATAATTCAAAATGATCTGGACAAATTGGAGAAATGGTCTGAGGTAAATAGGATGAAGTTTAATAAAGACAAATGCAAAGTGTTCCACTTAGGAAGGAACAGTCAGTTTCATACATACAGAATGGGAAGCGACTGTCTGGGAATGAGTACTGCAGAAAGGGATCTAGGGGTATTAGTGGACCACAAGCTGAATCTGAGTCAGCAGTGTGATGCTGTTGCAAAGAAAGCAAACATGATTCTGGGATGCATTAACAGGTGTGCTGTGAGCAAGACACGAGAAGTCATTCTTCCATTCTGCTCTGTGCTGGTTAGGCCTCAGTTGGAGTATTGTGTTCAGTTCTGGGCACCGCATTTCAAGAACGATGTGGAGAAATTGGAGAGGGTCCAGAGAAGAGCAACAAGAATGTTTAAAGGTCTAGAGAACATGACCTATGAGGGAAGGCTGAAGGAATTGGGTTTGTTTAATTTAGAAAAGAGAAGATTGAGGGGGGACATGATAGCAGTTTTCAGATATCTAAAAGGGTGTCCTAAGGAGGAGGGAGAAAACTTGTTCGTCTTGACCTCTGAGGATAGAACAAGAAGCAATGGACTTAAACTACAGCAAGGGAGGTTTAGGTTGGACATTAGGAAAAAGTTCCTAACTGTCAGGGTAGTCAAACACTGGAATAAATTGGCCAGGGAGGTTGTGGAATCTCCATCTGTGGAGATATTTAAGAGTAGGTTAGATAAATGTCTATCAGGGATGGTCTAGACAGTATTTGGTCCTGCCATGAGGGCAGTGGACTGGACTCAATGACCTCTCGAGGTCCCTTCCAGTCCTAGTATTATATGATTCTATGATAAGTCAAAATGATCTGGACAAACTGGAGAAATGGTGCTGTGAGTGCAGGGGACTGGACTTGATCTCTTGAGAACCACTCCAGTTCTAGTATTCTATTCTACGTGTAAGGGGACTGTTACCCCTTACTAAAACTCTGTGGGAGTTTTTTGGTTTACCAGCTTCAGAAGGGGAAGGGTTCATGAGACTGACAGACCCCAGAGACAATGGAAAGCAGTCAACACTCCAGCTCAGCCTGACTGACAGGTTGTAAGTGGGGATTGTTCTGGCTCTGTCTCTGAACAAACAAGCTGTGTACAGAAGAGGTCCTGCAAAGACAGAGAGCTGAAAGAGGAGTACAAGAAGAAGTCCTGCAGCGACAGAACCAGACACAGACAGGCCAAGCAGTGCAGACCCTGTGTTGAGCAGCAGACTGGCAGTGCTCAGAAAGCCAAAAGGAACAGAGAAACAACACAAGGAGCTGGAACTGGCCAAGCAGCACAGCCTGCAGCCGGATGTGGTGAGCTACTGGGACCTGCAAAGTGTGGGGAAAGGCTCTGGACTGGGAGAGGGGTCTGGCCACTTAGAGACTGAGGCTGTGTGGTCACTGCCAGTGCAAGTGTGTCCAGCCTGCAGCCCCTTGCAGCACTTCCAGGGCTTCTAAGGAAGAGACTGTGAACTGTCCTTACACTCTGCAGACTGCTGTGTTGATGTCCCTGTGCTACAGAGCAGGGCTGTGTGTTCTCATTTAACCATTCTCATTGTTTCTTATTCTATTCTCTTTAATCAGTTGATGTTTAATAAATTGTATTTGCTTTGAACCTTATGAAGTGATCACTGGGCCAAGAAGGCCTGCAGTGTAAAGAGAGCACCTCGGAGTGGGGACACCCTAACTCCTGCCCCTAGTGATTACAAGGTCAGGGATTAAGCCCCAGGAAACCTGGGCCCAGCCTTGTTGGGGTTTCAAGGGTCTGCTACTCAGGAGAGTGGAGGGGGAGCCCTCAGGATCAGGGAGCCGTGGGGTAAAGGAAGTGGGAGCGGGGACTCAGATCCTTTCGCTGGTTCATTTCACCGGGGTGTATAGAAGCCAGGAAAGTTCCCCACAAGAGCGGGACCATTCCCCCGCTTACATACGATTCTATGTACATATCCCTAGAGTAAGCAGACAGTATTCATGAGCCACCAGCTATTTGTCCACTTTTTTCTGATTATTAAAATAGCGAACGTGATTCTTTAGCAGGCCAGAGCAGTCCTTGCCGACATCTTCCATTAATAACCTGAAATGAGGCAGAAAATCCACAGTGCAGTATCTGACCCTGAGTACAAGCTTTGCATTAAGTATGGGCATGAAAAACTCTATCACAGAATCATAGAAATGCTGATGCAGAACCAAGTAAACCTAGATCTCCACTGATGAAACCACAGCCTTGGTAACTTATTCCAGTACTTAACTATCCTTATCTGCGAAGTTTTTCCTCATATCTCACGTACACTTCTCTTGCTGCAGATTAAATCTCTTTGCCCAGCCTTGAGTAGACACAAAGAGCAGTTGATCCCCACTCTCTTTGTAACAGTGCTTTAATATAATTGAAGGCTGTTATTAGGTCCCTCCCCTCAATTTTATTTTCTCAAGACCAAACATGCCCAGATTTTTTACCTTTTCTCATACGTCACATTTTCTAAATTTTTATTTTTTTCTTGCTCTTCTCTGGACTCTTTACAGTTTGTCCACATCTTTCTTAAAGTGAGGTGCTCAAAACTGGATACAGTACTCCAGCTGAGGCCTTACCAGTGCCAAGCAGAATGGAACACTCACTTTTCAGATCTTACATACAGTGCACCTATTAATACATCCCCAAATATTAGCTATTTTTGGCAACTGCATCACATCTTTGATTCATATTCACTTTGTGATCTACTGTAACCCTCCCAGATTTTTTTCGGTGATACTACTGTCTCACCAGTTATTTCTCGCTTTGTAGAGATGGATTTGAGCAGAGGTGGGGAACCTTTTTGGGGTTGGGAGCCACACAAAATCAGTCAGGGGCCACACACACAAATCCCTCACTGATGTGGGGCCTGACTGAGAAGCAGAAAGACACTCATATTCCCCTCACACACCAGAGCCTGGGGGGAGGGAGGGCAGCCTAGGAGATTTTATGTGCTTGAGCCCCATGGTGGGATAGCGGCGGGGCTGGAGCACCAGCACAGGCTCCTCAATACAGGAGGGGGATGAGCCTCGAGGGCAGATCCAGGCAAGTGGGAGGCCACATCCGGCCCCTGGGCTTGAGGTTCCCCACCCCTGGATTTGAATTTGCCTTCACAAGTGCAATACTTTGCCCTTGCCTTATTAAATATTAAATAACTAAATTTCAATACAATATTCTAGACCAGATCATCAGCTGATATACTTTAGCATAGCCTCATTGATTTCAGTGGAGTTATGCCAATTCGCATTAATTGGAAGTTGAGCCTTCCACCCTTATTCTAGTGCCTCATTCAAATAATTCATTTGCAAAGAGAGAAAATCAGCCCTATATTATGTGAATGCAAAAATGCCCCAAGTAATTTCACTACTAATTTGTGCATTCAGGTACTGTTATGGGTATGCAAATACACTTGCCATGTGCAATCAGGAAGTCACTGTTTAGAAAAATCAGCCCACTATTTTCTGGGATGAACTACTCACTTCAAACTCCCAACATCATAACCAGAAGGAAATATACCTACAGTTCCTATTCAGAAGCCCCCTTTTCAATATTGTTGGCTCTTTTCAAATGCATAATGAACTTTTAGAATAAGTCCAAGCCACCTTTTCATCTGAAAATTCTTTAGATAGCCATATCATTGTCATATACAGTCTTTCAGTTAAGATGCTATAAAAATATAGACTGTGTCACATTCTATGCTCCTATCGAATGCTATTGACTTCTGTGAAGTTACACAGTTTGTAAGGCAATCAGAATTTGCTTCTTTATCAGTCATTCTTTTACTTTTGTTTGTTAGTTTCAGTTATTTTAGTGCTTATGAAAGCTACTGAAATGACTCCATCCTCATTAGGGTTTGACAACAGTTCAATGACATCTTACTATCAATGATATCAAAGGCTGCTGGCCATGAAAAGAATCTTTGCTGTCAACATGTCTTCATACATGGCTAAGAGGAGATCAGCTGGTGCACCTAGTGAATATTCCATGCCAATACCAGTCCTGTTATCACATCCCCTTTCAAGTCTTTTCTTTTCCAGACTAAACAGATCTAATCCTTTCAGTCTTCCCTCATAGCTTTCTAGACCATTTTATTACTCTTTTCTGGACTTTTTCCAATTTGTCCACATCTTTCCTGAAATGTGGTGCCTGGAGCTGGACCTAGTGGGTACGTCTAGACTACAAAGCTTTTGTCGACAAAGAGCGTTTAGGACTACATCCAGTTCTGTCGACAAAGCAAGTTGCTTTGTCGCCATGAGAGTGTATTCTCAAAGGACAGTGTAGATGCAATAATGCCTTCTGTCGACAGAACTTTGTCAACAAAAGGTGTTATTCCTCGTAGAATGAGGTTTACCGCCGTCAACAAAACTGCTGAGTTCTGTTGAGAGAACTTGGCTGTAGTGTAGACGCAGGTTATAGTTTTGTCGATAAAAGTCCACTTTTGTCGACAAAACCCTGTAGTCTAAACACACCCTAGTTGAGGCCTAATCTGTTCAGAATAGAAGAATTCTCATGTCTTGCTTACAACACTCCTGCTAATGCATCCTTGCATGATGTTTGCTTTTTGACTCATATTTAGCTTGTGGTCTACTATGATCCCTGATTCCTTTCTACAGTACTGCTTTCTGACAGTCATTTTCCATAATGCTTCCCTTGTCCCCATAAAGAAGCACTATCTCGGTGGAGATTAACAATGTAGTCAGTCCCTTTCCCACTAGTCTTCACAAAAATAGAAAAGATTTAGGTCTTTCTCATAGGTGGTAGCACCAAGCTACCCCAACAGTATTTGTAAACATTAGTACCTTTGAGGATTAAGCCAGAGGAGAGATTGATGGGATCGATATTGGAGGATAAAAAATTATCATAACATCTTCTCAAACAATCAATAAAGCGGTTAGTCAAGGAAAAAATCATCTTATCCCATCCAGGGACAGTCCATCAAAACAGGTCCTTTACTCCCTCGGGAAGGTGGTATGCCACAACCTCAAACTGAATGAAACAGTGATAAGTACATGGGAGCTGAGTAATATCCATCTATTCAACCTCTAGTGCCATTTCAAACACCAGGGGCAGACAGCTCAACATTAAGATGATTGTGAATAGCATAAGAGTTAGTGCCATCTGTCTGGAGGGAGCGTAAGGCAGAAACAGGTATGACTTTCTTCCTCTAATACAGCTAGGCTGTGTCTACACTGGCACGTTCTTGGGCAAAAACTGCCGCCCTTGCACAAAAACATGCCGCCTGTCTACACGGGCCACGCGTTCTTGCGCAAGTAAACTGACGTTGTACTGTAGAAAATCAGGGCTTCTTGCGCGAGAACTCTTCCAGAAGAGGCCAGTGTAGACAGGCAACATGAATTTATTGCGCAAGAAGCCCCTATGGTTAAAATGTGCATCAGAGCTTTCTTGAGGAAGAGAGCATCTACACTGGCATGGATGCTCTTGCGCAAAAGCACATTTCTTGCGCAAAAGCACATGCCAGTATAGACGCTCTCTTGTGGAAGAGTTTTTGCACAAGAACTTTTCTACAAAAGAGTTCTTGCGCAAGAAGCTGCCAGTGTAGACATAGCCTCTACAGTTTTAGAATGCTGTTGTTTTTAATTTTCCACTGGATGTGCCATTCCAAAGCCTTTATTTTATGCTGTTTTCCAGCAGTTAGTTCCTTTCAGATAGATGATGTCCTACATGCTTCATGTATCCATTTTGTATGCAAAATATCTACATAGCCCCTACTCTTTTTCCCACTCTTTGTCAGATGGCTAAACTGACCAGTGAAAAAAATGGAAGGTTGCCAATTTATCACACAAGCACTTCTCCAGGGTTCTTCACTAACATTTTATTATTAGAAGTATTACCCATCTTCCCCATGAGTGAAGCAGACTAAAAATGCCCCATGTATAAAGGAAGAGTTGATAATTTAGGAAGTTACTGTTGGCTGCCTATTGCAGCAATATATTAACATCATATCTCACACTGAAGGGTATCATAGAGTTGGAATTTGCCTTTCTTACAGCAGCTGTTACTGTCAGTGATTTTATATGTAGATAGTGTTTTTTCTTATCAATGATTTTATATATAGCAATAACTTTTTAGAATTGGTCCCTTCCAGAGATAGATTTTGAATAGATGCTTCTGGGTACTCCAAATTAATTCTGTTACCCTTACACCAAATACAGAAATACTCACAACCACATACCAGGAGATTTGAGCAGACCCATATAGACTCTATGCCTCTAACTAAAGTGGTCACGAGATAAAACTGTGTGGTAGTTCTGCTATGTGATGTTATTTGTAGGGCTGATGGATCACTGTGATATTGGAAAGTTCAGTGAGGTATATGCCATGCTAAGAGTTCTCTGCCATTAGGTACAGTCCTAAATATATGGTGGACTCTGTCCATATTTCAGCTTGTTCTTTTTCGAGGACATCTTCAGAATTCCTTGGGTCTAGTTAATAAACATTTCTGCAGGGCAATATTCTCTATAATTTTCCATCTTGCAACTAAGTATGTTGATAGTCTGTCATTTTATTGATCATTGGCATCTGAAACGTGGGCTTCAGATGATTGAATGCTATTAGTACAGTTCTGGACATTGACTATCCATTGCTTAACATGCTTTATTATTGTGGCCATCTTATCATCTATAGAATTGGCAAACTTTTTCTGTAGTTTTGTCCATAGTGATGAGTTGTAAGTACAGGTTGAGCTTCTCCAGTCCGGCACCCTGGGGACCTAATCGGTGCTGAACCAGAAACTTTTCTGAACCATGGGGAGGTCAATATTATCTAGTAGCTTTACCAATAGTTCCACTGCTTACTGGGCTCTTCGAAGACATTTAGGGGTAAATTAGAGCTAAATAACAGCATAGAACACTAAGAGCCACGACTGGTGGCTGTAAACAAACTTTATGGGAAAATGGAAGGCTTGGCCACGCCCACAATAAGCAGACATCCTGCTAACTGATCATGCTGAACCTTGGAGGTTGACGGACCAGAGTGCCAGGTTAGAGAAGTTCAACCTATATTTATAACAGGTTCCCCCAGTGCACATATCTGAAGCATCTTATTTCATTACCAGAGATCATGTCAGTGTATCACAAACTTGCTTTTTCACATATTATGATATTTTCCCTACTGCTTTTCAAAGTCTTCCAATAAGATTGTAGAGATATTTTGTTTTTCACACAAAACACAGCTTGTGTCTTTCAAAACAGAACTTTGTGGAAGGTTATGTTTTGCTTTATTGGAGTTCTAATGAGACTTAGTCTCATGGAATATGAATAGTTCCTCTAAAGATCTAATTACCATCTCATTATGTGTGTCAGGGTAGCTGTTAGCCAGAGCCAATGGTGCTAGAATGCTTGGGGAGAACAGATGCAAGTGTTTACAATGGTACTGTGTGTTCCTCAGCATGCTACTTCCACTCCTCTCTGTAGTATGGAAAGGGCAGAGAGGAGGTGAGGCTGATGCCCTGCCCTCTCCCTGATTCCTTTGCTAGTGCTATGTCAAGTGCCAAGAAGGACTAGAATAGTTGACTGATGCCTATGACAGGTGCAGGGACATGGAGGGTTTCTTGAATTCTCTTCTCTTCGATCCCTGCCTTTTCCCTCCTCCCTCACCAGACGTACACGCTGTAGGAGAAGAAAGAGCCTGAAGCATGGGCCTCATGCTTGAACCAAAGTAAGTAAGACTTAAGAATGGCCATACTGGGTCAGACCAAAGGTCCATCTAGCCCAGTATCCTGTCTGCCAATAGTGGCCAATACCAGATGCCCCGGAGGGCAGAATCACAACAGGTAATCTCCAGGTAATCCTTCCCCTGTCACTCACTTCCAGAGAAACAGTGGCTAGGGATACCATTCCTACCCATCCTGGCTAGTAGCCATCAATGAACCTAACTTCCATGAATCTATCTAGCTCATTTTTGAACCCTGTTAACATTCTAGCCTTCACTGCATCCTCTGGCAAGGAGTTCCACAGGTTGATTGTGCGCTGAGTGAGGAAAAACTTCCTTTTGTTTGTTTTAAACCTACTGCCTATTAATTTCATTTGGTAACCCTTAGTTCTTATATTGTGGGCCTCACTTCAAAACCCCTTTATGCTGTTTTTTATAAAGTACAGTTTTTTATAAAGTACAGCTCCGACTTTTCTACCCAAAGTTGTCTCCCCTTTTCATGTCAACCAGACTATATTCCAACCTGTTTTCTACCGGAAGCCCCAAACTACTGATAGGAAGCAGGGTCTGCACTGCCTGGATATTTGGCATGATCTTGCATTTTATATAGACAGAACTAACTCATTTAGGAAGTTGC
This sequence comes from Pelodiscus sinensis, assembly GCF_049634645.1. Taxonomy (NCBI): domain Eukaryota; kingdom Metazoa; phylum Chordata; order Testudines; family Trionychidae; genus Pelodiscus; species Pelodiscus sinensis. Next base: position 293,303,126 of record NC_134711.1, on the reverse strand, counting down.
CACAATTCTTTATTGCTCTCACTGAGAGGATGAAGGGCCTGTCTATCTCCTCTCAGCAATGCTCCCGTTGAATCACGTTACGATTTAAAGAAGGTGCCATCCCTTCCACTGTCTGCCTATTCCACCAGAGCCCAGACCTCTTCGTTCTGATCCAGAACATCTGCAGGATAGCAATGTGGTCATCTGGGCACACCTTCAGGCTGTACTACATCATCAAGCAGCACGCCCAGGATGATGAAACATTTGGCAAGTCGTTCCTTGCTGCAGACACTAGATGATTCTTTTTACTAATATTTGAAATCTCCTGAGCATTTTCTGTAAGTGTATATGGGATCTGGCATGCAGGCTACCATGACCTCAAAGCATTAGGCCTTGTCTACACTAATCCACCCCCCTCCCCATGTTGATCTAACCTACCCAGCTTCAGCTACATAAATAGCATAGCTGAAGTCGATGTACTTACCATGTTGTCTTCTGTGCAATAAGTACTCTATAGTCAACTCCAGCTACTCTTCTTGTCCTGGTGAAGTACCAAAGTTGGTGGGAGAGTGCTCAAATGCAATTTGTAGCATCTAAGCAAAAACGATAAATCAACTGTTAGTGGATTGATCATTGCAGCATTGATCCACCATGTAGTGAAGACAAGCCCTTAGATTTTTAGCTCTTTGGGACAGGGACCGCTTTTTGTCCTGTGTTTGTACAGGGCCTAACCCGATAGAGACCTGGTCCATGACTGGGTCTCCAAGGTGGTACCACAATAAAAATAATAATAAAGGTAAACCACCCTTTTGCTTCAAGATAGTTAGACAAGTTACTGTAAAAAATCTAATAGGATTCCATGTTTGTGTGTGAGTTGTTTTCATAACAAGTCTGCTCAGTTTATTGCTAGCAGTACAGTCTTTTCCTGAGATCCAAAAGTAAAGATGTCCTCTTCCTAGCTAGTGCATCATCTATGCATTGCCAGCCAAGAATCAGGCAAAGCATGGCACACATTTTGCAAAAACTAGAGCTTTTTTTTTTCATTGCCCATTGTGGTTGGTCATATTTTGTCTCTCTAATGTATCTGGTATGTTGTTTTAGAGGCAGAAAGCTTCATTAAGATTAGTATTTGCATTTATTTCTTTTTATATCTGTTGCCTTTAGAAGATATTATTAAGTGTAGATGTGCTTTTGACAGCTTCAGAAGTTTGATTATTCTGCTTGAGTGCTGGTTAATGTTCTAATTAATATATACTTTCCATTCTGCTGGATACAAGAACAAAACACAGATTTAATTTCCTTATCAGAGGCCATTGGGAATTAAATTCCCATCCACTCACCTCTAATTACTCTAACTGTATGCCAGCAAAATCTGCAGTCTTCAATCTGTGTTTGCAACATGAAAGGCTTTCCCTTATTTCTGAAAGAGAAGTCATTAAATGTGCAATGCTCTCTATTCAGCCTGATTACTAGATTAAAGATCTACCATAAGTGAGCCCCAATCATGGGGCAGCATGTTTTCCAACCATAGCGTGTGAAACACAATGCCTCCCTGTTTGTAACTTGGCTTTGTGGCTTCCCCTGGGGAATTCCTAAAAGGACTTACAGGAAATTAACTACAAAACATTAGTAAGTATTTGGTTCCTAGGATGAGTAACCATGAAAAATGTGTCTTCTGTTGTAGATTCATGTCTCAAAATGTGTAAAATCGCCAACTAACTTACCACCAGGAGCAACTCCAGCTGAGGAAAGAGAGAATATTTTTTTGTCCTATAGATTTCCCAAAGCAGAAAGAAATGAATAAATATTATAAATGTAGTGACCCTGATGGTGGAATAATCTGTTGCAGTTCTAGGTGCTGTGTTTCTTTTTTCAAGCCAAGTGGGCCAAAGTCATCCTAGGTGTCTCTCCTTGTTAGGAAGTGGAGTCACACTGCAGATGAACATGGCTCACTCCGGTTTTGAACAGTTCCTAAAGATGATCAATCCATGAACGCTCCGGTCATCTGAAGAAGTGGGCTGTGCCAACAAAAGCTCATGACACCATCTACATGTTTTATTAGTCTATAAAGTGCTACCGGACTATTGATTGTTTTTTCAATTTACCTATACAGACTAACTCGGCTACCCCCGAAGTTTCATTCCATTATGATTAGTGGCACAGTGTCTTCTGCTGTTGTGAAAAACACTAAGGACTAGATTCACAAAAGGTGGTAGGAACCTAAATCCCAGAACTAGGCTCCTACTCAGCAGACACAGTGCCCTGTAGGCACCTAAAAAGGCTCAGCATCTCTGTTTTTGCAGTAGAAGTTCCCTCAGCATCTGTGTTTCTGCCTCTCTGCATGCACACTGCAGCTCCACACCAGGCTAAGGATCCAATAACTGAGACAAATCCATCTAACTAGCCTGCCGGTCCCAATCCGGTAAGCATACTCAGAGTGTGCCTGCTGGATCAGGCCCCTATAAGGTTATACAACTTACAGCCAGTGGGAAGTTTAGACTACTCACCTCAAATGTGGGAAAGCTTTGCTTCAAGACTCCCCTCGCTCAAGGGACAGAAGGGATTTGAACAGGGAACAACACCTCTAAAGTGAATTCCTTAGACCACATCACCATTGCCAGAGGACTGATGCTCTGGCAATCGATCTTCCAAGGTTCAATTTAACAGGTCTAGTAAAGACCCACTAAATTGAACTCTGGGGGCGCTCCCATTGGTGCCAGTACACCTCACTATCACAAGAAGTAAGGGAATTTTCTCCTATTGGCCTCTTGCTGAGGGGTCACCCCAGAAAATCGGTGCAAGATATGGAGACTCCAAATATACAATTCATATAGCTGAAGTTGTGTATCTTGCATCGATTTTCTCCACCTATGTAGATCTGGCTTTAGCCACTGAGCTGTGGGATATTGTGATGGGGGCTTCCTCTGTCTCTCCGGTTGAAGCAGTTCCACTGTACATAAATTATTTTAAAAAACCATTGGAGCAGGTGGCCTGAATCATGGGTATCACACCTCTCAGCCACTGCTATAAGCAACAGAGTCATTATCATGCTCTGGCCCAATGACTCTTCTGTATTGACAGTCATTAACATTTTTGCGCTTCAGTATACACAGCACCCTGTACTAGCAGCCATATATTTTTCCAACATATATATACCCTGAGGAAAACTTGATTAGGTCATGAAATTTAATGGGTCTGACTTTCATCTGCTTGCCTGCCGTTAGAGTCTTAGGGGTTTTTTTCCCCTTCTTGTAACCTCAACACTCCTTGTACACATATCACATGTTGTCAAAATTCTCCTCTGGTTGGGAAGACATAAATTAATGTGACATCTAATCATGCATCAAGAATTCCTTAACACCATGGGTTTTTGCCTGTGAATTGACTTTGTTCTCTTCTTTGCGTTCAGGGAAGTGAAGTTTAAATTCGGGGTTTGATCTCAAATGTCTTGTATAGACTAGCACAGTATTGCATTTAGAATATGGAGTTGTTTGTTCCTCCTTAGGTGGTCATTAAAATCTAATGGTAATGTACTGCTGTTCTGTGACACTTTGCAGACGGATCTGCTGGTCTTGCTATTGTGAAATAATTCCACGAGGCAAATCATGAAAAATTGATGTCAATTGGCTTTTACTAGGACAGCCTCTAATGTTAATAGTACATGAAAATGTATGTGTATAGGACTTTATATATTCTAACGACTGTGGAAGGTAAGGCGTGTTATCCTGAAACTGATGCACAGAGATGAAGTGATTTGTCCAAGGTCACAAAATCATTAGTAGTGCTTATTAGGGACACAAGATTTCTCCTTAGAGGTAGCATAGGGTCCTCAGCCCTTAGCAGTGCAGTGTATGTAGGTACAAAGCATTTTTCATTGTTAATTTGCTCTCTGAAAAAAAGAGGAAAAATACAGATAAATCTATCACTATTAAAAGAGATAACTTGCCTCCTCCTCCATTTTTTGCTGTTCTTTCTTGTAATCTTGTGGGGTTTAAATGCTAAAATAAGGACAGTACTCAGGAGTTTGGAATGTGAAATATGATTGATTTCAGTCTAAATGTTAATCGTGGAAAATCAAATTGAGGGTTTTCTCCCCATACTTAGTGGGAGAACCTTTCACAAAGCAGTTCACAAAACTGCATCATGTTCCGATCTGGTCTGGATAACTGAAATTTTCATTTTAACCTTATTTACAGTCCCGTTATCTATCTTCACCTTTGTCTGCTTGTACTGAAGTGAGAAATGCAAGGAATTTATTGGCTAGTGAACAAGGTCCAGCTATGAATAAGGTTAATAAGATAACATGTTCATCTGTACACACACACTCATACCCACTGGTAACTAGAGTTGAAAGTGCAGGAAGGGAATGAGATGTGTGATGTGCAGATTTATCTCCCGCTGGCCCAAAGTATGTAAATTAACACTTATAATGCAGTTTTCCATTAATGTAAATTTTACCGTATAGAGTTTTTTAAATGCTTTATTATGCTTGCTGAAAAAAAGAGCACTGTTCTCTTAGGGTATGTCTAGGCTACAGGCTTTTGTCGACAGACGCTGTGTTGACAGATACTGTCGACAAAGCTTCTGTCGACAAAGAGCGTCTAGACTACATCCAGTTCTGTCGACAAAGCAAGCCGCTTTGTCTACATGACAGTGTAGACACAAAGGACAGCGTAGATGCAATAATACCTTCTGTTGATAGAGCTCTTTCGACAAAAGGCATTATTCCTCGTAGAATGAGGTTTACTGCTGTCAACAAAACTGTTGAGTTCTGTCGACATTATGTCGACAGAACTCGTCAGTAGTGTAGACCAGGTACAGTTTTGTTGACAAAAGGCCACTTTTGTCGACAAAACCCTGTAGTTTAGACACATCCTTACTGATGTTCAGCGAGGTTTTATTCTTGTGGTTGTTACCCTTGAGATAAGGAGTGGTATGCAGCATTGTAAGCTGTAGTTTTAATAATTTCTAAGAAAACGTGTGTTGTTTCTGTGTCTCTTATGCTCCTTCCTGCTCTCTTTATGCATAATACTGCATCTGGTTTTAAATTAGATTCTAAACTCTTCAAGGCAGATACTGTTCTCTGACACTGCACAGACCCAAATTGAGAAGGTGCGTAGGGACTTTATTCCTCAGGAAATTCTGCACCAAAAAATGAAAATTGTGCCCACCATATTTTAAAATTCTGCAAATTGTATTTGTTAATAGATACAGCATGGAATTGGGAAGCACAGGGAAATCACTCTGTGGCCCCTTCCATCTCAAGACAGGGACTCCACAGTGAGGCTGTACCTGACCCTAACACGGCTCAAGGGCTGGCTTGCTCCAGAAACATACTGGAGCCCTGCCCCTTTGAGCCAGACTCACCGGTTAGGGACCAGCAGTCTCAGCCTACCCGGATGTAATCATAGAGGGGCTCAGTGAGCATGGTACTCAGATGTGGAGTAAGTGCATTCTGTGTGGGGCAGTCGGGTGCAGGTGGCTAAGTGAGGGATCTGGATGCACAGGGATCGTTGGGGAGTTCTGGGACTCTGCAGGGGGTCCAGGTGCAGCTGATTGGAGCTCATCCGAATGAGGGGGTCACATGAGGGGCCCATCAGGGTGATTCAGGTGCAGGGAGTGGGGTTCACTGGAGTGGGGGTTTGATGAGTCTGCTTAACAGGAGAGCCTCAACTACCCTTCTGTTGAGGGCATACCTCATGCTGGGCTCCCATTTACCCTTTCTACTGCCCTGCTATATCCCTTCCCCACCGTCCCCTCTCATTCTTTTCTCCGGTGCCCAACCCTCTCCCCCCACCCCCTGCCCTATCCCACCCTCTTCATTCCCCACCCTTCACCCCATTCCTCTTTCCCCATTTCTCCCACCCCATCCTGCCCTTTTGCCCTGCCCCAGTGCAGGAACTCACTGTTGTACAGAAAACAGGATGGCTCCCAGGAGACTGAAAGGGGGACTTGATTGTCACTAGGACACAGGAGGTGGTATCCAAGTAGCACCCTCCTTCAGCCAGGCAGCTGTAAGCTTCCATAAAGGGAGAGAGGCAGCAGCACATGACCTGGCATGCCCTCATGCCTCTCGGATGTTGGGAGCCAGTCCCTTCAGCTATGCCAAATGTACGTCCCCAGCCCCTTTCCCCCACTCCTACACCACCAGTACAGCTTCCTTTTGCTTCCCCATCATTTTTCATGGAAGCAAAGAAGTCTGTAGGGAACATGAATTCTGTGTACTCAGTGGAGCAGAATTCCCCCAGGAGAAGGAGTTACTATAAAAATAAATAAATAAAATGTGTGTACACTCGTTGTAATTCAGATGGGCTGAAACAATATTGTATTTTTAAATGGATATTGTCTTTTACTTGGAAGATCAAGTACCTGTTTCCAATGGCCCAGTCAGCAAGACACTTAAGAAGGGTGCTTAACTTTAATCCTGAGAATAACCTTATACCAGTACATCAAACCACTAAGTCCCATTTTACTTCAGATGGACTTTATCACATGTTAGTGTGGGGTTAAGAGCACTGCTAAATAGAGATGGAAGTACTCATAAGAACATAAGAGTAGCCATACCAGGTCAAACTGTTGGTCCATCCAGACCCAGTTTGAAATTATGGGTACTCTGGGTGGATTGCCTCCCCACCACATTTTGAGATGGCTTAAGAAAGGGCTCACCGTATCTACTAGTTTTTCTTTTAGCCCCCAAAATGTCAATTTTAAATTCTGCAAGATTTTAGGCAGAGTTTAATTTTTACTTTTTTAATAATTTTGATGGATAATAGCATATTTATTTTAAATGTTTTTTTAAATTTTTATCTATTTAAATTTCTAGTGTCAAGAAATTATGGGTGGGATCAGGCAAGCAATTATTTAACGACAATAGATGTTGAGATTCAAAAAATTAAAACTCCTGTAATCATTAAAATACTAAATGTCAACATCACATGTCAAAATATACAAAGTCAAAATTCTTAAATAAAAATCTAAGACGTTCTCAACAACATTTTTCTTGCTTTGCTTAGCTATAAGTTGTAATTATTGATGGGAATATGTTTTCATCAGTTTACGTGTATGCAGTAAAATGGATGTTGGCCAACATTTGCCAGTAAAAATATAATCCTACTAAGCTAAAACAGAGTGGAAGGGAAAATCTGTAAGAGCATTAGATCTAATTAAAGTGCTAATTAAAGTGTCTACGATGAATGATAATGAATTTTATTTACTTGTATAGCACCACAAATTTATGCAGCATAAAGAACACAGCATGTAAATCAAATATGCTGTAACTGAAACAAAGGGGAAAATTGCTTACCAGGAAGGCCTCATCAAAAGCATGAACATATGTCGATCAATTAAAAGGAAAGAGTTGCACCTATATCTTATCACTAGCCTTGGTGAAAGGCATAAAGTTTTATACAAGATTTGTAGATTTGTCTTGTGAGGTCAGCTGTAGCTGCTGTTTTGCAGACATTGAGGGGACAAGGCCATGTGGTATATTTTTCTACAATATTGTTTCTGCCTGCATACCATACTTACTTTAACTTGTTTAACCACCTTACCACCTTGTTTTCATCATCGCAGTACCTCTGGAAAGTAGGGAAATGTTGTCAGCCCCATTTTACAGATGGAATATTGAGGGACAGAGAGACTTCTCATGATCATAGAGGTATATCAGGGAATTGAACTCTAGCCTCCTGGTGCCGCTCATCTCCTGTCCTAACCACTGGACGACCCCTGTTCTTGTATATGTTTTTAATTTTGTTTATATATGCTTAAAAGTAGGTTCTGAAGGAAGGAGCAAATTTCAGTAATCTTTAATTACCTTCACCTTTTTACCAGAACCAGCCTTTTACTTTGGAGATATTGAATACTACGTTGATGAAAGTGCTGGCTTTGTTGAGGTGCATGTCTGGAGAACGGGGACTGATTTGTCCAAAGCTGCCACTGTTACAGTTAGGTCCCGCAAAATGGAGCCAATAACTGCAGAGGGTGAGTGATCATTTTGCTCTAGTTCCCTTTTAACATGTCTTAACATGGAGCACTGGTACATCCAGGATGGATTCAGTCCTGAAGGCTTCTGATCTAGCCCTTGAAATGGCACTGAGAGCCACAAAGTTGGACATGCCAGACTTGGTGTTTGCTCTGAAACGCCTCACAGAGGTAAAGAAATGCATGTGTGTGATGTTCAGAAATGTGAGGAGACCTTTGTGCCCACATTATCTTGCATGCTAGTAAGTAAGGGGAAAAGTGAGCATGACAAGGAACTGAAAAAAGGCATGGATGGGTGTTTAAATGAAAACCAGTGAATGGAAACCACGGCTTTATCCTGGAAGGTGCAGGCTGCCCTCAGCTACCATGAATTTCATTAAACATTTAAGCTGTTCAGCATGTCACATGGTTTTACTGAGATGCATATGGCCCATTTTTAGATTGTACAGTCACTCCTGTTGCTAAGCTTAAGTAAGGGCTTGTTCAAATATGTTGAAGATCTGTACTTAGAAGGAAATGGAAGCAAGGGCAAATTGTGCATTCCAGCCTTCCAGTGGTTTTCACAAACTATTATCTCCCACACTTCGCTCATTGTCTCCTGATACTGCTAGGCACACAGTACTTGCCAGCCCACCAGCATGCAGTACCGTATGTCTCCCACTCCAGACACAGATTTAGAACTTGATTCTGTAAACCTGAGGATGAAGACGCTGGGTATGTCTGCACTTGGAACTAGGGGAATGATTCCCATATTACACAGACATACCCATGTGATAGCTTGAGGAAAGTGCACTAAAAATAGTAGTGTAGGTGAGTCTGCACAGGCAGCCATGAGTGGCAACATGGAATAGTTGTCCTAAGTACAAACCAATGGGGTCCAAGTAGGTAGATACTCAGCACAACTAGCCCATATGCCACCCACCCGCTGCCCATGTCAGACTAGTTCACAGATACTTTTAGTGTGCCAGATCAAGGAAAAAAACAACAAATGGTCTGGTAGCACTTTATAGACTAACAAAACATGTAGATGGTATCATGAGGTTTGGTGGGCACAGCCCACTTCTTCAGATGACCGGAGTTTTCTGAGTATGTCTACATGAGCTGTGAGTTGAACCCCCAACTTCACATGCAGACATACCCTCAGAATATTTATCCGCATGCCTAAAGGATCAAGTTCTAAATTGGAGTTTGGAGTTGGACACATAGGGTACGTCTACACTACATGCCTCTGTCGGCAGAGGCATGTAGATTTGTTTATTCAGCAAAGGTAAATGAAGCCACGATTTAAATGATCGCGGCTTCATTTACATTTACATGGCTGCCGCGCTGAGCCGACAAACAGCTGATCAGCTGTTTGTCGGCTCGCCGCTAGTCTGGACGTTACCCCTGTCGACATCAAAGCCCTTTGTCGGCAGCCCCGGTAAACCTCATTCCACGAGGAATAACGGGGCTGCCGACAAAGGGCTTTGATGTCGACAGGGGGAACGTCCAGACTAGCGGCGAGCTGACAAACAGCTGATCAGCTGTTTGTCGGCTCAGCGCGGCAACCATGTAAATGTAAATGAAGCCACGATCATTTAAATCGTGGCTTCATTTACCTTTGCCTACAACCCTAATCTACATGCCTCTGCCGACAGAGGCATGTAGTGTAGACACAGCCATACTGTATTCAGTCTGTCCGAAACATGGCATTTTATGCTAACGTGTTCTTTTGGTGTGGAGAAGTCATGAAGAGTCCAAATATTTTTCCTAGATAGTTACACTGAGCGTGAACAGGCATTAGTGTCTAGTTACTGATATAATCTTAAAATACTTTTAGTTGTCATAAGCTTTGCTGTTATGACGACCTTGACAGGAAGACAAAAAGTCTCGGTTTAGTATTAGTATGCCTTTCCACATTTTGTGCGTTCTCTTGGAAAATGAGATTATTAAGATGCCTACAAATCATGTTCATTTACTTTATTTCTTAACTATTATTTTGCATGATCTCTTGGGTGGACCTCACCCTATATATTAAACACAGTTTTCTTTCAGAAAAAGCATAACAGCATTGTAGGATTTTACAGCCAGACTGTGTTTCACAGGATCACTGGATAACTTGTTCAATGGGGTGGGGAGTGGACTTGTATTTGTTTCCTTCAGCAATGTGTCCAAAAGCTTTTAGTCTCTTTATTGGAGTAATAAAACAGATTGTACAGTGATATCACAGCAAATGCACAAAAGTCCCCTTTTTCACCTCAGACTTAGGTATAACAACCTCATTCACTTCCCTCTAATCTTTTTTTTTTATTCCCCGCTTAATTAGCCTCATTAACACAGGTCCTACAATTGACAGGTACTTCTTTTGCTGTTATATATATTTTGGTTTCTGTCATTTCCACTCCAACTCATCTGTTGAAGTGGGTTTTACACACGAAAGCTCATACCACTTTATATTTTTGTTAGTCTCTGAGCCCTGGTCTACACTAGGACTTTATTTCAAAATAACACCCCCAACTTCGAATTTATAAGTGGAGCGTCCACATGAGCTAGTCCATTATTTTGAAATAACAGGCTGCAGAATTCAAAATCTGTACTCCTGCTTTTCATCAGGAGTAATGCTAATTCCAAAACAGTTATTTCAAAATAATGGTAATATGTGTGCTTCGGTGCCCCTATTTCGAAATAATTACTCCCCAGAATAATTTGAAGTAATTATTCCCCAGTGCTTCCTGGGGCTCTAAATCCAACGTAGCATGTCCACATTAATGGAGCCTGCTTTGGACTAATTTCAAGGCTTCCCTGTAGTATGGACATGCTAGTTCAAATTTGTTAAAATCGGGAGTTATTAAGTTGAATTTACTAATTTCAAAATAGTTTCCTAGTGTAGACATGGCCTAAGGTGCCACAGGCCTACTCACTTTTAAGCAAACCTAGTTCACACTATCTTTGACACTGAAGTATGCCAAACCCTACTTGACATTGTCTGGATGTAATTTGACTCATCTGTCTTTGTCTTGGACTTTCATTAGCCACTGGCCAGCAGGATCTAAAAACTGTTTGCCTCCCATTCTTCTCCGCACTGAATTTTCATTCTTCTTATATACCTCATCTGTACATCCATAGTAATTCTTCTTAATCAGCCTCTTGGATGCTCTGCTTCCCACTTTTACATTGTCACATAATTTGCTGCACTTTTGCCTAGTATTATAGGCAAATTATTGGATCCTTATTCCAAAGAATCTCCTTCATTTCTGGGGTTTCTCCAAAAATAGTCTGGTTGGTCACAAACTCTAGTTTGCATTTCACTTACAAAGGATTTACATCTATATAGCTCCACTCACTGAAATGGATTTATTCCTGATTTTCAACTGGATAAGTAAAATTAGAATCAGACCCTCTTCAAATGCCTTGTCTACACACCAAACCATTTTATTGCTTTGCAAGACTGCAAAAGATCTAGAGAGTTTTAAATGATAACATCAAAAGTATTAACATCAACAGCCTGACTCTAGATCTCTTATTTTTTTAATTAAATATTGTGAAAAATAGTTCCATCAGTGTATTCAGTTTTATGTTTTGTTTCATTGTGTAGCTGGGGTAGATTATGTAGGCATCAGTCGGAATTTGGATTTTGCCCCGGGAGTCAACATGCAGAATTTCCGTGTGATCATTCTGGATGACCTTGGACAGCCAGTGTTAGAAGGAATTGAGAAGTTTGAGCTTGTGCTGCGAATGCCTATGAATGCTATCCTTGGAGAGCCAAGCAAAGCAACCATCTTCATCAATGACTCAGTCTCTGATTGTAAGTAATAATTATTTTCAAAGGAAGAAAAATGGTGTTTGCAATGCAATAGATCATATTTGTCTTCCCTCTGAGTCCATATGGAACCGATGTCCACTCTTGGTGTTTGGGAACGCTACATGACTGAAGTTGTGATCTTTTGGATAAGATGTAAAACTTGGCTCCTGATCACTTGTGGTCATTATTAAATTCCTGGGCATTTACTGTTCTACATGTCTCTCAGCTGATTATAGTGTCTTCACTTATGTTCCTAAAACCATGGGGAATGTAGGACATGTGCATAAAGATAAATACATGTATGCTAGTTTTATACCTATGTCATGTTATAGACAAAAGTTGTAATATTCCAGATTTATAGCAGTGTGAGATCAAAATCAGGGCCATAGCTTGTAGTTCTATAAAGCAATTGTGGGGAAATAATCGACCCATTAAAGGCAGTGGAAATTATTCCACTGACATCAGTTGGGCCAGGATTTCATTCTTTGAACTGTGGGAAATGTGCTAAATAAATCAATTGCTACCTCATGAGGAGTCTGCCACATCATAACCCTATATAACATGGTGACACCATCATATTAAAAGGAGTGGAGCCAAGCATTCATCATTTTGAACATTTTCTTTTTTTCTTTTGTATGTGTCTGACTAGTGCCTAAGATGCAGTTTAAAGAACCAATATATATTGGCAATGAAAATGATGGACAGATTTCTGCCATGATATACAGGAGTGGGGATATTCACTACACATCTACAGTGCGCTGCTACAGTAGGCAAGGTTCAGCCCAGGTAATGATGGACTTCGAAGAACGTCCTAACACTGACAGTTCCATCATCACTTTCCTTCCTGGTAAGCCACAGTTCTTTATTAGAAACCTTTATTCTGTCAGAATTGGTTTTGCTTTAAATCATGTGGATTTTTCTCACAGCACATGCCATACAGTCTGCTTGGGGAAGCAAAGCTGTCTTTCCATTGACTAGACAGAACATGGGCATTGGGCAGCATAGCATTCCTCACACCATCCCACCTTAACCCTGAACTAGAGGAGGATCATCTATAGCAGTGGTCACCAATCAGTAGATCGGGATCTACTGGTATATCTTGAAGCCTCTGACAGAGGATCCTGACTGGACACCACGCCTGTAGCTCCCATTGATCAAAAACAAGGAACCGTGGCCAGTAGAGCTATGGGCTCAGTGCCTGTAGATGAGGGGCAGCACAAAGTGCCAAAGAGCCACTGCTGTGCATGCCAGCTGCTTTCAGAAGTGGTGCAGGGCCAGGGCAGAGGAAACCTGCCTCAACTCCATTGCTCCACCACCCAGAAGCCATCTCGGTTAAACAGTGCCCAGCCAGAGCCTGCTTCCTGAACCCCTCCCTGTTCCTCCCCATAACCTCCTCCTGAACCCAGCCTCCTGCCCAGACATGAGTCCCACTGCATCCAAACTCCTTCCCAGAGTTTGCACCCAGAAACCCCTCCTGGACCCCAATTTCCCACCCTGGGCTCAGCCCGGAACCCCTCCAAATCCCTTGGCCCAAGACCAGAGCCTGCATCCCAACCCCCTACCCCAGCCTGGTGAAAGCGAATGAGGTTCAGGGAGGAAGGGGGATGGAGCAGGGTGAGGCCTCGGAGAAGGGGTGGAGCAGGGGTGGGGCCTCAGAGAAAGGGTGGGAAGGAAGTTGGGCAAGGGTATTTGGGTATGAGGTAGATCTTACATTGCACTTACATTGAAGAAGTGATCTTGTGATTAAAAAGGTTGGAGACCACTGATCTATAGAAACACAAAAGATATCCTTTTGCAAAATTCCCACCACTAGTCCTAAAAGGTGGGTCCCCTTGGTGTGCTACAGCCTGGAGCAAATTCAGAGCTGGATTAATATCACAGAGGAAACCCCCTAAAGCTCTGGCCTCATTAGACAGACCATGAGCAAATACAGTGATCTGCCTCTGCCTTTTTACTGCGTAGGGGCAGAGCTAAGTTAATTATTGTTCTCTGATGTTTCTCCACCTTATTCCTCCCTGTTTTTTCTGTGTCGGTGTGCCTGGATGGCTCAGAATATTGCATCCAAAGAAAGAACCTAAGGAAGAGTCAAGGCTGCACAAAGTTTAAAATGGGGTTTCAGTTACAATATAGAGTTATTTCTAGTTACAATGTATTAACCGTTTAAAATAGGGTGTTAGTTACCATATAAAAAATTACAACAACAGATTCTTACAAGGCATTTCCTAACAGGCTACTGACAAATTCATCCCAAAGTGGTTACAATTCATGAAGTTACATAACGTCATATTGGTAGATATAATTCATTAAAAGAGCAATTTAATTATTCAGCCCTACATATTGGCATTGTTCACACTGATGTCATATTTATGGTCAAAACATACAATAAACTGGGCCCGCTACATTTATTTCTTACACTGGTTCTCACTCCACTGAGAAGAGGGGGGCGCTGATGTCAGGAGGTCCACTCCTCCCCCCACTTGCATTGTGATCTAGATACGAGGATATTTATTCACACCTCTTCCACTGACATACCAGATGGCCCTGAATCAGTTAGAACTAAAGGCTCAAAGTAATCATTAATTTTAGGCACATGTTTCCTGGTTGCTGAACTTGAGACACATAGCTTCTGATCTTCCGTGATGATAGGCATCCACTTCTCCCATTGGCATCAGAGGGACCTAAGAGGGATGTGAAAATCAGCGTGGCTGTCATAAATTAAAGTAACAAAATTAGAGGCTGTTCTTGAAAATTCAGGCTTAAAACTTCCAGTTTCTCATTTTCCACCTCTATGAATGAGGATAATATTCTTCCATCTCTCAGAGGAGTGGGGAGTGTTGCTGTTACTGTCATTAGTTATTATAAATTAGTAGAATTTATCTGTGGGTCCTACAGTTTGAGAGCAATGCCTGAAATACATCTAGAAACAATGATAAGTGCTGCATGGTGTTTTAATGTCTACCTAATGATTCCAGGTGAGACTGAGAAACCTTGCACCCTCATTCTTGTGGATGACTCTCTGCATGAAGAAGAGGAGGAACTGCGTCTGGTTCTTGGTACTCCACGAAGTGACTCCTTCTATGGTGCTTCTATTGGTGAACAAAATGAAACCCTGATAAGGATCAGAGATCATGCAGACAGTGAGAAGTTATTTTTGATCCTACATATACCGTTTTAACTTTGGCACTTAAAAGCTCTGGTGCACAGCATTAAACACTTTTTTTCTGTTATTACAGAGGCCATTATTAAGTTTGGTGAGACCAAATTTAGTGTTAGTGAACCGAAAGATGCAGGGCAGCTGGTGGTTGTGAAAATTCCAGTGCTTCGTCTGGGAGATACTTCAAAGGTTTCCATTGTAAGGGTTCACACAAAAGATGGCTCTGCCACCTCTGGAGAAGACTACCACCCTGTGTCAGAAGGTATGAAGAGAGTCTCCATTTGCCATTCAGATCAATATTGCATCCTATTGATTATTTCAGTTACAATTGTTGTACAGTAGTTAAAGGGAAAAAAGGCATTGTGAACTTTTAAGTTTTTAATACTTTTTAGCAGCATTCATTAGTGCCTTTTGCATTAATAAGGCCATAAGAATGGAATTTCATATTCTTTATGTTTAACTCACAACAATCTGTAGTAGCACAGTTTTTGAAAGAAAGCATTACTGATTCTGAAGTAACTAGTCACAAGTGTGAAATGCTTTCTTCTATTCCCTACTTCTGGAATAAAAACTGTAGGGAAATAAAAGTTCTAGATTGAAATTTTGAATGAGTATCATGCCAACAAAGTTAAGCCAGGAGAATAACTGACAAGTAATCTATAAAATACACTGCTATGTCTAGACTGCAGGCCTCTTTTGGAAGAAGCTTTTCCAGAAGAGATCTTCCAAAAAAGCTTCTGAAAGAGAGCATCTACACAGCAAAAGCGCATCAAAAAAGCGATCTGCTTTTTTGAAAGATAGCATCCACACTGAATGGATGCTATACTGCATTTAAGCTGTGATTGCTATGGATGGAGTGGCCACAAGGGCACCTGTGCTTTTTCCGCTTTCCTCTTCTTTCAAAAGAACACCCTCTTCCCCATCCACACACGCCTTTTTTCGAAAGTGCTCTTTCAGAAAAAGGCTTCTTTATCATAGAAAGAGGTGTACTGATGTTGGAAAAACCCCCCTGTTCTTTTGATTTTTTTCAAAAGAATGTGATTGAAATGTGGACATAAGTGAAGTTTTTTCCAAAAAAACTCTGCAATGTAGACATACCCTGAGTTAGTACCCAAATGCTGTATCTCATAGATGTGATTTGCATATTTCAGTAGGAAAGACAAAGGGCGAGATGAGGCAAAAGGACCTGAAATCGGGATTATATGGATAATTTGTATACAATACCAATGCTTTGGGAAATAACTGGAAATATGTGTTGGAGTAAACAAGAAAATTGGTAGAAACAGGCAGCAGCTTGGAACCACACAATCTAGCTGTGGCCTTCTGATCTAGTTTAGGTGTCATAAGTCTGAAATAAGAGTCAGAGGGTCACATAACTGGTTCTTCACTGAACTGATAGACCCTGAAGATTGTCAGATCTGATGTGCAAAGATGGTGGAGGGAACTCACTCTGGGCTTGGAAAGAAGTGGGGAGCAGGGAACGTCTCTGAACAGCACTGAACCTGATTCTCTTCTACATGCCTGTAGTAGACAGAAGGGCCAAGGATGAGGTACAGCCCAGCAATCTTCTGGAAATCAGCATGTTACTGGAGAACTCTCTACTACCCTCTTTTCTGGTATAAGTGATCATGTAATTTACATCCTCTGTGGCCTGAGCAGACACTCTGGACATCAGTCAGTCAGGGAAGTATCTGGATGTCTCACTGAGACAATTATTAGAGAGTCCCCTAAGATAATAGCACCCAGAGGATCACAGACATCCTGAGAACTTACCTGAAATACATTTTTAAGCTAATAGAAGAGAACTATGAGTCTTTTGCATTGTGTGTTAAGTCAGAAGACTAATTTTTAATCAACTGTTTTTTAATGTTTGTGCAGATAACAAATTAAAAAATCCTTCAGCATTCTGCTTTGGAGACCTAAGATGGGGCTTTCCAGTTATTGCTGGAAAACCATTCCATGGTCATTCTGTGGATGCACAGCTACTTTACTCGCTCATCACCTATGGAATTTGGCAGCAACACAGTGTGGTTGCTGGAGGCTCTCGGACTAGGGTTTGTCTTTTTAGCTCAGGCCACCAGTGGTGGAACAACATGGCAGTTCAGTTTCTTCAAACCACTTCGGTTTATAACTTTAATTCTTATTGGTTTTCATGCAGCAGTGACTTCATTTCTGTTTCCAGTGCCTCTTCCCTTCTCCTAAGGTGGAGAATCAGTGGGCTAATGAGGTTCTAATTCTCTGTCTTCTTCAGTACAGCACCTCGCAGGTAAGCTTTGCCTGTTCCCCACTGCAGCAGCAGAGAAGCCCTGAAACTATTGAGCCAAGTCCAATAGGCAAGTTTTTGGGAGTTCAGAGAGTGAACTGTGCCCTGTTGCATCCAGAAGCCATCAAACTTTACGAGGATGGGATATGGGCTTGGGAGAAGGAGCTATGCTCTGATGATGCAAGCCATCAACCTACATGTTGCCTGGGGAGAGTAAGCTTATGCCTGGCTACCTCAAGCTATTGGCCTTCACAGTATCGGTCAGCTTTGAGTCAAACAGTCATGTAAAGCCTCAACCCCTATCTGAAGCCATGACTTCACCATAAGAGGCTCAACCCCACAGAGAGGGGTCCCTTTCACAGCCTGCTCAGAGGAAAGTCTTGCAAACTCCAGAGAATTTTGATCTAAAAGAGGCTAAAGCAAGTGCCACCTTTGTAAGGGAGAAACTTGTATTGTTCATATCCACCGCTGTAACTGCGGCATAGCTGAGCAAAACAGATCCATGACCACATGAGTTCAGACCAGTGGGTCTATTGAGTCCATCATCCTGTCTGTGGCAGCATCACACCAGTTACTTCAGAAGAAGGTAAAAGAAATCGGGTAGAGAGCAGTCATAGAGCTCAAAAGGCAAGCTTCCTCCTACCTCTCATTAGAGGTTGGCCTATGACTGAAGGAATGTCTATACCCTTCCAAAACTAGGGGTTAACCAGAGGTCACAACTTCTCCTCAGTAGTGGAATTAATGTCAGGAAGGCAAAGGGAGAACAGAAGTCCTTTTCCTACTCCTCCAGTGGCCCAGAAAGCATGTCAGACTTAAACAACCAAGGAACCTCTGTTGCATCTGCAGAAACATCAGACCTCTTCAAGCAAGAACTTCTTTGTATAGACACAGATGACCTACAGTAACAGCCAGTTAATGAAAGAGAAGTGTGATTTAGGGGAGTTTCTCAGAAGCTTCATTAGTACTTTTTAGTATGCAGGCAGAACTAAACCTGGAAAATTTTGGTCACTGATCTGGCAAAACCTACTTTTCTGATGCAAAGGAAACTGAAAACTCTTGTACAAACAAGAACTGCCTCTAATGCTATGAAATAAATAATAATAGCAACCACTAAGCTCTGGGGGGTCTCGGGTACACTCAAGTTGCTTCTGTAAATTGTCTGATTTGAGTCCCACAACCAAACAGTACAAAAAAGGGCATAATAGCCCCAGTAGCATTCTTTAGGCAAACATCTCTCTCTCCCCATCTGATGATCATCTGGTGTCAAGATTAATCAGTGACAGATAAAACCAGTGGTTGGCCTTTCTAGTCTCCACTACTTCAAAGGGACCATGTTTGAAATTAGTTCCTTTATCCGTATAGGAGCCACACTTCTGTTGGAATGAGGAAAAGCTTATTCTTGCAGCTCCAGAAACCTTTCTGTTCTAGGTTTATTCTTCTTTCCACAATTCCTGAAAATAAGTTCCCCATTATTTTGTTTCAACCCTTAGGCCTCCTGTGAAAGGTGGTGGCATAAATGGACATTACTGGAGTTCTAAATGGATATTTCAAGCATATGGAGTATACATGCCACTCCTTAGGCCCTGTTCACTTCATTTTTTCATAATGCCAAGGCCTTAGGAACTCCCAGTTGCTGCAGGTACAATGTTAAAATCCTTCACCCATTGCTGTGCTAAGCAACTGAGAAATTATTTGTTGAGATGGAGTCGATGCTCCCTCAGCAAATTCCCTAGGGTTCTTATGGAGGAAAAGTATGAACTTCATCTGAGGAAGATTTGCAAGTAGGTGTCCGTTCTTGTGCAAAGACATGCATTGGTAGGAAGATGTTGCTGGATTGGTTCTTACTCTATATTGTGAGGTAGGATTTCTATTTGCCCCATTATCCTATGCGTAACAATAATTTTAATACTGTGTTTATCCTTTGATGCCTTCCTTCTGTGATTTACTGCTGCCACTTCCCATGAGAAGAGGAAAGAAGAGAAGATGTGCAACACAATGAGAAATTTCTAAGTTGAAGTTGGTCTATAAAATCATGACTGGTATGAAGAAAGTAAATAAGCAAGTGTTATTTACTTCTCATAACACAAGAAGTAGGAGTCACCAAATGAAATTAGTACACAGCAGATTTAAACAAAAGGAAGTATTTGTTCACATGACACATAGCTAACTTGTGGAATTATTTGCCAGAGTATGTTGTGTAAGTCAAGACAAAAAACAACTAGATGAATTCATAAAGGATTGGTCGGTCCATCTGTGGTGGGCAGCCAGGATGGACAGGGATGGTGTTCCCAGCTTCTGTTTGCTGGAAGCTGGGAATGGACAACAGAAAATGGATCACTTGATGATTATCTGTTCTGTTCACTCCCTCTGGGGCATCTGGCATTGGTCACTGTTGGAAGACAGGATATTGGGCTAGATGGACCTTTGGTCTGACCAGTATGATGATTCATATATTATGTTCCTATTTGTGGGTTTAGAGAACCCAACCCATTCAGCAGCAGGGACAAACTTTACATCTCTGACTGGATTATCCCAGGGAAATGCCACAAGTCAAAACTCAGCAGTTTCTTGTTCCTTATACAGTGTGTCTACTCCCATAGAAAACATAAGGGTCCAGTTAATATACATTATTAATATTCTATTTATTTGTATTATGTATTTGTTGTGTTTGAATAGCGTAGACTAATTTATTCAAGTCACGTGAACATATCGGCTACGTCTACACTGGCCCCTTTTCCGGAAGGGGCATGTAAATTTCAGGAGTCGTCGTAGGGAAATCCGCGGGGGATTTAAATATCCCCCGCGGCATTTAAATAAAAATGTCCGCCGCTTTTTTCCGGCTTTTAAAAAAGCCGGAAAAGAGCGTCTAGACTGGCCCCGATCCTCCGGAAAAAGTGCCCTTTTCCGGAGGCTCTTATTCTTACTTCGAAGTAAGAATAAGAGCCTCCGGAAAAGGGCACTTTTTCCGGAGGATCGGGGCCAGTCTAGACGCTCTTTTCCGGCTTTTTTAAAAGCCGGAAAAAAGCGGCGGACATTTTTATTTAAATGCCGCGGGGGATATTTAAATCCCCCGCGGATTTCCCTACGACGACTCCTGAAATTTACATGCCCCTTCCGGAAAAGGGGCCAGTGTAGACGTAGCCATGTAGTTTACAAGACAAGTGTTAACTTTTGCAGTTCTCTGTCATGGCAGAACAGAGAGAATCTGGAGCAGCAGATTTATTTTTAAAATGTCTTATTGTATTTTTAGAAATTGAGTTTAAAGAGGGTGAAACACAGCACACTGTGGAGATTGAGGTGCTTTTTGATGGCGTTAGGGAGATGAGAGAGGCCTTCACTGTTCACCTGAAACCTGATGAGAACATGGTGGCAGAGATACAGGTAATACAAACTATTCAACAGCAGTTCTCTGGAAGACATAAAGACCTCTTATAGCTGTTCATCATCATTGTTCTTCAGTTGGGTTATAATTAAGAGCCTAAAATTCCCATCCAAAATAATTCACCTTCAGTAATTCAAACAGACCAGTGAGAGTTTGTGCAACTGCTTGTCTTGTAGCCGTGTTTATCTTAAAATACTCTGCTGCTGTATCCCCCTGTCTGGTTGCTCCCAGCCAGCACATGAACATCTCTGTGTAGAACCACCCAGATTCAGCAACTCAGATGCCAACAGCATGTTTGTTACAATAGAACCACACTCTGATCTCTACCAGTGATCAGGCCAAGTGACCCCCAACACATCCCCACCTCTGAATGTTCCCAATCTTTTTGTCCTGAAATGTCCAGCCTTTTCCTGGAACGTTCAGAGGAGTAATAAGGTCTGTTCTTCTTCGGGGTTGTCCCCGCAGGTGCTCCGCTATGGGTGCTGGGCTTTCCCGGCACCGCAGACGGAGATTTGTGATAAGCAGTGTTCGGCCGGACCACGCATGTGCCACGAGCTCGCGGCTTTCACTCTGTGTTGGTTTAGAATGAAAGTAAAACAAGTGTATTTGATCAAAAAGAGAAAGATTTTAAGTAAGGACATGAATGGGTAACAGTGAGGGAGGAGCTGGGAGCAGGAACTGGCCATCCTTCACAGTGAGAGGGAGGGGCTGGCAGTAGGGAGGTGGGATGTGGGAGCAAGATTCCACTTAACCAGTTAACTGATTAACCAAGATTTTACATCCCTAGTTTTGAGTTGAACTATAAGGGATAAAGCTGGAAATAGTGACAAACAAATAAAAGTGAAAAATGCTTTCTAGTGACCAGGACTTACCCTGAACCAAAACTAGTTTTGGTAAGATTCTTAACACACCTCCTTCTAGCAAGATAACTGATATCTTCCCAAACTTATTCTTTGTCCCAGGCTCAGGATGACCTCATGAGCCATTCTTCACTTTTTGTGGCCCACCTATAAATATGGGCTTGCATTGTTTTTGGTCACTTCTTACTTCTTTGGAAACAGGGAAATAGCTGCTTTCCCTTCTGTCAGGGGAAAAACTTGTTTCTCCTTTTGTTAGGTCATACTTAAAGCGTTATATCAGCAAATATTCATAATTTCTCATGGAGTGTTAATACATACATTTCAGAGTGATATTAATCCCCAGGGTGTCAATTATATTAATAAAAGATGTTACTGGATATACTTTTATAATACAGCAATAAAATATACTATCAGTTAATTCAATTGCTTATCATTCAAGGTTCAGCTCTTTGCAAGAAGCTAGCTTCCCCACCAGCTACATTGATGGTTTTATTGACCATTTATATAAATATGCGTCATTGTCTTTGCCTGATAACAAGCACATCCACATTCCTCTGTCTATGGCAAGCTGTGTTTGTACGTTGCTTGCCAAACACAATTTAGGAACATAATTCTAGCATGTATCCATATCCCTTTTTTGTATATACTCTGTACATACACCACATAGGAATATTAACGATGATGTGAGTTGCTAGTTTTCAAATGAAGTGTTACATCTCACTATTTGGGCAAATATCATGACCACAGTGTTTTAGGTGTATGAGGAATGTCTGACCTGACAAGAGCGCCTGACACAGATTAGAGAACCACCAGTAGGCCTCTTGGTCACCCCTGTATAATGCCATAAATATGAACTATTAGCTCCCAATTTTCAAGCGGCAAAGATGTAGCCATTATTAGAAGTTATGGACTGCACGGACCCACCAGACATGTGATGTTTTAAATAACTCAATCTGTGGTGATTCTGTCATTTCCCTTGGGACACTATTCCACAAGCTAAGAAATGCTGCTGCTGCTGCTGCTGCTGCTGCTGCTGCTGCTGCTGCTGCTGCTGCTGCTGCTAAGAAAGATTTCCTGATAAACCTTCAGTTGCCTTGGTTTTGTACATCTGTGCTACAATTTTTGTGTTTGTATATGAATTACCAGACAGCCAAGGCCATTGTGTATATTGAAGAAATGAACAGCATGGCGGATGTCACCTTTCCTTCAGTCCCTGAAGTTGCATCCCTTTTGATATATGATGATACTTCTAGAGCCAAAGACAGAATTGGTCCAGTGGCTGGCTATCCTGTTGTCTGTATCACGGTGAGTATCAAGACGAGAGTAGGATTGAGGCTAATAGATGCGTAACTTCAAAGAAACAGTGGAAACTGGAACTTCCTGAGGGAAGTGGTGAAGGGCTACTAGGAAACAGAAAACCATTTTTTCAAATATTTTCCCCCTGATGGTAGATAATAAATGTCTCTAGAAAGTATTTTTTTATTAAGATGGGATATGTGTGTTGCATCATGAAAAGTTGTTCACTGCCAATACTATGTGTGCTACTATATTTTCTTTATACAAGATGCTTGGGTAAGTAATATGAAAACATTTTTGTAAAAGAAAACCTATGAAATATAGGAATGTAGATGTTAAAAATTGAAACTACATGTAAATACTATTTTTGATCTGACTTTAACATAGTTTTCTCTACCATTAACTGCATGTAAAAAAGAGTTTGGTTATACATAATTATAGCAAATAAACATATTTTTTTAAAAGTTATACTTCTAAAAAAAAACACTCAAAAGTCAGCAAGCTGCCAAAATTAAAATTCACATACAAATTTGAGTCTTGTGTGCATACAATACAGTTCAAGGCTGGATTCTCAGCTCATGTTCCAGCCCTTTCCTGCCACAAATCTGCCTTGATAGGGCAGCAGGGGATTCCCTGTTAATAGGGCATGGCATAGACCCAGTGTAATCAACTCTGCGTCAGACAACTCTCTAGTACAGGGGATGTCTGAGTGCAGGAAGGAATGTGAACAGAGAACAAGCTGCACTTTGGCAGCTCCTGCTGTTATGAGTTACAAGTGAGTATAAGCTGTAGTACAGAAACTGCTCTAACGTGGGTGGTGGCTAAATCAATGTTTGGAGGGAAAAACAATGACAGAAAGCTATCTTTCACCCTCCTACTCCTCTTTCCTGGGCCAAACATAGCTTGGCCAGACTCAAAGGCTATGTCTAGACTGCATCCCTTTTCCGTAAAAGGGATGCAAATTAGACACATCGCAATTGCAAATGAAGCAGGGATTTAAATCCCCCCCTCTTCATTTGCATAAGCATGGCTGCCGCTTTTTTCCAACTCGGAGTTTTGCCAGAAAAAAGCGCCAGTCTAGACGCGGATCTTTCAGAAAATAAAGCCTTCACAGATCATGTATTGTGTGACACAAGGTTTTCTTAAATCACCATAAAAACTTCAATGCTGTTTTGTTACACATATGCGATTAGAACATTGAGCGGAGGGAAAGGTGGGAATGGTCAAAATCAGACTGAGTGATAGCACAGGGTAGCTCTCTATCCTTAACTTTCACTTTTAATATGATGCTTTTGTAGTGCTTTTGTTCCACCGTGGCTAAAGCCAAGTTTTATCTGAATTTCCTGGGCATTTTCATACTTCCCGACTGCTTTCTTTGTCATGAAATAGGTAAGATCATTATAACTTGTCTGACTTTTCCCACAGGCTTGCAATCCTAAATATACAGACTATGACAAGACAGGTTCAATATGTGCCAGTGAGAATATCAATAACACGCTGACTCGATACCGATGGCTGGTTAGTGCGCCCACTGGCCCTGACGGTGTGACCAGTCCCATGAAAGAAGTTGACTTTGATACATTCTTCACTTCCTCCAAAATAATCACACTGGACTCCATTTACTTTCAAGCTGGCTCTCGGGTCCAGTGTGCAACTCGTGCTGTGAATTCAGATGGTAATGAAGGCCTGGAGCTCATGAGCCCCATTGTAACAATAAACACAGAGGAAGGTAATGTATCCATTAATGATAGCAAAACTTACAGCCCACACAAAAAATGACTTTCTCTCTTACTTAATCAGCCTTCATTTATGTGACATCTTTAACATCTTAGTATTGCCTATTCTCTAGTCCTTCATGGAGCCTTCTAACATCAATAAAACCTGAACTTCTAATGTAAAAAAAACAAACAATAAATAAACTATATATTGAGAAGGCTGCAGGGAGAATGGGGAAAGATAAAAAAATCTTTTAGGTCTTCTGTACACATCAGAAAGAAACTTAAAAAAAAAAATTCTTCCCTTTGCTGAACATCTTTAAATAGCCTTCCACATGACAAATCAGTCTTTCATATTTTAAGTCAGATAAAATGTTTAAGGTCACCCTAAAATCAAAGATGATTTTTTTTAATGTGGTAGTTGACAGTCGAAACAGAATGCCAAAATGTTGCATCATATAAATCCTATTTCAGATTATAACAGTTCTTTTTGTCATCCCTGGTCCCGTTAGTGCTACAGTAACTTTTATTTATTTTGTGTAATAGACCATTTAAAATAGACAAGATATCAAGTTGTCTAATCTGTACTTGAATTTGTCACATTAATTCCAAGTGCTTGGCTCTTTCCTGCTAAATATTTACAGTTAGCTAGTTCTAATTGCTACTGAGTAAGGCATCTGGAGATTTGAATCTGTAGAATGTCCACTTAGTTACTTGGCCATAAACTATGTATTGCATTTTTGGTTATTTTTTTTCATCCACCCTCTTCTAACATGTTGCAACACTGAAGCAAACTCACAAAATAAGGACCCACCTTATCTCCTAGTGTGTTATGTAATTTATAGACAGCTCCTTTGTGTGCTGGAAACTTCTGTCATGGTGAACTTTTTGCAGCTGATGGCCCTGAGCCCTTAGGGTATGTTTGCAAACTAAGCCCTGGTCTGTGGTACCCAAGCTTTCAGACTCAGTGTTTCCAGGTCTGTGCTTGAGCAACCACACTGCATTGTACATCTGAGTTTATAATTGCTGTACCCTGATGTTCTAGTGCAGCTGAATAGCACTATGTAGACGTTGCGACTTGGGTCTGTGACTCGACTTGCATACACGCTGCATCATGATAGAGTTTGAATCCAGGTCACAGCGGGATTGAGGTCCTAGGACTCTGAGTCTTGAGTGCTTGCTGGCCTACGTCAACTTGATTTGTATGTTATGGGAGGGAGACTTGGTCTCAAACCTGAGTTAGTGTCTGGGCTCAGTATGCAGAGTAAGCATATCCTTTTTTACTCCAGCATCACCCCAGAGTGAATCAAGGGTATGTCTACACTGCATTGTAAGCTCAAGCCTGTGGGACTACAGCTTGTGGACTCAGTGTTTCCAAGCCTGTGCTTGCTTGTCCATGTTGCCCTGTAAATCTGGGCTTATTTTGTTGGACCTGAGTCTCGCAGTTATGGTCATACATCCATACTCTTCAACACAGATCTTTTGACTCAGGTCTGCAGTTTGAGCTGCATCCACATTGCAAAATGACAGGCACTGGACCCAAGTCACAGGAGGAGTCAGATGCTCACCTACCCCTCTAGCAGAGTCCTAAGACCAGGATCTTGAGTGCTTGCAAACTTGAGTCAGATTGATTTGTATATGGAAGGAAGGGCCATCTCCACTGAAACCCGAGTCAAAGTCTAGATGGGCTTAGTGTGCAGTGTAGACATCCCCTACATCAGCATTTTGTATTGTCAAATGTAAATCCTTCAAAGACAGAATGATGAGGAAAATTTAACTGCAAGTTTACAAGTAGACATTTGAATTACCATTTTCATTATTTGTAAACAGTTCAGTATCTTACTATGTATTTTAGAAATATGTCTGTCTGTCTGTCCATATGTTAGTCCATTTGCTCGGGCAGCTTTTCTCGGGTCTCCCTGGTCTGCTGGGGGGGGAGGGAGCGCAGCTAGTGCCCCCCCCCCCCAGCAGACCAGGCTTTTGTTGCAGGACGCCTCGGGTACAGCAGCTGGGGTGCTGCCGGGTTGGTCCTGTGGGAACCTACCGGGCAGCGCCCCAGCTGTTCTGTCCCAGGCTCCAGATTCAGCAGCTGTTGAAACTGATCAGGCTGATTCCAGGAAGCTGGGGGCAGAGCAACTCTGCCTCCGGCTTCCTGTAGTCAGCCCCTGGTCAGTTTCAGTGGCAGCAGCTGAATCTGGAGCCAGTTCCGACTTACATACAAATTCAACTTAAGAACAAACCTATAGTCCCTATCTTGTACGTAACCCGGGGACTGCCTGTATGTGCAGTGAAAAGGAAACTTAAGATTAGAGCAAGGCAGAGTGAAATAATGTTTCCTCAACACAAAAAGTAAAGTTGCTTTTTCACTTTTCCATTAGGTCTTTGCCAGCCCCGGGTACCAGGTGTGGTTGGGGCAGAACCATTCTCTGCCAAGTTGCGCTACACTGGCCCAGAAGATCCAGACTATGCTAATCTCATCAAACTGACCATCACAATGCCTCATATTGATGGTATGTAAAAACTTTATCCATAAGCCACAGAGTGTATGTAAAATGCTGTCATGTCATGCCTCAACTCTTATTTTAGCAAGTGTCTTAAGTAGTCAGAAACTCAGTGTAATCTCTCAAGGTATGTCTGCACTAGCCCGCTAATTTTGGAAATTGTCTAGCCTGGAATAACTGCCCGCATCTACACATGGCAGAGAAGTGAGATTCCAAGATAAACCCCTTAGTTCAAATTAACAGTTAAACCTCATTCCATCTCGGAATTGTGCTTCTTCGCCGCATGTAGACGCGGACAGTTATTCCAGTCTAGTTAATTTCCAAAATGGCGACCGGACGGGAACATGCTAATGAAGCGCAGGATATTTAAATCCCATGCTTCATTTGCAATTTTGGTTACCCTCATTAGCCTCCCTAGTTCAAACTAGGGGGCTAGTGTTAGACGTACCCTCAGTGTTTATAGTAGTGGAGAAATATCATGAATGTGTCATTTGAACCTGCAATAGTGCAGTATGTCATAGTGATATACATGTGATGTGAAAAGTCATCCCTGAATTAGAGTCTGATTAAACCACGTGGACTGGCGAATCATTGCTGTGCTAGGCTCTAATCAATCCGCAATCTAGGAATTCTCAGGGCAAGTATATGAGCCTTTCAAGAGACTCAGCAGCTCAGACTACTCAATGACAGTCCAGGGCTTGGAACCCTTCTATGCCTGATGGTGGCAACAAACTCCACCAGCCTTAGCCTGCTCTAGATCTGGTCCTAGCCTGCTGCCGCTTTGTTCTGACTCTGGCCTTCTTCCAACGCTGCACTGGACTCCTGAATCCAGTTGTGATACTTACTCCGCCAGCTCTGAGCATGAAACTCAACCGCCATGGCGTCAGCCACTAAACGTGACCATCACCGTTTCCGGCAAGATGTTCTCCTTTTATTCTTGTTCATTGATAAAACTTAAAAAACAATGCATGGTCCTGCTGCACCTTAGACACTGGCAAAAAAAAAATAGATAGTATCATGAACTTTCGTGGGCACAACCCACTTGAAGTTTGTTTATGTTACATGGAATCATCACTGGTACAATGGGCATCTCAACCTTCTGTCAACAGTTGTGCATGAACTAGTTTTTAAATTTAGCTTCAATGTAGAGTGGCTGGAGCAGACATCTAGAGGTCTTTTTCCAGTTTTGCAGCCTGCCAGGGACAAGTTACTTCCCTAAATGTACCTCAGTTTATTCATTTGTAAGCATGATATAATTGGTTTTACACATTTCATGGAGGCTTTAAGAGTCTTTAACAAATGCTTTAAAAGCATTTTAATGAATGGTGATGCATACAGTGGAAACTTACTGAATTGCATGAATGTTTATTAAATCAATTAGTTAGTTCATAAGTAAACAAATAAATCCAGAGAACAAGAAAACTGCACCACAATATGCATTTTGCAATTTTTATTTTAATAGCTATTACTTTTATTTTATGATGAATTGTAATAATATATAATGAATGCATTATGACATAATTTATCCAGGATAACATCTTATAATGAGATCTCAGGTACAATTTTAGAAGCACTTAAGTGACTTAAAAAGTGATTTAGGCACTTAATTTTTACCAAGGTCTCATATTACTAAATGTCATCTTTCTGAACATCTCTCTGCTATAAAAATGTAAAGGATTCCATTTTCATTTAAATTTAAAGGGCATTGGCTAATGAGGGACTCCTGCAGATTCAAAGCACAGGCTAACACATCTGCTATAGTGTATAAGGTGACTGGCAAAATTTAGAACTGACTGCTAAAATGTAGTTACGGTGCAACTAATTACCGGTATGTCTTCCAGGCATGTTACCTGTAATCTCCACAAGGGAACTGTCCAACTTTGAGTTAACCCTCAGCCCTGATGGAACTAGGGTTGGAAACCATAAATGCTCCAACCTGCTGGATTACACAGAAGTGAAGACTCACCATGGTTTCTTGACTGATGCTACCAAAAATCCCGATGTGGTTGGAGAGACCATTCCTTACCAATACAGTGCATCAATCAGAAGCCCCAGTACTTTACGCTTCTACCGCAGTCTGAACCTCGAGGCCTGTTTATGGGAGTTTGTCAGCTATTATGACATGTCTGAGCTCCTCACGGATTGTGGCGGCACCATTGGCACAGATGGACAGGTACCGCGTTTTAACTTCTTTTCTGTACAATGGTCTCAAAAAGAACTAATCCAGTTCAGTAATTTCCCCTTTGATTGACCTGTGCTATAATAAGTGACTTACAAATAGCATTTAATTAAGAATTAAAACCTTTTCTTCCATAGATCTGCCCTGAACCTGATTATTTTATAACATTATCAATACCACCAAATACCTGTAAAAATAATGGATGAACTTCTGACTACAGTGAAGCTACTGGCAAAATTCCCCTTGACTTCAGCATAGCTATGTTTTCATTCAATACATTTGCATCTTTTACATTTAAAAGTGTAGTAGAAGGCATCCCACTTCAGTCCTACTGTGGAGTGAAGCCCTTCTGAAAACCTTGTGTTTTGAAATCAAGTGAATCTTAGCTCATTTCTAGTACAGCTTTTGAAGTAGGGCAATATTAAATATAGACAAAATACGACCTGTTAAAGCAGCATTAAAGAGGAAGGAATGAAGGCTGACCCTGTACGCTGATGGCAATTTTTTATGCTGCCATGTGGGAGGTTAGGGTTTGGCACTCTGCCTGCTCACAGGAGCAGCAGGAGTTGTGAGTGCAGACAGCTTTCTCTGCACTCCAAGGAAGAATGTGTGCTTCATATCAGTGAACAGAAACCCCCTCCGGCAAGAAGCTCAGAGAAACACCACCAGTTTTACATGTCATATGGTGGTTATCATTTGGAGCCAGGAAAATGGAGGGAGGGTGAAAGCAGGAGAATAAGGTTTCCATCAGGGAAAGGATTTCTACAAGTCTATGGCAGTACTGTGAAGGAGGCAAGGGGGGGCATGCATCTCCTCTGGCATTGTGACAGCACAATCACATCCCAGAACTTTTCTGTACCACAGATTGCTTCATAAGCCCAGACTGCCTCAACTCAACCCCTGAATAGAGCACTGCTGGCTGTGAGGAGTAAGCTTGTTCTTTCACAGGAAAGGCCAAATCTTGTCTAAAACAACAACATAACTGCTGCACCCTCCATCCCTTCTCTAGGGTAATGCTACATACTCTGTAAAATATACAGCTAACACCAAGTGCAGCAGTCCATGTGCTTAGCCACGCAAGCCTCTGAGGATGCATCATCCCACCATTCAGTTCTCTGCCTGGCCTCACACTTATTACAGAGTCCAGTTCAAGGTCTCTCTTTGGATATTCAGAGACCTCCATGGGAGCATCCTAGGAATTCCCTTCTTCCTTTGCAACCACATCCTCCACCTTAAAACTATCAGCAAGAACTGGGAGTCTCGTGAGTCTCGGATGCAAAACTGGAATGGACCTAGACTGCAGAATTCATTCTTAGACGATAAGAATGATCACAGACCCCCACTTTCAGATCCAAATACAAATTCATGTCTTCAGCTCAGCTTTCCTGCAGTTTCTGAGCTCCTGCAGAGACATACAACATACACACTAAAGCCACACATTCATTTCTTCTCTCTCAAACATACACACTCACACACACACACACAATATGATCTTAACACATAAACAAGCACAGAAAAACTCCTGTAACCTAATCAAGCTATTCCCTCCTCCCCCGTAGAAGGAAGACATACAGATTGTTTTTAGTAATATTTTTCTATTTTAAAATACTTGTAAATAATTCAAGGATGAGGCCAAATATTGTAGATTGGTAGAAGATAAGATGCTTTTTCTGTATAAATATAGCTGGAAAAAATAAGGGACATTGTTGCTACTCATTTTTAGAATATTTATGAAAGGAAGTTGTATATTCTAACTCAGGGTAAAACGTGGCACTTGCTTCAAGCTCAGGAAACATTTTGTACTGTAGGTAAGAATCATGATTTTTAAAAGTGTGTGTGTGTGAGAGAGAGAGAGAGAGAGAGAGATCATGAAGCAATGAAGTCATTGTTCGGTGCCTTGCAGGGTGTAGTTAAAAGAGTATGGTGCAAATATTGAACTGAATTGCCCTCCTCCCCCATCTTAACACACTTCATTGCCTTCTTCATTTTTAATTCTTGTGGGAGTTTGGTGTTTATCTTCACATGACCCTCTCCAGCTGAGAGACTAGTTAGTCAGTACTCTATCTCTGCAGTTGTCACCATTGTTGCTTTTTTCCCCTTCAGCTAGCAATTAATAATCCTCCTTTGTGGGACGAAAATTGGTAACTGCAGCTTTCACTGTGCTTGAGTTCTGCAAGGCAGAATGTAGTAGATAAGGGAATGGCAAAAACATTTTAACAATAGTACACCATCCACTGCTCCTACTAAGTCGTGATTCTTGTTTGTGCAAGGTTAGCATATTGGTAGGTGACTTGCCAACTGGTGAAAAGACTGTATTGTGTGCGTGATGAGGGAGATGAGGCAGTGTTGTCAGTGGACTGGTCTTGCCCAGTTTTATTTCCCACACTACGTGGGGCATCCACAGACATGATGCAGATGGGCTGCTAAGCCCACAGCTTTTCTTTTGGTGTTCTCTCTCTGGGAGGGAACAGTCTGTCCTGGGACTGCTCTGTGTGAGGATGAGAGCACAGATTCCTTCAGTCGTTATGATGCCAGGGAAGAAGGGTTCTTTCCAGCCCACCAGGCACTCTTGAAGCAAAGAGAGATAAGAGTACTTCATAGAGTTTTTCAGGGGGGCTGAGCACGTACAATTTCACAACTGATATTAATGGAAATTGCATGTTCTCAGCCCCTCTGAAAACCAAACCACTTTTACTTAAATGTCTAAATGTGGATTTAGCTACCTACATTTACAAGTCTACTTTGAAAATTAGACCTTGGTCTCCTGGAACCACATCAGATTAAATTAGAACTGTTCTCTGGCTAAAACTGAGGTCAGTCCTTATGATTAGCAACAGTTTTCTTTGTGCCAAATTTCCACAATCCAGTAGTCTGAAATTCAAGGTATATAAAGTTAAGTATATAGATCTGAGTCACTTGGAAGTTGCAAGTAATAGATATAGGTTGGGTGTTACCCATATACATTCCTTAAATACGTCACAGCAATGTTGTGAAGCTTATTTAATTCATGACTCTGAAGAGCTTTGTGAAAGATACTAAAAAGAAAGGAAGTTAAAAATGGGGGAAGGAGGTCTAAGAAAAGTTGGTGACCCTTTTAATATTTAATTTATATAGGAAAAATCAGCCTGGACTTAGTTGATAGAGCATAAAGTATTATCTGATTGTGTTTCCTCCTGTTGTAATTTTATTCTGTAGCCAGACAGTTTGTGGTTCTGGCCACATGTTTATTTGTGGAACTTTACTTTCTCTGGTTCCAGTCCATTACCAGGCTTGACATGGTGACTCAAGAAAATTATCATTCAAACAAATGTTATTAACAACAACAAGTGAAGTAAAGTGTCTGCCAAAAACAAGATGAAGAACATACATTAAAACCCTTGAATGTACAGATTGGTAGCTTGAAGCTACTGTAATTGAAATAATTGAATACAGCCAAGCAGTTGTATTTCACTTTGCAAACAAGAGTCTGCTTCTCGCCAGGGTCTGAAAACCTTTTCCTTCCCATCTATGCAGCTCATATTTAAAGTGCAGATGGTGTCAGCTGAGTTGTTTAGATAGCCCATATAAAAATTCATTTAAAAGCTGTCACTTTACTACCTTGAATTGTATATGGCAGTTCATGAAGTTTCATTCTACAAAAAAGTGTTTTCCGATCATCACTAGATCTAGCTTCAGCAGCTTTGCACCTCAAAGATGCAAATTAGTTTTCCTGATAAATGCGCTAAGCAGTGTAAGTTGCAAATAAAAAGAAATGACTATTTTTGTGACAGTTTTTCAAGCTCAGCTAGCATAATCAACTTGTGATTTTTCCTTAAACAAGCCAGGTTCCATAACAAGTCTTTTTTTTTCTCCTCAGCTGTTTTTGTAAATAAGTGAATTCAGTAAGGGGTGAAAAGAGAAACTGCTTTATAAAGTGAATACTTTGTGGATGCATGGGCACCAGCTGTACAACAAAGTTAAAGGTTAAACATTTCAAAGGGTCTCACATGTCAAGACTGCCTTCCATTCTCCTCTCCATTCATATTCTTTTAAACAAATCTGCTTTGCATTTCACCTTTGACTCACCTGGCCAGCTCCCTTCCTGGGGCTGACTCTTAACTTTAACAAACTGTTATTGTGTAAATAAGTGGTTGATAACATTGTTAAGCTTGCATGGATAAATCGCAGAGATATATGCCACAAATGCAATAACAAATTCAGGACAACTTGGAAGACAAAATTATAGTTGGTTAAAGATCCTGTTTCACTGAGAAATATATTACAAAGAAATGCTGCTTGCTTCTAATTATTTTTCCTGCTCTATACACATGCCAATCAGAACACGTTCTCTTTAAAGGGTACATCTAGCTATTCCACATCTTTTGAACCAGCCCGTTATTTCAAAATAGATTTCAAAATAATGGTCTCTATTCCGACATCCCTGTAACCCTCGTTCCACGGAATAGCAGTTTATTTCAAAATTAGACTGAAAAAAGATACGCAATTTGCGTAGCTCAAATTGCATATCTTATTTCGTCCTACAAATGCAGTGTAGATGCACCTTTTCTGTCCTTGTTAGTATTCCAGTGATCATGTAAAAGATTGAAACTATGAGCAAAATATGCCTCAAATATACCTGAAACAGAGAATGCCCTTTCTGATGTACATTTTCTCATGTAATCTGTCCTGTGATAGATTTGGCACTGAAATATAATTGTATTATCTAGTAAAGTGTTCAAAAGGTAACCTGTAGAAATAGTGTGGGGAGGTGTTTCTTCTTTTTGTAATCCTGGCATGGGAATTGTCAATGTTCAGAAACTGACCTCAGGCTCATTCTGGTATTTCAAATTGCAAAGGAGATTTGTAAGTCTACTGTCTACAGTGATGAAAGGCATAAAAAATTTACTTTGCTCACTGCAATGACTTTTGTAAACAGCTGTTACAATGATTTATTTATCTGTAGATTTATCAGGTATTGGTAGAATGCATTTCTTGTACTGATAGGAGCAGCTCCTCTGTTCTGTTTTCCAGTCATGACATGGTTATAAAGTATAGACACAATAGTATGGTTATAAAGTATAGACACATAGTTATAAAGTATTAGACACAATTTCCTAGATCCCACTGCCCCCTCTCTCAACTTTGAGCATGAGTGGGTACGTCTACACTGCAACACTATTTCAAAATAACTAGCACTATTCCAAAATAACTTAGTCTGCATATACACAGCAGGCAGTTATTTCAAAACAGTGTCAAAATACTGTCAAGCTGGAGGACTTCTTACTCTGACTCCTGTAACCCTCATTGTACAAGGAATAAGAGAAGTAGGAGAAAGAGTGCTCTATTTTGAAATAAGTGCTATGTTAAATGCTCCCTATTTTGAAATAAGCTATTTCAAAATAAGATACGCAATTGACGTAGCTTAATTTACGTAGCTTATTTCGAGTTAAGCTCTGCAGTGTAGATGCACCCACAGTGAGCTGTGTATAGCTACCTCAGCAGTGTAAGGTTAAAAGTCATACAACGTTATGAGAAATTATTCCAGATGTTATATTATTTTACTGCTAATGAATAAAACTCTGATAAAGCAATTGCTGAGTTTACTGGTATGGAATACATAGATATATAATGCACCTGTTCTGTGTCTCCGTAACATTTAACTGATACTTTACTTTTATAGCTCTCAGTTAGCCTCCTTCTTTCATAAGTCTCACATCAAGTTAAAATAGGAACAGCTTTCATTAGCCTATAGACACAGTGCTAAAAAATGGAAATATCACAATGGAAGAAATGTTTTCCATATTCAAGTGAATGGTATATCCCAAGCAGAACTGGAAAAATGGGGTTTCTCAAACTACAGGAAATGGTTAGTTAATTTCTTTATTTGTTAGTTTTCTATCCAGATTGGAACCAGAAATATTTGGATTCTGTTCACTGGCAAGTCAACTTGTTGTCAGTGCTCTGTAACACTGGAAAGCGTAGGCTTTCACTCAACAGGGACCCACAAACTTAGTTCCATCAGTAGAAATGAATGGTCTCCAGTACTGAGATCTGTGTCCTGTAGATTTAAGGGGGAGAAGGAGGAATGCAAGTTTATATTGTTGCATAGAGATTACATTAATTAGTTCATATACAGTATACATGGATATCTGACATTGGTGCATACAGCTCAGAGAAAGGTGTAATAGAAAAAGTAAAATATTGGTCTGTGCTTTTTTTTTTACAACTGGTAATTGAATATATGTCAAACCTTTTTTCCACGTTAGCACTTCTGGATACAGTAGAGTGTTTTAACCCCCCTCATCACATACTAACTGTAAGACTTTTTTGGGAGGGAGGGTGCTATACAAACATGTAAATGGAATACAAAAAAAAACTCATATGTAATATGAGTACAAATACAAAAACTCATATGTAATATCAGGATAAGGCCACTTAGCCTGCCAGATAGTGAGGTGTTTAGTTATACAAGCAAATGGGTTTGAATCCTGACACTGTGCCAGGAAATGTCAGAAATGCAAGGTTACCCCTGAATCAAAGGCAAATCAAATCTCTATGGAGCCATACCAGAGACTGTGTTTGTCTTAACCTAAATGAATATTCTGTTTTATTGCCTTGGAACAATGTGCCAAATCTGTGTCCATGGTAATTCCATTGAAGTAAATGGCGTTACCTCAGGGTGAACTTGGACTTATTTGTGTAATACATAGTTGACTGAAGGAGCAACATTTTCTGTCTAGGAACTTCTTGGCATTCAATAAACCTAGAGAGGAAATCTCTTTTCTTGATTCAGAACCAACAAAGGAGCATTAATCTTAACTGACTGCAGCATCTACGATTAGCTGTGAGGCAACTTTATTGCATTGTAATTTAGGTTTCATAAATACATATTTCAAGATTAGTTGTGAGGTACTAGTAATGCCATACACCTTATAAGCATATTTTCCAATTATAGTTTGAACCGTGAGGCAAGTTTGTTTTTATCTGTAGACCAGATTATAAAGACTGGCTAAGTAGTAATTGAGCTGTCGTGAGTCACGTAGCTGGATGACCCATGTAGGCTTTTGCTGACTCTTAGCTCGGATTTTAAATACAAACATTTGGAAAGGCCTTTTACTAAGAAGGATATCTTTTAAAACAGGAGAAAAAAGAAGAGACTCTACTTTTCATCAGTGTCCAGATGGTCTAGAGTTCAAAATACTAATCCTTTTTAGAGGATGACTTCACAAGAAGATAGGAGACAATACAAAAGGAAGGGTGGGTTGTGTTGGGGAGTTTTTTGGGGTTGTTGGGTTTTTTTTATGGCATAATCAGGGTAACAACACTTTTATCCCCCCTGCCTCAATAACAGAGAGACTGGGGATCCCACAGTGGCCAAAGTGACCATTTGGGCTGCTGTGAGCACATACTAGACGAGGTGGGTGTGTCTATGCAAATTGGGATCAGCCCCTGAAGTCTCTTTGCACCACTCACAACAGTTCACCACCAGATGTCAGGGTAGAGCTTACCCTGACCCCGCTTATATCAGTGATCTATAACTTCTGTTTTTTTGCTTATGCATTAGTACTGT
This sequence comes from Pelodiscus sinensis, assembly GCF_049634645.1. Taxonomy (NCBI): domain Eukaryota; kingdom Metazoa; phylum Chordata; order Testudines; family Trionychidae; genus Pelodiscus; species Pelodiscus sinensis. The sequence goes on along the minus strand of NC_134711.1, from coordinate 293,266,487 downwards.
CTGTACTAGACTATATTTCATTACCATGTACGGAGACGGACCTTTGGTATGGCAAATCAGGGCAACTGCTTTGGGGGTGCACACTTCAGAGTGTGTGTGTGTGTGTGTGTGTGTGTGTGTGTGTGTGTGTGTGTGTATGTGTGTGCAGGGAGAGGGACAGGTGCGAGGTTAGGGGTTTGGGGGGCTCGTGATGGTAGTGAGGATCAGGCTGACACAGTCAGGAAATGTTTGTTATATTTCTTTTTCTTGTTCAGCATTGTGGGACTCGGTTCAGCCTTTGACAGCCACAACTCCAGCTCACTCCACCCCGGCTCTTGGTGTCGCCCACCGCCACACTGACTGCCAACGTCCTAGTGCCACCACAACATACTAGCACCAGGCTGACTCCATCCATTGCCCTTCCGCCCTGCACCCCTCCCTTTTCCTGGATCCCTGAAGTACAGGGGGTTCCCGTACCCCAGCACTGGTGCCACCCTGTAACTTGCCATTGTCTCTTGCTCCCCAGCACTGTTGTCTGCTCCCCATACCAGATTTCACCTGTATAAAATGTTACGGGGGTCCATACAGGGTGATTTGTCCCAGGCCCCACACCTCCCCGGGGCCAGCACTGACCCACTACCTAACTAACTGATTTTGAAAGGTCTGTTAGCACTTTATAGACTAACAAAACATGTAGATGGTATCATGAGCTTTCGTGAGCGCAGCCCACTTCTTCAGATGACCGGTCATCTGAAGAAGTGGGCTGCGCTCACGAAAGCTCATGATACCATCTACATGTTTTGTTAGTCTATAAAGTGCTACCAGACCTTTTGTTGTTTTTTAAGTTTATCCTGTACAGACTAACTCGGCTACCCCCTGAAGTAACTGATTTTGGTCTTTATAGGTCCTCAATCTAGTGCAGTCCTACGTGACCTTGCGAGTCCCCTTGTATGTCTCCTATGTTTTCCATTCACCTGTGGGTGTAGGTGGCTGGCAGCATTTTGACCTACAGTCTGAACTTCGGCTGACTTTTGTGTATGACACTGCCATCTTGTGGAAGGATGGAATTGGCAGCCCGCCTGAAGCAGAGCTCCGTGGTAAGTATTCAGACATCCTTAATTTTTACTTTCACTCTATTTCTGAAGCTTTAGGTTGCTTGTAGCAGAATAATTTTTGAAGCAATTGTAATGTAAAAATATTGCTTTGTAGCATGCATGTGAAATAATCATTTGCAAATAAACTGCCATTGGTCAGCCATTCTGTTCAATATTCTAGAGAGATTCTCTGATTTTAAAAGTCTAAGCTTGTATTCAGATGTGTTATTGCATTGAATGGTGCTGTGATATTTTTCAATCAGCTATGAAAAATCATAAAATTCCTCTTTTCTTACATATTGATTGAATTTTAGGATTTATTTTATTTTTCTATTCCCTTCTCACACAAGCTCTTTTGGGTAATAAAACTTTTAAGTAACACAAATTCATTATTTTGCTAGCTATTAAATATTGCACAGTTAGAAGCAATTTAACTTTAGGGAAAACACATGCATTTAATTGTCAATGGTCGCATAAGTCTCATAAAAGAAGCCTGCTATATGCCATAATGATAGGTATAATACATATGTTAAAGTATAATGGAGAGATAAGTGATAAGGTAATATTTTTTATTGGACCAGCTTCTTTTGTTAAAAGACAAATGCTTTTGAGCTTACACTTAGCACTTTTTCAGGTCTAGGAAAGGTTTTCAGATGGTCCAAACACAGTGTGATAAAGAAAACCAAGGCACTTAGTTTCAGAACCTGGGTCGACTGACGCAGCTTTATGGGACTCATGTGGCAGGGCTGTTTTCCTTCACCACCGTAGGTGTGATGCTAGAGACAGAAGGGGGGAAGGAGGGTGTTTGTCTCTCCTTTTCTGAATTTCATTCTCCCTCTTGACAAACATTTCCAGCAGAGACCCAGGACACAACAAATCAACGTGAAGAAGGAAATTCCATGCTGTTTCTTTGCTAAGATGTAGATATTTGTCCCTGTCCCTTTCCTTGCCAAAACATGGGCACTTAGTTGGTAATGGTTGGGGTGATCACCTGACTGGGGTGTCACCTTGCTCTTTGTCTCTAAGAAACCGGGTCACCAATTCCTCAGACTTCTCTGGGAAACATATTTCAGACATGATTTCAGCTTAGGTCCATAGCTTTGCATATAATGTTGCTAGGTGCACTGTGTCGTGATTTTATTAATCAGCAAGGCATACCTTGTACAACAACTATTACATTCGGGTATAGGGTGTGAACACAGGTATATTCTGTCAGTCCCCTCAGCAGCTTCAACTGTTCAGATTGGCTACGGCTACACTGGCATGATTTTCCGGAAATGCTTTTAACGGAAAAGTTTTCCGTTAAAAGCATTTTCGGAAAAGCACGTCTAGATTGGCAGGACGCTTTTACACAAAAGCACTTTTTGCGGAAAAGCGTCCGTGGCCAATCTAGACACGCTTTTCCACAAAAAAGCCCCAATCGCCATTTTCGCGATCGGGGCTTTTTTGCGGAAAATAAATCTCTGCTATCTACACTGGCCCGTTTGTGCAAAAGTTTTTCAGAAAAAGACTTTTGCCCGAACGGGAGCAGCATAGTGTTTCCGCAAAAGCACTGACAATCTTACATGAGATTGTCAGTGCTTTTGCGGAAATTCAAGCGGCCAGTGTAGACAGCTGGCAAGTTTTTCCGGAAAAGCAATTGCTTTTCCGGAAAAAGTGGCCAGTCTAGACACAGCCATTATGTTTACCTTCCCTCAGTAGAGACCCCCAAAGAGAGGCCAGCCTGAATCCCTGCCTGAACTCAGTGGTCCACATAAGTCTAAAGAGTTGCACCAGAAACGGTGAAGCTGGATTGTGGTCTTCCCTCTATCTAGATGAATGTTACAGTTGCCACTTGATAATATATGAAAATTGTATTGAAATGTGTAGCTAGCCTAAATCCTTGCTGTTTCAGGGCAGCATGGTTTATACTTTGGAAGACAGTAGGACCCCATCACATAAATTCCTACTTGACAGTCACGATGGCAAAACCCACAGGATGTCAGAAGACTGCCTGCTAAATTGTTGTGTGACTTGTCAATGTGAAATAAAAGGATGCAAGTGTTTTATCAACCCTTTATAATTTATTAGCCATTTGCATGCTGAATAATCTGTGCTGCTTGGCCTCTGCCGGCAGGTTCTCTCTACCCAACCAGTATGCGCATCAGTGAAGAAGGGCGTTTGGTTGTCAACTTCAAGACAGAAGCACGATTTCATGGCTTGTTTGTGATGTCTCATCCTGGTAAGTCAGTTCTGAGGTCTGATGATATAATATTCATAGTTATGAGTTTTACACTGTTTATTCTCTTATTCTTGTACTAAAATCTGGATCTTTTTAATGTGCTGTGCACATCAGTGGTTTTCAATATTTTTTTTTCATTTGAAGACCCCTAAACAATTTGAATGAAGTTATGGATCCCTTTTGAAAATGTAGACATAATCTGTGAAAATTCCCCCAAAGGTTCACATACCACAGGTTGAAAACCATTGATCTGTGCTCATAAATTCATAATGCAAAAATGAATTTCAAATACATCATACCATATCCACAGCTTATGTAAATTAGGATAGCTCCACTCATATATCATATGAGGATCTGACCATTGTAGCTACCTGTCCAAGAGTAGAAAAGAGTGTGTGAACCATATCTTTCTCTTAATAAAATGCTCGGTGGCATTTAGTCATATCTGAGGCTTTGATCCTGCAGTCTAATCCATGGAGGTTGGCCCTTGTGCTTCATTCCCTTCAGTTAAACTGCAGATATAAGGGTCCATCTGCACAGATAGGGTGCATCAACACAGCAGCATTATTTCGGAACAATGGCCATTATTCTGAAATAACAGTGCCAGCGTCTACACAGCAGTTCCATTATTTCAAAATTAAATTAGAAATTTATTTCAAAATAATGGAAGGTTTATTCCGATTTCTGTAAACCTCATTCCATGAGGAGTAACACCTGTTCCGAAGTAGCTATTTCGGAATAGCAGTAGTGTGGACGCTCCATTGCTGCTATTTCAAAAAAAATAGCTCTTCCCCAGGACCATTCAAAGTAATTATTCCCCCATGCTTCCTGGGCTCTAAATCAAGGCCTGTCCACATTAGGGAAGCCTGCCTTGGACTAATTTTGAGGCTTCCCTGTAGTGTAGACATGCTATTTCAAAATAAGCTATTTCAGAGCATTTCTTATGGAATAGCTTATTTCAAAATAAGCTTGCAGTGTAGATAGATGTACCCATATATTGCAAGATTGGGGCCCAAGTTTATTTCTGGACATGAATGCTAAAGATGAACAATATATGAACACATTAAACCTCCCAAACAAGATCATATACAATGGTGTGTTGAAGGAAAAAAGCCTCAGTAATGCAATTATTTTAGTTTAACCAAGTTTCATTAACCAAAAAAGCTGCTTAATAGCAATTTCACTCTTTCTTTACTTTCAAAACACAAACAGCATTTCACATCTAGGGCAGAGCTGAAAGAGTTACAGTGCCAGTAGACATTGTTTTACATTCCCTGAGTTGGCATTCCAGGTTAAAAATAGGAAGGATTATAGATCTTTTTCCATTCTGCTCTCCCTGTTTTGTCTTTCTCTTAGATTTAATCTTTGCACAGCTTTGGTTTCCTAGTCCCATAAGAGATTGTTTAACACATTTTTGAATAAGAGTCAAAAAGGCCCAGCTGTGTTTACTATAATTAGTTTTGTTTGTTTCAGTTAATACCAATGCATTGTAAACGTGTTAGCATCAGCCATCGTATTGTAGTATTGAGAATGCTTTTCAGGTTCTGAGAATTTGAGGCTAGACATTTAAACTGACATGCTTGTGTGTTGACATCTTTCTAGCCTCCTCTCTGAGCTCCATGGTTATGTCAGCTGATCACCCAGGCCTGACATTTGGCCTCAGCCTCGTGCGCAGTGAACCAACATACAACCAACCAATACAGCAGTGGAGCTTTGTTTCAGATTTTGCGGTAAAACCTCAGCCTTCCCTTTCATGGTTTGCTCTGTCTCCATTTTTATACCAACCTGTTCTGGAATTGCCAAGTTTCTCCTCTGCTTTCAACAGGTACGAGACTATTCTGGAACATACATGGTGAAGCTGATAGCTTGTACCACAGTACCTCACCAGGAGTACAGTATACCAGTGATCTGTAATCCTAGAGAGCCAATCACATTTGACCTCGATATCCGATTCCAACAGGTACCATCAAGGAATTTTTTTGCATGGTTTTAACTTTAGTTCTAAAAATGTCTTTGGTAGTCACGAAGGCTTCTGTACTCACACTCCTGGAGGCTGGAGTCCTTTTCTAATCCAACGGAATGGGCAATGGAAATGAGGATCACTCATGCCAGCCCTCCAGGGTGATTCAGTCTTGACCTAGATAGAGGGACTGCTGAGGGAGAGAGAGTATATCTCTGCCTCAAGACCCAGGTGATCTTTGGCCACTCTGCTGTGACAACTAAAAGGAGCCGCTATTTCCAGTTTTGGTTGTTGCTTTTGTGGTGTATAACTTATCTTCTGGAGACTGGACTGAGATCCCCAAACTGTATCAACCTCTTATAGGCACTAGTCTAGGAATATTGACAGGTAACACTTAGCACTGATTGCTATGACCTTTAAGTGCTTAGCATAGGTGGGTGAGCATTATCCACATGTTACAGAAGGAGAAACCAAAAGTGAAGTTAAAGAGTCAGATTGGGACAGGACCTTTTTCCATGAATAGTCCCTCTGAAGTCAATAAATACAGGGAAAGAACTATTTGCACAGAGTGGGAGATTCCTTTATTTTTTTCCGCATCCTCTGTCCCTCCTTCTTCCACCTTAAAATTCCTTCTACACACCTCCTTCAGGGAAGAATTGGGATCTCAGCTGCACGGGGATGTACAACCCTGTGCATAATGTCCCCAAATCTTTCCCTTTCTTTGTGCAGGCAGACATCACAGTGGATTTGCTAGAAGAGGTCCTCTGGTCCCACCGAGGTGGGGGCAGGATGTGTCCTTTAATGAATTCCCACAATGTTCTACATCTATACAAAAATCTGTCCATCTGCAGGGATGATAACTAGCTATAGGTGTGAATGTTAAAGATTAAAAGCAAGTAAGGCAATACTCCTCTCTCCTCACATAGTCTTTACGTGTTATATTATTGAGAACCTTTGCTTAAAGTGTTTTCAGCATAAAAATATATGCTTACACTGCTGCTGTAATAACCACAAGTCAGTCAGTGTGTAACAGCAAGACATTAATATGAAACTGAAAAAAACTGTATAGACTTATAAAAGGATATGTCAGGAGTATAGTCACAGCTATACACAGTTACATATAGTGTTAATGGGAACCACATAGATTGTTATGCATTTCCTATTAACAGTACAGTAAATTGTATGGCTGAATTCCAATGCTACTAGCTGAAAATACACTTCCAGTTTCTTATTCATTAGACACTTACACAGTCTAAAAGAAAAGTTTGGTCCTGGCACTTTTTATTTATTTATTTTTTCACTTGCTTGTGGGAATAAGCTGGAACACAGCTGGGTGAGTGAGGCATTTGACTGTTGTACCTCTAAGTCGTTAGAGCATGAAGCCTGAATCCATGCATTAAAACTGAAAAATTCCAAACAAATCGGAAAGGAATGTCTTCTATAAACAGTGCTGTTAGGTTTCATCTCCAGCGAGTAGCAGTTTGGCCTATAAGGAGATCCTCAAATCTTGGTTGCCAAATCCTGCTGCTTTGGTATCTTGGAGTCTGCTCTATGGGAAAGTGGTTCAAGAGGAATGAGTATGTCAATTGCATAACTTCTAGTGGTTTTTCCAGTGGGATTTTTATGACTCAACCTCTCAGCTTCACACAGAAGCAAGTGAGAAGCTTTACATTTACTGTTTTGAAAAAAGGGGACTCCTTTTTCGTGGGTAAAACCCACTTCATCCAATGTGTACATTCAGTGAAGTGGGTTTTATCATGAAAGTTTATGCCCAAATAAATCTGTTAGGGTATGTCTACACTACAGTGCTATTTTGAATTAATTTAATTCGAAATAGTTAATTCAAATTAAGCTAATTTGAAATAACACATCTATACACAAAAACTATTTCGAAATAGCACGTCCATACTGAGTGGACCCTGAACCGAAGTTAAGGCTGACCAGTGCCAGCAGGGCATCAGGTTAGGACTTAGTGTGTGGGGCTACTGCCTGAGGCTAACTGAGCTTCGTGCTTAAAGGGACCCTACCCCAACCCTGGACAGACAGTTCTCAGGGTTCCCCGCTTGCTTGTCTACCTTGATGAGGGACAGCAAAGCAGTCCTGTCTTGGAGTGCTCTGAGTGCCCTCACTCAGGACACAACAGCACTCTGCCACATGGAGCTGCCCCTGGGCATGCCAGTGTGTCTCATGGGGTCGTTGCCGTCAGCCTGGCTGCACTTGCTGCAGGCTGCCATCCGGGGAGTCCATCGGGGGGCTGTCAGGATCCAGGAGGCCCTAAGGGAGAGTGTCCACCCCAAGGAGCCCTCAGAGCCTCCCCGGCCCTCCCCACCAGGGGCTTGTGCCCCATTCCTCCCTCATGTCCTTAGATTTACCCCTTCCTAGTCCCCCTTCCTGATGTCAAATAAAAGATACGTATGTTCAAAAATAGAAACTGGGTTTATTGAACAAAACTGAGGGGGGGAATGAACCTCTGGGGAGACTGGGAAAAGGAGGTGGGAGAGGGGAAGAGAGAGGGTGGAAGAGGGGAGGGGGAAACCTGGGAGGAGGGAGCTGGAAGGGAGAAGCAAGGGGAAAAAGGGGGAGGGGAAGCTCAGGGCTCTCGCCGGACCAACTTGACTTTCATGCTAACCTGCTCCTGGGTTCGCATATGACTTTTGGTGGCCAGTCTGGCAGCTATCCTGCCATAGATAGCCGTGTTCCTCCATCTAGTGCAGAGATTATGGACGTTGGGGGCATCCCCCCCAAACCTGAATAAGGTCCATGATCTCCACGCTGGACCAGGAAAGTGCCTGCCTTCTCCAGCCCCTGTCAGGCTCCTGGGAGCTGTCAGACTGCTCCTCCACTGCGATGGAGGGCTGGCTGCCAGTGGCTTGCTGGCTCATGTTTTGGGGCCACTGGATCAGGGGGATGGGGGAGAGGAGAGTAAGTTTTCCTGGTTGTGCCCAGAGTGGCCACTAGGGCTCGCTGGGAAGGGCTGGAGGCCCCCTATTTCGAATCAAGTGTCTACACAGCACTTAATTCAAAATAGCTATTTCGAGTTTGGCATTACTCCTCATAGAATGAGGTTTACCAAATTCGAATTAAAGCCTCTGCTATTTCGAATTAAATTCAAAATTGCAGTTTGCATGTATAGACGCTATTAAAGTTAATTCGAAATAACGGCTGTTATTTTTAATTAACTTTTCAGTGTAGACATACCCTTAGTCTTTAATGTGCCACGGGTCTCCTCACTGGTTTTGCAGATACAGACTAACACGACTACCCCTCAGTGACTAATGTTAATATTAATTAATAAATGTCTAGTGTAAATAAGTGTCTTTTCATGATAAATGTATTCATAGAGGTGAAGACATAAGGCAGATTAATGACCACATGTTGAAGATCTTTATGCTGTATTTTAGGTCAGTGACCCAGTTGCTGCTGAGTTCAGCCTAAATACCCAGATGTTCCTGCTCTCTAAGAAGACTCTCTGGTTATCTGATGGATCGATGGGATTTGGGCAGGGGAGTGATGTTGCTTTCACAGAAGGTAAAATTGTACATAAATGATGGCTAGTTTATGGGACATCCCTTACCTACCACTGTGTTCCACTCTGTCACGCATGTCTGTCAGTCAGAACAGCCTACTACCTAGTGTCTTTCTGCTCTTACAGTGGTAATTGACGATGTTGCTGGTCCCCATTCAGGGTTAGACCTATTCAGCTCATTACTCACTTGTCATATATATAGTAGCCCAATGTCTGTGACTTTGTAATGCTGAAATGTTGGCTGTTCCCTCTGGGTGGCGCTATTGCCTCCCTGGCTGTTCCTTCTGGGCGGCGCTGTAGCCTGAGTCACGTCCTTCGCCTCCCGCCGTGGCACTCGGCTGACTTCTGCACCGCTCAGCCAAGCTGCTGTGGGGGAGCAAGCGACGCAAGCGGCCGTTTGGGCGCCGTGGTCCCCATGCAGCACAGGGAAGGCGGAACCCAAATGGCTCCGCGGTTCCCTGAGTGAGAGGCAGGAGGGGGAGGAGAAGAGAAAGAGACAGAGAGAGACAGAGAGAGGCAAGAGGCAGAGGAGAGCTGAGAGAGAGAGGAGGAGGAGACAGGAGGAGGAGAGAGAGAGTCGGAGTGAGGAGACCACAGGCTCAGGAGAGAAGACCGATGTGGAGGAGAGACCTGAAAATCCTGTCTTATGATGGGCTAATTGGCTAGTAATTAATAATACCAGTTTCCACATTTCAAGTATGTTACAAACATGACTGATCCTCTAACAGCATCCCTAAAAGGTAAACTGTCCCAGTTTCGGGGTAACTGTACCTCTATTACCTTCTCCTCTCTGCACCCATGGTCCATGCCAGGAGAGCCTAGTCACGTCTCTTGTTTCCAGCTGTCACCTGTCTCTAGGCACAGAGCATAGTCCCACTCCCTTCTGACTGGAACTTTTAGGGCTACCCAGGTCCCAGCAAGCAAGTCTGAGTAACGGTCAGTGTCTGTGATTTGAGTACAAACAGTGTATTATCAACAGTTACATGATACCATGCCATTCTAGCTAAGCAAACATGATTATTTTAAGGTAAAAGCATTATAGAGAAAGCATATAAAAACAATAATAAACAGCTTTAAGCACCCACTGAACATACCAGGTGTCACCCATCAGTCTTATGGAGTCATAAGAGGTCAAAGTCTTTCCAAACCTTCCCATGAACAGAAGGTTCTGTTCAATTGCTGGATCACAAAGAGAAGGTCCCAAGTCTGTCTAAATTCAGCCTGTGTATGTCTGAAGCCCTTTCTTTGTCTGTTGGTTTCTGGAAAACTATGTAAGCTACTCCGGAGGGGTTTCCAACCTGAGTGATTCACCTTAATTACACCGGTTTTGGTGCCTGGAGGAGCTGCAGTAACCATCCCTTATGCCACTGCGTACAATCTCTAGCCCAGAGTGTTACAGTGTTACATAAAGTGAATACCATATGTGCCCCCCCCCCAACACCGTGTCAAGTATTTGACACCTAAGTGACTAAGTATTAATAGTCCTCTCTGCGCAGATGGGGAAACCAAGGCGGATTAACTGATTTGTCCTATCAATGGAAATCAAAATTAAAACTGAGATTTGTGCCCAGGAATTCCTGCTTTCAAGGTCTAAGTTCACATCACAAGGAGGGGAGCCAGATCCAGCAAATAGTGTTGGACTGAGACTCAATAGACCAGGGCCTTATCCACTTTTTTTCCACTGATCTGCTGTGTGCCCTTGGCATATCACCCAACTCACGTCTGTCTTAGTTATTTAGAATGTAAATTCTTCAGGTAGGAGCTGTCTCTTACTGTGTGGTTGTACAGCACTTGTCACAATGGGATGGTAGCCTTTGTCAAATCCTTTAGGATCTCCTGCAATGCATATAATAAATAACAATGCCACATATCTCTCTTCAGAGAAATTCACAGGGTTTTGATCACTCTGATGTTTACATTTGATTCTTGGACATGGATTACCATAGTCTGCTGCTGGCAGTACACTTCTGCTGTATGTTTTTCACCGCCCGGGCCAGCAAATCTTTTTTGAGTTTAGCAAGCAAAATCTGCCTTAAAATTTGGCAGGCAGCAGAAACTCTTAACCACTCCATATGTCTCTCCTCTGTTTTGGTAAAGTTAGGTGTAAACAGATTTAATCAAGTATTAGGAGGCCAGAGTTGAAAAAATACCACACTGGAAACAGAGGAATGATTTCCCACAGAATCAATGTCATTTTCAGAGTGCCAAGTGCTGCCCATCTAAGTATTAGCAAGTTCTTATGCCCTCTGAGTAAGGTCCTGCTGACATATAAGAAGGTTTCTTGCTATTCCAGACACATTTTTAGAAAAAAGCAGGCTGCCGTCCAAAATGGGACAGGGGAGCGGACAAAAGTGGCTCTCTGTATCTTTGCTTCTTGTGGCTTGAGTCCAGCAGCACTGACCTCAATTCTGAGCTGCTCCAAGGGCTGCTTTAAGTTATAGTAGCCTTAATTGGCTGTCTTTGCTGGCCCAGAATAGATGGAGTACAGTGCATTCTAGCCACACTTCTTCCAGCCCCTCAGACAAACCCCTAAGCTGGGTGCTCTGAAGGAAGGTACTCTAGGACACCAGCCATGGAATGCATCCCACTCCCTACTGCTGGTAAGATTCCTGGTGGGAAAATCCACCTGGGTTCCAGTCAGTTTATGTTTCTAGAACAGTGTAAAGGGATTGGAATACAGCTCAGAACTGAGGCCAACGTTTTTAAAAGGCTTGTTTCTTTTAACCTGCTATTTTACAGTATATGTGTCTGACCACCATCTGCTAATCTGACTTACTCGGATACTTGATTTACAGAATGATGTCTCTGAAACAATGCTTGCTTTCAGGTGATATTATATATGGTCGTGTGATGGTGGATCCAGTACAGAACCTGGGTGATTCCTTTTACTGTAGCATTGAGAAAGTTTTCCTGTGTACTGGAGCAGATGGATATGTACCCAAGTATAGTCCACCAAATGCAGAATATGGCTGTCTAGCTGATTCTCCATCCCTCTTATATAGATTTAAGATTGTGGTAAGTGTTCTGCTTTTAATCAAAATCACACGTACTTTTTTTCAGATTTTCACAAGGGTCTCTTGAGAACATACCTATCAAGTTCCATCGAGTTTCAACTTCAGTTCTAGTTTAGTGAAGCTTGGTTAGGGCTTAGTATTGTTATGCAAGACTAGCTTACAGCCAGGTTAATCCCTCCAAGGACTCTCGTCACTTGTGGAATATCTTACAGTTTGACTTGTCAAGATAACTCCGCATGACATGTTGTTTGTATAGTCTTTTATGTTTAAGCTTGGAAGGATTTGATTTTTATCAGTAAAAGCTGGTGAACATTAATTTCACTGTAGACAAAATAAGAAAAATGCTGTTTCAGAATGTATTAGAGTTTAGTTTAAGGATATTTACTTTATGTATTTTGTCATGTGATGTTCACGGTTTGGGTTTAAAACTTTAACTTTTAACTCTCAATATATATTGTCACTAAGGGTACGTCTACACTGCAACACTATTTCGAAATAGCTAGCGCTATTCTGAAATAACTTAGTCCACATCTACGCAGCAGGCAGTTATTTCAAAATAGTGTCAAAATAATGTCAAGCTGGAGGGCTTCTTACTCTGATTCCTGTAACCCGCATTGGAATAAGGAAAGTGAAAGAGTGCTCTATTTCGAAATAAGTGCTGTGTAGATGCTCCCTATTTCGAAATTAGCTATTTTGAAACAAGATATGCAATTGACATAACTCAATTTGCTTAGCTTATTTCGAGTTAAGCCCTTCAGTATAGACAAACCCTAAGTGATTTTTGTCTGATTTGTCCCATGATTTCCCACAACTGTGAAAATGTAAATCAATAAAAATAGAAAAACGCTTAAAAATAAACAACATATAATCCATCTAAATTATAAAAAAAATCATTGAAATCTTCCAAGCCTACATATATGGTACATTTCAAAACAGGAAAACCTGCACCAGAAGTAACAAGAACAGAATAACTTTGGTTTTAGGAATAGGTAATTCTTTTTATTTAATAAAAATAGTGAGGACTTTGTCAACACCATTCAATTGAATGAGATTTTATTGATACAATGAGCTATATGAATGTCAACAAAGTGTAGCGTGTCAGTTGGGGCAGGTAGAACTATGCCCTGGTTTTTGGATTTGTTCTCCTACACCCATTACTGTTATTATCTATTCCTGAACTGGTGGAGATGTGTGGTGTGTGACTGTGATGCCACCTCTGCCATCTCTCTCATTTCTCAGGCACAGTTTTCCCTTGTACCTTTTAGATATGTCAGCACCTGCTATGTGCATTACCTGGGCTGCCCTGGCAATAATAAGCAAGCAATGGCTCTGGCTTCCAGATAGACCTCTGGGTACACATTTAGGCTATGTCTAGACTGCAGGCTTCTTTCGAAAGAGCCTCTTTCAAAAGATCGCGTCTAGACTGCAGGCGGATCTTTCGAAAGAGAAATCCGCTTTTTCGAAAGAGAGCACCCAGCGAGTCTGGATGCTCTCTTTCGAAGACGGCCTCTTTACATTGAAGAACGCCTTCTTTCGAAAGAGGAACTTTCGAAGGAAGGCGTTCTTCCTCGTGAAACGAGGTTTACTGCCATCGAAAGAAAAGCCGCGTTCTTTCGAAATAATTTCGAAAGAACGCGGCTTGAGTCTGGACGCAGGGGAAGTTTTTTCGGGAAAAGGCTACTTTTCCCGAAAAAACCCCTGAGTCTGGACACGGCCTTAGAGAAGAAGAGGAGTCTGCCTCTCAGCTGAGACTACTCTTTTCATTCCAGGGGCCTTAACAAGGACCCTACTATAGCAGCTTTTTCCATTACATTTTTCCCAGCTTTCAATATGTTTCTTTCTATTTACAAATAGCAGAAATACCTGGTGTGTCCCGGGGGAAATATAGTAAAAGTTGTGATGAATGAACTACATCAATGACATTAATATAGCACATTTTATTAGAAATACTTCTGTCTTATATACAGGCAGTCCCCAGGTTACGTACAAGATAAGGACTGTAGGTTTGTACTTAAGTTGAATTTGTACTTAAGTCGGAACTGGCGTCCAGATTCAGCCACTGCTGAAACTGACCAGCGGCTGACTTCAGGAAGCCCGAGGCAGAGTTTCTCTGCCCCGGGCTTCCTGGAATCAGCCGCTGATCAGTTTCAACAGCAGCTGAATCTGGACGCCTGGGACAGAGCAGTTGGGGCGCTGCCGGGTAGGTCTCCGCAGCGCCGCACCTCAGCACTGCGGTGACCAACCCGGCAGCACCCCAGGTGCTCTACCCCAGGTGTCCCCAAGTCAGCTGCTGCTGAAACTGATCAGCGGCTGATTCCAGGAAGCTGGGGGCAGAGCAACTCTGCCTCGGGCTTCCTGTAGTCAGCCGCTGGTCAGTTTCAGCAACGGCTGACTTGGGGACGCCTGGGGCAGAGGAGGTGGGGTGCTGTCGGGTTGGTCCAGTAGCGCCAAGGAGCGGCGCTGCGGGACCAACCAGCAGTGCCCCAGCTGCTCTACCCCAGGCGTCCTGGTCTGCTGGGGGGGGAGGGGCGCACTAGCTGTGCCCCCGCCCCCCGCAGCAGACCATGGAGACGCGAGCGGCGGGACTAAGACGCACCGCGGTGCCGCCGCCCGGGTCCTCCGCGGCTTTGTTCCGCCTCTCCTTGGTCTGCTGGAGGGGTCCCCTTCCCCCCAGCAGACCAGGGAGACGCGGAGCAGCTTTTCTCTCCCCGGAGGACGCGGGTGGCAGGACCTCGGCGCGTCTGGGCGGTCCTGCCGCCCGCGTCCTCCGGGGCGAGAAAAGCCCCATTCGTAAGTACGGATCCGACATAAGTCGGATCTGCGTAACTCGGGGACTGCCTGTATTACTTTATGAAATTAACATAGCTAGTGATGTGCTTACAAAACACATTTACATTTAACTCATTTCTTAATAACAAAAGATGTGGTGAATGAACTACATAGATTACGTTAACATAACATATTTTATTGGAAATACTTTTTCTTTTATCATAGGGAAAGGATCTCGTAGTTGCAGTTTATGTGACATGCTTAACAGAAGAGTCCAGCAAATGCCTATGATCAGGCGTTACTAAAAGCTAATTAGTGGCCCAGTTGGGGATCTGCGGGCCCATTTGGAGCACTGGGGGAACTGATTTTGAGATATAACCAATCCAGTTATTGAAGTTAGGAAATCAGTAGTATCCGTTCAAAATTTGGTGTTTCTAGCTCTTACTGTTTCTGAGATCTTTTGGGACAAACAAACTAACTAACTAACTTTTGGAAATATAAGAAGAAGATGATTTTTCCTAGAGATTATATAGTGTCTCTCAGAATAAGTGAGAAGGGTTGGTAAAATTCCTCACCTTCACTTTACAGTGCTTAAACGTTGATCTGTGGGGAATCATATTCAAAATCTTGAAGGAAGAACTTTCTATCTTCTTTTCATGTTGCACAATACCCCAGCAGTTGTCTGTGAAAAAAGAAAAGGGATACCTAGCCCTCTCTGAGAATTCCGCCTAGCACTTAACCCTAGTGATTGCATGGGACATCTCCCTCACACTTGTCTGCAGGGATTGAGTCACTGTGGGGGCTCAGTCACTGGGTGAGAAAAACCTAAAAGGGTTAAATCAAATATTGGGTTTCCTTAGGAATTGAGCCCCTCTTGCCATGGCACAGAAATCTCCCCTGACACGGGAGAATTCAGTGAAGGGAATACACTTAAATTTGATGTTCCACATCACTTATCTCCTGTCATGCTCCTGAGCTGGAACAGCAGAGGAAGGATTACTGGACAGATCTAGAGGGGCTGCTTCCAGGAGCTCTCCATGGTTGCCCAATGTAGACCAGCTGTCTGTTCACCTACAGACTGAGGGCAACATTTTCTAAAGCACCTAAGTACCATTTTCAGAAGTGATTTACTCTCCTAAGGAGCCTTGGTCCCATTGACTTTAAATGAGACTTATGATCCTAGAGCTACTTTGCTGCTTTTGAAAACTATATCACTAGTCAAAATAGACGGAAAATGTAGTCCTTGCCAGATATCTGCTCCATTTCCATAAGGGTGTCAGTGAGGTGTTTGAGCTGGCAGAAGATTGTGCAGCTCATCACAGAAGCAGTTTTCTTTGTGATGGCCAAGATCATCAAGTTTGAGGGTGGGGGAGGGGAATTAGGCATTGAGGAGAGAATCATTCAAGCTTAAGATATGGGTGTCTAAGGGTATGTCTACACTACTACCCTAGTTCGAATTAGGGTGGTAATGTAGGCAACCGGAGTTGCAAATGAAGCCCGGGATTTGAATTTCCCGCGCTTCATTTGCATAAAGCCGGGCGCCGCCATTTTTAAATGTCCGCTAGTGCGGACTCCGTGCCGCGCGGCTACACGCAGCATGGACTAGGTAGTTCGGACTAGGCTTCCTATTCCGAACTACCATTACTCCTCGTGAAAGTAGGAAGCCTAGTCCGAACTACCTAGTCCATGCCGTGTGTAGCCGCGCGGCACGGAGTCCGCACTAGCGGACATTTAAAATGGCGGCGCCCGGCTTTATGCAAATGAAGCCCGGGAAATTCAAATCCCGGGCTTCATTTGCAACTCCGGTTGCCTACATTACCACCCTAGTTCGAACTAGGGTGGTAGTGTAGACATACCCTCAGGGTATATCTACACAGCAGCATTATTTCAGAATAACTGACATTATTCCAAAATAACAAAGAGCACGTCGACACTGCAAGCCATTATTTCAAAATACTGGTGAGCTGGAGGACTTCTTACTCTGACTCCTGTAACCCTTATTTCACAAGGGCTACATCTACACTGGCCCCTTCTTCGGAAGGGCCATGCTAATTTTGAATTTGGGAATAGGGAAATCCTACTTTGAAGTAGGAATAAGAGATCCTCCGGAAAAGGGCTTTATTCCGGAAGATCGCGCCAGTCTAGATGCTTTTTTCCGGCTTTTCCCCAAGCCGGAAAAAAAGCAGCGGCCATGTTTATTTAAATCCCACGCGGATTTCCCTATTCCCAAGTTCAAAATTAGCATGCCCCTTCCGAAGAAGGGGCCAGTGTAGACGTAGCCAAGGAGTAACGGAAAGTCGAAGGAAGAGTGTTCTTCCTTTGACTTCCTGCTGTGTAGACAGCACCAAAAGCCGAATTAAAGCTATTTCAACTTCAGCTATGCAATTGACATAGCTGAAATTGTGTAGCATAATTCTACTTTTGGCCCTGCCTTACAGCCTTGACCTTACAGCCTTTGCCTAGTCACAATTTAAAGGTAATCTGTGAAATGAAAGAGGAATGGGTTTCTGCTTGTTTTTATAATGATATGTAAAGAAGGATTGAAAGGATTTTTACTTGAAAAAAACTGTAGAATTTTCCTCCATTTTATTTCTATGGCAAAAATCCTCAGGCAGTAAAGAAATTAGTGCTAGAAAGATGTAATCACAATATTGCTGAAGAGCACTTATTTCCTTAGGAATGCATTAGATGATGTAAAATAGCATGTGTTGATTATGTTTCTGGGAAAGTTGCATTTCCATGTCAATATAAAACCCTCTCCCTTTGTGGAGGTGAATGTGCTTTTACAAACAGAATTATATTTTCCATTTCATCATTTAGGACAAGGCTCAGCCAGAGACACAAGCCACGAGCTTTGGAAATGTACTTTTTAATGCAAGACTAGCAATAGATGATCCTGAGGCAATTCCTTTAGTCAAGCAACCCGGCTCTGATGGATTTAAAGTAGACTCAACACCACTGTTTCAGGTGAGCACTCTGTGGATCAGCCTCAAGAATCTAGGAGGATTATTTCCTTCCTAAACAAGGCTTCATACTCTATTTTCAACTCAATAACCCAGATTTTTGTAATAAATAAATTATATATGACTAATCTAGCAACACCACTATATTTATTTGGTAAACCATGTTCAAATAAACATATACAATAAAATATGCTTTGACTTTCCAGTACAGAGCTGGAAGGGGATCCCTTGCAAATACTTATCTGATTGGCTTTCACAGCCAGGGTAGCTTGTTGGAAAATTGTGTTGCTGCTTGGTTTTGATTGGCTCCTGGCCCCAGCCTCATCCAATCAGAAAGCTTGATCAGTAAAATCAGTGATTTGGCTGAGGCTCAGCATGTGATGTATGCTGTACTCCCTGCTGGTTTTTATCCTAAGGGTGAAACAAGACTAGGAGCAAAATGGGCAATTGAAAAGTGTAAGGGGTATCTGATGTAAGTTGGATGACGTTAACTCTGAAGACTCTCTGTACTGTTCTAAGAATCTAAAATAGAGTCAGACATCATATAAGAAAATATTTGATTATAAGAATACTGAATGTGAGGGTCTGTAATCTGGAATTAGGTCACCAACAAGGGTATGAATCTGGAGTCACTTCATTGAAGTCAGTGAATTTTCATAGGTGTAAACTAATATAAGTGAGAATAGGGTCCAGAATATTCATGCAGCTCCTTGTGTCTTGTTTTTGTGGGATTTCCCCTTGTTTTGTGCACTCAGGTACTATGCACACTTCAAAGTTTAAAATTATTTATAACTTAGGATAAATAAGTGACTTATACTTGACTCCAGCCCTCGATTGGGAGGGTAAGAAAGGGGTGGAGGAAATCTAGAGAGAAAAAGTTCAGGGAGAGCGACAATGGGGAGAACAGTGGACGAGGATTGGCATGGAGCTGTGCTAACTTCTCTTGGAATTGAAGTCTCATAGAGAGATGAGGTGAGAGAACTTGGAAGGGGCACACAGGGTAGGGGAATTCTCATCCAGGTAACCTTCAAGGGCTTGATGCAACTCCCAACAAAGTCAGTGGAAAGAGTTTCACCAACTTCAACCAGAGTTGGATAAGGCCTTACATGCACCTCATAAAACCCTTAAAAGCAGGGCTCTTCTCCTCTAGACTTCATACACCAATCCAACATAAACTTTTTCATGATCAGTAAAAAAAAAACTGGCAAAATCAAAGAAACAGTTCCTGAGTTAAGGGTAAAAGTATATTTCAGCAAAGTCCAGCTAACTAAAACAGTGTCACTTTCTGTTGGTACAACCATTCCATACCTTCCAAAGCACAAAACCCTTAACATGTCTAGAAATGAGCAGGTGAGGAATCCAACTACTTCCTCAGGGCCATATCATCTTTCATTCACGTTCAGCCTCTTGATTTATGCAGCCCATGCAACTTTTACTTTCCCCCTTTAACATTTGCAAAAGTTATACAAAGGACAAAACAACCAATTACTAAAAGAAACACTGGGGAGCCTTATTCTTACTGTTGAACATTTTAAGCACATGAGGACTCCCATCTGCTCACCCATGTAAGTAACGGTTTCAAAATTTGGCACAGAGAGATTATAAATTCCCATTTGCTATTTGCAGGTTCTGTTTCCAGTAACAATCTAGTAATTTGTTCTGCCTTCTTAAACTGACCACACAATGGCTGTGTCTACACTGGGCCACTTATTCTGGAAAAGCAGCCGCTTTTCCGGATTAAGCTGCGAGCTGTCTACACTGGCCACTTGCTTTACCGGAAAAACAAAGATGATCTAATGTAAAATCATCATTGTTTTTCCGGAAAAACTATGCTGCTCCCGTTCGGGCAAAAGTCCTTTTCCAGAAAAACTGTTCCGGAAAAGGGCCAGTGTAGACAGCACAGTAGTCTTTTCCGCAAAAAAGCCCCAATCGTGAAAATGACGATCGGAGCTTTTTTGCAGAAAAGCGCGTCTACATTGGCACAGACGCTTTTCCAGAAAAAGTGCTTTTCCGGAAAAGCATCCTGCCAATGTAGACACGCTTTTCCAGAAATACTTATAACAGAAAAACTGTTCCGTTTTAAGCATTTCCGGAAAAGGGTGCCAGTGTAGACGTAGCCATTGAGAATGGGAATAGATAATGGCAGACAGGTATAGGGAAGGTAATGGGGGAGGACAAAAATAAACTGAAGGAAAATAATGCTGACTTGGGGTGTCAGGCAGTAAACATAGGTTATTAAAACTAGATATGGAATAGCCATGAAATGCCCTAAAGATTATATAGGTGAGGTAACATCTTTTATTGGACCAACTTCTGTTGATGAAAGAGATGAGCTTTTGAGCTACACAGAGCTCATGTTCAGGTCTGAAGAGACCTCTCACATTCACCAACAGAAGTTAGTTCAAAAAAAGCTTAATCCACTTTGGCTCTCTAATATCTTGGGATAACATGGCTACAACACTGTGACCATTAAATGGCCTATTCATTGTATGCCCTCCTCCATCTGCAACAGGTAGCAGTGAAGGCTGACTATTGGGTGGTTCAGGCTCTACGCCTTATGTGTAGCAGATGGCCTGATCACCAGTTCCTGCTGAGTTTCTAGGCAGATTGGCATGTGGCATTTCAGGGATGCTGGTCAAGCATTTCAGGATGAGATAGTGAAATAGGTTGCCACTTACTTCTCTATTTGTATTAGTTTTTGATCACTTCATTGAGACAGGCAATGTTAAACAAAATGTTGTGTTTTCTAGGTGTCTTTGGGTAGAGAATGGTACATTCATACAATCTACACTGTGAGATCAAAAGAAAATGCCAACCGAGGGATTGGCAAAAGAAGTGTGGAGTACCAATACCACTCTTTAGTCAGTGGTGGGAATCTGGGGAGTTCGGTGCAGATACGTCAGAAGAGAGACGTCAAAGAAGCTCCAGACCTTGCTAACGAAATTGGCATTGAAAATAGGAGAGGAACTAACATTCAACATATAGCTTTGGACCGCACCAATAAGAAACAGATCCCACAAAGAGAAGTTACTGTCAATGGACTTCTCCCCAGGGAGCTGAATAACAGAAAACCAGAGGTCAACATAGTCACAATCGTCGGTGGAGCTGCTGCCATTTTATTGGCCATCAGTTTAATTGCAATTATTATTTTGCTGTTAAAGCATAGACAGAGCTTAGAGAAGAAAGAAGTCACAAAGGGGTCAGGGAGCAGGGAGCCAATGATGTCCCCATCCAATCACACTAGTGACAGCTCTGAGGTTTGATTCCAAGACCATGGGATTTGAACCTTCCTCCAGAGTGCCTCAAAGATAAACTTGAACTGCTACTTGTTAGCAGAAGGTAACCATCATGCGTGAAAATTAAAATATCCTATGGTTCTGACTGTACTTGAAAATACTGATTTGTGCTCTTGCT
Source organism: Pelodiscus sinensis (assembly GCF_049634645.1). Lineage (NCBI taxonomy): Eukaryota > Metazoa > Chordata > Testudines > Trionychidae > Pelodiscus > Pelodiscus sinensis. Next base: position 293,245,547 of record NC_134711.1, on the reverse strand, counting down.
ACAATTTTCAGACATAAACGAAGAATCCAACCCAAACCTCCTGTTTTGCACAATAGGCAATCCCAATGTCCTCACTAAAGTTAAGCTGCATTGCAAGAAATTGCATCACAAGGAAGATATTTTTGTTGAGTTATTTTAGAAGAAATTATCCAAAGGTGCTGGGGGGTCTCTCTCCACAATACAAAAGGAAGTGTCTTATTATCGTACTCTTGTCTACTTGGAAGGTGCAATGCTGATACTCTCTAGGCAAGTTCTGAATAGTTTCTCACAAAAAATCTTCCTTGCTCTTGTTCTTATTAGTCTCTAGAGTGTGAAAATCCTCCAGCCTGATTCAGATTAGTTAGCAGTCCTTTGGCCTCAGTTAAGTTGTATCCCTTGCGTTTAACTGATATTTCTTCCAAAGACAACTAGATTGGTCACATCACACCTGAATTACACACCAGGATGCATTACACATTCTTAGTGGGGAACTCACAGTCAGCTATTTGATCCTACTTTTTTTTTCTTGTTTTGTTTTATTTTTTCCTCCTTATTTAAGATTATATAAAACCAAAGAATACAGTAATGTCCAAAAGAAAGTTTGATTGTTACAAATGCTGGGCAGTTATGTCCTCTTACTCTTACAATGGGTTATAAAAGTATTTGTACAGTAAATTGTATTTGTCAGTGCACATCCAATGGTGGGAAATGCATGAGTTGGTAACATTTATGTCTCTAGAGGAGATATAATGTTATACTTAAAATGCAGACGACAAGGTTCTGTCCGAACTGAGGCTATGAATTGTGATGTAGAATTCAGTGCTTTTTAGGCAGTTACCACGTTACAAGTGGCAACAATGGGAAGAAAATACAAACATTTTATGGGAGCAAGTTGTATTTATTAAGTTGAGGCATAATCATTGTGCTTCTTGAGAAACATGCAGTTTTATGGGTAACTTTACTTTTGGAAGAATAATTCTAACTATCTGTCTTTTTGGTTAAGGTAATATGACAGCAGCATGTTCTGCAGAAGACTGGATCAATGGTGCTTCATTACAGTGTTTATCCAGTTAGGGTCTGATCCACCCAAAAAGTGTCTCTGCAGCTGCTGATCCACAGAAACTCTCTTATCTCCACACTCCTGGCCAGTTGGCCTTGCTTTGAGACAGCGTGCTGCCTCTCCTACACTGTCAGAAAGCAGGAGCAACTCCACTGAAGTCATTGGAGTTAAACCAGGGTGAGCACAGAATCAGGCTCTTTGTGCTATTTCTACAACATCCTCTTTCTGTACTGTAGACTCACAGAACCCTTTTTGCTCCGGGGTTACACTGATGTAAGTCCATTGACTTCATAGAGCTTACTCTAGATTTGTACCAATGACTGAGATCAGAATCTAACTCACAATTCCTTATGGGTTTTTCCTAATGGGCTGTTTGATCTAAAGACAATGTCAGCGGTCTCTGTGTCTATCTACACTGTGGGTATCCATAACTGGCCTGTGTCCAACTTACTCAGACTCACAGGGTATTCAGTTGTGGTGTAAATATTCAGGTTTGGGCTGGAACCTTGCTTCTAGGACCTCATGAAATGGGAGGATCTCAGCTTAGCTGCAGCCTGAGCCGCAACAATTAAACAGCCTCTTAGTCTGAGCCCTCACAAGCCCAAGTCAGCTGGCACGGGCTAGCAATGAGCATGTAATTGTGATGTAGACATATCCTAAGAGCTAAATTTTACCTTTCTCCTCTTTAAATAAGCCAGAAAACATATTGGCCTTCAAATATTGCCAACAATTTCTGGCCTGAAATAATTATTTGCAGATGCACAGAAACCACCCCATGTATTATAACTTTCTCCCACTAAGTTCACCATTGATTTGCCGTGTGTCTAATGATGCTGTGTCTACACTGGCAAGTTATTCCGGAAAATCAGCCGCTTTTCCGGAAAAACTTGCCAGCTGTCTACACTGGCCGCTTGAATTTCTGGAAAAGCACTGATGATCTAATGTAAAATCATCAGTGCTTTTCCGGAAAAACTATGCTGCTCCCGTTTGAGCAAAAGTCTTTTTCCGGAAAACTGTTCCAGAAAAGGGCCAGTGTAGACAGCACAGTAGTGTTTTCCGCAAAAAAGCCCCGATCACGAAAATGATGATCAGGGCTTTTTTGCGGAAAAACGCGTCTAGATTGGCCACGGACGCTTTTCCGCAAAAAGTGCTTTTCCGGAAAAGCGTCCTACCAATCTAGACGTGCTTTTCCAGAAATACTTTTAATGGAAAACCTTTTCCGTTAAAAGCATTTCCGGAAAATCATGCCAGTGTAGATGTAGCCATGGTGTTTTTGAAACCTGCGTTACAACTCATGCCAGATAGATCAAAGATTTAACTGGCAGATATCTTCTGCTTTTACCACAAATTCAGAAGTAGATAAGTATCAGCAACAATCTAGAGGCAAATATGCCTTTGTGTCTGCATACCAAGCCCACTGAGATCAATGGGAGTAATGCCCAGTCAAATGCAGAATTTGTTCATTGGGTTCTACATGTACAGAGGACCAGCAATAAATGACTCTATATAGTAAAATGGAATGTATGTAAATAATAGCATGTTTCAATATTTATAATGGGCCAGTTTTCTAGATGCAGAGAAGTAATGTTTAGAAAGTTATTATAAATTTAGAAATTAGGGATTTATCACTACATCTATTTTTCTGCTTTCGAATGTTAAGAAATAGGAATGCCGTTTGTTAACACTGATACAGGATCTTCTTCTTATTCCTTTTATGAAGTCAACCTGGGACCCATTTATTGTACAAGCCAAATATTGAGCCTCTTAGGCACTGTAGTAAATTATTTTAAACAAGCCCAATGTAATTATCAGGGCTCAACAAACTGCGGCGAGAGCTACTCGCCAGCCCTGCACCGCACACGTGCCAGACCGGCACTGCACATGCGCACAGCACCGGTGAATGGGGCACATGTAGCGACCGTAGAAACGGTGGTTTGTCGAGCCCTGGTAATTACTAATTATTTAGAGAACTATGTAACAGACCACAGTTATTTTCATAAATAAAAAGCAGCATAGCTCCCTTTGTCCTGATTTACACTAGGGCTGTGTCTAGACTGGCCAGTTTTTCCGGAAAATCAGCCGCTTTTCCGGAAAAACTTGCCAGCTGTCTACACTGGCCACTTGAATTTCCGCAAAAGCACTGACTTCCCACTGTAAGAAATCAGTGCTTCCTTGCGGAAATACTATTCTGCTCCCATTCAGGCAAAAGTCCCTTTTGCGCAAAGCTTTTGCAAGAAAGGGCCAGTGTAGACAGCTCAGATTTGTTTTCCGCAAAAAAGCGCCGATCGCGAAAATGATGATCAGGGCTTTTTTGCGGAAAAGCACGTCTAGATTGGCACGGACGCTTTTCTGCAAAAAGTGCTTTTGCGGAAAAGCGTCCGGACCAATCTAGATGCTCTTTTCCGCAAATGCTTTTAACGGAAAACTTTTCCGTTAAAAGCATTTCCGGAAAATCATGCCAATCTAGACGCAGCCTTATGGGAATTTAGTTCAAATTTATAAGCGAAGCATACATACTACCAAGCCTGTTATTTTGAAATAACGGGCTTCTTAATTAGAAATCCAATCATGGGGACACTCTGGTTCAATTTTGTTCAATCAGGAGTTATTAAGTCAAATTTACTAATTTCAAAATAGTTTCCAAGTGTAGCCGTGGCCTTAGAATGCTGGCTTGGTAACTAACTGAGCAGTTATCCAATTTCAGTTTTTCATAAAACTAGGGGGCTGCACCCCCTGCTTGCTATGCTCATCAGCCCCCCTCTCTCTGTGGGAAGGCAGCCTCATCGCCCCACCCTCAGCCACCTGGCTGAGGTCACAGCATGGCAGCCTTGGCTCTCCTGCTCCTCACCAACTGCTGGAAGGAGGTTAGGACTGGGCCAATGCCAGGGCAGCCCCGGCTTTCCCCTTGGAGCACCAGGGAGAGGGGAGAAGGGAGGCCGTGTGATGGAGGGTGGAGGCAGGCAGCAGGACACAGTGAAAAAATGATATCACTCTGTCATCCTGCAGGAAACACTTCTGTATATAGAGAGAATTTTGTTGGAAATTAGAGCATCTAGGGTTTTTTTTAAATACACTATATAAAACAATATAGAATTAAAGCTGCTAATAAAAAAGAAAAAAGCAAACATTGAACAGATAGACAAGTATGATGCATGAGATCAAATTCTGAAATCCGTTCTTGCAAAACTCCCATTGGTTTCAGAGTAAGGTCTGCCAGATTTGTGCCATATTTAACAAATTGGATTTCTTAGAATTCAGCGGGTTATAAATGCATCAGTAACAGAATGCCTTTTTATTATGTCTTCACAATTTTGGATTTCATGAAACTCATTTGAGGCCTATTAACGTTTGCCCTTCTGCTTAAAGGGGGGCTTTGTGTATAGTAATTTGAATAAGTGCCTCATTTCCAGTTATTGTGCACAGATACATTTATATTTATCTATACACTCAATAAACTAATTGTGTATATTTAACCTACTTACAGATTTTTGTACTGAGCCTACTTTCCCATGGAGAACTTATACTACCAGCAGTAACAGCATTTGTTAGGACTTTTATACACTGATTGATGTATTGTAATTTGTTGTTCGGAAGCATATAGATTTTGTTACCCTACCAGAATGATTTGCACCCATATTTATTTGAAATTACTTGTTTGTTTATGGCTGTTGTATTTGACATTCATATCTGGGGGGAAAATTAAAGCTATTTCCCCTTTTGGTTACTAATGAAATATTTATATATGAGTATCAGACTATTGGGAATGGCCAGTAATATACTAGTGGGATAAGTGCTGTAATTTGTAATTCAGACAGTCAAACAAATTTACCACAGTCTCCAATAAACCCTTTTTATTTCACTCTTCTTGTGTCTGTTTCCCAATATGAAATGAGTAGTGCAAGGTTTGTTTGCTTTTTAATTTAAGAATTGTGGTTTCATTCCTGGATCGCAAGAGGAATGGCCAATGAACAATGGATGGTTCATATCTAGTGTTGAAGAATAGGAGTGCCTAGACAGAGGGATAGGCAAAAGTATCACACGCGCTAGGGACCAATATATTTTTACCACAATCACTGAAATACTCACCACAAAGGTGCCTGTCAGATCCCTAGTGCTGGTCAGTGCAGCAATCTTCAATCCATTAAAAATATGATTTTTAAAGTAGTGCTCCTCGAATGAGGTACACGATGGAAGAAGCCATCAGTGCAGAAGGAGGCAATAGATGGCGGAAGAACCTCACATGCACAATGCCTTTTGAACTATGCTTGGGTTTAATTCCCCTCTTTTCCAGTGGCAGATTAAGAGAGATCTCAGTCTGGAATGAGTCGCATTGTGGAGCAATGTACCAACATTGCCATATTCAGGCCCTTTGTAGGCTTGATCAGTTACCTAGCTTTGTGCTATCTGACCTTCCTGTACGTTATTAACACACAGGCAGCAGTGGGCTGTTTTCACAAGACCATCACTCCATATCTGCCCTCTCAGTCCTTATCCTCCAAGGAAACCTGCATAACACCTTCAAAAGCTGAGCCGGGGAGCTTACATTCGTAACTTTGCCAGAAACTGAAAATTAGACTCGATAGAGACTGGATTTATTGATTTATCACAATGCGTAACCCAGTATTCCTTCTTTGTCCTACAATTCCAGTGGTATCGACGGCTTGAAAAACCTCGGTCTTTTGCAACATGAATTAACGCTTCATGCTAAACAATTTGTTCCACTTTATATTTAGCTGTGCCACTCTGAATACCTTTCTCAGACCTTAAGAAGATCTCTGTGTGAGCTCAACTGCTTTTCTCTTTCACCAACAGAAGTTGGTCCAATAAAATAAATTACCTCCCCTACCATATTTATCTATATCTTTAGGCAGAATAACTCTCTGGATTTAGCCTTTATATCTGATACTTAAACTGGGAGAGCAGTTTTGCAATCACTTTTTAATTTATATTCTTTTTGGGGGTTTGGACCTCTTACTTATTTCTCAGAGAATTGATCCATCCAGGTAATCACCCCTCTTAGGTAAGTGTCTGTTCTTTGATTCACCCAGGTAATGAATGGATCAGTTAAGAGACTTTTGAACCACACTTTTTGGGCCACTATGTGAGTGAACCTCCAAGAACACATCAGTTTTTTCTAGGTATTTGACTATTGTTTCTTGCACATTAAAGGTACTGGGTCTTAATTCTTCTCTGATTTACACTATTGTAAACCAGTGGAAACTCCACGGAGTTTCACCAGTGGAAACATTCAGACCCAATGTGTATTTCTGTGCCACAGATCTGGTATCCATTCCACCTGTCTTTGGGGGAGAATAAAACTTGATAGTATTCTGGAGTGAAAGGGGAGGAAAGTTATCAACTGTCACCACCCTTCTGTCTCTAACAGCTGAGTTATCCCCACTTCACATCTATCAAGATCCCTTGTAAAGGAAAGCTTGGCAAGGTGTGATTAGTCAACAGACTTTCTCTGTGCATATCTCTGCATGTAGCTGATCCACTCAGGCTAAAGTTGAAGTGCCTAGGGAGAGGAAGGTACAGGGGTACTGCCAGGTCCTTTTATTTAGTCTATCTGTATGCTGGTTTTTATTCTCCACTGTTTGTAATAGAAGGTTGGGGGGGACAGGGAAATGTCCTAGCCTATCAAACATTTTTTTACATTTTTTTCCCTATTCTTTTTTATTCCTGGTGTCATTGAAATGATCTTGAGTATAGTTGGGTGCTGCTGCAGAGGAACACAAACATTAAGTCTCTTCACAATAGAAGCTAATGGGGGAGGGGGGGTTGGTTCCTTTGGCAGCAGACAAGGGATTTTGAAAACAGAATGCAGAACTGTGCCTTTAGGCACAATCCCTTTGCATCAGGGATGGGGCCATATAGTGTGGGAGAAACTAAACTATTATTGTCACCAGTATCTATGCTATGTGTCCTCTGCGATGAAATAATTGTGATGTGTGATGCTGCAGCATGCCTCAACTTTTACATCTTCAGCTACGTCTAGACTACATGGCTCCGTCGACAGAGCCCTGTAAAATAGTTTACTCGGCATAGTCAATAAAGCGGGGATTTAAATAATCCCCGCTTCATTAAAATAAAAATGGCCGCCGCGCTGTACCAACGATCAACCGATCTGGCACAGCACGGCAGTCCAGACGTGGCGCGGTCGACAAGGGAAGCCTTTGTCGACCACTCCGGTAAACCTCGTTTCACGTGTCTATAAGTGAGATGGAGATGCCCTTCAAATTTCAAAGCTTGTCATGGGTGCAGAATGCAGCAGCCTTGTTGTTGTTCTCAGTGCCGACTGAGAGGAAACATACTCTGCTTGGTCAGGAAAGCTCTTGATACAGTGAAAGCTTTAGTATCATGGAGATATAAGGGGTTGCCAGTTAACTGAAGGTGCCAGATAACGAAGTTTGTTGCTCTGTCCCCACTCCACGCAGGCTGAGGAGGAAGGAGGTGCCTGCTGATATTGTCAGCCAGCAATGCTGGCTATCAGAAGCCCTGCAACATCTGGCCACACGGGGGGAGTCAGGCACACATGCCCGAAGACACAGCAGTATTGTGGCTGGGGACAATGGCAGTTAACAAAGTTTTCTGATTAACAGGGTGGCGGATAACAAAGTTTCACTGTACAAGCCCTTTGGATTCCACTTGTTCTATTAATTCTTTGTCTGCAGAAAAAGGGAACAGCCATAAGTTTGTTACCATAATAATCACTGTCACTCTACTAATCCCAAAGTCTCTGAGAGCTAAAAAATGAGAGAAGGTGTGTCCAGGTCCCATCAACCTTAGCCATACATCAGAAACCCCAGGGTACCACTAGCAAGATAGTGCAGCTGCCAACCAAATGCTTCCCAGGGGAAGCAATCCATGCCAATACCCACAGAGTTGAATCTTCACAAGTCTGCCTGCATGGACAGTTTTGTCTTTTACCGTGTTGCCTCTCTGCTCTGCCAGTGAAGCCAAACTTGGTCAGTCGTTTCCAATTCTCTCACAGCTGACTACCACTTGGAATGCCCGGCCAGGTTGCTATCCGCTTCTCCTTCCAGTCCCTTCTCAAGACCTACTTCTTCTGCAATGATAATATCAATGACTGACCCAGGAAAGTGAAGGGTAAGAGCAACTGGATAAAGATGGTTTTATTTACTTGGTTTTAAAATGTACAGAAAGTAGGTTAAAATGAGTATTAAAAAGGTGTCTATTTTACACATGCTCTATTTCCTCCACCCTTTGCAGTTCTGCCAGTTTATCATGAACCTCACTTGGTGTGTTTCTTGAATCACCAACTCCTGGAGTCTTGGAAATATGTGAGACTCTCAGCTTTCATTTTTAATAAAATAAAAGTTTCTTGCCCTGATGGCTGCAAAGACTAGATTGAAAATGGGATCTGAGAGTAATCCAAAGATTCGAAAATCAGAAAGGTAAATGAAAAGAGCCCTAATGCATATGTTAATATCATTATTTTAATATCAATTTCAAGACTGTGAAGGGCCAGCCTCATGATTTGTGACTATATGGGCTGGTAAGACTGCATATGTTTCTTGTCTTAAATGTTTAACCTTTAGAGGGTTAGGGATTGCCTTCCTCTGTATGTGTTTGCTGTGGCAGCTGGAAAAGAGTCCTAATGGAGCATTTGATCAGAAAGAGGTCAGCTTGACTACATAGAACTAGGAATGCATCAGTCAGTTTGGGGATCATTAAGGTTAATTTGACCAAGATGCTCCTGAGGTAGAAATGACATTGAAATTCCCTCGGGACTTTCTTAAGGGTGGGAGTTCAGCCCTAGCACCTCCTGAAAGAAGCTGACTGTGCAGCTGGCCATCACCACCTCCTGCCAGATTTTGTCACTCGTCAGCTGCTACCATATATCAGATGAAGTGACATAAAATAATGTGAAACTCTCCCAGTTGGTCCCTGTGCACAGGGACAGGTTGTAAATCAATAACAATACTTTGAAAAATAAGTGCTTCCAAAATTCCCCACTTAAGTGCTTAATCCACCAGCCTTCTCTCAACATGCAGCAACTGCAGCTTTTCCCCAGCCCTTATGATGGCAGCCGGGCAGATGGACAATAACAGCTGTGACAAAAGGCTCTTTCTGTGAGGTTCTATTTTCCCAGTTTTGCTTCCGTTTTGCAATTGCTGTGAGGCCTTGTCGATGTCTCTAATTAATATAGCAGCATGGAAATTCCTCATATCGAGGGCAAAGGTAGCACACTGAAATTGGAACCTGTATCAGACAGTTTGTTTGCTTTTGAGTGCCATGGAAGCTGATTGGCTCCCTGATTCCAATCTTTTTTGCAAAACCCCAGACATTTTAATAAAGCCTCATTCAGCTAACGTATGAGATTAAACCTTAATCAGGAGCCTGGGAAGCAAGTGAATTTGGCTTGTAAACAAAAAAGAGACATCTGCTGTAGGATAGACTCCAAGATTTCTGAAAGCAGCAGCAGAGACAAACTCACTGAACAAATATCATGAGCTTTCACTTCAAACCCCACGAAAGCTCATGATACCATCTATATATGTTGTTAGTCTCTAAGGGTATGTCTACACTACCCCGCTAGTTCGAACTAGTGGGGTAATGTAGGCATACCGCAATTGCAAATGAAGCCCGGGATTTGAATTTCCCGGGCTTCATTTGCATAAGCGGGGCACCACCATTTTTAAATCCCCGCTCGTTCGAACCCCGTGCCGCGCGGCTACACGCGGCACGAACTAGGTAGTTCGAACTAGGCTTCCTAGTTCGAACTACCGTTACTCCTCGTGGAACGGGGTTCGAACGAGCGGGGATTTAAAAATGGCGGCTCCCCGCTTATGCAAATGAAGTCCGGGAAATTCAAATCCCGGGCTTCATTTGCAATTGCGGTATGCCTACATTACCCCGCTAGTTCGAACTAGCGGGGTAGTGTAGACATACCCTAAGGTGCTGCAGGACTATTCCTTGGTTTTTAAGTTTTTCTAGTTACAGACTAACTCAGCTACCCCTCTGAAGCTTTTGAACCAATATCAGCATGAATGTATGTTTTAACTTCTCTATAGCCACCCATACTTCTGACTCCTGAAAATGGAACCAGGGTCAAACTGGGCCAACTCATAGCAGCACAGCCAGACAGTAAGATGCTCCACAATGCTTTTCTTTTAAAATAATGAAGGTCCTAGCCCTTAGGTTGTCAAATTTGCCTTCAGAATGTGAACAGAAAATGTTTGGGATTCCTAGTGAATGACCAATAACACTGGTAAGATAAGCATCTCATGAAAGGTTGACCTAAACTTTTGTGTGTGAGAGAGAGACGGGTGGGGGGGGAGGATGGACCACCACCAGAGGGGACAAGAGGATGGCTTGAGGTTGCGTGGATAGTTAACTGACTCCTTCAAAAAAAACTCCTGGGCTGAAAAAAAGGAGGATGCAGTCACAGTTCCCAAACTAATCTCTTGTTTTTCTAAATTTTATTTCCCATGTGTGACACCTGTTTTGAACCCACATCCTTTTAAATGCAGGCTGGCTGACACATATTTAGGTGACAAACACTGTAAGGGTCAGCTGAAGTCAAATGTAGCTCTTGTTAAAATATTCACACAACATGTATTTCAGTTCCAGTGGTAAAAAGGGATTGGGGGGGGGGGGCGGGAGTTAAACCAAATACACATCCCTTATACCATTTGCAATACAAACCTTTCAGTCTTGAAAATGGAATTGAGTAGAAACTGACCAGTCTCTATTCATTGTCTGAAAAAAAACACAGTACAAGTTGGGAGTAGTAAGTTAGATTTCTAAATTTCTTTCATTTTTAATGAAGTATTGTTAATAGCAGAGCACTTTTATCTGATCTATAGCTTGCCTTTATGCCGTTGCTCCGAGTCTAAGCTAAGCCATTAACACACCTACCTTGGGTGATCAATACCACTCACTGTTCTTTAAAAATATTACACCCTAATTACAGCTTTTCTTTCACAGCTCATACCCGCTCTCTTTCTGATGATCAACTAACATGGATTCACAGGCTCTTCTATAATCACACTCTCTATTAGGACCCAGCCCCTTCAACACACACTGTCACTAGATGATTACCAAGATAGAAGGACAAACTCACATCCTGGGAGAAGGAAGGGACAAAAACAAAGGGGACAGTTGCCCCCAGGTCAGGAGATTCAAAGGGGTCTATAGCTTCAGGCCAACATTGCTACTACTGTGCAGCCAGTAATACTATCAAAGAAGGAAATTAGATTGGTCTGATGTAACATATTCTTGACATATCCACATAGGCTATATTTTCTAAACTTGTTATCCTCAAAGTGCTTACAAACAGGCTGATAACTAATTTGGTTCAGTAATTTTCCAAGTATTAAAATGCCCTAGTCATCTTTCTCCTTCTGTTTTCCCTTCTTCATTCCTCTAGGACCTAACCTGTCCTCCAAGAGCTCTCAAAGATAATCAGTAAGGCAATGTCTAAACTGCAATGCTATTGTGGGATACCGGAGCACCCCAAAATAGCTATCCTGTGTCTTCACAGCAAACCCATTATTTCAGTCTTGCTATTCCGACATCCCTGTAAACCACATTCTACAAGGAGTAAGGGACAGCACTTTGTTTTGAAATTTGGCACTGTGTAAACAGCCCCAAATGGCAACATAACCTATTTCGAAATAGCATCGAAATAAGATATGCAATTTGCATAGCTCAAATTGCGTATCTTATTCCGAGTTACGGTGCAGTGTAGATGCACCCTAATGGTTCCAAGATTGGTCTCCAGGGTGCATTTCATAAGGCTCTACCAACTTAAATACTTCTAATTTAAAACTAAATATTCTTAAACCTGTTCTTTCCCTCTCTTGGCTCCTCTTACTTCCCCCTTACTGTCATGATCATGAGGGGTGGCCAGCAGCCTGGGGACTAAGGGGTTAACTGTGCCTAGCCAGGTAGCAGTCAGTCAATAGAATCATAGAATCATAGAATAATAGGACTGGAAGGGACCTCGAGAGGTCATCGAGTCCAGCCCCCCACCCTCAAGGCAGGCTCAAGCTCCGTCTACACCATCCCTGACAGATGTCTATCTAACCTGTTCTTAAATATCTCCAGAGAGGGAGATTCCACCACCTCCCTTGGCAATTTATTCCAATATTTGACCACCCTGACAGTTAGGAATTTTTTCCTAATGTCCAATCTAAACCTCCCCTGCTGCACTTTAAGCCCATTAGTCCTTGTCCTGTCCTCAGAAACCAAGAGGAACAAATTTTCTCCTTCCTCCTTGTGACACCCTTTTAGATATTTGAAAACCGCTATCATGTCCCCCCTTAATCTTCTTTTTTCCAAACTAAACAAGCCCAGTTCATGAAGCCTGGCTTCATAGGTCATGTTCTCTAAACCTTTAATCATTCTTGTCGCTCTTCTCTGTACCCTTTCCAATTTCTCCACATCTTTCTTGAAATGTGGCGCCCAGAACTGGACACAGTACTCCAGCTGAGGCCTAACTAGTGCAGAGTAGAGTGGCAGAATGACTTCACGAGTTTTGCTTACAACACACCTGTTGATACAACCTAGAATCATATTTGCTTTTTTTGCAACAGCATCACACTGTTGGCTCATATTCAACTTGTGGTCCACTATGACCCCTAGATCCCTTTCCGCCATGCTCCTTCCTAGACAGTCGCTTCCCATCTTGTATGTATGGAACTGATTGTTCCTTCCTAAGTGGAGCACTTTGCATTTCTCTTTATTAAACCTCATCCTGTTTACCTCTGACCATTTCTCTAACTTGCTAAGGTCATTTTGAATTATGTCCCTATCCTCCAAAGAAGTTGCAACCCCACCCAGTTTGGTATCATCTGCAAACTTAATAAGTGTACTCTCTATCCCAATATCTACATCATTGATGAAGATATTGAACAGTACGGGTCCTAAAACAGACCCTTGAGGAACTCCACTTGTTATCCCTTTCCAGCAGGATTTAGAACCATTAACAACAACTCTCTGACTACGGTTATCCAGCCGTAGTCTGGATCTATAGAAATATAGATAGAGATTTCAAACTGAGACAAAGGAATTGTTGGGTTTTCCCTCCTTTGTCTCTGGGCAGTTGACTCTCCAGATACTGAGGGGGACAGACAACATGTCCCTCTCCAAGAAATGACTCTTCACCATCTGTAAGTAGGGCAAAGTCTAGATAAATCCATTAGGTTTTATTGTTTTATGGTTTGGGAATGGGAATCTGATATCTGTGCATTTAGAAATGGGTTTTCCTCTCTTTTGTAACTAAGTTTTGTTCCCATGGGAAAATTCCCCATGAGTTTATTAATTGGTGGTTCTTACCATCTAGCCAATCTAAATATGCTTGTCACAGGAGTATTGTTTTGATAATAAAAGTTCTTTTTTATTAGCCTGGTATTGGTTCAGTTCTGTGTCCTGGAAATCTGTGGGATCTGCATGCCTCTGGATAGGGGATAGCAGCCACAGACTGCAATTTGTATTTTCTCATTTCTTTTTCAAGCGCTTTGGGAAAAAGAGCTTGGAGTACCCTGGGGTTGGTTTCAAGTGTCCACCCCTGTTTGTGGGTTCAAAAGTACTTGATGGTGGCAGCAGATTTTTATCCCCAAAATCTACGTTTTTAGGATTTTGGGGGGAAGTTTTATACCAAAGCTGGAAATATAAGGTTTTGGGGTTGCTTTTACAGCCCCCACTTCTGCATTAATCATGCCAGAGTGGGAAATCAGCCTTGAAAGCAATTTGCATAGCTCAAATTGTGTATCTTATTTCAAGTTACGGTGCAGTGTAGACACCCCCTTATGGTTTCAAGATTGATCTCCAGGGTGCATTTCATCAGGCTCTACCAACTTAAATACAGGCAGTCCCCGACTTACGCAGATTACGCAGTTACCAACGGGGCTTTTCTCGCCCCGGAGAACACGGACTGCGGGACCTCGCGGTCCCGCCGCCCGTGTACTCCGGGGCGAGAAAAGCTGCTCCGCGTCTCCCTGGTCTGCAGACCAGGAAGACACGGAGCAAAGCCGCGGAGGGGCTCGGGCAGCCGGGCAGCCCAGGCGTGCCTGGGCTGTCCCGCCGCCGACTTCCCCCGAGGCTTTGCAAAGCCGCGGAGGGGCTGGGGCTGTGGGGCAGCCCAGGCGCGCCTGGGCTGTCCCACCACCGGCTTCCCCCGAGGCTTTGCAAAGCCTTGGGGGAAGCCGGCGGCGGGACAGCCCAGGTGCACCTGGGCTGTCCCGCTGCAGGCGTGCTCCAAGGCTTTGCTCCCCGTCTCCCTGCAGACCAGGGAGACGGGGAGCAAAGCTGCGGAGCACGCCAGCAGGGGGACAGCTCAAGCGCATCCGGGCTGTCCCGCTGCGGGCGTGCTCCAAGGCTTTGCTCCCCGTCTCCCTGCAGACCAGCAGACCAGGGAGATGGGGAGCAAAGCCTCGGAGCACGCCAGCAGTGGGACAGCGCGGCGCGCCTGGACTGTCCCACTGCCCGCGTGCTCTGCGGCTTTGTTTCGCGTCTCCCAGGTCAGCAGACCAGGGAGACGGAGCAAAGCCGTGGAGGACTTGGGCGTCCCGCCACCCCCGTCTCCCTGGTCTGGTGGGGGGGGGGTGCAGCTAGTGCCTCCCCCCCCCCAGCAGACCAGGCTTTTCTTGCCTACCCCTGGGGTAGAGCAGCTGGGGGCTGCCGGGTTGGTCCCGCAGCACCGCTCCGGACCAACCCAGCAGCACCCCAGCTGCTCTGCCCCAGGCGTCCCCAAGTCAGCCGCTGCTGAAACTGACCAGCGGCTGACTACAGGAAGCCCGAGGCAGAGTTGCTCTTCCCCAGGCTTCCTGGAATCAGCCGCTGATCAGTTTCAGCAGCTGCTGACTTGGGGACGCCTGGGGTTCTTAAGTTGAATCTGTATGTAAGTCAGAACTGGCATCCAGATTCAGCCGCGGTTGAAACTGATCAGTTTCAGCAGCAGCTGACGCCAGTTCCGACTTACATACAGATTCAACTTAAGAACAAACCTACAGTCCCTATCTTGTACGTAACCCGGGGACTGCCTGTACTTCTAATTTAAAACTAAATATTTTTTAACCTGTTGTTTCCCTCTCTTTGCTTGTCTTCCTTCCCCCTTACTGTTAATGTGATGTGTGTTACGTATTTATTCACTAGTTTATTAGTTCTTCTTTCTTTCTAAGTAGAAGACCTACACTTTATCTTTCTCTTGCTCCTTAATTATTTATAGAAACTCTTTTTATTGCTGTTTATGTCCCTTACTAGATGTATTTAATTTTGTTCCTTAGCTTAGCCTTTCTGAGTTTGTCCTTTCATGCTTTTCTTTTGTACTCCTCCTTAGCAATTTGTCCACATTTTATAAGCTGCACCTATTTTACACCAATAGGGCAACTTCAGCCTTGCCGTTAGACTTGACTTCACTGGTGCAGAACCTGCTGAAGCCAGAACGGAATTAGGTCTAATATGTAAAGCCTTTAGGGATTCAATAGTTTCACAACACATACCAGAGGGTATGTCTATACTACCACCCTAGTTCGAACTAGGGTGGTAATGTAGGCAACTGGAGTTGCAAATGAAGCCCGGGATTTGAATTTCCCGGGCTTCATTTGCATCTCGTCGGGCGCCACCATTTTTAAATGTCTGCTATTGCGGACTCCGTGCCGCGTGGCTACACGTGGCACGGACTAGGTAGTTACTCCTCGTTTCACTAGCCTAGTCCGAACTACCTAGTCCGTGCCGTGTGTAGCCGCGCGGCACGGAGTCCGCACTAGCGGACATTTAAAAATGGCGGTGCCCGGCTTTATGCAAATGAAGCCCGGGAAATTCAAATCCCGAGCTTCATTTGCAACTCCGGTTGCCTACGTTACCACCCTAGTTCGAACTAGGGTGGTAGTGTAGACATACCCAGAGTTATTTTTAAGGCTTAGTCTACACTGCAGGGTTTTTGCTCAAGAAGCCTTTTGTGGAAGAGTTATTGCACAAAAACTTCTTGCGCAAAAGCACATCTAGACCTAAAAGCACATTGCAAAAGTGATGCGCTTTTGCACAAGAGAGCGTCCACACTGCATGGACTCTCTTATGCAAGAAAGCTCTAATGGTCATTCACAGAAATGGTAATCAGATCACCTGTGCTTTTTCCCATAGGGGTTTCTTGTGCAAAAACCCCTCCGGAGCGTCCACACTTGCCTTTCTGTGCAAGAGCTGTGGCACAAAAAGGAGCTGTTTTGCACAAAAACCTTGTAGTGTAGACATAGCCTAAGAGTACTTATTAGCTTTTTCTCTTTGTAATGGTTTGTTCCTCTCAGTAACCCTGATCCAGTATATGCACTCCTGGAAGGGCTCTGCTTACACTATAGCCCTCTGGCCAGAAACTCCAACAAGGAAAGAGCTCACAGTTCCCTTTGTGGGACTCTGCTCAAAGACCCTGAGTGATCTTGGCTCCCCTCTTGTTGGGAAATGGTGGTGAAGGAGAGATGCCTTCCAGGCAAGAAAAGGTGCAGAAAGCAATAACAGCAGAGCTAAGCGGACTCTTATAAGGCTCCACCTATTTACCATCTCCTTAAAGCAGAATCACTAAGCTGGGTTAAATGTCTCCAGGCAGGGCAAGAGGTAGACATGTGAAATTTGTTACTTGGACTGCCCTTACTTGCTGATCCAATGCTGATTGGAGCTTGGGGATTGGGTGAGGTGGAAGTGCGCATCTACACAGCAGGGCAAAAGTCGAATTAAGCTGCGCAACTTCAGCTACATCACTTGCGTAGCTGAAGTCGAAATAGCTTAACTCAGCTTTTGGCGCTGTCTACACAGCAGGAAGTTGAAGGAAAAACACTCTTCCTTCGACGTCCCTTACTCCTCATGAAATGAGGGTTACCATGAGTTGGAGTAAGAAGTCCTCCAGCTTGACATTATTTCAAAATAAAGATTTGCTGTGTTGATGCACACTATTTTATTCCAGAATAACACTGCTGTGTAGACATAGCCTATGGGACCTGTGGGATATTCTCTGGGGCAGGAGGGAAGGGAGTTAAATGTGCTTCTGCCAAAATTGCATTGAGGGGGATATTTTACTTTGGTTTATGACTGTGTTCCCTTCTTTTCCTTAATAAGGAGTCCGTTGTTTATATACAGTCTCCCAGTGGGGAGGGGGGAAGTTCTGCCTGTTACGGGCATGCAAGGAGGTTGTATTTTGTTTTCCTGGCTGTCTGGGTGGAGGTTCAAGTTGCTTTACTTATGTGCCAAGAGGAACTTATGTGCCAAGAGACAGCTGCCTTTAGCTTATAGTCAGAAGGATTACTTACACACAGACTGATCTGTTACATGAGTGCAGTCACATTTTAGAGTGACTCAGGAAACTCGTACTAGAATTTTTCCCATGGGGCTTTATTCTCGCTTACCCATCAGCCATCATGAATACTTCATAGCCACCTTTTCCAGCCAGCTGGAAATGCCTTCTGCATAAAGCTTGTGACATGAACCTAGCAAGTCCATCTCCACCACCTTACCTCCAGTCCATTACATAGGGGTTATGGCAGAGGAATAAGAAGAATCTGTCCTTTCCCAAATGACCTGAACGATCTTAAAAAGCTAGTGTTAAATTAGGGCAATTCTGCTTTAAATGGCAGTGGAGTCTGAATGAGCCTCCCCCCCTTATTTCGGGAATGTGGAGACCATAAGGGTGGTTTAAAGTCACATTTTCACCCTTCCCCGCCTCTCCTATCACCATCGTTGTTCCTGCATGGAGCAGAATGCAGCTACAACCTAGAACAGGGCCCTTAGTCTTCAGACTGCCACTTTCCCAGAAAAGCTCTCGGGAAGCTTTAAAATAGGGACTGCTCCACTGTGCCAAAGTGGGTTCTCCCAGGTGATACAGTTAATGGAGCAGGGCTGAAGCTGGTCTCTAAAGGGTCAAAAGAAGTCTCAGTGTGGGCAGGGCAGGGCAGGGCAGAGTGAGCTATAGCATGAAGCTGCTAGGGGAGAGAGTCCCCTGCAGTGGTCCCAGAGCAGCAGGAGTGTGTCTGGGTAGAAGGCCCAGCTGCAAGTTGTGTTGATCCTTTGGGGGAAAGTCAGGCTAAGCCTGATGTCTTCTCCAATTGTTCTGAAAGCAGAAAAGGGACAGGCTGAACCACAGAGAGAAGGGGACTGTGCCCAGCTTAAGGCCGTGTGGGAGATTTCTTTTGTGTGTTTTTTTAACTTTGGCTGTGTCTACACTGGCATGAATTTCCAGAAATGCTTAAAACAGAACAGTTTTCCGTTTTAAGTTTTTCCGGAAAAGGAGCATCTACACTGGCAGGCTGCTTTTCCGGAAAAGCCCTTTTTCCGGAAAAGCGTCCATGGCCAATGTAGACGCGCTTTTCCGGAAAAGAGCCCCGAGCGTCATTTTCGCGATCGGGGCTTTTTTCCGGAAAAGACTACTGGGCTGTCTACACTGGCCCTTTTCCGGAACAGTGTTCCGGAATAAGGACTTATGCCCGAGCGGGAGCAGAATAGTTTTTCCGGAATAGCGGCTGATTTTGTACAGTAGAGCATCGTTGCTTTTCCGGAAATTCAAGGGCCAGTGTAGACAGCTCGCAGCTTATTCCGGAAAAGCAGCTGATTTTCCGGAATAAGTGGCCCAGTGTAGACACAGCCATTTGTGTTAGTTAACCAGACCCCAAGAAGGGCTGGGATTAGAAGAGAAACTATGTGGCATTTCAGGGGAAAACAGAGGTGGGGCTCTGCAGAGGCACCCCAACCACAAGGGGCTGTTTAGGTGATGAGCATAGAATTCATAGAATCATAGAGTTGGAAGAGACCTCAGAAGGTCATCAAGTCCAGCCCCCTTGCTCTAGACAGGACCAATCCCAACTAAATCAACCCGGCCAGGGCTTTGTCAAGCCAAGACTTAAACACCGCTAGGGGTGGAGACTCCACTACTTCCCTAGGTAACCCATTCCAGTGCTTCACCACTCTCCTAGTGAAATAGTTTTTCCTAATATCCAACCTGGACCTCTCCCACCACAACTTGAGACCATTGCTCCTTGTTCTGCCATCTGTCACTACTGAGAACAGTCTCTCTCCATCCTCTTTGGAACCTCCCTTCAGGAAGTTGAAGGCTGCTATCAAATTCCCCCTCACTCTTCGCTTCTGCAGACTAAACAGACACAACTCCCTTAGCCTCTCCTCGTAGGTCATATGCTCCAGCCCCCTAATCATTTTGGTTGCCCTCCGCTGGACCCTCTCCAAAACATCCACATCCTTTTTGTAGTGGGAGACCCAGAACTGGACACAATACTCCAGAAGTGGCCTCACCAAAGCCAAATAAAGGGGAATAATGACATCTCTGGATCTGCTGGCAATGCTCCTCCGAATGCACCCTAATATGCCATTAGCCTTCTTGGCTACAAGGGCACACTGTTGACTCATATCCAGCTTCTCATCCACTGTAACCCCCAGGTCCTTTTCTGCAGAACTACTTCTTAGCTGGTTGGTCCCCAGCTTGAAACAATGCTTGGGATTGCTCAGTCTTATAGAAGAAGAAAAGACAAGCGAGTTGCAATAAATCCGAAAGTCTGTACACTACAGAGAAGGGGCAGTTTCTGACTGCAATAATTGCATCAGATTGATGTCATGGACCTCACGGTTGGCAATAAGTTTCAAAGATCAGCACTAACCAATTGGTCATATTAGCTTCCAATTGTTAATGTGCTAGGACTGACATGGCCAGGAAGAATACACAATACAGCAAGGCAGTTCCATATTGCTCTGTATTGTCCCACAACATGGAGCAAAGTCGCTCTTGAGCTGAGAAATAGCATCCCATAGGGAACTACTCCACACAAGCTATCTTACACTGGAATCGTTATTCCAGAATGGCTGTGTGGTCAAATTCCCCATGTAAACGAGGCCATACCTGAACTAAGCACCGATCACCAAGTCAACCAAGGAGACACTGGCATCCAGCAACAATGCTTCTTCATATAGAGCTAAAATCTGCCCTTGGATGTAAGTCAATGCCTCCCACTAATTGCAGTGGGAATCTCATGAGTGAACATGCGGCGAGGAGTCCTGTGGCACCTTATAGACTAACTGAAGTGTTGGAGCATAAGCTTTCGTGGGCAAAGACCCACTTCATCAGATGCATGTAGTGGAAATTTCCAGAGACAGGTATAAATATGCAGGCCAGAATCAGACTGGAGATGACCAGGTGGATCCAATCAGGGAGGATGAGGCCCACTTCTAGTAGCTGATCTGGAGGTGTGAATTCCAAGAGAGGAGAAGCTGCTTTTGTAGTTAGCAAGCCATTCACAGTCTTTGTTTAATCCTGAGGTGATTGTGTCAAACTTGAAGATGAACTGTAGCTCAGCAGTTTCTCTTTGAAGTCTGGTCCTGAAGTTTTTTTGCTGCAGGATGGCTACCTTTAGATCTGCAATTGTGTGTCCAGGTTGAAGTGTTCCCCTACAGGTTTTTGTATGTTGCCATTCCTAATATCTGATTTGTGTCCATGAGTGAACATGACAGCAGAATTTGGCCTCATTTTCTTAAGACTGCGATTAACATAACTGTCCACTGGATGGCACCGTTATTGCACACATATACAGTTCCTCAGAGAATGTACATCTTTCTGATTTACTTCTACTGCTATTTAATTTATGCAGCAACCTGATTACAGACAAACACAAGAGGATCCCTGCATCCAGGAATTTACATTCTAAATTACTAATGTATTTCTTGGTAGCCTTTTTGAAAAAAAAGACTTGAAAACTATAGCTGAATACACAGAATACTGGATGCTCATTTGCCAGATCTTGTGCTGGTCTATACTTTCCACAGAATTAAGCTGCAGAACCCAACCATGGCAACTATAAGATTTTCAAGTAATTTGGCTTGAAGGACAAGGCTGATGTTAAGCAGCCAGAACAGTACCTTCTGTGCTGTTGACCAGACCTTGATGAAATTGCGTCCCACCAAACAATACAAACACAGCCCTCTGGCTGTGGTCTGGAAGACATTTCTAGCCCTCTCCTGTACTCTGTTAGAGTTACTGAGCAAAATAATTTTAGATTTAATTCAGAAGTCAGAAGTTACAGCAAAAAAATCTGGCAGTGGTAGAAATGTACATGATTAGATGTTTTAGAAGCTGGTTTGTTTTTTTTACTGTGAAGTGTCTTTTAAAACAATATGCAGAATAGAGTTGCCTGAGTAAAACTAGAAGGTCAGAAAACTCAAAAGGTCAGGGTACTCTAACAGCATTACATTCGCCGTATTCCATGAATGAATTGTTTAATTCATATGAACTTTGCCCTTAAATGAAAGTCATTAATGCAGTGACATTTATATCTTAATCATATAGCTTTTAGGGATGTAAAATCCCATTTAGTTACCCAATTAAATGTTAAGTTTTACCAGTTAAATGATTAAACAGGGGTGGGAGGGCTCTCCAGCCTGGCTGCTTCCACTTCCAGCCCTGTGTGAGGCTGCTGACTCGCATCTTGTGTGGAGTAGGGGCTGCTCTTGGATGCTGGTTTATCATTACCTGGTAAGGATTACCCATTAAGGGTGGTGCTTACCAGGTAATCGCTTAACCAGTTACCTGTTCACATCCCTCATACTTATGAATATCCATATTGTACATGGGTGAGAGAAGTTCCCTTCAGCAATGTTAATTATGTGGTTTTGGATAGTTAAAAGGTTAACTATACAACCTTTATGCTACATCCATGTTAGTTTCCTTTCTTTTAATTCTTCTCTCTTATTTTCTTCCTTCACATTCCCCACTTATTAAGGGCAGCATTTAAGTCTTAATTAGATTCTGAGATTCACAACTCATTAAAGTAAAAGGGAGGGAAAGGGAGGTGGAAGGGATTGTTTGCTTGGAGGCATTTTTGCAACTCTGGGTTATCCTGGCCGTGTTGTATTTGGCAGGGGAACAGACAGGCTCTCTTTTGTTTTTGTTTTGGCTTGATGAGGTAGAAAAAGAGGAAAGATGGACTTAGGCACTCTGGGATCAGCTTCTGGCTCTAGCACAGGCATGTGACCTTGGACTCATCATTCAGTTTAAAACAAATGTGTTTCTGTTTCTGTTTCAGTTTCAAAAAATCTGCTTTGGGGGCATCAGCAATTCTCTCCTTCCTGCAAGAGCTTTGTTACATGGGGGTACAGGACAACTTTGCTGGGCATTTCAGTTTTGTATTGTTTTTCACGCAAATTGTTCTAACAGCTGCCATTGTGTATTCACCCAGAATAGCCCTTGGAGGAGAGGCAGAGAACAATATAGTGAAAGGGCGGGCAGATGAAAAGAGCAGCACTGCCCCGCCACCTAACAGCTAGACATGATTAGAGGAGAAGAAAAGAAAAGCTTTTCTTCCTCCCTTCTGTCCCTCTCCCCTTTTCCACTACATACAAGTTAACCCTCAGTGAGGCTAAAGGAGAAGCATCACGTATTGGTGAGACACCAGTTGTTACTAAAAGTACAGGTATGTGGATGAGTGTGGGGGTACAAGGAGATGTTGCACTTCCCCCCAGTCAGTACCTACATGGGAGCCCTGTTTCTCATATCTGCCTCTAGCTAGTAGAATCTTTTCTTCTCTGCACACGTTCTGGTGGAACATTCATAGAATACAATACAAATTTAAGATGGGATTCTTAAAGGGACCTGAAAGAATTATGCACTCAACTCCCTCTGATCTTCAGTGGGAATTTGGCACCTAACTCCTTTAAGGGTCTATGGAAAATCCCAGTTTAGTCCCTGGCTCATTAGTCTGTCCACTTGAGTTAATCCATTTTGGCTTTTAAAAATGTCACTAATCTCTGCCATTTTATAAGACCTTGAAAAATCCAAACACAAATCTCTGTTTTTATTGCAATTGAGCATAAGTATTAAAGCTCAAATATGGACTAACCTTAGTGTGCACAATATTGTAAATATTCTACTTGAAAGAATGAATCCCCACATTTTAATCCTGACATCACTAGAGCCCTGCAAATCCATGCATATCCATTTTGTATCCACAGTATTCGCATCCATGGATGTAGATGCGAATATTCACAGCTCATTTTGCAGATATGGATTCAGATGGATACAAATTTTGTATCTAGAACCCTCCAAATTTGCAGGTATTCACGGGTATCTGCATCCAGCAGATGTCAATACTGATATCCATGGTTGATTTTGCAGATACCAAAGTGGATGCAGATCCAAATGTTGAATCCACGCAGGGATCTAGACATCAACGGTTGTTTTTACAAGTTTTCCTACATCCCAGTTCCATTAAGAATTTCTCTTTGGCAAATCTAATTGAATAGGTCACCAAGTCCATGGCCTCCTTTCCAATCTTAAGGAAAATAGTATGGGTCATCAAAAATGTGGAAAGCATGAGGAAGAACTGAAGTTGTGTTGTGAAACTGACAAGGTTGTTTATCTTAGTGATGTACCAGGCATCCAGGGCTCATAGGTACAAAGCAGTAAAGCAATGGGTTATATTTGCTTTTCCCTCTTTAAAAGTATGTTTATTCTTCTCAGCAAAGATACTTAGGAAGGGTAGTGTGCAAAAAATAATGTGGGGGGAAAGGTCATTTCTTCAACAGGAAAATCAGTGCGAATCTCTTCTCTACAAAGGAACTATTTCTTTTCTTACTTTCTCCCCTCCTTCTGTCTGCCTGACAAGCACTGTGCAAGGGCTCAAGGTGGCTACACAGAGCATCACCTCTGTCCACCTGCCTCAGCACAGAGCGGCTGGGGCAGAAGTGCCTCTCGCCACTGGCTCCAGCGCGGAGCTGACAAGGCAAAGGT
Organism: Pelodiscus sinensis; assembly: GCF_049634645.1. Classification (NCBI taxonomy): domain Eukaryota; kingdom Metazoa; phylum Chordata; order Testudines; family Trionychidae; genus Pelodiscus; species Pelodiscus sinensis. The sequence goes on along the minus strand of NC_134711.1, from coordinate 293,221,773 downwards.
GCTGTGGCAGCTCTGTGCTAGGGCTGGCAGGGACAGATGTTTTCCCCCCAGCTGCTGGAGCTCCCTGCTGGAGCTGGTGGGGAGGGATGCCTTTCCTCTGGCCACAGCAGCTCCATGCCACAGCTGGTGAGGAAAGGCCCCTCCATGCTGTCAAGGAGAAGCCCCTCTCCCCTGGCCATGGCAGTTCCATGCTAGGGCCGGAGGAGTGCACCTCTCCCCCAGCTGCAGTGCCCAACCAGGAGCTGCCCCAGAGCGGCTGTTGCCAGAGAATAGGTGCCCCTTCCCTGGCCCCCACCCAGTCTAGCCTGCCAGGCGGACAGGCTCCCTTCTCTCTGGCCCCAAGCTGCTGTGGTGAGAGAGAGATGGGGATAGTTCTCAGTCTGCTACACTTCAAACCATTCATCCTTGGCCCCACCCCAGCACCTGCACCCCCAGGCAGAGCCCTCACCCCACCCCGCAACCTTCTGCTTCAGCCCCTAGACCTCTCCTGCAACCAACCAAGGGCACCATTTCAGAAGAGCAGAGAGGGCAGCAGCCGTGTGTGGACGAGGATGCGACTTGCTTTTCTTCCCAGTCCCCTGACTCTCAGGGAGTGGAGGGAAACTACACAGATGTTGTGAATTACTTCTCTGCCCTCCCCAGCCAGGAGTGAGAGGCATGCACACAAGCCCTGTGCTTTCCCCTCGCTCCCTGGTAATCCGGGGATCAGGAGGGAAAGTAAGCCATGTCCGGGTATGCACAGCTGCTGCCCTCTCCCACCCTGCTCTCCTGAAATGGTGCCCTTGATTCCAACTCCTCGGCGACTCCCTCTCCACGCACTGTCTTTGTGCAGAATGACTTTTGTTGTGTGAACATTATCTCCATATTGGTGCACATAATGGAAGTCATTCTGCACATGGACATGAATAATAAGAAGGAACACTCCTGGGTGCTCAGCACGGGCAGTAAGACTCCAGCTGTCAGCAGTCCTCACCCCTACCTTCTGCTCCATGCTCAATTTGAAAACAGGGACCCTACCAGCAATGACACTGACAGTTTCATCTATCTCATGGCTCCAGCTGTCAGCCATCCTGGCAGCCAACAGCTGATACAAATAAAAACAGTGGCTATGCAGACCAGACTACATTGGCCTAAACCTTATGCCTCTTCTCAAAGTGGATTCATTAAGCCAGCATAGCAGATGAGCTCCAGCAGTGGGAAGAACAGGTGTGTATGTTTACATAGTTCGGTCCATATGAGCTACCTTATGTTAACTTTATAGTGTAGACATACCCTAAGTTTCTATGTGCCACAGATCCTGTTAAATGAGAATGGTAGCATTCCTTCCTTGCCTATCAGGGGTGTTGTGAGGATAAGTATGTTAAAGACATAAGTGCTTTGAGGTCTACTGATGGAAATTGCCATATATGAGCACGGTGATGTTTTTCAATTGAAGTAAAAAAAATTTTTTTTCTAGGTGCTAGTGCTGCAAATTAATGCCGTGATCTAAAAGTCAAGCCTGGTTCTTTTCCTGCTCATGCTTGCAACAACACTGATATATTAAAGATGTAGATGGGACAAATGCTAGTCAGATGCTTCATGGTTAATTGTGGTGCTGTATGAGCAGAAATTAGCCCATCTTTGACTTGTAGAGCCCAGGCTATGTTTGAGGGGCTTGCAGTGGAAAAAAAAATTTTTTCAAGAATTTCAATTATATCTGTGGAACCTGTGAGTTGATGAGAGAGAGCACATTTTGGAACCCTTGCCCAGAATCAGTTTTCAGAATAGAGGCACAAATCATGTTCTTCTGTTTAAAAGCTTTTACAATTCTAACATTCAGAAATGCCAAATATGGAACATTAAGCTTCTGTTGTTTTCACTTTCTCAGAGATTGGTAATGGGGATTCAATAGAAAATTCACTTTAGTGCTTAATTTTAAAAAGTACATTGAAATAATGTTCTTTGTATCCTCACTACAGGTGCAGGAAAAGCAATTAAAGGAGATTAAAGCCAAGTTTGGTGAACTGATTCAGTTCTTGCTTTATGAGAAAAAAATGCTTTTGGAAGCTACAGAATAGAAAGCTGTTGCTATCCTGAAAATACAATGATAAATGATTAAGTGAAAATGAAGTTACTGGAAGAAGAGATAGCAGATGCTCAGGGAAAATTATCTCTCATCCAGTGGAGGAACGTCATTTAATTTTTACTTGCATCTGAATCCCAGACTGTTTAGTGTCTGTTTAGTGTCTGGACTTTGGCTCAACAAATGAATCAGTATTATGGTCAGCAAAACCTTAGCAAATTGGTAAATACTAAAGAACATTGATTTTGGAAGATATACAACTATTTAAAGAGTTGAAGTCCTCCTACTACCTTGTTACAGAGATATCCAGTGACAGTATAGGTTCCAGAGAATGTCAGTTGCTTTTTTTAAAGGTGACTTGCAAAGGAACTTTGTGTGTTATGTTGGACATTCCTGTGCTATCTAGATTGGGAGAGTCTATGGTGTTGTAATGAAACGATAATATAAAAACAGACCCAGAGATGGAAAGTTAAGCAGCCAAGAGGAGAAGGCATTTCTGTTCTAAGGCTATGTCTAGACTGCAAGCTTCTTTCAGAAGAAGCTTTTCCGGAAGAGATTTTCCTGAAAAGCTTATTTTGAAAGAGAGCGTCCACGCAGCAAAAGTACAACGAAAAATTGATGTGCTTTTTTGAAAGATAGTGTCCACATTGACTGGACTGTAACTCGCATTTAAATTGTGATTACTCTGGATGAAGTGGCCACCAAGGCACCTGTTATTTCCTGGAAGCCTCTTCTTTCGAAAGAACACCCTCTTCTGTGTCCACACACGCCTTTTTCCGAAAACGCTTTTTTGGAAAAAGGCTTCTTCCTTCTTCATAGAATGATGTTTACTGCCATCAGAAAACACCCTCCATTCTTTCAAGTTTCTGTTGAAAGAACTCAATGGCTGTGTGGACCCAAGTATTGTTTTTCTGGAAAAATGCTGCAGTGTAGATGCACCCTAATTGTACAAAACTCTTCTGTGCTGTGCAGGTGCACAAATCCCTTCTTAAATTGAATAATTCTTTTCTACTTTAGAGAAACTGTGTCTTTGTTAAGGCTCCAAGATGCCTCTTTGAGTGAGACATGAAATTTTTTAATGCCAAAAATAAAGCAGGGATGAAACCTAACAGAAGAAATATCTGGACTGTCTTATATATCTATTTGTCCTTTGGGATCCTAATGAAGCATAGGGCCTCCACACTCATTCTCCATCTCTTGCGATCCTTAGCGAAAGTCTTGATTTGATCCTATGTTAAGCCAGCTGCTTTTACTTCGTCCAGGAAGCTCTGTCGCCATGTTTGTTCAGGACATCCCCTTTTCCTCTTTCCCTTTGGATTCCATTCTAGCGCTTGTATTCCATGTGCCAATCGTCATGTGTTTCTTTTGTGAAAGCAGCTTACTCTTGGGGTGTCTGGGGTCAACTAAGGGTCATCAGGACGACAGCGTCCTTCCGGGTTTGATTCTTGTATGTCATAAGCCTCCACTGAGGAACCCTTGGTCTTCCCTGGACTGAGATGATTTTGAACGATGTAGAGGTTTCTGTAACATAATATTTTTTACGGGGATGAGTTGTTAGTCCATTGCCCAACCCCCAACCTGGAGGACCAGTGAATTGCATTTTGTCTGATCTCTACCCATCGACCTGTCCAGCTTAGGTGGCCCTACCAGGAGCACTAAACTCCCGCCAGCATAGCTCTGAAAGTCCCTAGACATGCAAGTCCCCCACCACATCAAAGTAGCAATCCCTTTGGGGGGGGGGGTCTTATACATAAAGATGCTAAAAATGGCACAATAGTTTTGTTCAGCTTTCTAAATATTCTGCTCCTTATATTCTAAATATTTTGCTCCTTACCTCCACTAACTTTGGGATTGTGTGAGGATTAAGGTCCAGTTCCACATTCATAAGACTTCTTTATTTTTAATTCTGAAAGACACGGTTTAAACTAATATGGATTTCCCTACTAACCCTTTCAAAGCCTTGAGCTGATACCTAATAAACTGAGTTGTCTACGTAAACCCAGGGTCTGTTCCCATATCAGTGTTTTTGAGCACCTAAATTAGGATGTACAGATGTGGGCATTCAAATGTAGATTACTTTTGAAAATGTCCCATGCTCTTTGCAGCTGGCACTACATCAGTGAAGACTCATCCTGGGACACCCCACCTCTCCCCACAAAAGGAGCTCTTCCAGATCATCCAAAGGGAACCTTTACAAAACTAGTAGGACATATGTCAGAGTTGCAAGCTGTGCATCTATCATGCTCTGCCCAAAGTTCTGCAAATTAAGTATAGGAGGGTTCTGCCAGCTTCCAGCTTTAGCAAGATGGTCCTTTCCTGCTTGCCTTGGGCCAAGGGACCTACTGATCTTGTGGCACCATCAGTTAGTGTAGCAGGAAGACTTTTCATTTTAAATGATTTTACGTAATGCATTTTAGTTTAAGGAGAGTGTGGAGTAGTTGACCACTGTGAAGCAAATTTCATGGGCACTGAGAAATTTCATGAGGAGGAACTAAATGAGCTTGGAATGGGGTCTCCTTGGTCATTAGAGAGTGGGTCCCTCCTAACAGAGCAAATTTTGCACAAATGGACATGGGACAGTTGTAGTGGTTGAGATAGTAAGTATCATTGACTTGCATTGACAACAAATACAGCCTTCAAATTCATTGACAACTGCCTTTTAATACCTGTTCCAGACATATATTTTGTTAATTAAAGGATCAGACTTAAATGTTCTATGCTGAAGGACAGTTTATCACGAGAAAATATGGGCAGTTCTCCTAGGGCCACTTTGTGTTTTTAGTTGTCAGTGAATCAGATGGGCAATTTTCCCTTTTCTTCTGTCAATAAAACCATGTTTATAACTCAATGTTCCGGGAATGGGCTGCTAACATTAGACCTGATTGGTGCTTTTAGCTAACTCTTCTGTAATGCCTTAAGTAAAGAAATGGTAACAGCACAGTTAGGTGCCAATTATTTCTGTAGATTTAAATGGCATCAGTCTTTCCAACTCTACATAGAGTTGTTCCCAGGTCCCATGAAGTTCACATCTCAGGAGAAGTGCACTCCAACTTAGGATGGGATGTACACTTTGTAGGATGGGATCTACACTGTAATCACAGTGACTTGTCTGTATGCTGTGGCCAAGCGGGTCTCTCTTCCCCTTTCTGGGGCTGAGCTGAAGCAGATACCGTAAAATCTCGAGTATAATGCACGCCAATGTATAATGTGCATCCTGACTTTTGAATCTTAGCATAATGAAAAAAACTCCTATATATAATGCGCACCCCACTGTACATCGAGCTTACCTCAGATATTTTCTTTAAAAAGGCCAGGAGCCGACCCACCAGCACCAAGCCCCACCTTGCCCACTTCCACGAGGAGTACAGCTAGTTCGGATTAGGAAGCCTAATCCAAACTAGCTACTCCGTGCCGCGTGTAGCCGCGCGGCATGGGGTTCGAACTGCCGGCATTTTAAAATGGCACCGGCCGGCTTCATGCAAATGAAGCCCGGGAAATTCAAATCCCGGGATTCATTTGCAAGTGCGGTATGCCTACATTACCCTCCTAGTTCGAATTAGGAGGGTAGTGTAGACATACCCGTATATAGCGCCTATGTATAATGCGCAACCTGACTTTGACGCTAAATAACTTGGGAAAAAAGTGCGCATTATACTCAAGATTTTACGGTACTTGTGTCTCTGCTTCTAGTTAATGGACTTAGGATTAGAGTCACAAAGTACTGATGGGGTCATGCTAAGAGTCACAACTTAGACAAATGAACCCAACAGCATCCATGACTAATGAATTGCTCTGTGGCTTAGGTAGGAGATTGGCAACTGAACACCTAGTGGGCAGTAGTGGTGTGCAGGCATGCAAGCAGAAACATAGGTGCCTTGGGAACTTCAACTACAAACAATTAAAAGCCAACTGTTTTCAGGTGCCTACAGCAGTTTTAAGGAGTTTTGTGAAGTGCAGCAGAGCCTAAAACAATGATTTAGGTGAGTAAGTCTGGGCTTTAAGTATCTAAGTAGTATAGATGTTGACTCATTGTGTACTCTTGGATGGAAAAGAAATAGTGGGTGCTTAGCCCCCAGAATCAACTGTTTGGTGGTGCCCCCGATGAACTAGTTGAATAACTGCATTAAACCTTGTTACATAACTTCATTCAAAATAAAAACAAAAAATGCAAAACTTTAGTATCTGTAAGTCCACTCAGTCCTACTTCTTGTTCAGCCAATTGCTAAGACAAACAAGTTTGTTTACATTTATGAGAGATAATGCTGCCTGTTTCTTATTTACAGTGTCATCTGAAAGTGAGAACAGGTGTCCATATGGCACTTCTGAAGTCAGAGTTGCAAAATATGCTAAACATTCACATGTTCCTTCATGCTTTCGCCACATTCCAGAGGACAATCTTCCATGATGATGAAACTCGTTAAAAAAGAATGCATTAATTACATTTGTGACTGAACGCCTTGGGGAAGAATTGTATGTCTTCTGCTCTGTTCTACCCACATTCTGCTGAATATTTCATGTTATAGCAGCCAGGATTGTGGCCCAGCATATGTTCATTTAAGAACACTTTCCCATCAGATGTGCCAAAATGCAAAGAAGGTACCAATGTGAGATTTCTAAAAATAACTACAGCAATCAATCCTAGTTTTAAGAATTTGAGTTGAGGTCCAAAATCTGAGAGGGATGAGGTGTGGTGCATGCTGTCAGAAGTCTTACAAAAGCAACACTGAGGCAGAAACTATGGAACCCAAACTGACAAAAAAGAAAATCAACCTTCTGCTGGTAGCATTTGACTCAGACGATGAAAATGGTCCATGCTGCTTTGGATCCTTATTGAAAAGAACCCATCATTGGCATAGATGCATGTCCTCTGGAATAGTGCATGCAGCATGACAGAACACGTGAATCTTTAGCACATCTGGCCCATAAATACCTTGTGATGCTGGCTACAACAGTGCCTTGAGAACTAAGGAAGTAAATATCATTTTAAAAAGTTAACCATTTAAATTATTTTAAAAAATATTTTGTATGAAAAGGTTAACCAGTGAAGGTGAGGGAGCTGGGATCAGGTTCAGATAGAGTGGTGGGGGCTGTTCTACTCTCCAGGGGTCCAGCTGCCTCCCAAATAGCATATAGAAAGTGAGGGAGGGGGTGGAGCTGGTGTAATGCCAACATGTAGAACTGAACCTGGAACCTATGGAGCTTAGTCCATGAGCCTCGGTAGCTTGAGCTAAAAAGTCAGCTGGTGCTCAGCGAAGGCTGTAGAGCAAACTCATTCTTTGTCACTGTAAGTGGTCTCAGTGCCACTCCATGGGACAGTGTACCACACCCAGAAAGTGTGTGGGTTACAGTGGGATCCGAGAACTTATTAATCCATTTACACACATTTTAATTCTGAACCATTCTTCAAGGTTATTGATATACCTTAGGACAGTTCAATCTTTCCAAACTATTGTACCCCTTTCAGGAGTCTAATTATCTCATGAACCCCACATTTTGCCTCATTAAAAATGACTTGCTTAGAAAATCAGGCATGAAAATACATGTCACAGCACACTGTTACTGAAAAATGGCTGACTTTCTCATTTTTACCATAGTCTTATAAAATAAATCAATTGAAATGTAAATAGTGTTCTTATGTTTCAGCATATAGTCTATAGAGCACTAGAAACAAGTTGTCTGTATGAAATGTTAGTTTTGTATGGGTTTGCTAGTGCTTTTAAATGGAGCTTGTTGTTAAATCTAGGCACATAGCTAAATGAGTTGATGTACCCATCTGGGTTGACGTACCCCATGTTAAAAACAACTGCCTTACTGACATGTCTGCTAATCTCACTAACAGTGATTGTCCTGTCAAGGACATTGAACTGAGCCCTGATGACAGCTAACCAGATTTGGGAGAAAAAGGACTAAAGCAAGATGAGAAAAAAGAGGATGTAGAACTCCAGTGCATCCATAAAGTGTGATGAGATCCAACTGAAGGGATGTCTTTAATTTGTGCCTGTAGTAAACATTTGTCCATATCACAACCCCAGCACATAATCTGGTATGGTTCAGTGCAACCCTCAGGCTTTGCTCAGGAAGTCTAGAGTGTGAGAGTTTGAGAACCGCAGGCCTGAACAGAGTTGCATTGGCCGAGTTCCATTGTGAACATTGCTGAGTGTGTGTCCATGCTATACTTGGCTGTAGTCAGTGTTTTCCATGTTTTCATAAGCACTAGATTCAATCAGTGTTTAAACACAGTGGAAAGAAACTTTCTTATTAGAACAAAGTTATTCTCCGATAGAAAAAAGCATTAGCCAGCACTGCTTTATTCTCCACTCAAAATGAAGAATTCTCTTACTGCAATTGTTTTCTTCATGCTATCTTTTTCATGAAACTGGTGTAAGGACTGCATTTTCAGAGCTTACACTATTGAAGTAAGTATGATATTATGATAACTTCTCTCCACATGATTTTAAACAATTGAAAATACTGCAGCTGCAAAGAATCTAGGAAACAGAGTCTAAATAATAGCACGCAAAGTCTTGATTAGTGCTAGAATGTGCATCCCTGGGCTATATTTTTACATCTCTGGAATCTTATTTCAATATTGATTGCATAATATTGAGGGTTATTAATGAGTAACCCAGGACAGAGACTGATAATTAATGTAGTCTGTGGTCAACCCACTTCTAATCACCGCCATTTCAAAGGAAGGTTATTAATGTTCTTCTGATAGATCTTTCTTGCAGCAAGGAAATTTATATTGTAGAGGTTGTCGATGGAAAGACTGGTATTTGTGCTGGGCATTTGTGCATTCTTGTGCATCACGGAACAAGCACCATCGTAAGTATAGTGCTTATTAATTTTCTGCTTAATGACAAGTACCATGGGGAAGAAAATATAGCTAGATAACACTCAACTCACTGTTTCTTCACAAAACCCAGATTTTAGTCTTGTATTACTAGCATTTTAGGGAGGCAGGCATCTGGATGAAGATGAACTATCTATAACTCAATATATATATGATGGAAACTATACCTGTTGACATACAGAAGTATTTGGGGAAATGGATAGTGTAAGACACCATCTGATGTTTGGTGCCATCAACTGAAAATACATGTTTTTAAGTGTAAATATGCATATTTATATAGTGTTATTGGTGTACTACCTCTTATTACTTCCAGATATGTAAGCATGAGCCTGTCTAACTTTGCTCTCTATGAAATTGGCATTGGTAGTTATGATTAGCCTACAAGGTCTGTCCTTTCCCCTTTTGCATGTGAGATGAGTTTGGGGTAGGGCTGGCTGTGGTAATTCAGGGTGGATGAGACTTGTGAGGAAGAGGTTAATTGATTTCTATTGTATGTATGTTATTGTTGAGTTGGTTTGGTCTGAGGGAATTCACAAGTTTGTTTGTTTAGTGTTTTTTGAAAAATTTGCACTGGGCGGGTGCTTTTTATTGATTGTACAAAAAAATCCACATCACTCTATAATGAGTCTATTCTCTCTGGTTTTAGATTTCTTATTACTGCACCAAATGTGGTACATGTGGGAGAACATGAGACAATAACTGTTCAAGTACACGGAGCACAGAGCTCTGTCAAACTTACAGCATGCTTCAAGGATGAGATAAAAAATGAGCTACTATCAGACATGATTGTCTTTACCCTCAACCAAGAGAACAACTATCAGGAAATAAAAAAAATTATGGTGAGTCAACAATCGAGATAATATCCAAAAGCTGTCTTATACAAATCTGTTAGCAGCCATATCATCATGAGCTGGGGTGTTCTGAAATCACTATGTCTACACTGCAGGCTTTTGCCAGCAAAGAGTATGCTAATGAAGCACTCATTAGCATTTGTCACGCTGTCATTTGCATATTCTCTGCCTATGTTTTTTGCGCAAGAGCAGTGTAGATGGGTCCCTTTTGTGCAAAATCATTATACCTCCTTTTTTGAGGCATAAGGATCTTGTGCAAAAGGTTTTTTTGTACAAAATGGACCTGTCTACACTGCTTATTTTTTCACAAAAACCTCTTGCGCAAAAAGCATCAGCAGAGAATATGCAAATGACAGCCCAACAAATGCTAATGAGTGCTTCGTTAGCATACTCTCTGCCAGCAAAAGCCTGCAGTGTAGACATGGCCTGATTAGATGGGGCCACAGCTTGGATAGGAAAACTCAAGCTCTGTTTGGAGTGGTATTGCTGGTTTAGATGGAAGTACAGGTTGAACCTCTCTGGTCCAGGGACTCACTGGTCCAGCAACATCCGTGGTCCTGCCTGGGGCTTGGAGCTAGCCAGGGAGCTAGGAGCCTAGTGGATCTCAGGGTCGGTGGAGCCCGGCAGTGGCCCTGGGGCTAACTGTGAAGCCGTGTGCTGGCGCTGGCCATGGAGCCCGACAGCACCCTGGAGCAGCTGAGCCCGGTGTCCTGGGGCTGGCCATAGAGCCACATGTCGGGGATGGCTGTAGAGCCTGGAGGTAGCCCCAGCACTGTAGAGCCCAGTGGCAGACCTGGGGTGGCCGAGCCCATTGGTGGTGGTAGCCACAGTGCAGCACAGCCCATTGACAGCCCTGGGGAAGCAGAGCAGGGCTGCCAAGCCCAACATCCCAGGGCTGGCCACAGAGCCTGGTGGCACCCCAGGACAGCTAAGCCCAGCAGCAGAAGTATCTGGCAGCGGCTCTGCAGCAGCAGCAACAGCAGCAGCCCCAGGGCAATAGAGCCTGGCAGCGGCCCAGGAACACCCAAGTCGAGCATCACAGGGCTGGCTGCTGAGCCTGTTGGCAGTGGCACAAGCCCCAGGGAAGTGGAATTCAGTGGCGATAACAGCGGCCCTGGAACTGGCTGCGGGATCTGGCAGCACCCTGGGACAGGGGACATGGTGTCCCAGAGGCAGAGAACCTGGCTTCAGAGCCAAGAGTCAGGAGGGGAGCCCAGTTGGGTCTGCTGATGGACCCGGAGAGTCCAGAGTCCATCAGCAGAGGGGTCAGAAGTGCATGGTTTCAGTGGGCTCTTTGTGATGATAAGTGCTGTGTTCTGTGTGGCAGGTAGACTCAAATTCCTGACCACTTTTGATTTATAAAGATTCTGTAATTTTTTTTCATGAGACTGGAACATTGGCCCTGGCATCTTAGCAAAGTTAATTCACAGTTCCATTTAGATGAAATGGTCGTCTTCACTTTTATTACTGAGCACTTGTCTAGACTTGAACCACCCCAGCAGCACAGCTCAGCCACTGCAGCTACAGTGCTTCAATGTCGACACTGCCTATGCCAATAGGAGGGATTCTTCCATTAGCATAGGTAATCCACCTCCCCAAGGGATTGTAGCTAAATTGACAGAAGCATTCTTTCACTGACCTACCACTATCTACATGGGAACTTAGCTTGTCTTAACTATACCTCTCAAAGGTGTAGATCTGGCATACTTTGAGCAATGTGGTTATGCTAGCCTAATTTTCTAGTGCGCACCAGGCCTAAGACTGTGGTAGCCCCCACAGTGTGATAGGTACTTTCCAAACCCAGGAGAAAATACATCTAAGGGCTAGGATGTATGGTCTTCTAGTCTAAAAACATATGACATTGCAGTGAACAGTGAGTTAAGGAGATGCCACATTACATCCCAAAGCCTGTTTAGTATTCGTGGCTGTTGAAATAAGTCCTTAAAGTTCAGAAGAATTAAGATCTGGGGTATTGTTCTGGATCACTGCAGGGAAAATTACATTCTGTAAAATTCAGATTTGATCTAAATATTCCTAAAGTTCAGAGCTGCAGCTTTAGTTTGAAGTCCTTTCTAGAAAAGACATTTGGTGACACTTATTAATCTGCACCAGATAATGCTCTAATCATATGCCCTAACTTTGAATAAATAAAGGAATATGGGGTGATATTAGAGCAGCCAAATGGCATAGTAACAAGAATCTAATACATATTTAGGATAAAAACTAATTAGGTTTTAACTATATTTAAATTGAAAGCAAGGTGTTTTAAGATCTGGGAATCTAAAGAATACTAGGGAATATTAGGGTACGTCTGCATTACAGCGTTAATTCGAGTTAACTTAATCTGAAATAGTTAATTTGAATTAATCTAATTTGAATTAACACATTTACACACAAAACCTATTCGAAATAGAGTGTCTACACTGAGTGGACCCTGAACCGAAATTAAGGCTGGCTGGAACCAGTGCCGGCAGGGCATCAGGTTAGGACTTAGTGTGTGGGGCTGCTGCCTGAGGCTAACTGAGCTCCGTGCTTAAAAGAACCCGATCCCCCACCCCGGACAAACAGTACTCAGGGTACCTCGATGAGGGACAGCAAAGCAGTCCGGTCTTGGAGAGCCCTGAGTACCCGCACTCAGGACATCACAGCACTCAGGACACCACAGCACTCAACCACATGGAGCCAGAGCTGCCCCTGGGTATGCCTGGGCATATTGTGGGGTTGTTGCCATCAGACCGGCTGCACTTGCTGCAGGCTGCCATCCGGGGAGTCCATCGGGGGGCTGTCAGGATCCAGGAGGCCCTGCAGGAGAGTGTCCACCCTGAGGAGCCCTCAGAGCCACACCGGTGCTCCCTACTAGGGGCTCGTGCCACATTCCTCCCTCACGTCCTTCCACTTACCCCTCCCTAGCCCCCCTTTCTGATGTCAAGCAAAAGACACATACGTTCAAAACTAGAAACTGGGTTTATTGAACAAAACTGGGGGGGGGGGGAATGAACCTCTGGGGAGACTGGGAAAAGGAGGTGGGAGAGGGGAAGAGAGAGGGCGGGAGGGGAGGGGGAAACCTGGGAGGAGGGAGCTGGAAGGGGGAAGCAAGGGGAAGAAGGGGGAGGAGAAGCTTAGGGCCCAGGGTTGAGGGTTTCGCTGGACCAACTTGATTTTCATGCAAACCTGCTCCTGGGTTCGCATGTGGCCTTTGGTGTTCAGGTTGGCAGCTATCCTGCCATAGATGGCTGCATTCCTCTGTCTAGAGAGGAGATCATGGCCGTTGGGGGCATCCCCCCCAAACCTGAATAAGGTCCATGATCTCCACCCTGGACCAGGAAGGCTCCCGCCTTCTCCAGCCCCTGTCAGGCTCCTGGGAGCTGGCAGACTGCTCCCGGAGAGGGGTGGAAGACTGGCTGCCAGTGGCTTGCTGGCTCATGTTTTGAGGCCACTGGGTCAGGGGCCCCCCAATGGCCACTGCTGGCTCTGGGCTGGCAGGTTTGGAGCAGGCACTGTGGCCAGGGTCTACCCCTTTAATGGCTCTGGGGCAGGGGGGAGAGGAGAGTAAGTTTTCCTGGTTGTGTCCAGAGTGGCCACCAGGGCTTCCTGGAAGGGGCTGGAGGCCCCCTATTTTGAATTAAGTATCTACACAGCACTTAATTCAAATTAGCTATTTCGAATTTGGAGTTATTCCTCGTAGAATGAGGTTTACCAAATTCAAATTAAGCACTCCGCTCTTTCGAATTAATTTTGAAATAGCGGTTTGCATGTATAGACGCTATTAAAGTTAATTTGAAATAATGGCTGTTATTTCAAATTAACTTTGCAGTGTAGACATACCCTAAGGGAGTAAATTGTGTTTTTAATGCCAAAGAAATATTAGTCCCAAAACAGAAATACATTTGAGAACCCTCTGTATAAAAATTGTATGATAAACCATAAAAGTTATATAAACTCTTCAGCTATTTCATGGATACTCCAATCAGATAAACATCTTATGGCAAATTCTCAGCTGCTCTATGTTACCATAGTTCCTTGGACTTCACCAGAGCTACACTGAATTATATCAGGTTAGAATCTAACACTGTTCTTCTATTATATTCAGGTCAAGCCTGATTTGATGCCAGAAGACATGTTCAAGAAAAGACGAAAACCATATATTCTGCTTGTCATGGAAAGCAAAGAACTTTTTAAGGAACATGCTCAGCACACTCGCATCCTCCTGTCTTCCAAGAAGGGCTTCATTTTTATTCAAACAGATAAACCTATATACACACCATATACAAAAGGTTTTAAAAGTGCCACTTTTTAGAGGTTAAAAATGTTATGAATCATTTGGTTGCTCTTAGAGAAAATATTAATGGGAAAATTCTTCACTTGATGACAAAAACTTCACTATTTCCCCCATCCATTTGAGCTTCCAGCAGCTGTATAGGCTGCTGCATTGTGACACGGCCCTGAGTAGTGGTGCAAAAGGGCAAAGAAGTTTTTGTTCTTTTAGCCCCCTTAGAGAGGGGATCAGGGCCCAACAGACTCTGGAACTTCCTCTTCAAGCACACAACAACGACTCTCCTCAGGAAAAAAATTAAAGGGGGGAGGGAAAATGCTCTCACAGAGCTTTGTGACGGGCAAACACCCCCTCTTAGTGATTATGAAGAGACAAAGTGACCCTGGATTAACTTATAACACAGAGAGTTCAATGTTATATGCATTTTGGTTGCAATGATTAAGTGCCTGTTATGACACTGTAGTGCAGCGGTTCTCAAACAGTGTGCCAGGACCCCAACGTGGGTTGTGACCAGTGTTTTCTGTAAGCCGTGCACTTGTGCAGCCTCTCAGGAGACATTCAAATGATGCCCAGCTGATAGAAAAGAGGCCCCAGATAGGTTCTTTTGTTTCTACCGGTAGTGCACATGCACATGCCTTGGTGTAAATAACAAAATATTCTTCACATGGATGGAAAAAATCCACACATGGATGGAAGACATTAAAGGGAACATGGGGTTGTGATTCCATTTTAATGGGATCACCAAGGCTGGCTTAGACTTGCTCAGGCTCTGGGGCCAAAGCCAAAGTCTGAATCCTACCACCCAAGGCCAAAGCCCAACTCCCACCACCCTCAGCAACAAAGCTCAGGTTACAGGTCCTCTCCCCAGGACTGAAGCCCATGGGTTTCAGCTTTGGACCATCACCCCTGGACTTTGGGTGGCAATAGGGCTTGGGCAGACTCAGGGTTTGGTTCCTCACCCCTCTCCTGGGATAGTAATTTTTGTCGTCGGAAGGGGGTCACAATGCAATGGAGTTTGAGAACCCCTACTATAGAGGAAGCAAACTTACTCCAGGAAACACATTTGTCGATATTTAAATTGCTTCATATGGTGTAACCTAAAAAGATAATGGTAGTTTTTTATTACTTTTCTCATTATTTGATTTGCATTCCTGAACTGACTGATTCCATTAGTAACATGAAAATATAGAATGTATATTTTAGAAAGGTACAATGAAATCCTCAGCTTTACTGTTTTTGTTAACTAGTTAAGTACAGGATCTTCACCTTGAACAATGCAATGAGACCTGCAAATGAGAAGATTCAAGTCAATGTACTAGTGAGTATTTAAACTGGGGTAGGTAATTTTCAGGAGGTTCAAGAGTGAGGCTGGTTCCAGTGATGGCTTTTGATGGTGTCACTGCACTTTTGTTGACAGTTGCGAGAATCTGGTTAAAAAAAAATTCTGGCTTCTGAAACCTCCATAAAGCTGTTGTGTTTCTGTGGCGAGAGTGGAACCCACACATCTTCTGGGTGTGGTCTCTGTCCCTTGTAGTGGCACTTAGACCACTTACAGAGAGAAAGAATGAGTTTCCTCTACAGCCTTAACTGAGAGCCAGCTGGCTTTTAACTCAAGCCGTAGAGGCTCATGCACTAAGCCAGTGGTTTTCAAACATTTTTCTCATTACCCAGTTGAAGGAAATTGTGATGTCTGTGACCTGTTATGATATGACTAGAGTGTGGGCTCTGGGGTGGGACTGAGGATGAGAGATTTGGGGCATAGGAGGGGGCTCTGGCTTTGGGGGGAGGGTCATAGCTGGAGCAGGAGGGCTTACCTTCAGCGACTCCCCATTAGCAGTGCAGCAGGGTTCTAAGGCAGGCTTCCTGCCTCTCCTTTCACCACAGACCATGCTGTACTCCAGAAGGAGCCTGCAGCAGGTTCCTGGACAATGGGAGTGTGGAGTTAGAGCTCGGGGCAGGGGCAATGTGTGGAGCCCCAGTGTGTGGAGCACTGTGCACTCTTCCTCCCCCTCCCCCTCCCCCTCCTTCCCTCCCCTTCTCCCTCCCCCCCCCCCCCCCCACCACCTAGGCCTGCTGCCGGCAACTTCTGGGGCGCAGCGCAATCTGCAGAGCCAGAAGAGTCATGTAGCTTTCCTTAGCACTCCCATTGGTCACCCGATCCCCCTGCAGCAATGAGACCCAGTGCCTGACATTCCTTGATCCTGTACTGGATCATGACCCTAAGTTTGAAAACCACTCTCCTAAGCTCCGGAGGTCCCAGGTTCGGTTCAGCCTGTCGGTGTTACAAGAGCATTTGTCCACTGACAACCAAATAGAGACCATCAATTCATTTCATATGGCCACTGGACAGCTATCCTATGATGACACCTTTCAGTCCTTACCAATCGGGTTCAAACTTGAACCTGTAAGCAGAAGAGAAAGGCTCTGTTAGTTTCTCATCTGGATCTCATGCGGAGAACTTTGTAGGGCAGACAGCAGAGAGAACTGTCAAGGCAATTTAGTGTTTCACTCAGAAGTAATTCTTCTAGCCAGAGGAGCAGTGGTGTATGCTGGTTGTGAAGGGAATCTGATATAGTCCTTCTTGTCTAAAGTGGACTATGCTGGTGGGGCAGGAAAGTGGATTCCTAAGGGAAGGAAAAATGAGAGCAATCTTACTGTTTCCACTCCCCAAGATCTAGTTGCAAACTTCAGTTCATGACACAAATGTTTTGTTCTGAGGATATGAGCTGTAGTTTTGTTTTGTTTTTTCCTCAATAGAATTCAAAAGGAATGGTGGTTAAAAAGTCAGCGTTGCAGACAAAGCCGATGACCAGTGGAGATTTTATGATACCTGACATTGCAGAGTAAGTTACTGTGGCATAATCTTTGTGTCTCAAAGATTAGAGCAGGGGGTTTCCACACGCTGTCCTTGTCTGCAGACACCACTCCTGCAGCTCCTACTGATCAATAACAGAGAGCCATGGCCAGCAGAGGCTGTGGGGTCAGAGCCTGTAGGTGAGGGGCAGCATATGGAGCCATGGCTGTACATGCCAGCTGCTTTCAGGAGTGGTGCAGGGCCAGGGCGGGCAGGAGTAGCCCTTCCTTAACTCTGCTGCTCCATCCTTGGGGCAGCAGATCTTACTGATCTTATTAACTGGGAGCACCAGATATTTATTCTAAAGATGGCTACAGAAATACACTGTTTCATTTTTATAACAATTTCCCCTTTGCTACTAAGTGTTGTTTAATTTTGCCATCCTTTGTTAGAGCGGGGAGGTGAATATAGCACAGGGTGTGTTACAAACTGTGCAATTCAGTCGAGTTTGAGAGAGATCAGATGGATTTTAACCATCTACGGAAAACTACAACAGGATCTAAACCTACGATCTAGTGATGTTAAATTGTGATTGATTAGCTAATCAAGTAGTCAATGGAATTTCCATTAACTATTTGATTAGTCGATGGGGGGGGGGCACTTGTGACCCTCACTGTGGCTCTGCAATTTAAATGTAGTAGGGGCTGGGCACACAGCAGCCCAGCTTCTACTACATTTAAACTGAAGAGCCACAGAGGGGTTAGTCCCCGTGGACGGCATGAGCCAGGACTAAGCTCACACTGGCCCCGGGAGCTAACCCTACTGCAGCTCTGCCTTTTAAATGTAGTAGTGACTGCTGTGGCTCTGCCTTTTAAATGGCTTTTACTACTTTTAAAAGGCAGAGGCATAGAGTAGGACCCAGTGTGAGCTGCTTCAGTCCCCGCTCATGCCGGGTTCCCCGCTGCACCTCTGCCTCCCCTGCTCCTTCTCTGGTGCTGCAGAGACAGTGCTGGTGGGAACCGGCATTTAAGCAGCTTCCCTCCACTTTGCTGCCTCTGATACAGAGGTAGCAAGGGGCTGGGGGAATGAGAGTAGTTGACTATTAGACTAGTTGTTTACATCCATAACATGATGATAGGCTACAACTAAGTAACTAAAGTCTCACTCCCTGCTGGGTGGTCTGGTGAGACGTTCCGGCCCTGGGCAGATGAATTGATTTCTCTGTGTAGTGTCTGTCACTCCATCACTCACCACACAGACAAGCACTTAACACACCTACGTATATCCTATGCTACTCATGCACCCTGCGATGTGCACATACACAGCATGTCTCTACTTGTGCAACCATTGCTCTCCCTATCACGAGAAAAAAATGACATTAAAAATATAAAGATTAAAAACAAGAAGAAGTAAAGGTGCCTTGCCCTGGAGTCACAAAGCATCTAAGGGTGTGATTAATAAGGAGCCTCTCCAGTTCTTTAACAGATGAAGGAAATGTTTCTCGTTTGGCTAGATTCAATGACATTTGGCAGGAAATGTTGGCCCAGGCATGTGTGGCCCTGAGATCTCTGTGTAAGACAAGGTTGAGATCAACTGCTTAGTGCTTCTAGATGTATTCCAAATTATTAAGACCCCATTCAACACACTGCTTAATTGTAATCACATGCTAAAATCCCATTGACTTCAATGAGACTGAAGTACATGCTGAATGTTAAACGTGCTTAAAAGCTAAATTACTTAGTGCTCCTAGCAATGAAAATTGACTCTTGTGAATATATAGTTACGATCTTCTTCATATGTTGTTAGGGGTAATCTGTGTTCTGTGTAGTTTGCAACAAGGTAATTTATTGGCTTGTTCCTCATACTCTCCAAAGTGTCTATTTCAATCCAGACTTCAGTGCATCAGAGAGACATGGTCTCCCCATCAGCAAAGGGAAATTAAAATGAAGGAGATACATTGCTGAGGGTGTGAGAACAAAGCAGAGACTGTCCTTTGGTTTCAAATGTTGGGGTTTCCCCCCCCCCCTTAGTCTATTTAGCAATACGTTAACTATGTTTAAATTACTTTGAAAATCTATTCAGTGATAGAAACTTACCTCTGTTTAATCTGAACACTAGGCCTGGCAACTGGAAAATCCTGGCTTGGTTTGATGGCTATGAGCTGTCCAATGGTTCAGCTGAATTTGAAGTTAAAAAGTATGGTAAGTTCAGGTTTAATTGGGAGCACGAGTAGGTAAGGTTCTGGCTATATCTCAGAGAAGTATCTGGTTGTGTTTAGATATTAGATCTTCCATATAATGGCGGGACAAATGGGCGTGATAGGCACTGTCCCTAGTAGGAGGTGATGGAGCAGCACTTAATGGGATTATACCTCAAGGAGGTGTAATCCCTCGTTGAGTTCCCTGGTACATATTTTAGTGTGCAGTCTCCACCATCCATTCAGTATGTCTGAACTGGTGTGTGGGGCCACATCTGGGTATGGAAATTGTATGGCGGGCTATGAATGCTCACAGCAAGGCCCTGTCCCTGTTCTCTAACCCAAGCGATGGGTGGGTGGATCAGGGAAAGCCCCTGATCCTGCTCCCCAGCCTGAATACTGACTGAGTGACCAGGCAGAGTGGGATAACCGTTCTCAGAAAGTAGTTATGAACAGTACACAATCTTATTGGAAGGGCATAACAAGTGGGGTTCTGCAGGGGTCTGTTTTCGGAACAGTTTTGTTCAATATCTTCCTCAATGATTGGCATAGAGAGTACAATTATTAAATTTGCAGATGATACCAAGCTGGGAGGGGTTGCAAGTGCTTTGAAGGATAGGGTCATAATTCAAAATGATGTAGACAAATTGGATAAATGGTCTGAGGTAAACAGGATGAAGTTTAATAAGGACAAATGCAAAGTACTCCATTTAGGAAGGAACAATCAGTTTCACACATACAGAATGAGAAGCGACTGTCTAGGAAGTAGTGCTGCTGAAAGCGATCTAGGGGTCTTAGTGGACTACAAGTTAAACATGAGTCAACAGTGTGACACTTGCAAAAAAAGCAAACATGATTCTGGGTTGCATTAACAGGAGTGTTGTGAGCAAGTCATTCTTCCGCTCTACTCTGTGCTCATGAGGCCTCAGTTGGAGTATTGTGTCCAGTTCTGGGCACCACATTCCAAGAAAGATGTGGAGAAATTGGAGAGGGTCCAGAGAAGAGCAACAAGAATGATTAAAGGTCTAGAAAACAAGAGCTATAAGGGAAGACTGAAAGAATTAGGCTTGTTTAGTTTAGAAAAGAGAAGACTGAGAGGGAACACGATAGCAGTTTTCCAGTATCTAAAAGGTTCTTACAAGTAGGAAGGAGAAAAATTGTTCTCCTCAGCCTCTGAAGGTAGGATAAGAAGTAATGGGCTTAATCTGTGGCAATGGAGGTTTAGTTTGGACTTTAGGAAAAACATCCTGCCTATCAGGGTGGTTAAACACTGGAATAAATTGCCTAGGGAGGTTGTGGAATGTCCACCACTGGAGATATTTAAGAGCAGGTTGGCTAGACATCTATCAGGCATGATCTACTTGGTCCTGCCGTGCGGGCAGGGGACTGGATTCGATGACCTCTCGAGGTCCCTTCCAGTTCTAGTGTTCTATGATTCTATAAGCACTGGACCTCACTCCCCAGAGCAGAGCAATTAAGTTTGAGGGCTAGATTAAAAGCTTCAGTGGGTGATATGAAGCCACAAACCATAGTTTGCCCACTCTTGCTCTACTCCCTCCAGAGTGCCTTGTGCCCCAGGAGATGCATGGAAGAACAGCCTCTACACTTGGCTAAAATGATCCAAGGAAGTTTTTCTTCATTCAGCACACAGTCAATCTCTGGAACACATTGCCAGAGTGTGTGGTGAAGGTGAGGAGTTTAACAGGGTTCAAAAAAGAGCTAGATAGATTCATAGAGGTTAGGTCCATCAATGGCTATTAGCCAGGATGGGTAGGAATGGTGTCCCTAGCCTCTGTTTCTCTGGAGGTGAGAGACAGGGGAGGGATCACGTGCGGATTACCTGTTGTGTTCCCTCCTGCTGGAGCATCGGGTATTGGTCACTGTGGGCAGACAGGATTCTGGGCTGGATGGTCCATTGGTCTGACCCAGTATGGCCGTTCTTATGGTCTTATATGTGAGCTGCTTGATTTGAGGAGAATTTTCATCCTCTCATCTCTAGGCACCCCTGTAAGGTCTAATCATGACCTGACCCCACGCTGAAGTTCTTTGATGGAACTGGAGAATTTAATAACGAATGTACTCTGGTGAGGAACAACTGGCTCTAAGGGTATTACTCAGCCAGCGGACCTGAGTCTGATCTCACATATATTTTACATATGCAAAATGCCACTGACTTCAGTGGATATAAATCAGAATTTGTGAGATCGGGCTCCTGTCCATAGTCTCTGTCTCTATGCCACTGTAACAGTAGCTCCAGCGATTGGCTAGCAAGAGGGCTATCAAGGCTTGCTCGGCTTTTGCCTAACACTTCATTGGAGACTGCTACGTTGTCCGCACATCTCTCAGTGCAGGAACAAAAACTGCCAATTTCCCCAAAGGTTTGTGCATTACAAACTCTCAGGAGTTGAAGGCACATTCAAAATGGGAACATTTTTACACATGATCTTTATTTTGTGTGCTTTTTTGTGCAGAACTGCCATCTTTTGAAGTCAGACTTGTCCCATTTGAACCATATTACCATATTTGGAACAAGACCTTTACCTTTGGTATTTATGCAACGTACGTACATTTGAGTGGTGTCGTTTTGTTTTGTTTTGTTTTGTTTTGTTTTGTTAATGAGGCTTGGAGATAAAAAAAATAAATGAGCTCTTTCATAGGCAATGCTATGACCTACAGATGAGGAACTGAGGTGCAGAAGCCCAAACTACAGTACTGTTAACATAACTATGTTGGCCTGGACCAGTGTTCCCTCTAAGCTGTGCAGAAGCAGAGCTTCACAGGCGATTAATCAGCCTCGCCCAGTCAGAGGCTCAGGGCTCCCAGCATGGAGCTGACTGACTGGGTGAGGCTGATAAAACATCTGTCAAGCTGTGCTGCTGTGCAGCTTAGACGCAACACTGGCCTAAACTGGGGAAAAAGTGCTTCCTGGAATGGGAAAAAAGACATAATTATGCTGGCAACCCCCCTTCCCACATAGACAGCTATCCCAGCAAAAGGAGTCCTTTTGCCAGTATGAACTGTGGCTCCACTCAGAGGCTTTGCTGGTAGCTCTATACTGGTTTAGCCGTGTCATCAAAGCTTTTGTAGTGTAGACTAGCTCAGGGATTAAGTGATGCACCCTAGGTCTTCACTTTGTATGTCTACGGCTTTGTATATGAAGCTGTCAAAGATTATAATATGTATAGGGTCAGTAATTCAGTTCTAAATAATCATTTACCAAGGCACAATATTAATTCATTTCTAGGGCAAGGGACACTTTTGTTTCATGTTCATTAACAAATGCACATTAGACTGCCTACTTTGTGGATATTACAATCATTATTGCTGCTTCTTTCTTTTTCCTATTAAAGGCACTCGTATGGAAAAGGGGTAGATGGTGTGGCATACGTGCGATTTGGCATAATGGAGAAAACTGATAAAAAAAGTTTTCTCCCAGGCCTGGAACAACAGCCTTTGGTAAGTACAATGTGTGAAAATTTATTAGTGTATATCAGTGGCTCTCAGACTTTAGCAACCAGAGGACCCACATTTTGATGTACAGTTTTTCAGGGACTTTTTAACCCTCCCACTCAGCCCTTGCCTCATCCTCTTCACTGAGGCCCATGCCCCTCCCCCAGCCCTTCTCTTAGACACTGCCCTACTCATTCCACACCCCCCTCCCCTCCTTCACTCTCCCTCATCCCCACTCACTTTCACCAGGCAGGGTGTTGGGGCACACAAGGGGTTGTGGACTCTTGGAGGGAGTCTGGATATGTGAGAGGGTGCAGGCTCTGGACTAGAATAGGGGGTAGGGATGCAGGCTGTACCGGGGAGTTTGAATGTATGGCATGGTGTGGACTGCCATCTCTGGGCTTGGGCAGAGGGCTGTTGTATGGGAGGAAGTGTAGGCTCTGGAAAGGAGTTTAGGTGTGGGAGGGGGTGTAGGTTGTGGGCTGTAGAAAGGGGCTGAGGTATAGGAGGAGTTTAGGGGGTTAGCGCTGATTTCAGGTGGCTACTGACTGGCACATCCCTCTGGCAGCAGCTCCTAGTCCAGTGGGGGAATCCAGGGGTCTCCATACACTACCCCTGCCTGTAGCTACCATCCCTGCAGTCCCATTGGCCTAAGTTCCTGGCCAATGAGAGCTGCAGAGTCAGTACTTGGGGCATGGACAAGAATGGCATGGAGTCAAGATCCCTGCTCTTTCCCCATCTTCCTAGCACCTCCTTCACAGCAGAGAATCCCTGGCATGAAGGAAGTGCTGGGAGAGAGGAGGAAAGGGGGGTGAAGTTTTTCAGTGAGACCCACAGATCCCTCTGGAGTACCCTTGGGGACCCCCAGGATTCCATGGACCCCTATTTGAGAAAAGCTGGTGTATATTATTGAATATCAAGTCATATTTAATATCAAGTCATTGATGGCAAGTCCTTTTATGTCAGCAGAGTTCAATATTGTTGAAGTTCATGGAAATGTAATAGCAAATGGCATTAAAACAATGAACCATGTATACTGTAGCCACTTCACTGGAAATGTAACATAACTTTTAAATCTAATACTTGTCAAAGCACCAAAAGCAATTATATTCTTTACCTTGATTTTAGATACAAAATGGAACAGGAACAGTCACTTTAAGTACTACATCTTTGGAAGAAAAATTAACACAGAACATTACTGCTCTGGAAAGGCATTTTTTGTATGTCGGTGTTACAGTTATAGAAACTGCAAGTAAGTAAACTAAGCATTTCCTGATGTAATCCACAACATTTTCATTGGTCTTTTCCCAGGACAGTTCTTACTGAGTGAAATCTTAGTCCGGGGAGCTTGTTTTCACTGCAAAATTAACACAGGTCCTTATCCAGTTGTCTGCACACATGGTATATATGCTGCAGGCTTTAATATATGCTTTTTATACTTGTTTACTCCTCTCCCACACATCACTATGCACACACAGTATCCTTAGCATGTGCTTTTTTGCCTTGAATCCATGTTGGCTTGCACAGCTGAGGGATGGCTTAAAGCTAACAATTTCCTGTGTGCTTTAAACTGTCCACTTTGCAGGAAGGATACAGCCAGGGGAGCTGACAGCCTGTGCAGGCCCCTGGGTAAGGTATACAGGGGCCTGGTTCTGTGCTCCCAGAAGGGGTGAGGTCTCAGCCCTCAGAGCCATACAGAGCACTTAGCATGGCACTCTGGTGGCAATCTAAAGGGCTTGGGGATCCAGGCCCCTTTGAATTGCTGGGTCCTGGGGCAACTGCACCATTTGCCCCTACCCCCTCCATCAGTGGGCCTGGATACAGCTGTAGCTAAGCCTGTGTTCAGATAGTCCTCCAGTGCCATCCCATATTGCTGGGTACTATATGTTCCAGGTCTTCTTGTTACTTCCTACTTTCCACCCATGCACCAGAAGCTGCTTGCCCATCACCATTTAACTCTTCATTCCACTGAGCCAGCTCCATTTCCGACTCAGCACCGCTCTGCAACAGAGCTCTAGACCCTGCTCAACAACCAGCATGCTGCTAGCTCTCCAAAGCTGCACACCATTGTTATGTCGTGGGGAGTTTCAGAGCATAGGAAGAAATCAGTGGAAAGGCAGAGAGCTGGAGTAGGTGCAAGTGTCCATTTTATTGCATAGCACAGAACTCACCAGAACAAGCCCAGACTAGCTGGGCTGACCCCAGTGACCTACTCAGTTACCATAACAACAAGATCTATATCTACAACCCAATATACAACAACCATGGTTCTGGTTAACCAGCGGTGTGAGAACATTGGGAGCAACACTAGAAATCTCCATTTGTCTAAGAACATCTAAAAGAGGCTAGTGAAGATGAGACTGCTGTTCAATGCAGGTAGTGCATTAAACACCTATAGATCTGTTACCTAAAGAAAGAAACACCTAAAGACCTACTACCCAAATCACTGTTGCCAGATAATAGATATCCTCATACTTGCTATAACGTGGTCTGAGTTTTAACATTGTGGACCCCATTATTCATATAAGGACATACATAGCTGATGACATCTATTCAGCAGGGGCTGATCATGGGAGGAAGTGTCAAAAAGGTGTTACTGAACCGTTTCTTTCTCTCTCTTCTCTCTATCCACACTGAATATTAGCTAGGAATGTAATCGATTTTTTGTAGCAAGAAGGGGACCCAGCCAAAATCAGTGAATGATAATCCTGGATAGGTGGTCTGGGTAGGAGCTAATTGCCAAGTTATCAAGGTTTGAATCTACAAAATAAAATATCAAACAAGCATGTTAGAAGTACTTGCCAAAGTAGAAAAGTCTCCTCCCAGAGACCTCAGGCCTGATTCTTCCACCATTACATATACTGAGTAAGACCTGCTTTTCAGAGTACTCCCAATGGAGCTAATTGTAGAGAAAAGAATCACTCAAAGCAAGTGGTTCAGTCAAGCCCGCAGTAAAAAATGAAGCTCTTGAAGTGACAGAGTCCATCATCCTTACATCAAGTAATACCTTCAACAGTACTATTAACAGCATATCAACAGAAATATTACCTGTCTGCACCCAGTTTACAGAAATGCTAAAAATATTAGCATTAACCTAAACGTTTTCTGTTCCCCAAATTAGTCTCTGCACTGCATTTTCTCTGCAAGGACAGCAAGAAGGAATGTGAGCAGCAGGTGTAGGATGTTCAGAGGGGAAGGGAAAACTGCAATGTATACATGACAGAGGGTGGAGAGCAGGAAATAACAGAAGGATGAGAGATACACAGTGGCAATGTAAAATGTCTATAAACCCATCTTAACTGGCTATGTGGCTGCTTTGCACAACTGAAGAGCAGCCGGAGGATATCAGGGAATGCAAGGTCAAGAAAAGTGATATTCCATTATAAACTAAGCCATGAGTCTTTGGAAATGAAGTCTTAGCTTCATTCACCTCTGTTGCACTTTAGTTTTCTGCTTTTGTGGATGACGCTTTAAGATTTGTGTGGGAAGAAAAAAGGTCTTGGGTCATTAAAGGTGTTTTCTATTCATAGGTGGTGAAATTCAGGAGGAAGAACTCAGTAATGTGAAGTTTGTTAAATCTCCTTATAGTGTCGACCTGTCCAAAACCAAACAATATTTTGTGCCTGGAGTACCTTTCACCATTGTGGTAAGTAACACTTAATTTGCAATATCTCTTTTCGTCCATTAAAAAAGACTCATCTAGCAGCTGTTTTGCCCATAGAATTCTCAGTTGCTTCCATGGGATTTCTTTGTGAAGTGTACCTGTCTGGCATAGGCCCAACATGTTACTGGCTATCTGTGACATGGGGGGGGGGGGGGGGGGTTGTCCACTCTTGTAGAACACCCTCTTGTAGTCCTGTGTTCACTCTGTTGTTACATTCACTCTTTGCTCTGTATGTGTGTGTGTGTCCGTGCACGTGTGTATACCTCAGTTTCCCCCAGCCACTGCATCACTCTCTACATGAGAAGTGGGAGGCTGGTCATGACTCACTGCAGAAGTGTATTGGGCCCAGACACCTGAGGGCCAGACATAGGAGATAACAACTCCTGCCCAGGAAGGAGACAAAGGATAGGTGGGGCTGACACCAGACAAAGGATAGTTCCTAGGGGAAAGAGTCAGTCTCAGCTGGGCTAGGAGGAAAGAAGGATATTAGAGCAGGAAAAGGGGGGAGAAGGGCCCGGGACCCTTTCTCCCCAAAAGGAATAATGCTGCCTGCTCTTGGTCCCTGTGTTAACATCAGTCTTATGCTATGCTGTGTCCTGGTGAACCAATAAACCTCACCCTAAAAAATAATTGAATTCTCTTATTAATCCAGATTGTTTTAAATAAAAGTTTCTTTTCATTTGCCTTCTGGCTTTTTGAGCTGTCAGGGTTAATGTTTTCAAATTTTTCTGCACAGTTATCATGACTAGAAACTTACTCTTTATGTGTATCTGTCTGTCTGTCTTTATTGACAGTATATTGTAGAGTAGACCTGTACAGTTGCTGGGTGTGGGTGGGAGCAGTATGAAACAGGGCTTGCCCCTGAGGGAATTCTGCACTAAAAAAACCAAAATTCTACATATTTTATTTGTCAAAATAACACAATATGATTGCACCAGTTACAATTATCTTGGTAATTTATTTCAAAATACCTGTCAAAAAGTATGTCTGTAACAAAAGAGACAACAGAAAAGATTCAGGATTTTTTTTTTGACAAATAGATTCCTTACTAAGCATATGAGTGATAATTCCAAACTACAATATAGCTCCATATTTCCCATACACTTCACAAGTAATGCAAATGTTTCAGGGATTCAAAGGTAATGGAGGAGGTGAAAGAGAGGAAAATAATTTCTGGGAAAGTATCCAGGAGTGAACCTGTAGAGTTGCTGGGTGTGGGTGGGAGCAGTATAACAGGATTTGAGGGTATTTTGGGGGCAAGGGATTGTTAGGAAGTTGGTTCCTCTGTGCAGATTCTGACTGACCCCTAGACTCTCTCCTAAACAGTCAGGCACATTTACTTATATCTTCATGTGTTTCTGAACCCCATTCAGCCACCCCCTTCCCTTGTCTCCAGGGTTATGTCTAGACTGCAGGGGTTTTTCGAAAAAAGTGGCCTTTTTTAAAAAAAAACTTCACCTGCGTCTAGATTGCCACTGAGTTCTTTCGAAATTAAATCAAAAGAACGCAGCAGTTTTTTCGACAGTGGTAAACCTCATTTTATGAGGAAGAGTGACTTTTTCAAAAGACCTTTTTCGAAAAAAATACATTCTTGACCGCAAACAGGGCTTTTTCGAAAGAGAGCATCCAGATTGCCTGGGTGCTCTCTTTTGAAAAAGCGAATTGCTTTTTCAGAAAAGTTGTGGCTGTCTAGACACTCTCTTTTGGAAGAAGCTTTTTCAAGAGATTCTTTTGAAAAAGCTTCTTTCAAAAGAAGCGTGTAGTCTAGACGTACCCCAGGTGTCTTTGCTCCCCCTCTCCATGAGTCTGCATCCCCACTCAACCACCCTTCTTCCCTATCTCTATGTGGACCTGTATCCCCTCACTCCCCATCCCCATGTGGCCCTACACCTCCTCTCAGCCATCCCTCACCTCCATGTGTCTCTAAATTCCCCACCCATTGTCCCAATGTGTCCCTACCCCCAATTCCCAATCAGCCAACATTCCAGGCTGCCCAATCCCTAGCCCTTCTGAACCAATGGCTATGTGATCCCCCAGCAGCCCATGTGCCCTCCTCTGTCCATCCCTCCCATATCCCATGCCTCCTCATCTGGACCTATAGGCAGAGCCCTATGAGGAATGCACTCTCTGCTGACTCCCAATCAACTGCTGACTGCTACTACCAGTGAGCTGGCTGTGGCTGTTGTGGTGCCACACCACCCCCTGTTGGGCAAAAGACGTAACTGCAGCATCTCTTCAGCCAAATGGATATTCTGTGGGGGAAAAAATATTTGCAGACTGCAGGGCACATGAATTATGGCCTTGAGCAGTGGCACAGAGTTCCCCCAGGAACATATGCTTAGGACAGGTCTGGCACAACAGGTAGTTATCCAATAACAGCAGATAACAAGATGAAGCCACCTCCTGCTTCTCTCTCCCATTGGTCCAATTTCCAAATAATAATTTTAAGAGTTCACTAGGGGTCTATGTCCCCTGCTCGCTAAGCTCACCAAGCCCCCCCTCCACCTCCAATGGCCACTTTCACAGCCAGAGAGCCTGTTAATAGAGCACTGAGCCCGGCTGCGCTCTCCATGGCCCCAAGTCACTCATACCCTTCTCTGTGCACACCACACCCTGAATGCTCTTGGCACATCCCTCCCGCTCACACCCTTCAATCACCAGCCAGTCCCCCCTTCTCCTGCCCCACTCGCCAATAAAATAGTCCATGGCCCACATCCCACCCCCTCCTTCCAACCATAGCTCC
Source organism: Pelodiscus sinensis (assembly GCF_049634645.1). NCBI lineage: Eukaryota > Metazoa > Chordata > Testudines > Trionychidae > Pelodiscus > Pelodiscus sinensis. Next base: position 293,192,886 of record NC_134711.1, on the reverse strand, counting down.
ACCTCCATTCCTACACCCACCATCTTCCCTAGCCCCCCCATGTCCCTCCTTACATCCCTACTCCCACCTCCATTCCTACACCCACCCGTCCTCCCTAAACTCTTCCCACCCCACACTATGTATCCCTACTCCTACCTATTTCTTCCTAGAGTTGCCAGGTGTCTGGTTTTGAACTGGACAGTCCAGTATTTGAGCTTTCTGTTTGGGAAACAAATTGAGAAAATATAAATATCCGGTATTTTCTAAATAAGGTGTAATATAGATTGTGACATAATGTCAAGTGTGTCTGGTATTTTTGTTGAAACCATCTGGGAACCCTATTTCCTCCGTATTCCTACACCCCCACACTGCCCATCCCCCTGCCTCCATTCCTATATCTCCTCACCCTACCATCCCCTCTCACCACACCACCCATCCCCACATACACCCTTATCCCCTTTCCTCCCTTTCCATGCATACCCTGACCCCTCCCATAAATAGGCACCCTAACTAACAAAGAAGTGGCACTAAGCACACAGGAATTTCTGGGGGTGGAGGGCTGCTCTGGGTGCTGTGACAACAGGATCTGGGCAGCTGCCTGGCAGAAAAGGTGGCATTGCTGAGGTGCTAGGGAGATGTCTGTAGGCAGAAGAAATGGAAAGGAGGCAGAGAAAGAGGCTAGAGGAAGGATTAGACAGTGGAGTTGCCTTTGGGATGCCAGGTTGAGAAGTGGGGATGGGAGTCTGTGAGGGGGCAAGAGAGGGGCTGAGGACACCCATGGATGATGGAAAGAGGGCTAGGGAGCCATGCAGTGAGGGGGGTCTTCGGGTGCCACCATGCAGAGGCAGGACCCCTCTACCCCCACTTGGCCGTGTTGGCAGCTGCTCTTAATGCTGCTGGGCCCCCCTCTGTGATGCCTCAGGGGTTGCTGGTCTGCAGTGGTGGTTTCCACCAGGGTGGCTCGGTACAGAGACAGCTGAGGACACAGAGCGCAGAGCCTGCCTCCATTCCCGGGGTGAGTGGGCCACGCTCCAGGTCCTGCACCAGCTGAACCAGCCCCCTGGCTCAGGGAGCTGAGAGCCCCTGCTTGGGAGGAGCACGGCCCTGTGGCCCTCATCCCTGAGCAGCAAGCCAAAGCTCAGCCTGCCCCATGCACATGGTCACACACCGCAGGTAGCTGCCAGAAGGGGACATGGTGCAGTTGTTGCTTTCCCTGAGCAGGGAGCTGCCAAGGCTGGCCAAATGCACAGCCAGTGCTTCCTCTTGGCCACTGGGCCCTGCACCGCTTCCCCTGTGGGCCTGCTTCTGCATGACACCTCAGGCCCTCTGGCCCGGGAAGGCCCCTGACATGCCCAAGTCTAGCTGCCCCAGAGCCTCTACCTGGGGTTTCCCCTGCAAGCAATGGTGGCGACACTGCTGCAGCCCCATTACCTGTGGCAGGCTGATCCAGCTGCTGGATGAAATTGCTCCCTGCCCTGGACACTGTTCAGGGATGAGCAAAGCCGCCTGGCAGCCCGGCCTGGGCAGATTCTGCCGCCAAAGGGTCCTGCCCACTCAACTCTGGCAGCAGCCTTTTGGGAGGCAGAATCTGCCCAGGCCGGGCTGCCAGGCAGCTTTGCTGGTGCCTGAACAGTGTCTGGGGCAGGGAGGCCCAAAATATCTTTCCTTGTTTTAAGATTTTATTTGTATCCTGTCATTTGCCTGTGGAAATTTTCCCCAATAGGCCTCTGTGTCTTCTGCTGATGGTTCACCTGCTGCTGCTGTGTCTGTTACTGCAACTCTGAGCCGAGATGGAAAAGACCCAAGGAAAAAGACTGCACTTTCTAATAAAGAAGGTGTAGTATCGTTTGTATTCAACATTCCTCGTGTGGCACGGAAACTACAAATAATGGTAAAAAAATTGTTGGACAACCTTTCACAACGTTTTACGGAAAATGAATGCCCACAATGGTTTTGACGGAAGCTGCAAGTCAACTGCAGCATGATTCCTTATATCACATGGGCACCTTTAGAAAGAGTCTATTGAAGATGTTACAGAAAGTAGGATCCTGATGCTGCAAATCTTTTTGCACCTGAATAATTACATTGATATGATTGAAACTATTTCTCTGCTTTAGGATTCTTTGCATTGGCAAAGGTTGACTGACTCATGCCCTAAAATTGTACTGTAAATTAGTTAGCTAAAGTGTAATCTTCTCAGAGCAGGGATCAACTCTTTATTTTCCCTCAACGTACCTGTGGTGCAATGTATGTTAAATACTAATAACAGCCTCAGAGGGGTAGCCATGTTAGTCTGTATCTGCAAAACCAAGAAGTGCTGTGGCACCTGAGAGACTAACAGATTTATTAGGGCATATGCTTTCGTGGGTAAAACCTACTTTATCAAATGAATTGGACTGATGATGATGAACTGTCTAATTCATCTGATGAAGTGTTTTTACCCATGAACACTTATGCCCTAATAAATCTGTTAGTCTCTCAGGGTACGTCTAGACTGCAAGCCTCTTTTGAAAGAGGCTTTTTCGAATGAATATTTCGAAAAAGCCTCTTTCGAAAGAGAGCGTCTAGACTGCAATCACTTCTTTCGAAAAAGCAAGTCGCTTTTTCAAAAGAGAACATCCAGGCAGTCTGGATGCTCTCTTTCGAAAGAGCCCTGTTCGCATTCAATAGTGCCTTTTTTCGAAAGAGCACTTTCGAAAAAAGGTGTTATTCCTCGTAAAATGAGGTTTTCCGTGGTTGAAAAAACTTCCACGTTCTTTCGATTTAATTTCTAAAGAACGTGGCAGCAGTCTAGACGCAGGTGAAGTTTTTTCAAAAAAAGTCCACTTTTTTCGAAAAAAAACCTGTAGTCTAGACACACCCTTAGGTGCCACAGGATTCCTTGTTGTTTTTACTAATAACAGTGTATTTATGCTGGGTTTGTGGTAGGCAAATTTTGTCAAAACATAGCTTCCACTTTCACAATTGGCAGAAATGAAGGAAAAATCCTGAGGTCACTACAACATTTTGTTCTTGGGCAAACTCCTGAATTCAAATGGTACATCTATGCTTGGGGAGGTGTAATGTCTATCTTGTGTAAAGACACTTGCTGGCTTTGAGCAAGTTAATATGCATTGTAACTGCAGTGGCATGAGTGGTAGGAGAGCTTAGTCACATGAGCAACCACCTAGGGCTTCAGATGGGATTATATTCCCATGGCTAGACTATCCTGCTGTCTGTGCTACTGCAGCTGCACTTTTTGGAGCATGCTAGCTTAACAAAAGCAAGTGTGCATGCATTTACCCAAGCTAGAAATTGCACCTCCAGCTGCAGTGTAGATGGATTCATAGTCAACTTCTGATGTCAGTGGGGCTGCAGGCAGGACTTATTTGTAGTACAGGGTTCTAATAATAGACATGACTTGATGCATACCAAACAGGGAAGGGGTGAGGTGAGACATGACAAGGGGCAGATCTATAAGATCACACAGCAACTTTGCATAGTCATTTGTGAATTTGAATGGCTGCTCATTTAATTTTCAAAATACTTATTATTAGTCATTATTAAGCCACTTATTGTGGGAGTCACTGAGCAAGGAAAATACCAGAGACAAATATAGCAACAGCAGAGTGAGCAAAGAGAAAAAATAAGGTTATAGAACTTTTTCTTGTTTTGAAATCATCTGGCTTTACATACAAGCTCCTAGACTTAGCGCATTGTGGTGACTCTACTCACCTTCTTGTGCTTTCCAGGTGATACATGAATTAAAGTGATGCCTGATATTGTCTCTTAATTGGCATGCTGTTTGCTCTCTCCATTTCTTTCTTCACAGGTGAAGGCTGAAGAGGGGAAGCCTGGCATGGAATCAGCCGGAACCAAAATCACTGCAGAGAGATACCAGTCTGCGACCCAGAACTACCTTAGTATCAATGTCCCACACAATGTCATAGCACCTGGAGATACTTTACATGTTACCTTGAACGATATCCACCACTCCAGAAGCAGTAACATTGATTACTTCTATTTCTTGGTTAGAAATAGGACTGTGACAACAATACTTTGTGTTAGAACCAGGCCAGCTGACAGGGGACAGACAAAAGGGACAACTGCCTTGGAGCCTGGTAATACAAAAGGGCTTAGAGCTCCTGGCCACCCCCACCGCTACTGAGGGAAGTTCCACACAGAGCGCTCTGGGCAGCACTGAGGGCTGGGGATGAGGCTGTGCTGCAGTCCAGGTAGTGCTGAGGGCTAGCTGCCCCAGCCCCACCCCTTCTACCTGAGGTCCTACCTCTTCCAGGGGTGCAGAGCAACCTCCCTCGCACACAGGCCTGGCGAGGCTATCACCCCTGCTGGTTCAAACAGGTCGTTTTACAGTTTATAAATGTACACAGTTGACATTTTTCAGGCTGGGAGAAAAGCATTTTTACATAACATGCAGATTTTGAGGTCTAGTGAAAAGAGATAGAGATCTATACATGTGGCGTTTTTAGATCTTTTGTGACATCCATGAACTCTTAATTGAAGTGAATGGTACTAGATTGAAAGCTTTGAAAATAGAAGTCCTGGGGAGAAAAAAATGCATGATCTGATTTTCCTAAGTCTGGGCCAAATTTATACCCAGTTCTAATAGCTCTGAACTTGGACCTTAACACTTGCAATAAGCCCATATTTTTCTTTCTTAAACTTTAGTCTTCATAGTCCTGAATCTCATTTACACTTGGGCCTTTTTACATCACTCTTTCAGTGTAGAAGGGCCTCAAAGTTGGCAGACGTTCATAAATAAGAATCAGACAGTATGGCTTTGTCTACACTGCAGGGTTTTTGAGCAAGTAGCTTTTTGCAGAAGAGCTCTTCCGCAAAAACGTCTTGCGCAAAAGTGCATCCACACCTGAAAAGCGCATTGCAAAAGTGATATGCTTTTGCACAACAGAGCATCCACACTGCATGGACCCTCTTGTGCAAGAAAGCTCTGATGGCCATTCACAGAATGGCCATCAGAGCATCTGTGCTTTTTCTGATAGGCTCTTTTGCTCAAGAAACGCCTGCAGAGCGTCCACACCTGCCTTTTTGCACAAGAGTTGTAGCGCAAAAAGGAGTTATTCCTCATGGGGAGAGGAATAACTCTACCGGCAAAACCCTCTGTCCTGTCAATTTACTGTAATTTTTTTTGTGCGAAAACACGCTTGAGCTGTTTTTGCGCAAATCCCTTGTAGTGTAGACATAGCCAATGAGTTTAAAGTGCAGCCATGTTGCTAGCATCCTTTCATATCTTGCAATGTTTCTTCCAAATATATAGTTCTAATTTTGCAAGCAAAACTATACTTTTTAAAACTTACCTAGGATCCAAAAGTCCAGCTCACCCTTTCTAGCTAATGCATCATTATCTGCAACTGGAACTGGCCAGGATTTTTTTAGCAAAACATTTTTCAGTGGAAATGATCTGTCAAAACTGACACTTTTCACAGGAGAGGGCCAGGGCTAAGTTACACTGCGGAACCTCGCCAGCCCCTGGAGTTGCCCATGATTAACTGCATGATGTCTCCCATGGAAGTCAGTGGCACTACCCATTAGCTATGAGTTGTGTGCTGTTCCTCTTTGAGGTGCAGCCCTCGACATCACCCTATGAGTAGTACCATTAACTTCAGTGGGAGAACTTATGGGTGTGTCTAAACTACATGGCTCCATTGATGGAGCCATGTAGATTAGGCTGATTGGCAAAGGGAAATTAAGCCGCGATTTAAATAATTTAAATAAATTTAAATGGCTGCTGCGCTGAGCCGACAAACAGCTGACCAGCTGTTTGTCGGCTCAGCGCGCTAGTCTGGATGCTCCCACGCTGACCTGAAAGCCCTTTATTGACCTCCCTGTTATGCCTCGTAGGATGAGGTTTATTGGGGAGGTCGATAAAGAGCTTTCATGTCGGCAGGGGAGCGTCCAGACTTCCCCAATCTGCCGACAAACAGCTGATCGGCAGAGCGGGGCAGCCATTTAAATTTAAATGAAGCTGCGATTATTTAAATCGCAGCTTCATTTCCCTTTGCCGAACAAACAAATCTACATGGCTCTGTCGACGGAGCCATGAAGTTTAGACGTACCCTATGGGGCTAAGCGCTACTCAACCAGAATAAAATTTATCATAATCTAGTCCTAAGTAACATGATTATTAAGTTTTCTATTCCTTTTATGTGACACAGATTCTGCCATAATTGCACAGCATTTGATTTGTTTTGTATTTGTTTTTGAATTGCAGGTCGTGACAAAGGGAAAAGTTGAGGTTATGGGAAGGGTCCCGTATGAAAATAAAATAATCACCCTTAATGTTACTGAGAAAATGGTGCCGGCATTTCGATTTATTGCTTACTACTTCATTAAAAATCAGGGCCACAGCGAGATTGTGGCTGATTCTGTGTGGCTAGATATTGTGGATGCCTGTGAAGGAAAGGTAATGACAAATAAAAGGATATTTGTAGAGAACAAAAATAGAAAAAAGATGAAGAAGGTGGGATATGATAGAAGTACAGTATATAAAATCATGGCTAATGTGGAGAAAATGAAGAGGGAAACAGTATTTATCGTTTTTAATAACACAAGAACTTGAGTCACCTGATGAAATTATTTGGCAGCAAGTTTAACACAAACAAAAGGAAGCACTTCTTCACACAGATTACAATCAGCATATGGAACTCATTGCCATGGGAAGTTGTGAAGAGCAAAAGGACAGCTTGTTTCAAAAAGAATTAGACAAGTTCACAAACACTAGATCTATCAAGGGCTATCAGCCACTATGGTCAGGGATGCTCCAGTGTCCTAATTCTCCAACTTCCAGATGTGAGTCAACTAAAATAAATGTCATGGAGATTTTTTGTTTTGACCAAAAAATGCCTGTTCTGTTGAGGAAAAAAGTTTTGCTGAAAAAGGGACAAAAGCTAGTTTAATTCAGCATTTATTAATAATCCTTTGGTAATTCCATCATTACCACCATCATATTCTGACTACACAAAGGAACTACATTTGAGTGGTCCCTTGTAGTAATCCTTTAAAAGTCTAAACCAATTCGTTATTTGAGGGACAAATTCTGCTCTTGTGTACTTGATTTATACCTGTGTAACCAAGAGCAGAATTTGGCTCATTAATTGAAAGGGAGAAAGTGGATGTGGGCAAAGAGAAAGTGAAGTCGCAAATTGTTTTAGTTTAATTAACTTTGCAACATAAGTAAGCTACACTTCATTAGTTTTATTTCACAGTGGTGGGGTTTTTTTAGCTTGCTTTGGAAAGATATTAAAATGGCAGATGGAATTGTTTAAGGTCCTGATTCAACAAAGCATTTAAATGTGTGCTGAAATCTCATTGTAGTTAAGCACGTGCTTTTCTGAATCCCTAAGGGTATGTCTACACTGCCACCCTAGTTTGAACTAGGTGGCTAATGTAGGCATTCGAACTTGCAAATGAAGCCTGGGATTTAAATATCCCAGGCTTCATTTGCATGTTCCCAGGCGGGAGCCATTTTTAAATGCCCGTACTTCAAACTACCTGCCTGCGGCTACACGCGGCACAGTCTAGGTAGTTTGAATTAAAACTCCTAATTCGAACTACTATTAAACCTCCTTGCAGGAGGAATAATGGTAGTTCAAAGTAGGAGCTTTAATTCGAACTACCTAGTCCGTGCCACATATAGCCACGGGCAGGTAGTTTGAACTACGGGCATTTAAAAATGGCGCCCGCCTGGGAACATGCAAATGAATCCTGGGATATTTTAATCCCGGGCTTCATTTGCAAGTTCGAATGCCTACATTAGCCACCCTAGTTCGAACTAGGGTGGCAGTGTAGACATACTCTAAATATTTAAAGAAAAACTCTTTTCACACACACCAATTTCCACTGCTCTTCGTGAATGCTGTCCACATGTATCTGAGAACAGAGTCTTAATTCTTCACAGCTCTGAATGTCTTGAGCTTTCATTATAGCAGTTGGAGTAAAGGACAGTCAGCTCTGTTCAGGATCAGCCCCTTAATCTTCATCTGCTTACAAACATGTACTACAAATATATTGCACTAGATAAATGTTAGCAATGTGAAATGCAGAAAGCTTAGATAGATGTTACCTATATTGCTAATACCCCATTCACATCAATGCTTGATATTAATGCTAATGAGAATATAAAATTCTGTTATTTAAACATTTTGCCTTTAGATTAAATTGAGAACAAACCAGGAGACATATGAACCAACAGATATGGTACATTTATTGATTGACACAGATCATGCAGGAACTGTTGCCTTAGCTGTGGTCGATACTGCAGTTTTCATTCTGAACAGAAGGAATACGCTTACAGCCAAAAAAGTAAGTGTGTTGAAAAAGAAAATAGTATGTGTCATTGAGTCAAATAGTGTTTCACAGGAGATTAGAGAGATCTGAATATAATAAATGAGTAGTAATCAAAATATTATTCAAGACATTGCTTATTTGGGAAAATATTCTTTCTTATTTATTTATAACATATTGATAACCAATTCGCATAGGATTTGCCAAAGCAGAACAGACCAGTGGTGTTTCCACTCTCGTATGGACAAAATTGATAATACAGAGAAGGGCCATGAATAAATTCAATTATATCCCTACTAAAATGTAAGATTCCTTTAAACTCAGTGCCGGGTGGTAACCAATACTTCTGTTTGCATTGTTTTTGCATATGGCCCAATAACAGGATATGACATCAGTATAAAGAAAAGAATCACTACTTTTGCAATAGTGCGCCTTCCTTCAATGCTACCATATTTTATAGGTCTTTGAAGCGATGAATTCATACGATCTTGGATGTTCAGTGGGCGGAGGTGCTAACAGTGCTCAAGTTTTCACTGATGTGGGCCTGGCCTTCATATCAGACACCATTCAATCACATTTTAGGCAAGGTAAATGAAGACCTGCTTCCTTTGCTTTAGAAATGTTTTGTAGTAGAATAAGTTCACACTGAATTTCCAGGGTTAGATTTTTAGACCTTGTATGGCACTGTATTGTTGCTCCATTCAGAGGCACCCCTTCTGCATGGTCTTATTATTTCCTAGTGTTCATTCCCCCATTTTATACTGTGTGTGTTCATAGTTCATATGCAGGCTGCACTCTTGGGGCTGCTCATTTGGCATTTGTTGTACACTGGAGTATGTGAGGGGACAAAGGCATGGTAAGCCGGCTTTGCAGATTATGCATCCTCTGGGTGCCAGGTCTCCAGCTGGTGCCGAAGAGCAAGTCAGAGCCTCAGATATTATTTTAACCAAATTCTCTTGCTCTGTTTTCCTAGGATATACGTGTTCCCATCCTACCAGAAGACAGAAAAAGTCATTGGATTTTCACAAGCAAATTTCAGGAATTGGTATGGCCATTAATCTTCAGTGGCAAGAGCCAAAGCCTTCTGGGTCAGAGTTGAGAGGACTGTGGAGCTGGGGCCTGGAGCCCTTGGGGTGAAAGGAAGGAATAGGAAGGGGAAGGGCATCAGGAGCTGGACCTTGCCTGAGAGATTGGGAGAGGTCTTGATTGGGGGATAAACACTAAACTCTGCTACCTTTCAGGGTGTAATCAAGTGAAATCTGTTGTCTTTTAGAGGACATGCAGTGCTAATTGTATGCCATTCCACTGTCTCACCCATTATGCCAATGTTCTGCTTCAAAGCCTGGCTGTTTTTGGCACAGGGTGTTCCAAATAACAGAAGTGTCAGTAATTTAAATATACATGATCTGAACAAAGCATATTCAAAAATAATTTTCCCATAAGTCTATCATATGAAGGCTGTTGATACCTGTTGATTTAAGAAACAAAAGTTTTATCCCGGGTTTTCCTGACTTTCTGAAACTGCTTCAGGAATAAGAATAGTGTCATGAACCACTCCCCCTAAGACCTCTAACCCTCACCGTGGGCAGGTGAATTTTTGAACCAGAACCATATTAGACATAACAACTAACTATGTAGCTTTAAAAAGTGATTTTTGTGGATGTCCAAAGTCATATAGATCAATATGCTGGAAGGTATCAGATAAATGAATGATACCCCCATAATACTGAATGGGGGATTATAATCTTAATTCTTTTTTATCTCTATGAAATCATGAGACTTCATTTATATCGCCATGCTAGAGATGAACTTGACTTACAGACAAGAGCATGAAAATAGCATGGGAACTATCAAACCTGATCCATCTAGGGCTGAATATTCCTCTTTCACAGATCCCTCCCCCCCAAAAAAATCTGCGCTCGTGGCTAGAGAAAGCCAGTTGCAGAGTGCTGATGCCAGGGATGTCTGCAGTGTGCCTTTTGACAGCCCAGCCAGTCAACATCTTGGCTGAAACGATCGGTGAACCAATATTTTCCTGTTTGTGGGCATCAAAAAACAATCCAATCACTGGGTCTAAAGTTCCCTGAGGGTATGTCTACACTACCACCCTAGTTCGAACTAGGGTGGTTAATGTAGGCATTCGAACTTGCAAATGAAGCCCGGGATTTGAATTTCCCGGACTTCATTTGCATGTTGCCAGGCGCCGCCATTTTTAAATGTCCGCTAGTTTGGACTCCATGACCGCGGCTACACGCGGCACGAACTAGGTAGTTTGGAATAGTGTGGAACGAGGAGTACAGATAGTTCAGAATAGGAAGCCTATTCCGAACTACCTAGTTCGTGCCGCATGTAGCCACGGGCACGGAGTCCGAACTAGCGGACATTTAAAAATGGCAGTGCCCAGCAACATGCAAATGAAGCCTGGGAAATTCAAATCCCGGGCTTCATTTGCAAGTTAGAATGCCTACATTAACCACGCTAGTTCGAACTAAGGTGGCAGTGTAGACATACCCTCAGATACTGCCTTGACTTCCTGGTGGCTCCTAACTGGCATCTTCTCCCTTAAAGTCTGACATAAAAGAAAGCTTCTCCAAGTTTCCTCCTGTGCTTGGGAAGGCTGTTTCTGCCTTGCTCTGTTGTTCATGTACTACTCATTCACATTCCACTCCTAGAGAAAGATGGTCAGCTTGTTTAGGAGCACCCAAATGTCAGCAACATAAGCTATGCATGACCCCTGCTGAATTATTGAAGCTATCTGGCAAGAGAGCTCAATTTTCAGTCAGGAAAACATCTGCTCTCAGTAGAAAAAATTAGGTTAGCCTAAAACTGTGAAACGACATGTGGTAGGTGTAAGATGTTAGATCTGAGTGGCCACGCCACTGTTCTAACTTGTCTTTGTCCTGCTATTATGTATGAAGTATGAAATGCACCCCTCATGCTGCTTCTGAAATGTCTCAAATAAGTATTCTTATGGCACTGCTTTGTAGATGAGCAAGCCATCAGAAACATACCTCCAGAGCAGGAATGGCAACAGCCTTCAGGCAATGTGCGGGGGGCTCAGCTCCAGGCCCCATCCCCCAGAAGGGGTGGAATTTTGGGCAGAACGGGTAGAGCTAGAGGTAGCCAGCCATCAGCACTGCCCAGATCTCTCCCTGTCTCCCGGAGTGAGAAAGGGCCTGGAGCTCCAACTGCTACTGCAGTCTCAATCGTGGCAGCAGAAGCCCAGAGCCCTGGACTTTTAAAATCACTAGAACCTGGGGCAACTGTCCCCTATCCTCCTCCCCATCGGTGGGCCTGCTCGTGAGCTCTAGAAGAAAACCAGTAGCAGAGACACCAAATTGAATTGCTAAGTAGTCACTTGACTTGTCTTTTGAAAACACTTGTTTCCATAAATTCTCAGCCATGTCACTGAAATAGTATTGAATTTTAAAAGAGCCTCTTTTCAGTTTGGTGGCTGTTTCATAGGTTTATAGATTCCAAGGCCTGAAGGTACCATCCAGTCAGACTTCCTGTATAACACAAAATAATTCTCAGTGCACAGCTTTTAGAAATCATCCAATCTTGATTTAAAAATAGTCAGAGATGAGAATCCATCACAATCCTCAGTAAATAGTTTCAATGGTAAATTTTCCTTACTATCAAAAATATTTGTCAGTCTGAATTTGTCTAATTTCAGCTTCCAGACATTGGATCATGTTATTTGCTAACTTGAAGAGTGAGTTGTTAAATACCCTCCATTGATGCTTGTAGGTTCTAATCAAGTCATCCCTTAGCTCTCTCTTTCTTAAGATAAACAGATGGAGTGCTTTGAGTACATCACCCTAAAGCATGTTTTCTAATCCTTTTATCATTCTTGTGGCTCTTCTCTGGGACATCTCCAAGTTATCAACATTTTTCTTGAACTGTGGGCACCAGAATTAGAGATCGTGTTTCAACAGCAGTCTTACCAGTGCACAATACAGGGGTAAAATAGCTTCTCTCCCCCTACTTGAGAATCACTTGTTTATGCATCCTAGGATCTCATTGTCACCGTGTCACATTGCAAACTCGTGTCAGCTGATTAGCCATCAAACCCCCAAATATTTTTCAGTCAGGCCACATGACTTTTGTACCTATATTCATTGGGCAGGAGAGTATAAACTTTTCTATAACAGTATAAATCTACTGTTGTGTGACTGAGTTTTCTCAGGAAAAAAATCCTTAGGTTTGTCTTTCAGTGATAGATGTCTGGCTTCTAAATTTTTGGTGCAATCTTCCATGACATTATTGGATCTGCTCTGCATCCCTCTCTGGGACTGGATTCTATGCTTTGGGAAACAATACTTTGTGCTCTAAGAGTGCATCTATACTGCACCCGTAGCTCAAAATAAGCTACACAATTTCAGCTCCGCAAATTGTGTAGCTTATTTTGAGATAAATTCAAAATAGCTTATTTCATAATTTGGCGCTGTCTACACAAATTTCAAAATAAACTGCTATTCCAAAATGTCCCTTAATCCTCGTGGAACAAGGTTTACAGAGACGTTGGAATAGCAAGTCGATTATTTTGAAAGCTACTTCAAAATAACAGGCATGCTGTCAAGGCACGGAATATGCTCTTTCGGAATGCTGGAAGTATCCCAAAATAGCACCACAGTCTAGTTTTGGCTTTTCAGCTCTCCAAAGGGGATAGATTTTTCATGTTTAGCAGCACCCCACAGCTATGAGATATTAGAATGTACAAATCAGGGGGTGTAATATGATGATTGTCGCTTTTACTCTTTATCTTTATCTGTGTGTAGATTGGGAAGGAAATGGGAAGAAATGTTTTTATGGCAGTGTTTTGGGGTTTTTTTATGGTAGTCATTGAAAACATTAAAAGGCTAAGCACATTGGAAGCATTCTCATTGGAAATGAGCTAGCAGGCAGATCACAGGTGAAGATGTTAAAGTGTATGTTTAGTTTATTAAATAATTCTGTTGTTAGTTCCATGATAGCAGAAATACTGTAAAGGAATCGTATTCACGCAGAGGAGAATAATCCTGATCACTGAAAATCACAATCTTAATTTTTTCTGTATAAGAAAACAAACATTTGATAAATGTGTCTTAAATAAGAGTCCAATCCTGCACTTATTCACTTCAGTTTAAGTCAGAGAATCCTGTCCCCAATGACTTCATGGACTAAGCTTGAAGGAAAGATAAGATTGTAAACAATATAGGGGAAGGGACCGTCTTCTGATTCTATTTTAGTACTATACAATGCCTAGCAAGGTGGGGCCCTGGTTCAAAGTGAGGGTTGCTATGGCTACTGTAAAAATAGTGATAGTGACTTCATCTTACCACAATAATTAATAATAATGACATAGCTGAGGAACATTATATATGATTGAATATCACAAAATTTATCAAAGTCTCTGCAACACTAATGTCTCTGTAATTTTGTTACAGCTAGCAAATACCAAGATGATGCTCTACGAAAGTGCTGCCATGATGGAATGAAATTAAATCCAATGAGGTTTTCTTGTGCCAAAAGGCTAGCTAGAGTTATTGGTTCAACACAATGCAAAGAAGCATTCAAATACTGTTGTGAGAGGGCTCAGTATCTCAGGAAGGAGCTGGCAAAGAAGAAACTAACTTCTAAACTGGCAAGAGGTAAGGAATTTGCCTTTTAGTAATATACCCTTTTTTAAAATGAATTGTGTATAGTCACTTCTGGGGGCGGGGGGGGGGGGGAGTTGCTTAGGGCTTCAAGGAAGAGAAGAATCACATAGGTAAGTGTTATTCTCAGGTACCTGCGGCATTGCAATGCCTGAGACTTTTGCCATGCTAATCTCATAAAATCTGTAGAAGTTTCATGCCCCTTTCCTAGACATTTCCCTATCTTCCAGCTTACTCCCATTTACATTTTCAAGGCCCCCAGCTAACTTTCACCATACCACAAATACTACCTCCCACCCTTTTGTGAAACATGCAAACAGTGAGAGCAAGGAAAGCAATCCAGAATTGTTGTGTCAAATGCTGAGTTTAGTAAGCAGGTTTGTGCACTTAATTCCCCAATGGAAACAACACCAAACTGTAAATGTAATTTAACTAAGAATCAGTCTTGCAAGTTACTGACCACTGACTTAGAAGCTGGGAATGGGTAACAGGGGATGATTAGCAGTTCTGTTCATTCCCCCTGTGGCTCCTGCCATTGACCACTACCAGCAGAATACTGGGCTAGATAGACCTTTGGTCTGACCCAGTATGGCCGTTCTTATGTTCTTATGACTTTGAAAATCCTGCCCTTCAATGTGCTGAGCCCTTGAATGTCTATTGATGCCAACACTCCAATACTGCAATGTTCTGAGCACCTGCTGCCCTTGAAGTTTGTTACCAGTGGTTTCTAGGCAGTACATCTATGTTCATGTTAGATGGTGAAAAGAACAGATCTAGCTCCGTCCAAAAGTCAAGCAGAGGTGTTCCACACATAAGACGTTGGGATAGATTTATCCAAGGGATAATGCATTGTATGAAGGCTTGAGTTTGTCTGAGTATAACTAGAGGCAATGTATACAATGTAATTCTCCATTATATGCACACACGCATGCATGTGTCATGGCTGATTATGGTGGGATACTGGAATGTGCTTATTATTAGTTTAACTCTGCTCCCCTTGAAGTCAATGGGGGTCTTCAGTGGGAGCAGAGATAGGACAAAAACAAAAGCTTTTGAATCCCCTCCCAAAATGTTTTACAACCATTTTTTTGATGATTTATGTGTAATTTACAAAGTTTCGTGCCCCTTTCCTAGACATTTCCCTATCTTCCAGCTTACTCCCATTTACATTTTCAAGGCCCCCAGCTAACTTTCACCATACCACAAATACTACCTTCCACCCATTTGTGAAACATGCAAACAGTGAGAGCAAGGAAAGCAATCCAGAATTGTTGTGTCAAACACTGAGTTTAGTAAGCAGGCTTGTCATGGCACTGATTGTGAGCCTGGGTCCCCCGTACCCTGGTACAGTCACTTAAAGTTGTGCAAAGGAAAGGTAAAATGTCCCCAGTCTCATTAGGAAACACTTTGCATCCATCCTCTCTACACATGTGTCAGTGGCTACTGATGGTGCAAAACAGAGGAGAATTAAAGCCTGTGAAGTCTGATTCTGCTCACCTTACTCTCACTGAGCAGTACTGTCTCTCTAAATAGTCCCAGTGGTGTTAGTCTGGCCTTTGTTTGGGGGGGGACGCATTTGGTAGCACATCTCTGCTCACTCAAAAGAGCTGTGGTATTAATAGTGAGGTTTACATTACTGCTTTCTTAGCAAATAACAATTTGTAAATTAATGTTAATTACCATTTAGGTTAATATTTTCATTAGCATAGGAATACAGGAATTGCCAGACTGGGTTAGAGCCAGGTCCATCTAGTCCCATTCCTGTCTCTGGCAGAGAGGCAGTGCCAAATGTTCAAGAGGAAAGTGTAGGAACTCTGTAGTAGACAGACGTGGGATGATCCACACCCCTCATAATGCCTCTTCCCATTGTCTAATAGATATTGACATAATCCTTGGAGCACAGAGCTTAATATGCCTTCAACAACATTTTCCTTGTCATGAATTATGACAAATCTTGAAATGTCCAATCCCTTTTTTATTCTTGTTTGGTTCTTGGCCTCCCTAACTTCCTGTGGCAGTGAGTTCCCCAGTGTAATCACCGGTTATATGAAAATTTTCCTTTTTTTTTCTATTTTGAATTGTCCATCTTAAACTGTCATCTTGTTTATCTGTTATGAAAGAGGGAGAGCAGATGCTCCCAGTCTACCTTCTCTACACCATTCACTTTTTATATACTTTTGTCGTGTCTCTTTCCTAAACTAAAATGTCCCAGTCTTTCCAGTCTTTCTCCCTATGAATTTTCTCCTGCCCCTCACCATTCACATTGTCTTCCTCTGATCACTATCTAATTCTTCAATAACTTTTTTGAGATCCTGCAATCTCTACACTATATTCCAAGTGATGCTACACCATGGATTCCTTAGACAGTTTAGCATCTTGTTCACTTGTTTATCTGCTGCTGTGCACTAAGCAGAGGTCTTAACTGAGCCATCCACAATATCAGTTAACAAGTTAATCTATTTACATGTGCTGCATACTAAGCCTGATCCAAAGCCCACTCAAGTCAGTGGCTGGATTCCTACTGTGATATGGCTCTGATTCCCAGCTCCACCTCTAAAGCAGTTATGTGTCCTCAAGGCTTTCACTTCACCTCTCTAGACCTCTCTTGCCTGTCCGACACAATGTTGGACTATACTGATTCTGAGCAGGAAGACAGAACTGCCTCTCGCTATGTATTTGTACAGTGCTTAGCACAATCACAACCCAATCTCAGCAGTGTCTCTAAGCACTCCTGTCTTGCAAATACATAATAATCATCATTATCATCATCATTTCTGAATTAATTTCAATGTGTGTTGACTCACGTCTTTTGTATGCAAGCACTTTGAAGGGTTGTCTACACTATTGAGAAGATCAAAGCTGCTGCAGTCAATCTTCCAGAATTCAAATTAGCAGGTCTAGGGCTGCCAGTGCTCCTGCTTCTCATAAGAAGTAAGAGAAGTCAACAGGAGCATGTGATCCCATCAACCTTCCACTCTGTGGATGGCACCAAAACACGATTTAAGGTATGTTGATTCCAGCTACATAATTAATGTAGTTGGAGTTGCGTATCTTAAGTCAACTTTCCCCGTTAGTGTAGACTGGGCCTGAGGAACTTGCTGCCTTGTGGCACTATGAAGTTCAGGCAGAGATTTTTTTTTTCATTTATCTCCATTCTGCCCCTTCTTCCCAACATGTGTCTTCTGTCACGGTGGCAGCCAATTTCCTTGAACAATTCTATATGTCATCATTGATTCCTTTCAAAGCATGATTTGTGCCACCAATGTTCTCTCCTCCTCCTTTCATGCCCCATCTATCACAGCAGTAATGAAGAAATAACTTCACTTATGACTACAGTGGGGATTTTTTAGATTGACAGCATATAATTCCCCAGTTTGGAAGGAAGAATTAACCTTTTGTTCAGTGTCAATCTTTAGTGATTGCCTGTTATCTTTCCGCATTTTTTTTCAGTTTATGGGATCAAAACCAGACAGAAGCTTTTCTCAGTTATTCATCATATTAATCCTTTTGTCTTGTCTCTCTGACAACTGATTCTCCAGGTTAGCAGTGATAGGCATCAGGGAACACTTCAAATTTCTGTTTTCCAGTTGCTGATGTTCAAGAAGAAGATGTGTTTGATGAAACTTCAATCAAGTTACGTAGTGTCTTTCCTGAGAGCTGGTGGTGGGACACTGTAGAAATTAAAAGCCCTGGAGAGCATAGGTAGGTACTGTATTATTTGTTCAGGTGAATACACCTATAATGTACCCATAAACGTCAGTGTTCTGTTGAATTTATTACAGAGGAATTTGGACCTGCTTACTGTGTGCCTCCTCCACCATTGATATTTTTTCCTGTCAGTCTTCAAGATTTAAGGAATGAACGTGTTTTCAAAACCATTTCATATATTTCTCTTAATGCCTTACCTCTTGCCTTTTTAGGATGGCAAATGTTATTCCTGATTCTATAACTACTTGGGAAATTCAAGCAATAAGTGTATCACCTCAAAAAGGTAAAAACCCTATTGGTAAACTATTGTTCACTCTGTACTGATGCTTGAATGTTGACAACATCCACACCTTCTAAAAGATGTGCACTAACTCAGCTAAATGCAGACTTAATTCAGAAAGCACAGAATGGAATTTTATGGTATGTATTATGAAGGAGACCAGACTAAACAATTGTCATGCTTCCTTCTGGCTTTGAAACCCTAAGAACCTTTTCATTTTAGCTTCCAGTTACAGAGTGATGGCACATGCCATAATAATAATAATGATAAATAAAATGCATAGTACTTAGAACCTAGGAGTCTTTCACTTTATTTAATGATGCCTGGCTTCATATTCAGTATTGGGAGCAGGTGCAAAAGGAAAATTCCAAAGGAATCATATTAAGAAGATTGTAACTTATATGTGCAACATTATCATTGGTTTCGAAAAAAATAATACGTAACATTTTGCATCTATAGATCTCAACATGCTTCACAAAGGAGGTCAGTGTCATTATACCCATTTTAAAGATGAGGAAACTGAGGGTACGTCTACACTTGCACCCTAGTTTGAAGTAGGGATGCAAATGTAGGTGACTGAAATAATAAATGAAATAGGGATTTAAATATCCCACGCTTCATTAGTATAATCTTACCTGTGCTCTTTCGGAACTCAGCTGTTTCGAATCAGGAAGTGCACTCCGGGCCACGTTAGTTTGAATCAAACCCCTTGGTTAGAACTAATGTTACTGCCTCATTTTTTTGAGAAGTAACGTTAGTTCAAACTAAGGGGTTTGATGTGAACTAACGTGGCCCGGAGCGCACTTTCTGGTTTGAAACAGCTGAGTTCTGAAACAGTGCGCCGGTAAGATTCTGCTAATGAAGCGTGGGATATTTAAATCCCCACTTCATTTACGAATTCGGTCGCCTACATTTGCATCCCTAGTTCAAACTAGGGTGCAAGTGTAGACATACCCTGAGATACAGAAAGTTGAAGTGACTTCCATGAGATTACCAAGCAGGCAAGTGGCAGAGCTGGGAATAGAATCAAGATCTTCTGAGTTCCGGTCCTGTGTTCTAGCTACTGGGCAACACTGAAGCATAGATTCAGAAGGATTCATTAGATCAGCAGATGTGCTCTCCAGTACAACACAGACCACAGAATTTCACTCAGAGTCATTGTCAGAGCGTTTAAAGCTAGGAGACACCAGATCTTCTCATCTGATCTCCTGTGTCCTGGGGAGCCACCGAATTGCCAGACTCGTGGGCAAGGTCGGGGAGGGGCACTCCATGCTCCCAGAAGGGTGGGACCTTGGGAAGAAGGGGAAGTGTGGACAGCCCTCAGTGCCACCTGAAACATGCCCCTCCCATCCCACCAGCTCTCAGCACAACCTGAGGCTCCAATGGCGATTTAAAGGGACCAGAGCTCTGGCTGCCACTGCTGGGAGCCCCGAGGCCTTTTGAATCACTGGGTCCTAGGGCAGTTGTCCCTTTGCCTTCCTACTATGACAAAGGCCACCAGTACTCACACACTCAACTCAACGACAGAAATCACACCAAAGTGTTACAGCCCACAGGGCATTCGATTATTTTGTGCCACAGGAAGAGAATAGGAAGGACTGTGGTGCACCAGTGCCCGAAGCCTCAGCAATGGCAAGTAAATCTGGGTTTATACAGCTACTCCTGTACTGAGCCCACATTCTCTACCAGGTGTTCTAAGAACATGGGATTTGCCAACCAGATCAAATGCAAGACCACTGACGTCTCCAGTTGGGTGTACTGTTTCCAGATTTGCTAACCCAACCATGAGTCCATACTTGATGGCTTCAGAAGTAACAGAACAAACCCACAAACTACCCAGCCAAATGTTGAGTGTTGGACGTAGCAGTACAAGCTTCTCATGGTCTGGCATATACAGTGTGATTGCCATTATCAGGCTCTTAGCTTGCACAACCACAGACATAAGCTGCCATATGTGATGGCTACAGAGACTTTCATTCTCAATTTTTAAACACCCAAACTCAGTTCCATTCTTGTACATTTATTGTAAAAGCTTAGTTAATTCAGGCATTTTCAAAGGTCTTCCACAGATGCCTGCACCGAGTTTAGGTAGCACTGCTGTTCCAAATGATCATACCTTTTAATGAAAGTGTTAGTGTAGGCCCCAAAAGGATTGTGTGCATGGACCTTTAAAACTATCCAGTCACTCTGTTTTCTACACATGAAATGTCCCTTTGCAGTGTCAGGAATTTAGACCTTTATTCAGCAAAGAGTTTACTGTGTCAAATTTTAAGCCCTATTGGTGTAACGATTACAACAGTGCAGCACGACTATAAAGCACTGCCCAAGAGGCACATCTATACTCATCAGAAGATTGATGCTCCAGAGGTCGATCTTCTGGTGTTCGATTTAGTGGATTTAGTATAGACCGTAAATCGAACACTGAGGGCAGTTCCTGCCAGCATCCAATACTCCTCCTTTTGCGAAGAGTAAAGGAGGCCGATGGGAGCATTTTCTCCCGTCGGCCTCCTGCAGTGTGGATGCTGCCCTGTCTCGGCTTAAGGTAAGGTAAGTTGCGTGCCTTAAACCAACCTTCCAGGTTCAGTGTAGACCTGGCCAAGAAACATAACAGAAAAGGCATTTCCTCAGAACCTAAGTCAAGGTCTGTTAAATATTTTCAGAGAAAAGAGAGTGTTGGAAAAAGCTGAACAACCTTTGTGCTATTTATTTTAATACTGCGTGAGGTAAAGTCTGTCACTCCTTTGTGCAGGTAGAGGACTCTGCCCACAGTGGAACCACTGTAATTGTCCATGGGGAGAAAGGTACAAGGAGACTAGTTAGGGGCCCTGCAACTTCTGTATGCCACACAGAATACAAAGCGACATCTGTCTCCCTTTATGCAGCTCTGGCTGGGGACTGGAGGCAGGCCAGGAGAGGGGAAGGGTTAATCTGGTGCATCCATGGCGAGGTTGCCAGCATGGCTGCAGAGCTGATCTACTGCTACTCTATAGTCTTAGCAAAGGACTCCTAGACCTCCAGGGGACTTCCAGTACCATAGCTGGGCTTCATGCAGGATAAATTAGGACATACATAGGTTTCTGAATGGCAAGAAAGGAGCATGGCTATTTGTTCATTTTTAATTGTAACATCTTCTTGAGTGCCTAAACTAACAGCACTCTAAAAAGCTGACATACCATGATTTTGCTGGCTCTGAATTCCAGCTTTCTCTTCCCTCAGGTTTCTGCATAGCTGACCCCAAGACCTTTAAGGTTTTCAAAGATTTTTTTTTATCAGTAAGGTTACCGTATTCAATTAAGCGGTATGAACAGCTGGAAGTAAAAGCAGTTGTCTACAACTATCTTTCTGAAGATCTCCAGGTAACATTACTGTACATTACTGAACTGTATGCTACCAATCCTTACTTCCCTTGTCAAGCTTCAGCTACATTGTATGAGTTGGCCATACTTGCCTAGGGTCTTCTGTGCTTTGTAGAAAGGTACAGAGTTAGGCTATAGGGAAGACTGTTGTATTTCCCCTGTTTCCTCAAGCTTTGGAGACTACTAGATAATAAAATTACTGTTTATGTTACATGTTTTGAAAGCAATGAACAAATGTTCACTAATTTAGCCTTATATCCTTCCTGTAGGCAGATGATTACCATTAGCCCCATCTTAGAATAAGCAGCTCCATCTAAATGGTCTAGCTGGGAGGCCAGGAGTTCTAATGGATTTGCTATTTTCACTGTTTGTATCTGTCAGGTTATCTATTTCCTTGAGCAGTGGTGTAATAAACATTATGACAAGCATTTCCTTGTTTCAATAGGTGACGGTGAAGATGCACGCAGTGGATGGTGTGTGCAGTGCAGAGACAGCGCAAAAGGATGTGCAGCAGAAACTAACTGTGAAGGGAAACTCAGCAGTGCCTGCCTATTTCTCAGTAGTTCCACTAGTTATAGGAGAAATTCCAATTACTATTACTGCCTTTGATCCAATTTCAGGGTACAGTGATAGTCTTAGGAAGAACCTCAAAGTTGTGGTAAGTATAACAGTTTTTGATCAGCTCAGCCGTGGAGCAGAAATTTGATGGTTCCCTTTCTGTTTATCTCTATTTTGTTAAATATCCACATAATTGTGTGCATGGAACTCACAGGAACAAAATAGTGCAAGAATGTAGTGACTAGAATGCATGTTGCACAAGAAAAACACTTTATTCTGATATTCAATTGTGACTATAATTGCCTTTTATAAGGTGCGTGCACAGCTGGTTGGAAAAGAGTAGTTATCAATGGTTCTCAATCAGTCTGAAAGGGCAGATTAAGTGGGGTCCTGCAGGGATCCATCCTTTGTTGGTTCTGTTCAGTATCTTCATAAATGATTTGGATAATGGCAGAGAGAGTACATTTATAAAGCCTGTGGATGATACCAAGCTGGGAGGAGTTGCAAGCACTTTGTAGGATTAGAATTCAAAATGATCTTAACAAACTGGAGAAATGGTCTGACGTTTTCAGGATGAAATTGAGTAAGAACAAAGGGAAAGTACTACATTTAAGAAAGAAAAGTCAGTTGTACAACTTGGAAACGACTGCCTAGGAAGGGGCACTGCAGAAAAAGTTTTGAAAGTCAGAGTGGATCACAAACTGAATACGAATCAACAATTTAATTCTATTGTAAGAAAAGCAAACATTGTTCTGCAATGTATTCTCCGGACTGTTGTAAGCAAGACACGAAAAGTAATTCTTCTGTTGTATTCTGCAATGATAAGGCCTCAATTGGAATATTGTGTCCAGTTCTGGGCACCTTGATTCAGCAAAGATGTAGACAAATTGGAAAAAGTCCAGAAAAGACCACAATAATGATTAAAGGCCTAGAAAACATGACCTATAGGAAAGATTGCAAAAACCTGGATTTGCTTAGTCTGGAGAAGAGAAGACTGTGGAGGGACATAACAGTCCTCAAGCACATAGTACGTTGTTATAAAGAGAAGGGTGATAAATTGTTCTCCTGAAGGAGATGCTGGGAAGTCAAGAAGGAAAGCAGTCATTTATGGTAACTTTCTTCTTTTTTGCTGGAAAAAGCACTATTGGGCCTATATGTTCTTAATTACTTCAATATCAACACAGAAAGTCTATGGTGGAGCAGGGAATGGAAACTAGGTCTCCCAAATCCTAGGTTAGCACCTTTATCAGTGGCCCATCCTTCAGAGTGACAATGCTCAGCACAAAGTCTTCCATGATTAACACACAGTCTGGAATTCCACAGTGTCATGATAACAGGGGCCACATTCCAGTTAATGAGATTAAGAACATTGGCACATTAGAATCTTATCACTGAAACAAGACCATTACTTGTCTCAGCTGTAATTTGTATGAGTTTTTTTTATGGGCAGCATCTTTTAATTGTTTATTTTTTTAAAATAATGGATGGAAAGGAAATGACTCTAATCCCAGACAAAGCTCTTTATTGACCCTTTCCTCTATAGAGTGTGTGTAAAGCTGAGCCTGCCTATGGATTGTAGAGGTACATTTCACATGCTAAAAATAAATATCAGAGCTTCACATTTCTAGTTTTTAGTAAAATGTTCATCTGAAAAAATGATGTTTTTACTATGAAAAAGATGTAAAAATCAGTAATCAGCTGGCATATTTATGGACTTAACATGCTGACTCAAAGTACCTTTTATTACATTTGTTCAGAAATCTCTATCCAAGAGAAATTATTGCTGCCATCTATTAGTCAAACATTATGTTAGAGATTATAAATTTTTAGCAGTTAAGTCCTCAGGATGCAATAATTTGCAGTGGGGTTGACCTAATCTTTCTTTATTGTGCAGAGTGAAGGCGTTTTACAGACAGAAGAAGAAACCATTTGCATTAATAATAATTGTAAGTTAAAGTTTATTTTTTTAAGGTTTCCACCATTTTTAGTCTAGTAATTTGATTTCCACATACTTTACAATCATCTAGACTAATAGGATCATAGGAACTTCCAGACTGGATTAAATCCTAGGCCCATAAGGTAGGGATGTTAAATTTAGATTAATCAACTAATCGTATAGTCGATGGAATTTCCATTGACTACTTGATTAGTTGATAAGGGCACCTGTACCTTTGAAATGTACCAAGAACCCCATGGCTTCAGAGGAAAGTAGAAAAATCTTATTTAGAGACTCAAAGGGGGTCCCATGTTAGTCTGTAACTTTAAAAAATAGTAATCCTGTGGCACCCTAGAGACTAACAAATATATTAGGTCATGAGCTTTCATGAGAAACGTCCATTTCATCAGATGAGTTGGAGTGGAAGTTTCAGAATCCAGAGTATATATAACTGGAAAAGCAGTATGGCCATTTCTACACTAGGAAACTGTTTCAAAATAATGAAATTCAACTTAATAACTCTTCATTTTACAAAATCGAAATAGAGTTGAAATTAGGTCCAAGTCAGACTCCATTAATGTGAACGTGCTATCTTGACTTCGAGCCCCAGGAAGCACTGGCGAGTAATTAGTTTGATTTACTCTGGGGAGCAGTTATTTCAAAATAGCAGCAGTGGAGTGTCCATACTACCGTTATTTTGAAATAACTGTTTCGAAATTAGCATTATTCCCTGAGAAAAGCAGGAGTATATGTTTTGAAATAAGCATCTTCTTATTTTGAAATAATGGGCTTGATCATGAGGACACTCCATTTATACATTCGATCTAAGGGGGGGTTATTTCAAAATAAAGCTCTAGTGTAGACTAGGACTGAGGGACATGCCACCAGGAAATAAGCAAAATTATGGTTTTGGAAAAAATGTAAATACAACTGTTTTCCCTGGGCAATTGATTTGTTTGTTTGTTCCTCTTCTGTGGCTCAATGTTCAAAAAATTTTTATTGCCTATCCTTATTTACCAAAATGATAATAACTAGCAATGCAGCTCTAGTTACTTCCATACAATATTTTTTTCCTCTGAAAATAAATCTTAATAATTTGGCATGTGTCAAAATATTAAAAATTGAGAACAAAATTTCACTCCAGATGTATAGCTAGATCATGCCCTCCTTACTCGGGCTACATGTACACTGCAGCACTGTTTCAGGATACCAGAGGTATTCTGCGTCTTTTGAGTGCATCTGTTATTTCAAAATATAATGAGCTCGCTATTCTGACATCCCTGTAAACCTCATTCCACGAAGAGTAAAGGACATTTTGGAATAGCGATTTATTTCAAAATAAGTGCTATGTAGCTATTTCATAATTGGCTCAAAATGAGCTATACTATTTGCATAGCTCAAATTGCATAGCTTATTTCAAGCTTTGGGTACAGTGTTGGTGCACCCTTAATGAATAGTATCATTAACATAAATGGGACTGACTGCTTGTAAGAGGAAAGATGCACAACTTGGCCTCTCAATAAGTTATAGTAGAACTCTACTGTCAGTTGAATTGTTTGATACTAAAGTTGGGCAGAAAGGCTTTGGACAAATAGATTCTTCTTAGAAAAATACAGTTTTGGGTCTGTTGGAACTCTTTGGCTACATCTACATTGCACTTTCTTGTGCAATAACATATGCAAATTAGCTGTGGCAATGAATATCACCACACCTCATTTGCATACTTAAGAAGCCACCATTTTGCGCAAGGGGCTTTTGCGCAAGAAGGAGCCATCTACACTGCTCTTTCTTGCACAACACCCCCCTCTTACGCAAGAGCCGTTCTGTCTGAAAATAAGCGGCAGTGTAGACTGTTCCTTCTTGTGCAAAAGCCCCTTGTGCAAAAATGGTGGCTCATTAAGTATGCAAATGAGGTGCAGCGATATACTTGTGTAAGAAAGTGCAATGTAGACGTAGCCCAGAGGAATTCAGCATAAAGTTGCTGAATAGTTTGAACCAAAACCCATTGTTGAGCTAGATTCACAAAAGAGGAGGAGAAGGTAGCTTTGGTCCAGGGACTAAGTATCTTGTACAAAGCTGAATAGCTTCAACAGGAATGATTAAGAAAAACTAGTCTCAGAGTGCCTTGCTGCCCACTGATTAGAGCACCCAGCTAGGAGGGGTGAGACTCAAGTTCTAATCATGGTTCTGCATAAGGCAGTGTGGGGCTTGACCCTTCATCTCAGACATTCCAGTTGAGGTGCACCTCCTCTTCTGGCTTTGTGACTGGTATGTCCAAATTTCCTTACTTTTCATAACAAATTTGAATCTATTTTTTGTTTTGCCAAGAAAAGTGATTAATTTCCAATTTTGTCTTAAACGAATCATTTTACTTTGTGTGTATGTGTGTGTGTGTGTTTGGTTTGGCCAACGAATCAAAATATTGATTAATCACAGTTCTCTGGTTGTTAGTAAAGTTGTTTCTTGGAAACAAACAGGAAGTGCGGCTAAAAAAAAAATCTAGGTGTATACAGTACAAATCCAGTCTGACAGCCATCTAGTGACAAGGTGAGTGAGGCAATATATTTTATTGGACCAGCTTTTGTTGGTGAAAGAGACAAGCTTTTGAGCTTACACATCATTCTTCTTCAGGGCTGGGAAATGTACCCAGAGTGTCACAGCTAAGCAGAAGGTGGGATAGGTTGTTTAAAATAAGTAATTAATGGACATATTTTATGGACCATTCAAGGCAAAGTGGCTCATTAACACTTCGTCCAGTCATAGGTGGAAAGAAGAAAATAAAAACTGGCAGGGAGGGTGGGAGTGTTAGTGAGTTATAGGCATGGTAATAAGCCATAATTCAAATAGCTGTATTTAATCCATGATTTATAGTGTCTAGAAAAAGTATGAAATTAAGCTCCTGGGCTCATCTTTAGAAGGTGTTGTACAGATTCCCTTTGAGGATGAGGAGAGGTGTGATATAGAGTGATTGCTTTGTGAAAAGTGATCAGCCATGCATGGTGTGGAGTTTTTGTCTTTTATCATTCTCCATGTGAGTTAATTTGAATGATTGTTGGGTTTTCCCCAAATGATTGTTATTGAGGCATTTAGTGCACTAGGAGGTACACCGTATGTCGTGACAGTCAAGTATTGGATCCCCGCATCGTGAAAGGTGTAATATGTGGGGTGCTGATTCCTGTGCCATCTGCCTGTGCAGAGCCGAGACAGCACATAGACATTGGTCATCACAGCAGAGGAGAACTAGCTATGGGTTTTGTGCCTGGTGCCACTTTGAGTTGGTGTGTCCTCATCTGTGGAGAGCTTGCATCTGATGATTAGCTTAGAGAGGTTGGGGGTTGTTTGAAAGCTAGAAGAGGGGATTCAGGGAAGATTTCTTTTAAGGTGTGCCTCCAGGAGATATCAGTTGTAAATGTTTAATGAGATCCTGTATGGTTTGGGTGTGACGTGGTAGGTGACAACTAGGGGTGTTTGATTGGAGGCGGTTTTATTTCTCTACTGAAGCAACTTTCTCTTGGGACATTTGGATGATCCATGTCATGATGCAATCTGCTATCATGTAGGTAGACTTTCATTGTGATACTTTCATAGCCAGAGAAATGTTAACCCTTTGCTGATGACATACAGTCTATCAAGAATAATTCATCCACTTTTTTTTTTTTTTTTTTTTGCATCTCTGATCCCTTCTTAAAATGGGAACAGTCAACTAGCGAACAGTCAAAAAGTTTCTCATGCCAGCTCTTACAGGCTCTGATTCAACAAGATGCTTAAGTGTGCATTCCACTTTAATCATCTAAGTAGTGGTTTTGAAGTTCCATTGCAACTACTCACATGCTTAAATGTAAGCATGTGTGTAATACCTTGGTGATTTAGGTACACTATTATCAGCTCTTCATGTTGCTTCTTGTCTGTAACATTTCTATTGTAACTGCTATATGCATTGTGAGATATTGGTATGAAGGATATGTTTTTAAATTAAATTGTATTGGATAACACTTAAACAGTTCTCATGTATATCTTCATTTCCAGTTAGAAGCCATGTTCTTGACCTGAAGAAGCCTCCTGATATGATACCAGAGTCTGACAGCCATGTCTTTATGAGTGTGAAAGGTAAAAATAGCCTCCAGAACTTATAATGATAGTAATGCTGTCAACTGATGCATCAGGTTCATAAACTGATCTCTCTAAACTGTTCTGAAATTTGATTTGTCCTTTTCATATGTGTTCATTTTTAATGTGTATCCTTAAGGTATATATGGTTGTGACAATTTTCTTCCATTATTTGATCTGAGGAAGTGGGTTTGTCCCACGAAAGCTCATCACCTAATAAACCATCTTGTTAGTCTTTAAAGTGCTACATAGTCCTGTTTTTTGTTCCAGCTACACCAGACTAACACGGCTTCATTTCTATCACTATTCTTGTTGAACTTGGCTTTGTGAATTGGTGCATAGCCAGCCACCTCAAATTGGTAATTAGAATTCTTCAGGAGTTCCATCATATTCAAGGGATCAAGGATCCTCCAATACATAAATTATATCCTGAGATGATGTTTCAAATCCAGAAAACCTTAATGGCTTGTAATACAAGGGCATGTCTACACTGTGCTAAAGGGCCCACAGCACAGCTCTATCTTGCCCAAGTCATGGGCTGAGGTGCTATAAAGTGTCTTTTCATACCTATGGAAAGTATAATCCACTTTGAATTACATCCACACATCGCATGGCAGATGTGCTTTCTTTCTCCATAAATGGAGGCTGAGAGATGGAGACACAATCCTAGTTCTGACTGTGGAAACAGATTTCAAACTATGGAACACTTCATCAATCAATGTGTCAAATGATCATCTGTCAGTGGTATCTCTTCCATCTTTTCCATGTCACCTGAACTAATCAATTGCATTGCCAGACTAGACTAAGACATCTACTATTGCTTCTTTGTTAATAATATGCCATGCTGCTGGCCCCACCTATAATCACTTATTTTAGGGTTATGTTTATTCTTATTTTTTACCCTTTCCAAACTTTAAATGCAATAATTTTGGTCAAATTTTTGTTGTTGCTACTATAGGGGATATAATGGGTGAGTCCATCCAAAACTGTCTAAGTCCAGCAGGAATTGATAAGCTTATCAAAGTGCCGACCGGTTGTGCTGAGCAAACTATGGTGACAATGGCTCCAGCAACGTATGCCATTGAGTACCTGGATGCAAGTTCACAGTGGATCAACTTTAAACCTGAGCGGAAAGAAGAAGCCTATAACATGATTGCACAAGGTATGCCAAACCTCCATCCACTTCGCCCACCCCTGTTATGCCAGGGCCAGGCAAGCATCCCAGATTTGGAAGGGAGTACAAATGACTTAGTTACCATATCAACCTAACTATAGGCTCTGAGTGCTGTGTTGCACAGCACAAAATCTAACCCATGAAGAGTAATGATGGAAAATAGACTT
This sequence comes from Pelodiscus sinensis, assembly GCF_049634645.1. Taxonomy (NCBI): domain Eukaryota; kingdom Metazoa; phylum Chordata; order Testudines; family Trionychidae; genus Pelodiscus; species Pelodiscus sinensis. The sequence continues at coordinate 293,163,681 of NC_134711.1, read as the reverse complement.
TTGTTTGGTGGTTAACTGAATGGATATATGTGGCCTTGTTATATCGGTTACCAAAGGTCTTGGCAAGACAATTTATTCCCAGCACCATTAGATTCTCTGTATCTGAACAATGAATTAGAGTGCAGCACAAGCCTGATGTACGTTCCAATGTGTTGCCCACATGTGACTGGAAAACAGAAACACTCTGAACCTGAGGTGTATGGTCAAACATCATTTCATTCTCTTAGCAGCTGTATTTGTCAACAGTCCCACAAGGAAATGTGATGCTATTCTATTACTAGTGATTAATTATTATTAATAAACCATTGTTCTACTGTGCCGCTTATCAAGTGATCATAAAGAACTTTACAGCGATTAGGATCACTCTTAGATTAACTGTGGGAAAATGAGACGTAGAAAATGAAGTGACCTGCTCAAGTCAATAACAGAGCTGAGAATGGAGCCCAGATCTTCTAACTCCCAGTTATGTGTCCAATCTGCTACATTGTACTCACTCTTTTGTGTCTTATTTTGACCTCTTGTATCTCAAGGAAGTGGCAGTACTTAGGGATGGATTTTCAGGGACCCACCAGGAAGACATTTCTTGGGATCCACAAATGCTTGTAATATTAATGCCCTTGTATGCCAACTCAAAACTCATGCTCCCTGTCCTCTATTTTATTCCAAAAGATCTTCTGTCCAATCACACACACACGCATACACAGCAAAAGCAAATGAGCATACAGAAGCAGTGGAGTGAACTTCCATGTTAATCCAAGTGTTGCACGAAAAAACAAAACAAAGTACATCCTACAAGCCTATGTACAGTAATATTCTTCATCAATACATTTGATTGCTTATGTAGGTTACACGAGACTTCTTGAATTTCAGAAGGAGGATGGCTCTTACGGAGCATTCAAAACCACGCCCAGCAGTACATGGTAATGTATACTCGTAATCACCGGTAGTTGCTGTGTTTTTATTCTAAAATGCTGGTGTTGCCACTCAGTGCATCAGAAGTTGGCTTTTGGGATCAAATTGTCAAACTGAACCCATCTAATATGTACAGCTATATTAGCTCCATACACAGCTATGTGAGCAGGATTCAAGTGTGCACAATCAGTATTTGCAAGTATATGGATGCCTAAAGTTGGATTCTTTGGATTTTTATGGCCAAATTGTTTTTATTGTTAATAAAGTGGGGCTTTTTTTCTGGACAATTTTCAGCGAACAGTTAATGTTGATATAATTAGCATTGCTTAATTAAAAATGCAAATACCTGTGCGGACACTTCTATATATGTCTAATACTGTATATATTGGTTTAATTTGAATTCATTGATGCAAGAAGAGTATCAACACAGGTGTGGTCTAGTTTAACTATAGCATTAGAAATTCACACTGCTTGATAAACCAGTGCAATCTGGTGTGTAATGAGGCTGTCTTCATAGATGAGACTGTCTCTGTCTGTCTCTTTGTCTATAATATAGAGTTACACTCGTGTGTATCAGGAGAAAATTGGGTCCAGTGCAGGAGTGAGTAATATTGTGTCGTGAGGTATGAATTGCACTGAGATCCTTCAGTCTTTCTTGATGTATGTCTTTTGGTATTGCCCTGTAACTATTTGATCCATCAACATTATATGGAGCAGTGGCTTGTGTAAAATTGTATTAGTATCTCTTCATGTACTAGTTAATGTTAGTGAACCACAAGTATAAATGAGTTTAGAAAATGAAACCAGCATCTTTTATACAGGCTAACTGCTTTCATTGCTAAAGTGCTCACAAGGTGCCGAAAATACATCAATGTTGAAGATCGTTATGTACACAAAGCTGTTTCCTACTTGCTTGGACAACAGCAGGCAGATGGCTCATTCCGTGACCCTCACCCGGTGTTGGACAGACATATGCAGGTTAGTTGTTGGTATAAAAACCTGTTCCCATGTGGACCAGATCTTCAGGTGCTGTAAATTTGCATAGCTGTCTTGAAATCCTTGGGACAAGAATAATTTATACCACCTGATGAGGGGCCCCAGTGTTTTATTTTGTTTTGTTTACCATCCCTAGCCACTGATGCTTCCCATATAATTGTGAGGGAGGGAAAAATCAACAGCTTGTGGAGAAAAATATGTTTAACTCTAAAAGGATGAGTATTTGGGGTGGATTGGGGAAGAATAAGGACTCGTTCCAAAGGCACAGGGTGCCGCGAGAAACCACAAAATAATTCACGATCCAGAAAGAAAATGCCTCACAGGTGAAGACTCGGGGAACTCAATTAGTTCAGTTTATTAAGAAGTCAGTCAATTATAGGGTATAAATACCTTCATGAGGAGAAAATACCAAGTGCTAAAGGGCTCTTTAATGTAGGAGAAAAAGACTTAACAAGAACCAATAGCTGCAAGCTGAAGACAGATAAATTCAAATTAGTACAGCACACATTAACCAGGACAGCAATTAACCAATGGGACAAACTACCAAGGGAAGTGGTGAATTCTCATCTTCTGATGTCTTCAAATCAAGACCAGATACCTTCCAGGAAGTTGTGCTTTAGACAAGTTATCGGTCGCACTACAGGAATAAATGGGGGAAATTTACTGGTCTGTGTTACAGAAGGTTAGAGCAGAGGATCTAGTGGTCCCTTTGGACCTTAAAAGCTATGAATGAAAAAATACTTATGTGTTAGAAAAAAAGTGGGTCTTAGAAAAATGGAAAAGAATGTTATGGTGGGAGTAATACCAACGAGTGTGTGATCATGTGGTGGTGTTTATTTTTCATACAAAGAAACAAAATTAGAGTTGCTTGATTAAATAATTAAACAAACATGTCTATTCTGAAAGCTTTACCATGCTTAACCTTCTAGGGTGGAGTTGGAAACGATGAAGAGCATTTGGCTTTGACGGCCTTTATAACTATTGCCATGCAAGAGGTCTTGGGTGCTCTCAATGGCTCTAAGTCTTCTGACGTGGTAAGAAGCTTGCATTTCTTTTATTCTTAAATCTTTCATTGTCTTTTTTCTTGCATTTGTTTTCTGCTGGCATGTGTGGTGCACTCTGTTCAGCATCATAGAGTTTCTTGAATATGTCCTTGGCCTTATCTTCACCCTGAGACTGCATGAGTGGCAGAACTCTTCCATTTGCTGGGCCAGATTCCGCTCGAGTTACAGTTGAGAGAAATACAGCCACAGCACCCTTGTGGCCTGCTTTAGTAGTACAAAACAACCACCACATTTCCTCCACTGTGGGGAAACTGCACAACCCCCAAATACCTCCTGCAGACTAGTGTGGCTGGAGGATACATTGATGCAATACATCCCTTTGGCTGCCTCCACAAGCAAGCTTCTCTGAATCCCCTGGCAGATTTTAAACCTACTGTCCTCCAGGGTAGGGCCAGAGAGAAGCCAGATAACAATATCTTCTTGGGTGCACCCTTTCTATAGTGCGAGAGGAAGAGTTGGCCCAAGGAAATGTGATTCTACACCAGTTGGATAAAGCAGGCCCCATTGTCAGTGGCATGCTTATGAAGTGCTTTGCATTTCTATAACTCCTTCCACTGTAAATGAAACAGTCCTCACAATGCTCCTGTGAGGATGGAAATGATGCTATCCCCACTAAACAGATAGGTACACTTGAATACCAACATTATAAATGTAGTTACAAAGTGATGCCAGGAATAAAAGCCATGTCCTTTGAGCTTCACACATAATAATTATTTGTAATCCATGCTGAGGGAATAAAATCATGGTTCTAGGTGGCAGAGGAACAGAGGACTATAGTAATTGTCAGACTTAATCAAATTAGTCTAGTATCCTGTTTCAACAGTGGCCAGCACTAGATGCTTCAGTGGTCAGTGCAAGAAATCTCTTAACTCTAATCATTAGAGACTGGCATAACCCTTGAATCATAATGCTTAATCTCTGTTCCGGATCTTATGTTAGAATCATCTATTATACTTCTGTATAGTCTTGTTATCTATTTTGATGACTAACCCCTTTTTGAATCTTGCTAAGTTTTTGGCTTCAATGACATCCTGTAGCAATGAGTTCCACAGTTGAATTAGTCATTGTGTGAAAATGCATTTCCTTTAATTTGTCTTAAATTTGGCATTAATTAATAATAATAATAATAATCCCAGATCTGGAGGTCCATATTCAGGCAAACTTCCAGTTTTGTTAGAGAAAGGATTAAGTAAAAATTGAATAATAAACTCAGGATCTGGCCAGACAATTTTGGTTAGCACTTATTCCGAACTTTACAAATTCAGTGCATTGAAAGAACATTCATCTTAAAGTGTCTTGATATTGCACCCATTCCTGCCTGCACCATCTTCCAAGCCTTCTTCTCTCTGACAACTAGGATCTAGGAACCATTGCAATCAAGGAATAGAGGTTCCTCCTCTTCTCTCCCAGAAACTAGTTGTATCTATCAGGGAGTTTCAGACAAGAATTGTGTACTCCTTGTAAACAGAGCAACTGTAACTCCAATAGCCCATGTATTTTAGTATAGGAGAGTCAGTGCTCATCTCAGAAATAATTTTGTTCCCTGCCAAAATCTTCAATTCTTTTGCATTATTCTTAACCATTAAAGTTATGAGGGTCACCTCACTCCCATCTGCTTTACTTTAGAAATAGCTGTAATATATTGTTGTTATTCATAGAAAATAGGGCTGTCAAGTCATTTACAAATTTATTGCTATTAATCAGGTGATTAATCACACTGACAATAACAGAATACTATTTATTTGAATATTTTTGGATGCTTTCTATGTTTTCAAATATATTGATTTCAACTTCAACTCAGAATACAAGTGTACAGTGCTCAATTCGTATTTATTTCTGTTACAAATATTAGCAGTGTAAAATTGTTCAGGCAATTGCTTAGAGAAATAAGTTTGTTTACATGATGTTGTATACAATGTCACCTGAAAGTGAGAACAAGGCACTGTTGTAGCTGGCATCACAAGATATTTATATGCCAGTTGCACTAAAGATTCATGTGTCCCTTCATGCTTCAACCACCATGCCAGAAGGCACACATCCATGCTGGTGATTGGCTCTGCTTGATAACAGTCCAAAGCAATGCAGACTGATACATGTTCATTTTCATCATCTGAACAGATGCTGCCAGCAAAAGGTTGATTTTCTTTCCTGGTGGGTTTGGGTTCTGTAGTTTTCACATCAGAATGTTTCTTTTTTTAAAACTTCTGAAAGCATGCTCCATTCCTCAACCCTTTAGATTTTGGAAGGCACTTCTGATGCTTAAAACTTGGGTCAAGAGCTATAGTTATCCTTCAAAATCTCACATTGGTACCCTGTCCGCGTTTTGGCAAATTTGCAGTGAAAGTGCTTTTAAAACAAACAACTTGTGTGAGGTCATCATCCAAGACAGCTATAACATGAATGTTTTAGTACATGGGTAAAATGGAGAAGGAGACATAAAATTCTCCCGCAAGAATTTCAGTCACAAATGTAATTAATGCATTATTTTTTAACAATTGTTAACAACATGAAGCATGTCCTGTGGAATGGTAACTGAAGCATGAAGGTGCATACGAATGTTTAGCATATCTGGAACATAAATTTTTTGCAATGCTGGCTACAAAAGTCCCATGAGAACACCACGTCTCATTTTCAGATGACATTGTACATAAGAAGTGGGCAGAATTATCTCCTGTAAAGGTAACAAACTTGTTTGTCTTTGTGAATGGCTGAACAAGAATTAGGACTGAGTGGATTTATAGGCTCTAAAATTTTCCATTCTTTTGTTTATGAGTGAAGTTATGTAAAACAAAGTTCTATATTTGTAAATTGCACATTCACAATAAAGAGATTACTTTATATAAAGAGAGTACTTGTGTGAGGTGAAATGAAAGTTGCTATTTTCTTTGTTTATGTTTTTAAAGTATGAATATTTGCAATAGGAAATCATATAAAATGAGCAGTTTACACTTTGTATTTTGAGTTGTAATTCAAATCAACATATTCAAAAATGAAGAAAAACATTCAAAACACTTAATACATTTCAATTGCTATTCTACTGTTTAACAGTGCAATTAAAACTGTAATTAATCATGATTAATTTTAATCACAATTAAGTCTTTTGAGTTAATCACCTGAGTTAGCTACGATTAATTGATAGCCCTAATTGGAACTCAAATCAGTGTTTCCTTTGTGCTGGTTTTGTACCTCTCTCCAAAGTGATCCATTTTTATTTCCACAGAAACGAGGTATTGAAAAAGCTGTCGCTTATGTGCATGGACAACTATCACCTCAGCTGAACTTCTACTCTGTTGCAATCTCTGCCTATGCTCTGTCTCTTGTGAAACACAATGGCTTAGAAGCCAAACGGGCAGAACAGATTTTAAGAGAAATTTCTACATTTGATGCAGGTACTAATAATTATTCTTGCAATGATATTTCTGTTTTTAAGTGCTCATTCCAACAAAAGTGCTTGGGGGCAACAAAATTAAAACAAGATCAAGTGCAATGCAGCCAACATGTTTAAATGTAAGTAGTCTGCAGATTGTTAGCTCTAGGATTATTGGAATAACAATTCTACCTTTCTGTTATCCCCACAAACAATCTTAGGACTGCACTGAGCTGGTGTTGCATGTCTTGTGATCTATAACTTCTTGGAAAGTTCATAGTGATCAGTACACCAAAATGATTTGATTTAAGTCAAAACTTAGTTAGAAATTTGGATTTTTAATAACCTTTGGTTCCCATACCTAACTATATATATCATCAAAGTGGTGGTGGGCTCTGAACTGGGTGGAATCATTGCTATGAAATAAATGACCTATGGGTTTTTTCCCCAAACTGACCTAAATTGAAGTAATTTTTTGGACAATATCTTCCCTGAATTGATTGAAGACTGAGTGATTGTTTCAGCAATGCAGCAGCGCTACTGGGGAAATGGTGAAGATGCTGTTTCTATAGAAGCTACCGCTTATGCATTACTTCAGACATTACTCCAGAAGGATATCAATTATGCAGAGCCTATTGCTACCTGGTTAACAGAAAAACGGAAATTTGGTGGCGGATACTGTTCTACACAGGTATTTGGCTTTTTGTTGGATCTCTACAATCCAGGCATCTCTCATTTGGCAACATCTGTGGTTCAGCATCCATGGGTATACCAGAGCTGGAGCACTCATGGGGCAAAGCTGGGGGACTAGCACTCAGCAACTCTTCCCCCATCCCTCCAGAGCTTCTGGAGCACTGCAAATAGCTCTTTTGCAGCATTCAAAATCGGGGTGGGAAGGGGAAGGTTGTTGGCAAGCGCATGCTTGGGGGAGCGGCAGGGTAGTTGCAGAGCTTTGTGGCTGGTGGCCAGGAGCACAGCTTCACAGCCAGTGGCGGGTGGCCATAAGCACAACCCAGTGGCTGTGGGTCTCTGTTGCTGGTCACGGGGCTGTATTCCTGGCCTGTTGGGCTGCACTTCTGGCCCCAACCCATAGGGCTCTGCAGCCTCTCTGCCTCTTCCCCTAAGCACCTCCCCCCATCTCTACTCCATCAGTGCCAGTCCCTCTGCTGTTGCCAGAGCAGAGCCCACAGTCAGTGACAGCAGAGGGGCCAGCACTGACCTCTTCTGGTCTGGCAAATTCTCTGGTTTGGGACCAGTCAGGACCTGAGGGTGCCAGATCACGAATTTCAACCTGCACTGTAAAAAGCAAAACCAAAACCCCCTTGCATGTCCAACAGCAAGATAAATATTTCTGTGAGTCCAACCAGTCTTTTATAGATGTTCAGGATCATAATGTTATGGAATGAAACTCCATTTCCCATTGGTAGCAAGTTGCTTATTTTGAATTGAAGCTCACAATGAACCAAGTCCTGAAGTCCTTAAGTAAGCACCTGAGAACTTGGCCCCAAGAAAGAAACAATATGGATTAGTGAGGGCTCCATGGCTTTAATGGAGCTACAAAGATTTATAGCCATTGGGGATCTGCTCAAAAATGCTAATAGAAGAACCTGGAAAATATGGTGAATGGATTGAGGGGATGATGATAGGTGGAAACTTCAAAGGGAGAACCTCAAAGGACCAGAGATCTAGAAAGGAGACATGTGGATGAGGAGTTACTTACCAGAGCCATGTAACGAGAGTATTTGTCTGTTGCTGAAAGATTCCAATGTAGCTGGTATTCATTTGCATTTCAATCTCACATAGGATACCGTGGTGGCCCTGGAAGCTTTGTCACAGTACAGCATACAGACAATAGAAAACGATCCCACCATTCTGAATCTTGTGTTAAGCCTACCTGGAAGGCACGAGAAGCACTATATTAATGTGAATAGCAACAAGGTCCAGATTCAGGAAAAACTAGAGGTACTCAACCTTTCATTGGTCTAAGTTGTGCTACTTCTTAATTTGCAAACAGAAGGCAGGTTTTCACTTCTCAGCAACCTTAATGTACTTACTTTGGTTGCAGTCAATTTTCTGTGTAATAATCATATTTAGCACACATAGGCCCCTTTCTGTCTCTCCCAATGGGAAGGACCACTGCAGCCCTCTGTTCATTCAGGGTTGTCTTAGGGGAGGGAATAGAGAAGACAGGTCTTCTACTCTGACCATGAAGTGACACCTAAAAAAACGCTCCCATCTCCTGCCACAAGGGTGACTTTAGTGAGGTTGGGGAAGACATCCCCCATAGTTCCTTGAGTGACAGTGAACTGTTACAATCCTTCATTAGACTAGACTCGTATAGAATCTAACCCATGGCAAGAGGGGCACACCTTCTAACGAGGTGCAGGTTACCCAGGTCTCAGACAACAAGACTCTCAGGGATCACAGGAAAAAAGGCAACTTGAATAATGGCCTCAGTGTTAAATGTCTGCTGTTTGGTTTGCTTTGCAGTTTGACCTTGGGAACAAAGTTGAAGTGACTGTAAAGGGCCAAGGAAATGGGACGCTGAGTGTAAGAAGGAGCTTGGAAGCATATATGTTTCATTTTATTTTTCTCTTTCAAAACGAAAACGGTGCTAATTCACCCCTCTAGGCATCTGCCCCCTGTCACTTCCAATTACACACAGTCCAGGCAGCCTCACCCCTTCCCAGATCCTGCCAAACAGTAACTAAACAAAGCAATCAACACCTTATGCTGCCAGAGACTCTGTCCTTATGCATCCCTATCCTCCTGGAAATCCCTGGAAAATAGATGCACAGTGCTCTGAAGGTCATAGGTTTTGCCTGGTTTGGACCCAGATGCAGGGGAAAATTCCATATTCTATGGAACCTCGTGGAGTACAACTTGGTAGCTATTTGTTATACTGAAATTACTTCCATTGAGCACTTCCACTAAGGGCTGCTGGTGGGGAATGAGAAGGGGGTCTTTGAAGTGGGTAGGCTCCCATCCATTTGTGTCTTTGGATGTTGCACAATGGTCCTGTCATTGTTGTATCCACTACACTCATCAGGAGATAATCTCTAGCTATGACTACTTCCTGAGCTATGGGTGCAATTCCCTGCACATGTACACAAACTTCTGATAGCTCTCATAGCTCTGGTAGCACTGATCGCTGCATTGCCAGCATGACTGAATCATACCAAGTACAAACCTGTGGATGAATTGCTACACATCCGGTTGGTTACATTCTTCGTTATTTAAATGAGCTTTTACAGTTCTCTCTTCTTCTTTTAAGATACAAAAACTATATTATTCTGTGGAAACAAAGAACGGCATCTGTAATGACTTGATTCTGAAAGTTGAAATGGAAGGAAATGTCAAGTATTCAAGTAAGTGAAAAGAAAACAGAGTATCTTTTTTCAAAAGTGTCAAATTTAGCTAAACACTGATGGTATCCTATGGCTTTTTGGCTGATTAGAATGGACATAAACATAAAAGAATGGGGAAAGACAAAGATATATACTATAGTACCTTCAGAATGATTTGTGTTTTTTATTACATTTAGGGTGTCTAATTTGTAATATTTTAATAATTGTTTTATAAAACCTCACATGACTTTTGGAGGATGCTTAATTCCTAGGAAGCAGTACTGCGGGAAAGGGATCTGGGACCATAAGCTAAATATGGGTCAACAATGTATCACCATTCTGGGATGTATTAGCAGGAGTGTTGTAGGCAAGACATGAGAAGTAATTCTTTCACTCTATTCCACTCTGAGTAAGTCTCCACTGGAGTATTATGTCTAGTTCTGGGCACCACTTCTCTGGAAAGATACAGAGAAATTGCAAAAAGTCCAGAAAACAAAATGATTAAAGGCCTAGAAAATGTGACCTGTGAAATGGAAAGAATTGAGTTTGTTTACTGTGGAAAAGAGAAGACTGAGAGGAGACATTATAACTGTTTTCAAGAATCTAAAATGTTGTTACAAAGAGGAGGGAGAAAAAATATTTTCCTTAACCTCTAATGATGGGACAGGAAACAATGGGCCCAAATTGCAACAAGAGAGGTTTAGGCTGGACATTAGGAAAAATTTACTAACTGTCAGGATGGCTAGGCACTGAAATACATTGTCTAGGAGGTTGTGGAATCTGTATATTTGGAGATTTTTTAAGATCAGGTTAGACAAACACCTGTTAGGGATGGTCAAGATGGTGGTTGGTCCTGCCGTGAGGGCAAGGGACTGGACTTAATGACCTCTTGATGTACTTCCAGTCCTAGTAGTCTATGATTCTATAGTGAGGCCAAATAAAATGAAGTTTGTAAAGGCAGTGGCTGAGCGCACAGAAGAGAACAATCACCAAGCTTTTCATCCCCCAAGTATGCATGGGTCTGATTATGTCTAACATCCCCAGATGCTCTGTACTCTGAGGAAGAGGACTATGATGAGGAGGAGGACCATGCTATGGAAACCAGAATCGATGAGCTCATAAGCCCCATAGAATGGTTTGACATCCGCAACAGAAGGAAAAGAGAGGTGTCTGTTCCCAATAAAACAGAATCATTACGATACAAAATCTGTGTAAGGTAGGTTTGGGATTAGGTTTGGGATTAGATTAATCTTTATTAGCAAGATTTCATGCTCTTGGTTAGGAAGTTGTGGTCATATACATCTCTCTGTTGTCTTTGTGAGTTCAACCTTCATTGAGAAATACCTAGACATCCTGGAAGTACACATTTGAATCATGGCATAATGGCTCAGTTCTTCTTCTTCCAGGACAGTAACGCTGATTTCCATGCAGGGTCTGAGTATGGACCATTCACATGAGATCTTAAACACCAACCTCCTCTCTGGTGTACATAACAGTGAAGAATAGTTTGTCTGTCTGTCTATTTGTTTTAATGAAGGGTTTGCCCCAGTGTTGTTGATATGCCAACTATTCAGCTAGCTGCTGCCCTCCACCGCTGAATTGGTTGCACTTCAGCAAATGTAAACAACACAATAAACTGCACCAATGGGGAGAGAAACTCAGTGAGATTTGTGTTGTTTACAGATTTTGGAGTGCTGGTGTGTGGCTTGTGTGAATAACATCCATCTCCCTTTGGGTGTCATATATTCTCCCTCGCCCCCCGGCACTCAATAATGCCCTAGAAAAAAAGAGCCCTTTTATTATTGTCTGGTGATGTATCTCCAAAGATAGACCATCTTTTCCTGCTGCGGTGAAGAGAGTGGAGAGGAAGACTGGCTCTCAGTGCCCTGGGCTCCATTGGAACCATGCAAATGAAAATAAACTTATAAGCTACGTCTACATTGGCACCCCTTTCGGAAAAGGGATGCTAATGTAGCACTTTGGAATAGGCAAATCCGCGGGGGATTTAAATATCCCCGGCGGTATTTGCATTAACATGGCTGCCGCTTTTTTCCGGCTTGGGGAAAAGTCGGAGAAAAGCGCCAATCTAGACGTTATTCTCTGGAAAATAAAGCCTTGAAAATAGGAATAAGAAATCCTCTGGAAAAGGCTTTATTTTCTGGAGAATAACGTCTAGACTGGCGCTTTTCTCTGGCTTTTCCCTAAGCCAGAAAAAATTGGCAGCCATGTTAATGCAAATACCATGGGGGATATTTAAATCCCCCGTGGATTTGCCTATTCCAAAGTGCTACATTAGCATCCCTTTTCCGAAAGGGGTGCCAATGTAGACGTAGCCATAGTTGTGTAGTAAAGGCACTAGATCCCAATGGATGAGAAGGGCTTTTATTAAGGCTGCTGTTTCACTCTTCTCATTCATGGTGGCTTTTAAGTAGCGGCAGCTCACAGTTTCAGGGCTTTATAGCTTGCTTTTGTTCTCTGCATGTATCAATGTGGTTACTGAAGCATGTACATGTAAGCAAAAAGGCGAGTGAGATCATATTTTTATAGGATCAACTTCTGTTGATGAGAGAGACAGGCTTTTGAGCCATACAGGTCTGACCTCAAGACGAGCTCTGTGCTGCTGGAAAGCCTATCTTTTTCCCCACAGAAGTTGATCCAAGAAAAGATGTTAGACCTGGTCTGTCTAATATCCTAGGGCCCCTACAGCTACAACGGTGGGAGGTGAGGGCACTTAGTAGCTCATGAGATCAAGGTATGAAAATGACACTTTGAAGGGCCTATCAGCATTGCATTGTGAGTGCTAGGCTGCTCATTGATGTTCTACCGCTGTTATGGAGCCACCTACAGGATTATGTGCATATGCTTGATAGCTATGGACATGTGGGGATAAATTGGCTACCCCAGTTGTCCCCTTCATAATGCTGCACTGCTTTTTGGAGAGATGCTGCCACCTCTTCTGTAGTCAAGCCCAGCCATGGGGAGTAAAGAAGATGGCTCCTGCCACTCTCTTTTGCAAAGGGGGGATGCCTTGTTGTTTGCTAATCAAGAATCAGGAAAAGGCAGAGCAGGCAGAACAGTGTCCCACATTGGATAGGGCTGCAGCAGCCATTTTGCTTGCTCCCACAGTTAAGCTAGGACTGCATGGCAGCGGCTTCCTGAGAACCCCCACTTCAGAGGAGCTGGATGGTGGTAACAACCATTCCAGCAGGTTACCTGCCCTGCTGGAATCCAGCTCTTCCACTGCTACCTGCAGAGTCTTGGGAGTAGTGACAGCAACAAGAGCGGGAGGAAGACTATGACTCACCTTGTTCCAGGGCATTGCTGGGTGCCAAGGCCAGTGGCAATGAGTAACATGAGACTCTTCAGCGTAGGGGTGGCCAACCTGTGGTTCCAGAGCCACATGCAGGTCTTCAGAAGTTAATATGAGTCTCTTTGCATAGGTACCAAATCTAAGGCTGGAGCTACAGGTGCCAACTTATCACTGGGCCAGAGCGTGCTCACTGTTCAACCCCCAACTCTGCCCTAGGCCCTTCCCCCCTAAAATCCTGCCACTCCTACCCTCTCCACTAAGTCTGTCTCATCCATGCTTCCCCTTTCCAAGTGTCTCCCACAGACAGAGAGCTGATCACAGTGGGCAGAAGGAAAAGGAGAGGGAGGTACAGACCCATGGGCCTGCCAGTAGGCTGGATGTGCTGAGTGGTGATGGGGAGATGATCAGGGCTGGTGACATATAACTGTTGCTCTTTGGCAATGTGCATTGGTGAATTCTGACTCCTTTTCAGGTTTAGGTTGGCCACCCCTGCTTCAGTGGCTTTTAGGGTGCGTGCTGACCTGGACTGTCCTCCCCAGCGCAGCAACAGAACTTCCCTGAATTGTGCTACAGTGCACTGCACACTCACAATCCAGTGTGGGTTTAAGGGGTCGTGGTTACCGAAACATGAATGATCAAAGAGCCACTGTCATTTGTAAAGCACAGTGGAATAGCTCCTGAAGAGAAGCACTGTGTAAATGTAAAATACCATCATCATCTGTGGCTTCTGGAGGATGGCTCAGCAAAAATAACCCACCTTGCAAGAATTTGGGAGAGGAGGGCAACTGAAGTGCATTAGAAAAACACGGCTGTTGCATTTTTAGGAATTTAGTCTCTAGACATAAATTTAAACTATTTATTTTCCTGGGTCAATCGGTTTAAATAAATGCATGCTAGGAAAGCTTTGGTTTGTGCTCATTAGCAATAGGAATCAGAATCTATTTCATCATCACCAGGTAGGGATGGCCAAACAAATAACAAAACATAAAGGTACAATGTAGAGAGACAAGGTGTGGGGAGGTAATATTTTTAATTGATCAATTTCCAATGATGAGTGAGAGACAAGGTTGTTGGCTGAATATAAGATATTACCTCACCCCACTTCATATTTCTAATGTCCTGGGACTGACTTGGCTGCAATATCACTGTACACATTGTACAATGTAATAATTTACTGACAGCAATTTTCTCTAAAAGTTCTACAGGTCCCAATATACCAAAAATGTCTCTAGTTGATCTTTCACTTTTAAGTGGTCTGGAACCTGACACAGCTGAACTTGAGCAGGTGAGGAGAATTTCTTTCATTGACATCTGTAATTTAATGCATTATTTTTGCACTGTTTTTGGGGAGTCCATGTTTATCACAAGCACAAAGGGAGTGAGTTTGTAGCCCCACTTTTCTTAAGAGTTTACAGAATAATAAAGTTGACACTGAGAATTGAGACAGATGTATTTCATTCTTTTGACTGTGGCAAGAACCATACGTGGCTCTGGATGTATGCAGCAAAGGAAAATCTGAGGGCACATCCATTGCACGTCCCTTCTAGAGGACTCTTTGCACTTTGGCTAAGTCTCTAATTTTGCAAAGTACATAAGCAGGGCTTGACAAACGGCGACGAAACCTACTCGCCAGCCTCTCACTGTGCATGTGCAAGACCTGCATTGCTCATGCGCGCGGTGCCGGTGAACAGGGTGACCGGCTGAAATCTACTCTCCACGGACGAGTAGATTCAGTGATTTGTCGAGCCCTGTACATAAGCACATACTTTAAACATGTGACTATTAGGGTCTAAATCTGATATTGGAATGATCTCAGTTGGCCACTTTGACTACTGAGGTTCCTTCCCTTAATTTGTGTTTCTCTGCTCTGGCACATAGCTCTAGGGATGGGGACAGCCGCATCAGAAAGTTCTGGAGCTATTCTTGATCATCCCAGGTTTTCATGACAGTCTGGTCCCACCAGTTGGTGCTTGTTGGATGGGTCCCAAAACTGTTCCTCCCCTAAGTGCACTTGTTCCATGAATAGGTGCTTCAGCATTTGCTGTCAAGTCATCCTCATTTGAGTTGGTCTTGAAAATACAACAGGACCAATGAAAGTGGTTGATAATTGGATAGAACAGAGCAAATTGTGGGCATTTAACCCCAAGCACCCATAATTCCATGAGAGGTATATTGCCCAGTGACAATGTTCCATAAGGTAGTACATCTGAAGATACCATGGAGGAAATTGGGATGCCTACCAGTAGAGTTGCGATGTGGATAAAAGGCACTGGCAGAAGTGTTTGAGCATGAACACATTCTGCCAATAAAGTCTTGGTGGTAGCTCTGTGCTCACAGAATTTTTACCAGTACAGTTTGAACCTCTCTAGTCTGGCACCCTCGGGATCTGACTGGTGCTGAACCAAAGAATTTGCTGGACAGAGGGAGGTCAATATTGTCTAGCAGCACTATTAATATTTCCACTGCTTACTGGGCTCTTAGAAGACATTTAGGGGTAAATTAGAGCTAAATTACACACAGAACACGGAGAGCCAGCGCTGGTGGTTGTAAACAAACTTTATGGGACTGCAGGAAACCTGGCCACACCCATGATAAGTAGTCATCCAGCTAACTAAAACATGTCAATCCACATAGGTTGCCGGACTAGAGAGGTTCAACTTGTAAAGCTTTGTAGCATGGAGAAGGTGTGCGCCCCTCCCACTGTGTGTTCTACCAAGGCTGCATGAGTGCTTTAGGGTTAGTGCAAGTAAGGATACATAAGCTGCGAATTGTACCACCAGCTCACATAGAGTAGATATACACTTATTTAGGGAATCATTACTGTTGTGATAGGTGGCTTACTTGGTGACTTCTGAATTTGTCCTACTAGATTTTTTTTTAAAGTGGTCCATAGTTGTATACGGTGTTTGGCTGCTTGAGTCAACTTGAATCTTAGTATTTTGTACTCTTGTCTTATGACTATGAGATGTTCATGATATGTCCTTCATAAATGGATTAAATAAATAAAATACAATAAAAATGAGCAAACAGTCCCTCCATATATTTATTCAGAAAAATGCCTAGGTCCTCCACCACATAAAAGAATAGCAGACCAAGTTCAGAACTGTTCATGTGAAGGAAGACTCGGCCAGTCCAGCACTATCCACACAGCTGGGCAGTTTAAAAGAGCCAACATAAGTCAATACTGATTTTAAACCAAGGTAAAAATTATGTTTTTGTTTTTGCAGTTGGTTAAGACTGCAGACCAGTACATTGACCACTTTGAGTACAAAGAAGGAAAGGTTTTGCTCTACTTTGGAGAGGTGAGTGAATCCTATATGACTTTTCTGAGTCTGTTAGTTGATACTATAAAGGAGAGAGTATGGTCACAGACAGAGTTTCTAAATCTATATATTGTTGGTACAACTGCTTAGATCAAGGTAGACCACCCAGACTCAGGATGGCAGTGTACCATCATGTATTAATGAGAAGATATTTGGAAAGCAATGTGTATCCTTAGGCCTTTGTAGTACCCAGAAAGATTAATTCCATGTTCTAGACCAGGACTTTGGAACAAAGTAGTGACAAAACCCCTACTGAATCCATTCAAGCCATGGCAATTGCTAACATTTGTGAGGCCCCAGGACCCAAATCCTGCAAAGCAATGATGAAAGTGCATAACTTCAGATACGAGAGTAATCACATTACGGACAGTGAATCAATTCATGTGTGCAAAATTAAGTCTGTGCCTTGCTGGAGCAGGACTCGTGACAAGAGAGGTAAATAGGGGCATCCTCAAATTAACAGCCTTCTGAGTACCTGCAATGCCCTTGGCCTGCTTGTAGTGTCACTTCACAAGCTGATTGCCTCCTTCAGTCATTTGAGATGCTTCATATCCTTAGGAGACACTCAGAAATAGATGCCCTTAGCAGGTGATTTACACAGCAGGCAACAGCAAGAAAAGAAATAATTAAGGACAAGGCCCAAACTGGATGAGAAAACAATTAGATATATTAGTGCTCCTATGGCTGACAAAGTGATTGTGTTTATGTGAGGTTCATAAATGAATGGGGCCCTGTGTGATTATGTAGTTCACATGGGTCTACAGCTGTCCCTTAGTTCTGTAAAATAAACCAGTGCATTTTGGGATGCTAGGCCCTGATCCAGGAAACCCTGTAAGGATACGTCTACACTGCAACACTCTTTCGAACTAACTAGTTCTATTCTGAAATATCTTAGTCTGCATATACAGAGCAGGCAGTTATTTTGAAATAGTGTCAAAATACTGTCAAGCTGGAGGACTTCTTACTCCAACTCCTGTAACCCTCATTGTATGAGGAGTGGGGGTATATCTACACTAGCACCCTCGTACGAGCTAGGGAGGCTAATGAGGGCGACCGAAATTGCAAATGAAGCACGGGATTTAAATATCCTGCGCTTCATTAGCATGTTCCCGGCCAGTCGCCATTTTAGAAATTGACTACTCCAAAGTACCTGCCCGAATTAGTTGTTATTCCTCCTGCAATTAGGTTTACCAGCTAATTTGAGTTAGGGCTTTAATTCGGAATCCCATTTCACTGCCGTGTGTAGACGTGGGCAGTTACTTCGGGCTAGTCAATTTCTAAAATGGCGATCAGCCGGGAACATGCTAATGAAGCGCAGGATATTTAAATCCCGCACTTCATTTGCAATTTCGGTCGCCCTCATTAGCCTCCCTAGATCGAATTAGGGGGCTAGTGTAGACATTCCCTAAGGGAAGTTGGAGGAAGAGTGCTTTATTTCAAAATAAGTGCAGTGTAGATGCTCCCTATTTCAAAATAAGCTATTTTGAAATAAGATCTGCAATTGACATAGCTCAATTTGCGTAGCTTATTTCGAGTTAAGCCCTGCAGTGTAGACACACCCTAAGCATCTATGCCTGTTCAGGATGACTTCAGTGGCACTATAAAGCAAGTGCTCTCATGAATAGATACTCTCCTGAGTGAAGGTCTCCCACCTGCTTATTCTTTAATAGCAAGCCTTTAACATGTCTATTCAAAGCTCCTGATAATGTGGAAAAGAACAGTCTTATGCAATGTGGCTGTGGCAGCCAGTTAATTCAGCCATGCTGTCAGAAGAAAAAAGTGCTCAGCAGCCTATATAGGAATGAATAAATCGGGGCATGGCTGAGGAATATTCATCCTCTTTTTGTAATAAATGTTGTTCTGGATTCTTTTTTATTGCAGCTCAGTAATGGAACTGAACCAGACTGTGTGTCATTTGGGGCTAAGCAAATCAATCCCATGGGTCTAGTACAGCCAGCAAATGCCATACTTTATGATTTTTACAACCCAGGTAAGCTGACCCAGGGGTATAGAAAAAATTAACATGAACCTATTTGGAAAGAGCAAAATGCCAAGACTGATTTTTTCCCTTCTGTCCGTTGAGCAGAAACCCTGGCATACTGGAATATGATGTGTGAGTCAGTTATTTTCTTACACTGCTTAATGAAACAACTCCCCTCTGAATAAAGATTGGTAATGTCACAATGAGGGAGCACTTTAACAGAGATCTTTTCAAGAAGTGAGCTCCTGATATGCATTTATTACAGGAAATACATATTTTACTTATATGGATTTGTTTAAGAGAACTTCTCATGCTTGCGTAAGATCAATCTCCACAGATCACACAGAGCACCAGCAGCAGTAGACAGAACTTACCCAAATTTGCCCCAGGGTCAGCTCTTAGGACAAAAGCACAGATCCTCAGAGGGAGTTAGGTGCCTAATGCAATACACTGAATAGGAGTGAACTGTACTTGCAAAAGAAAGGTACCATGATGTGAGGTTGCACAAAGGCCCACTTCATGTAGAACTTTAAAACAGTAAGAGTACGTCTACACTTGCTCGTTAGTTCGAGCTAGGTAGGGTAATTAGGGCAAGCGAAGTTGCAAACGAAGCCCGGGATTTAAATATCCCGGGCTTCATTTGCATGTTCCCAGGCGCCGCCGTTTTTAAATCCCCCTTAGTCCAAACTCCGTGCCCGTGGCTACACGCAGCACGGAGTAGGTAGTTCAATTTAAAAATCCTAATTTGAACTACCATTACTCCTCATTGAATGGAATGAGGAGTAACGGTAGTTTGAATTAGGATCTTTAATTCGAACTACCTACTCCGTGCTGCTTGTAGCCGCAGGCACGGAGTTCGGACTAAGAGGGATTTAAAAATGGCGGCGCCTGGGAACATGCAAATGAAGCCCGGGATATTTAAATCCCAGGCTTCAGTTGCAACTCCACTTGCCCTAATTACCCTACGTAGCTTGAACTAATGAGCTAGTGTAGACTTACCCTAAGGTTGTTAAGTTCTTTTTCTGTTTGGGCTGCCCCTGCAAGCAGATGAGGATAGCAGAGAACATGAAAATGCCTGAGCTCTAAAGTGCAAGCAACCACTTAGGGCCCAGTCTAAGCCGCCATCCTGGTATGTTTAGACTCCGACCTTCCTCATCTGCTATCATTCTGAGCATAATAATAATAATAATATATATATTTTATATATAGTGCCCATATATAAAAAGGGAAATAAGAACAACCCAGGAAACTACAGACCTATCAGTTTAACTTCTGTGCCAGAAAAGATAATGGAGCAAGTAATTAAGGAAATCACCTGCAAATATCTGGAAGGATAGTAACAGCCAGCATAAATTTGTAAAGAACAAATCATGTCAAACCGATCTGATAGCTTTCTTTGATAGGATAACAAGTCTTGTGGATAAGGGAGAAGCGGTGGATGTGGTATATCTAGACTTTAGTAAGTCATTTGAAACGGTCTCTCATGATCTTCTTATCAATAAACTAGGCAAATATACCTTACATAGGGCTACTATAGGTGGGTACATAACTGGCTGGATAACCGTTCTCAGAGAGTAGTTATTAATGGTTTACAATCTTGCTAGAAGGATATAACAAGTGGAGTTCCGCAGGGATCTGTTCTGGGACCAGTTCTGAAAGAATTGGGCTGGTTTAGTTTGAAAAGGAGAGGACTGAGAAGGGACATGATAGCAGTTTTCAGGTATCTAAAAGGGTGTCACAAGGAGGAGGGAGAAAAATTGTTCTCCTTAGCCGCTGATGGACAAGAAGCAATAGGCTTAAATTGCAGCAAAGGAGGTTTAAGCTGGACATTAGGAAAAACTTCCTGTCAGGGTGATTAAACACTGGAATAAATTGCCTAGGGAGGTTGTGGAATCTCCATCTCTGGAGATATTTATGGACAGGTTAGATAGACATCTATCAGGGATGGTTTAGACAGTGCTTGGTCCTGCTATGAGGGCAGGGGACTGGACTCTATGACCTCTCGAGGTCTCTTCCAGTTCTAGTGTTCTATGATTCTATAATGAAAGGACTAGATCTGCAGCTGGTGTAAGTTGACCTAGGTCCGTGGAAGTCAAAGGAGCCTTGCTGATTTACACCATCTAGCTGATAGAAAGATGGCTCATAGGACAAAGGTCCTTAATAGAAATTATTTAAAGCTTGTAAATTAATGTTTACTGTTTCCATTTTTAAACAGATGTTTTCTGCAGTGAAACAAAGAAGAAACAGGGGATTTAAAATTAAACTGATTATTCAGTTGGAATCCAAACAATCAGTTCCCTTCCCATATTATAGATTTAAGGCACTGCAGTTGCTTACTCAGGTAGCACAGACGATCCCTTAGTGCACTAGCAAAGTTTGATTGCAAAGATGAAGTCTGCAACTTCTGTTCGTCGCCACCTTTTCCAATGTTGTTTTTCTTCTTTAGGGAGAAAATGCAGTGTATTTTACAATGCGCCCAGACATAGTGCCATGTTAACCAAACTGTGCCATGGAAAGGTTTGCCAGTGCGCTGAAGGTAAGGGATGGATAAATATGATTGAATCAGTTCCAAAGAAATTCATTCCTTCATAGTAGCTGTTCATAGATACAAGGCCAGAAGGTCAATTATGATCATCTAGTCTGACCTGCATTACACAGGCCATAGAACATCATCCCATACTATCTGCACCAAGACTACCATAACTTCTATTTGAAAGCTGTCCAGGCTTCCTTTAAAGTTTCAGTCCGATAAAAAAGTCCACCACATCTCAGGTACATTGTTCCAATAATTAGTACTGCTGTGTTAAAAAATTGTGTCTTATTTGTGAATTTGTTTACCTTTAGCTTCCAGTAATTTGTTTCTCTCAAGATAAAGTGGGATTGCTGACTATATATTTAAATTGTTCCATCTAGGTCCCTGTCCAAAAAGAAGAATGACTTTCAATAAAGCCATGACAACGGATACACGTAAAAGCTTTGCCTGCTACCAACCTGTTGTAGACTATGGTAAGGCATGTGAGATGTTTGTCAATATCTTTAAAACTTGGTGTTTCTCTATAATGGTAAACTCTCTAAATTGAATCTCTCCTAAACTGGGCAGAATTTCTGTGTCTGGCTTGGAGTCTGTCTGGAATGGGGAGAGGAGTGGGTACTAGGGCAGGCATTCTGAACAAAGGAGAGGAAAGGAAAGGTTTCTAAAGAATTCATCTGGGCTCGGGAGAAGGGCAGAGAGTTGATGATGGGAAGTCTGGCTGGGCAGGGGTTTTAGGGTAGGAATCATACCAGTATGTTACTCTGGTTCAGAGAAGACTGGTGATATTAGAGCCTCTGGCCTCACGGTCCCTAGTGTTAGGTAATAGTAAGTCCTATTTTTTATATAGCAGTTTTCATCAATAGGTCTCAAGTGGCTTCACAACCTGTAGTGTATTTTCTTCACGCACCCCCGTAAGGGTAAGGAAGCACTGCACAGATAAGGACTGAGGCCCAGGGAGGTGACATGACATGCCCCAGGCCACTCCCAAGACTGCCATCTGTTGGGAATTGAACCTACATCTCCCATAGCCTAAACTAATGTCTCAGCCACTGAATTATCCTTTTCTTCTGGTAGGAAGGGATAGCAAAGAGTGGATGACTCCTAGTTTTCTTCCTTCCAAAACTTGCTGAGCTAGCTAATACCCTTTGTATATTAATGTGTGTCTATGGCTCCTTTCTAGGATATGCCGAGCACAGGAGATCCTGGAGAGAGACTCTGGCTCAGCAGCTTTAGTGGTCTACATATGAATTCAGTGGTAGGACAAAGGTAGATCTTTCCCAGTGCAGCAGTCCAGGAAACCTACTGGTATAGACCGGTCTGTGTCCATGTAGAGGATAATGTTACATTTGGCAGGGTGGGTTCAATCCCACAAACTCCTGATCAGTGTCTGCCTAGCCAGGTATGTTCTAGATGCACATGGTGTCTTTCAGTTTTGCAGCCCTCTCATGTACCACTTGGTAGCACTTCTGCCGCTGTGCTGAAAATCACTTAAATACGTCTACACTGCAGGGTTTTTCCGGGATATGGAAAAACTCCACCGCGTCCAGGGATTGCGTTTGCTCTTCCGCTTTTTTTTTTTTTTGCGGAAGTACAAACGCACTCTTTTGGAAGCCCTGTCTTCCTCATTCCATGAGGAAGAAGGGACCTTCCGAAAGAGGAGGCCAAATTTAATGTAGATGGGCTAATTTCAGAAAAGCCTCTTCCGAAAAAAAGTCAGAAAAAGCTACACAAAATGTGCTCTGAAAAACAGCTGTAGTGTAGACCTTAAATGTATTTGATTTTCCTTTCTGTATGCTATTTACCATTTTCATCCATCCTCACACAATTACTGTCCTGTTGCAGCATACCATGTAAAGATCCTTGGGATGATCCAAAAGAATGCTTTTGATTATTTTGAGGCCAGAGTCCAAAGAATCCTAAAAGCCTGTAAGTATAATACTTTGTATTCATTTACAGCAAAATCTGTCTGTCTCTCAGTAAGGTGTTTTTTTCCCCTACCAAACCAGTAGCATTCTCAGGACAATAATACACATTCCATAGTTCTGTTTTCTGTGTTTTAACAGAAATGCTCTGGCACTGTACTAGAGAATAAATGAAAAATCTGTTTGTTTTAAAAGCAGGACAGAGATAGAGATTTGCTAGTAATGAGGTACAATCATACTAAAAATGGGTGAATATCCACAGGTTTTAAGTTGGAATTCAACTTAGAATAATCATACAGGCCCTTGAAGCCTCTTTGAGTCTGTAAAGTAAGGCCGAGAATCTTATGCAAGCAGGCTTTCTAGTGAGATTCCTGGACTTTCACTCCTGTCCCAGCTAGGAGAACCTAGAGACCTACCTGCTTTTCCTCATGCTGTTTCAGCATACTGTCAGTTCCAATCCCATGGGAAATGAAAGTGGTGAAAATATATCTAAACATTTAAGAGACACCAAAATCTTTGGCTCAAAGGAACCAGTGAATCTTTCCAGAAGACTGGAAGAATAAAATGCTACCCACTAGGAGCAATACATATTCCCTTTCACAGAGAGAATACCCATGG
The DNA here is from genome assembly GCF_049634645.1 of Pelodiscus sinensis. Taxonomy (NCBI): domain Eukaryota; kingdom Metazoa; phylum Chordata; order Testudines; family Trionychidae; genus Pelodiscus; species Pelodiscus sinensis. Next base: position 293,140,308 of record NC_134711.1, on the reverse strand, counting down.
AGAGAGAGTTTTATTATTAGATTTTTTTTGCACGTCTTGCATTCCAGATTGTTTCTCTGAAGGGAAGGAACTGATCTTTTCTTCTCATGGTGGACAGAGTTTGTTACTTACTAGCTTTATATCAGTTGAAAAGAACAAGGATTTGTCTTAGAGATAGAGGATCAAATATTTCTCAAGGTTTTTAGGTTGTCATGTAGGATATGTCGAGACTGGTGGGTTTTTCCGGGATTCCTCCGGTATCCTGGAGAAACTCCACCGTGTCCAGGGAACGCCTTTGCTCTTACACTTTTTTTGCAGAAGAGCAAACATGCTCTTTCAGGGAGCTCTGTATACCTCATTTTATGAGGAATAAGGGCTCCGCCGAAAGAGGAGGCTTTCCCGCCATTTGGCCCTGTCTAGACGGGGTCAAATGGCAGAAAAGCCTCCTCTGGAAAAGCAATCAGAAAAAGATACGCAAATTGTGGAACACAATTTGCGTAGCTTTTTCTGATGAAAGCGTGTTGTCTTCTAGTCCTAGCCATAGTGTGATAGTATTGAACTGTACTGCTGTTGGGCATGGTTAGACCTATATGATCCAGTCAGTGTTTCTGGTCTTTTAAAGGCTTCTCTCAGATTCATTTCCATGTGGCAGGATGAGCACTGTACACAGTGGTGAGTGCTCAGAGCCAATAGCTGGATTATAAAGTCCAATTAGCTGATGAACTATAGAGAATAGCCCTTCCTGCCTGGATTTTGTACCTGTAGTGAGAGAAGAGATTTTTCTTTGCTCCCATTGTTGCAATCACACAGTCCTGCAGAAGAATTGAAGCCAGGGGTGGGAAATACTGGACTGTGGGCTGGATCCAGTCTGCTAGGGACAGCTCCTGAAGACCTCTGCCACTATATTCACCTGCATCATTGTTCCTGGCCAATTGGAACTGCAGGAAGTGGTATCCTGGTCTGTGCCACTTCTCGCCTCTCTCATTGGCCAGGATCAGCGATCCACTACCAACAGGAGTTGCGATCACCAGTATCTGTGGCTGTGCAGGCAAATATGGTGTTGGTAGCTCACCAGGAACTAACCCTGGTGAACTGCTGCTGTGTTATTGCCCATCCCTGATTTATTCTGATGGTGGGTGAGTTCAAAGGAAATTTTGTGACACCACCATTTTAGTCCCTCATCTACACACTTCCATTTTCATAGTTCATCAGCAAGTCATGACAGGCTTCACACTAGTTGTGAGGGACCAAGAGAATAAGATCCCAGGGGAAGTTCAGCCACTGTGGACAAAAGTTGATTGTAGTAGCTTGTCAACCTCTTGATCTTTTTGCTGGGAGGTTTGCTTTCCCAGAGCAATCAAAAAACTTAAAAGTTCCAAAAGCTTCCATGGTCATGACAGCCTTGTTGGTTCATTGGTTATATGTTTCTTGTAAGGGGCTGGAGTTCCAGCTCTCCAGATTCACAGTGTTGTGACTTCCAGACAGCTTGAATAAGGGTTCTTAGAAGAAAGAGCTGATTCACAGGAGTAATGGCATAATAAATCAGTGTGCAAGTGTGAGGAGTGGAAGCAGGGAAGATTTTGTATAGATATATTTCAGATTAGTTTGGTTATTTCAGTGACCTAGAAGATTTACCTGATGTTGCTCGGGTCCTTAACTCAAGTTTTCTTCATTGAAATCATTGTTCTGGTGTGGAGCAGGGAGAGGGGTTCGGTATGCAGGCTGCCCTGGGTAGAGAGGACAACCCTGGCCCTCTCTCACTGCAGCAGTTTGGGGCCAGGTGAGAAACACTTCTTCATGGCTGCTGCAGCTCCAGCGGGCACAGCCAGGGGAAGGGTGCATATCCCCCATCTGGGGGACAGACAAATAGACAGACACACAAACAGACAAACTCTCTGAAATATATAGTAAAATAGCTGTCTGTTGCTCCACTCATGTCCCTGCTGGCTCAATGGTGTTTAGCTTTCCTGGTCCCTATCTCTGGCCTCTTGCTGCCCCTTGTGGTCATTCTACAATGCTCCCTCCTATCAAGCGCCTCCCTTTTATGAGAAAAAAAAATCAAATGCAGGCACATCCCATTGTCCTGACACAACCAAACCCTGACCTTGCTTTAAGTTAGATTAAGAGGAAGCTCCATACCAAATTTGGTGGTCCTAACTCTTGCCACTTAGAAAGAGTTCTTGAACAAACGGACTCACAGATGAATGGACACAGACAAATAGATGCACATTTCTGAATTATATAGTAAGATTACTGGATGTGTTCTGGATTAATATTTGTAACGTGCTCTGAGATCCTCAGGTGGACTGCACTTTGAAATGTAATATCATAGGCCGTGTCCAGACTCAGGGTTTTTTTCGGGAAAAGTAGCCTTTTCCCGAAAAAACTTCCCCTGCGTCCAGACTCAAGCCGCGTTCTTTCGAAATTATTTCGAAAGAACGCAGCTTTTCTTTCGATGGCGGTAAACCTCATTTCACGAGGAAGAACGCCTTCTTTCGAAAGTTCCTCTTTCGAAAGAAGGCGTTCTTCAATGTAAAGAGGCCGTCTTCGAAAGAGAGCATCCAGACTCGCTGGGTGCTCTCTTTCGAAAAAGCGGATTTCTCTTTCGAAAGATCCGCCTGCAGTCTAGACGCGATCTTTCGAAAGAGGCTCTTTCGAAAGATGCTTTCGAAAGAGCCTCTTTCGAAAGAAGCCTGCAGTCTAGACATAGCCATAGTGGTAAATGGTGAGCAGCTATTCCTGATTTTACAGAAGAACAGAGATGTGTAGAAATCGATAGGTTTAAGGATTCTAATGGGGTCTCCTGCAATGGAGGCTAAATAATTTAGCAAGCGCTAAACAGCCAAAAACCAATATTAACCTTGGAAGCTTAAGTTTTGTTACCTAATTATTTGGAAGAGAGTGGAGGGGGATGAGTGCTCAGGACTGAGGGCCATTACCACAGCTTATTGGTTTCATTAGTAGATTTCCACATCCTTCACTGTGCATGTGCAGTGGTGATGCAATAATGACAAATATTTTATGTGCCAGAGGGTACAGTGAGTGCTGTCAAATACGTTTTAATAGCCATCAGCCTTGGTACTGTTTACAGGTTCATTAATAAAATGCCAGAACAAAAAAATCTGCTTCCAATTTGAAGTGTATGTGATAAGAGCTAGACCAGGAGTTCCCAAACTTTTTGCTGGCAAAGCCTCACTTTAATGAAGTCTTTCTGGTCAGGATGCCAGACAGCCTGCAAGACACTATTCTGAAGAGCAAAATGGCATCCTCCACACAGCAGGACTTCATAAGCACCCATGCTTCACAGAGGATGCCGTACATGGAAGGGCATGCTGTGGGGCACAAAATGGTATCCTCTGTACTGTAGGGCTTGTAGCATTCCCCATCCTCTGATAGTGCGACTGCACTTGGGGAGTCATGACCCACAATTTGGGAATTGCTGGGCTAGACCCTTCAGTGGCCTACACCCTGGGTGTTATTTACACCAGTGCCAAGCAACTTACAAAAGAATGGAAATAGAATACACTTCCTTTGCATTGAGTGTACATGACGCCACAGGACGTACATGCTGGACAATCTGTCCCTGAACATTTTGTTTTACCATTGAAGAAAACATAGTTCTTATTGGGAATACTAAAGACTTTTTTCTTTTAACTAAGATCAGACAGAAGCAATTTATGGTACTTTCTTTGTTTCCACAATAGCTGGTGACAAAACCATCCAGACAGATGATCTCCGGCAGTTCTTAAAGCGTGTGTCTTGTGAATTAAAAGTGGAGGTTGGCAAGCAATATCTTCTGATGGGGAAAGATGGGCAAACCATTGACTGCAACAACAAGTGAGTAAAGTGTATACTTTGCTGACAATAACATGGCAAGGTCTGTCAACAGGTACTGAACTGTGAGATGGCCTGTGAGTCAGATGTGCCAAGATCTTCTAGGGAAATCTGCAACTGAGGAATACTATTGTTATTAGCATGATACTTTTATAAAGGATTGGGCCAAATTTCGGCACTGATTCTGCTGCCCTTGTCCCTCAGCAAAGGCACAGGCGAAAAGGCCATTGCACTGAACAATGCAGCTGCCCCAAAGCATTTCTTATCAAATAAGAGGCTATTCCCTATTGTGCTTTGGTAACCCACATGCCTACTGGGTGTGGTTCACTATCCCATGTAGTGGCACTTAGACCACTTACAGAGAGAAAGGATGAGTTTCCTCTAAAGCCTTAACTGAGAGCCAGTTAGCTTTACAGCTGTCCAGTTTTAAATAACTGAAGCACTATGACTTTTACCATCTTTATGCTTCAGAGGGGTAGCCAAGTTAGTCTGTAACTGGAAAACTTAAAAAACAATGAATGGTCTAGCACAGTGTTTCCCAGTTTTATTTGGCTGAGGAACCCTTTTCAGCTTTTCAAAATTTCAAGGAACCCCTAGGTTTGTCAAGCAAAAAAAAAGGGGGGTGGGGTGAGGAGGAGAGAGGGACCCACCAATTCATGACCCAATACCCCCCTCCCCCATCTCCTTTCTGTGAGGCCTCATCTGCTCTGTTCCCCTCCTCTCCATCACTTGCTATATCCAGCCCTTATACTTGTCTCAACCTAGTGAGTGAGGTGTGGGGTGGGAATGAGGGATTTGGGTGTGGGAAGGGGTGAGAAGTACAAGCTCTGGGAGGGAATTTGGATGCAGCAGAAAGGGCTGTTGACTCAGGGAGGGGGCTCTAGGCTGGGGAGTGTTGGGTTCAGGTGGAAGGTTGGGGTGCTGAGCAAGCCAGGGCTTGTGGATATGAGGGTGCAGGAGTTTGGGCTGGATATGTGAGGGACTCAGGGCCATAGGGTTGTGAGTATGATGGGCTCAGGACACAGATTTGTGATGTGTGGATGGTGGAGGAACGTTGTTGCAGAAGACTGAGGATGTGGGGATGCAGGAGTGTGGGGATGTAAGAGGCTCAGGACGGGGGTTCCAGTGTATGATAGGCTCAGATTTGGGGTCAGGTGGTGCAGGAGTGTTATGATGTTGCAGTGAAATGGGGGTTTGGTCCCAATTGGGGGCTTGTTGGCCTGGCTTCATTTTTAAATAAAATATTATGTCAAACTCAAAAGGTTTAGCATTGTCTTTATATGTGAGAGGGGTGAGGAACCTGTTTTGAGTCAAAGGTCACTGACCCACAGAAAAGTCAGTTGGGGCCACACAAGTGAGATGCAAAAAAACAAAAAAAAGCTCCTCCAAAAACCCCCAAGCCTCACTAATGTGGTCCCAAATGTGCTGGTGGGGGTAGGGGACAGAGTACTAGTGGGTGCTGGGGAGAGGGTGCTGCTGGGTGGAAGGATGCTGGCTCAGGTGGCAGGGTGCTGGGGCAAGGTGCTGGGACAGGCAGGTGGCAGGGTGCTGGGGTCAGGGACATGGTCCTGCTGGGCACTAGGGTGACTGGCAGGGTGCTGGGACAAGGAACAGGGTGCTGCTGGGTGCTAGCGTGGATGGCAGGGTGCTGGGGCTGGGGCCAGGGCCAGGGCCAGGGTGGTGCTGAGTCCTGGGGTGTGAGGCAAGGTGCTGGGGCCAGGGCGGTGCTAGGGTGGATGGCAGGGCTGCCAAGGAGCGGGATAGGGATGGGGTGCAGGATCTGGGAGGGAGCTGGGGGGCAGAAGGGGACAAGGTCTGGGAAGGGTGCAGACCAGATAGGTAGGGTGCAGAAGCAGGCTGGATGTAGGGTGTCTGGCTACGAGGGAGAGTGCGAGGAGGGGACTTGGGTAGGAGTTGGACCTCCCTGATCTGGCACCCTCTAGACCTGACTGGTCCCAGATGAGGAATTTTTGGACCAGGGGAGGTCATTTCAGGGCTCCTGGTCCCCCCCTTCCCCACTAGGCTTCTTTGCACCTCTATCCCCTGCAACCAAACTAAGCTGCCCACCCCTGCTGGTTCCCTGCACTTCCCCCAAAACCATCACTCACAATCCAAGGGAGTGCAGCACCAGTTCCCTGCAGCCCCTCACAGCCCAGCTGAGCTGCCCATCTGTTCTGTATGCCCTCCCCCATCCACCTCAGCCCAGCTGAGCCCTGCACTGGTTCCCTGCATGCCTCCCCCACAGCACAGCTGATCCCCGTTTCCCTGAACCTCCTCCAAGCCCCACAAAACTGCTGAGCCAAGAGCTGATTCCCTGTCTCTCCCTCCCCTTGTGTCTAGCCCCGGTTCCCAGCACCTCCCTCCTCCTGCAGTGAAACTGAGCTCTGAACTCCACACACACACACACACACACACCCCAGCCCAGCCCCCCAGACCTCCCCACTCTGCAACCCAGCTGAGCTCAATTTCCCTGCACCTTCCCCCAAACCATGTAGACATGCTGAGCCAGTGCTGATTCCCTGCCCCTGCCTTCCTCCCTCCCCCTGGCTGTGTCTACACTGGCACGATCTTGCGCCAAAGCGGCTGCTCTTGCGCAAAAATGTGCTGCCTGTCTACACTGGCCGTGTGTTCTTGCACAAGTACACTAACGTTCTCATGTATGAAATCAGGGCTTCTTCCACAAGAACTACAATGTTCCCACTCAGGAACAAGCCCTTTTGAGCAACTATTCTTGTGCAAGAGGCCAGTGTAGATAGGCAACACGAATTTCTTGAGCAAGAAAGCCCTATGGCTAAAATGGCCATCGGCACTTTCTTGGACAAGAGAGTGTCTACACTGCCATAGGTGCTCTTGTGCAAAAGCATAGCTCACACATAGAAGAGTGGATGTGTTCTTGCACAAGAAACAACCAGTGTAGACATAGCCTAAGAGTTTCCTCACATGAGCAAAATGAATTTTGTGTTGTGCACCAGTACTGAGTTCATGTGGATTGTTTGGATGTGCCACCCAAGTTAGTAATAAATATTTTTAAACCTCTACCTTTTCCCTCTGCTGCCATGTCAGCTTCCCTGGTGCCTGCTGCCCCCCGACTCCTCACCCTCCTCTGCTGTCCTGACTCCTGCTCTTCTCACTGTCCTCAGCCCTCCTGCAACCTGCCCCCCTCCACCAGCACTTCTCTCCTCCCTGTGCCCACTTCTCCAGTAGCCCCACTCTGATCATGTGAGCTACCCCTCCTCATTCCCTCTTCTAACACCTCCTTCTACACACCTGCCCTGCGTATCTCCTCTGATGGTGGTCCCTCCACTGGGCAGGTTTCTGCCCAGAATCCCCTGGCACCTGCACCTTCTCTTACCCCTGCATCCTCCTGGTGCCTCCCCCTTCCCTCACTTCCCCTGCCCCCTTTGCTCCATTTTTCCCTGATGCCCACCCCTCACCACCCTCTGCCCCCATTCTCCTCATGCCCCTCTGCCCTCTCACACGACTTGCTCCAACCCAGCATTCCTCATGCCCACCCCTTCTTTCAAGTCTTCTCCGAGCACCTCCCCTCACCCCTCTAGCCCCCAATGCTCTTACCCTCTCCCCTCCCAGCATCACCCTGTCCCCCTCCCACTGACACCTCCTCTCCCCTCCTGCCCTTTTCCTCATTGTCTGTGCTTGGCCCCCTGGCAATTGTCTCTCTTCCACCCCTGTCCCTTTGGTGCAGTGGTCCCCAACCACTGGAGGTTGCCAGGCGCCAGGGGGTGTGGCCGTTCGCCCGCCGGGCGCCAGAGGGCGGGGACACTTGCGCACCTGGGGGCAGGCCCCCCCCAAGTGCCGCAAGCCCGGGGCCGGCGCCTCCCCCAAATGCCACGTGCCCGGGGCCGCCCCGCCCCCAGAGCGCGGGCGGCCAATCTGCAGCGCTCCCGGAGCCGGCGCTCATTTTCAGGGAAGGTTGCGCATGGCAGGGACAGGTCCGGGGGAGAGACACTCTGGGGCCGGGCTGGGAGGACTCTCACGCAAGGGGTCGGGACCAGCTTCATGCTGGCTAGCCGGCTCTCTCTCTCTTTTTCAGAGGGGGCGGGGGAGCGCCGGCTCCTCGTGGAACCCCTCGTTGTGCTCCGTGGAACCCCAGGGTTCCGCGGAGCACCAATTGGGAAACACTGGTCTAGCAGCACCTTAAAGACAAACAAAACATGTAAATGGTATCATGAGTTTTGTGGGCACAGCCCACTTCTTCAGAAGTGGGTTGTGCCCACGAAAGCTCATGATACCATCTACATGTACCATCTTTATGGTCATCTACCACTAACCAGCTGTATATGTGCTCAGAGTCTGCCTATGTCTCCTTACTTCAGTTTTATCCCATTATTCCTCTATGTACCTCCTTGTACCTCCTTAGCAAGACCTCTTTCTGAGCTGGGGAATCTCAGAAATTCTGGTTTGTGTGATATTTTTCCCATTTCCCTTCACTACAGTTTGAACCCCCCAAAGCTCAGGATTAAATTTAGCTCAATCTATCACAATTACCTTGGTTTAAATCCCAAGCCATATATCAGCCAGGACTGCCCTAATCCAAAGCTTGTTCCGATTTGAGAGAACCATTTGCTGAGACCAGACTAGGTTTCATGTTTGGTGTAAATCTGAAACCAGGCAATGTTCATCTGGCCTAGGGCCAGATTCATGGCTGGTACAACACCATTGACCTCAGAGTTGTAAGCCCAAGAACAAATCAGACCTTCAGGGTTTATAATTACTCTTCAGATACTTTAGGCAAACTCTGTTTCAACACTAATACCTCCTTTGTTATTACAATTGTTACATAGGATGCAGTACTTCCTTGATTCACAAACTTGGATAGAGGAGATTCCAGATGCCGACACATGCAAAGCCACCATTCGCCGGAAACCTTGTGCTCAACTCCATGATTTTATGAATGAATATGAGATAAAAAAATGCATAGTTTGAAACTTGGTGTCATATAATTTACCCCATATCTGTTACTGCTCCTCTTTCCCTTTTCTGATATGGCCCATGAAGCATTAAAGTTCTAGGAACATGTAACAGAGCCAGTTTTGTTGCTGTGTGTACTTCTGTGAATAATTGGCTGCTCCCTGAATGGGATTTATTAATGGACAGGGATAGTGGTGGTATTATTATTTCAAATGCACAAACCTTTCCTTGAATCAAAGGGTACATCTAGACAGCACCCTTCTGCTGGAATAGCACCAAATTTCAAAATGAGGCACTATTCCGACAAATTCCTTAACCCTTGTGGAATGGGGGAATCAGACAACAAACCGATTCGGGAACTAGCGGGCGCTTTTAAAGATGTGGCATTGCTATTTCAAGATACTTCCGTTATCCTGAAAGAGCAATGCAGTCTAGATGTACCCAAAGACTACAACCTGATCACTACTAGGAAATTAGGCCCACATAACTACAATGCACGGGCTATAAAACATTCACACCTCTAACCAAAGGAGAGACGAAGAAAATTGTTCCTACACAACTGTTGCAGTTGCCATTAATTGCTGTGTTTGTTGTCTGATTCCGGCTTGTACAGCAATAGCTAGAAATGTTTCAGCTGTACCATTGTAGTGTAGACTTTACCTACAGTAGGAAAGGGTAGGAGTAGGCTGAAATAGCTTCAGCTCTCAGAAATGAGGATTTTTTTGCACCTTTGAGAGATGTAGCTGTAACAAATATAAATTCCTAGTGTGAGCTAGGAAGTAGAGCCCTTAGAAATATATAAAATGGATGTTTGTATCAGGATGCCCTGAGAGAGGCACATATCTCTGAAAACAATTAAGGGAGTAGATGATTGACCTATATATACAAAATAAACACATCTTTGGTCAATTAGAAACCTGGTATAGCAATTATGACTTTCTGGATCAGTCAATCAGGGTATCTTAAACATTCAGGCTACGTCTACACTGGCATGATTTTCCGAAAATGCTTTAAACGGAAAACTTTTCCGTTAAAAGCATTTTCGGAAAAGCATGTCTAGATTGGCAGGATGCTTTTCCGCAAAAGCACTTTTTGTGGAAAAGCATCCGTGGCCAATCTAGGCGCGGTTTTCCACAAAAAAGCCCCAATCGCCATTTTCGCGATCGGGGCTTTTTTGCGGAAAACACTACAGTGCTGTTTACACTGGCCCTTTTGCACAAAAGTCTTTCAGAAAAAGACTTTTGCCCGAACGGGAGCAGCATAGTATTTCCGGAAAAGTACTGACGATCTTACATAAGATCGTCAGTGCTTTTCCGGAAATTCAAGCGGCCAGTGTAGACAGCTGGCAAGTTTTTCGGCAAAATCAGATGATTTTGCGGAAAAACTTGCCAGTCTAGACACAGCCATACAGTAAAACTCCAGTGGTCCGGCATCTAGTGGTCCGGCACTCCTGATGGTCCAGCACCAACTGGAACCCAGAAGTGCTGGACAATTGGAGCTGCTCTGCTCCCGGTTTCCCCGATTCAGCCGCTGCTGAAACTGACCAGCGGCTGACTCCGGGAAGCCCGGGGCAGAGCACCCGAGCTGCTCTGCCCCGGGCTTCCCAGAGTCAGCCGCTGGTCAGTTTTAGCAGCAGCTGACTCGGGGAAGTCTGGGGCAGAGCAGCTGGGGTGCTGCCGGGTTGGTCCCGTAGCGCTGAGGGGTGCATCCCCTCCACTCCATCCTAGACTCCTCATAGCCCCCGCCCCCTTCCAATAGTCCAGCATATTTGATATTCCGGCACCCCCTGGGTCCTAAAGGTGCCATATTATCGGAAGTTTACTGTAATAAGGCTTTTCTCTGACTCAGCCAATCAGGAAAAGGGATATTGAGGAATTAGAAGTGAGGGAAGTATTCAGATGAGGGTGATAAGAATGAAATTGGACACAGCAAATTGCTCATAAAGCAAGACAGATAAGAAGGGGAAGTGATGAAAACATAACAAAAAATAGCTGGGTTTGAGGAGATACATTCTGTTCTCACAGGCTCATAACACAAGGGGACAGTCAATGAAATTAAAAATGTGGCCAACTCATCAAAGGAAATACTTTTTCAAATCATTTGTAATTCGACTGTAAAACATACTGCTACACGATATCATTGAGGCCAAAATCACAGTAGCATTAACACACACACAAAAAAGAGTGTTGGCCATTTATATTGTTAACAAGAATATCCAGATGTTTAATCACTAGTGCTAACACAAACTTTAGGAAAGTTTTGAAGCTAATTCTCCTGCTTTAGGGTTTAAGCCAATCTCTAATTAGTAGAGATCAATGTCAGACGTAGGAGGGTGGGAGGACACAATCTCACCCCACAGCTGCTTGCTTCAGAGTTCTCCTATCTTCTGCTGAAGCATGGGGTATAGGCTGCTATCAGAAACAGGAGCTTGGACTAGATGGATCCGGGCAATTCCCATGTTCCTTTCCAATGTACGCTAGCAGCAGTAGCCCTTTGGGGCCAAGTGGGCAGATCTCTCAGCTGTTCTCCAGGGTCACTCCTTTCACTCTTTTTTTTTTAAAGTCAGCTGCTATGGCTGTGAAGGAAAACCTCCAAATGTGATCAAGTGGCAGGTAACTCAAGCTGCGTCCTGATCCAATAGCTCTGCAGTGTGAGTTGCCTTATTAGTGTCAAAGGATGATAACTCATATGCCACTGATGGCATGTAGGAGTGAGATAGGGGTTTAAACTTGGTGATCTCTAAATGTTGGATATAGGCACCTAAGTCTTTTTGTAGATATAATCCCCAGGCTATAGGAGTTACTTACATTAATAGGTGGTTCCAATAATGATCAAAGAATACCTCATTCTTCTCACCATGATGCTTGTGTTTTCAATGGAATTGCTATAGATTTATTCCAGTTTAGGGCCTAGTTACTGTATGTAGAGGCTGTATAGTTTTGTAGAGACAAGCTCCCAATGAGCATGCAAATCACCACATACTTGCTAAACGAGAGACTGTAAAACCAAGTATCATCAAAAGCCAACACCTCTGTTTGAGATTAATCTACATTTTTTTTAAAGTTTCTTCTGTTTTTACCTAGAGATGAGTTTCAGCCACAACAGCTGGCTATCTGAATTTTGACTCCCAGACAAGTTTGGGAGCATTCAGATTCAGTGTTCTGACTTGTGATCATCTCTCTGCAGCTAGCCCTAATCCTGAGGCAGGGTATCACAGTGCACGTTCTACATTAATTCTGATAATTGGCAGGAGTTTGCCTCTCCTGAATCTCTGTAAAACTCCCCACACTAAAGCAGCCAGTGGCAAAGAGCCTTAGTCACGAATTGTTTTTTTCTGATTATTCTTATAAAAACCTTGCAGCACATTCATGGGCAGTGGGAAGACAATGGTGGAATTCTTCTCAGTAGCCAGCGTGGTTAAGGTCTGCAGGTAGCGCAGCTGGAGGGCTGCTGGAGTCTCAGCTAGCACCGTTGAGGCCTGCTTCAATGCTTTGGAAGCATTCATTTCTCCTTCTGCTGCTATGACCTAAAATGCGATAGAAACGGATATGTTGGTGGCAGTGAGGAATAGCCACCCTCCAGCTGCAGCAAAAATCCTACAATGGTGGATTGTCCTTCAAAAGATACACAGGCCATAGAAGCACCACGTTATATCAATGTGAGAAATATTTCTGTGGGTCTCACCTTAGCTCTGGCTTCTCGTGTTGCTTCGGCTTCAGCAGCCATAGCTCTTTGCATCTCCATAGGGATCCTGACATCTTTGATTTCCACACGTGCTACTTTGATTCCCCATCTATCGGTGGCATTGTCAAGGATAGACTTGGGGAGGGTTTTTTTAAAAAAACAAATAATATGAAAATCAATAGTGTGTGACACAAATGACAAAGCACACTAACCACAATGTCTCAGACCTTCAATATGCTCAGAATTCCAAAACAATTGCAAAAAAATGGAAAAAAGAATAAATGGGAGGATATTGGGATCTGCAGCGGGGCTCTTCAGGAGTGTGTGAAATGGCTAAATAACGCAGATAAATTATTAGTTGTGAACTAGTCTCAGATCTGTGAGGGGCTGGAGAGGTGATGATGTGCATGGGCAAAATGTGCTTGTTTTCTAGTATTGGTTCTGCCAGGTCAGCACAGCTTTGGAAGGGCTGGTCAGAATTAAAGCTGTACATGCCCAAACCTACAGACACTGCTGTGAGTAAATTCCTCAAGTGAAGAATTGTTTGAAGGACCCGGTGCAACAATGACAGCTGTTTGAAAAGGGCCATGAGCATCAGGGAACATAAAGAGGTAAGTAGCCTATGTAAAAGAATAGTACTCAACCTTCGTTGCAGATAAGCCACTCAGTCATCCATTGGAGCCACAGAGAACCTTAGTGCAACTGACACATTGAAACCGCACTGTATTATGTGCCAGCCATACCTAAAAGCTGTATGATACATCACAATGCCTAGCACAGTGGGATCTTGGTCCCTGACTAGGGCTCCTAGGCACTACCACAATCAAGAAAATTGACTCTTCCTCCTTACACAACCTCATGACATATCACCTCTCTCATGTGCACATTTTCTTCTGGCTGCTGGCAGAGGGGTGGGAGTGAGCTGTATTTCATTCTCTCTTCTACTCTCTCTTGACTGCCACAGTGACAGTCCTTGGAAAGAGGGGGAGGGGATTTAAACACTTTCCAATTCTGTCCAGTTCAGTTCAATTCAATACATTTTACTGGCATGACATAAGACAGGGCTACTCAACACGCAGCCTGTGGCCCATGGTTCAGATTGGGTTTACGCAGGGCTCAACACACGGCCCACTGGTGGGAGCCAAAACAAAAAAGTAGTCAATATACTGGTCTTCTGTTGATATATGTTTTAGTAGTTAAATTCCTGGACTGTCATTGCTCATTAAAACTGCTGCCATATGGGTGTAAATCGGGCAAATATTGCATTTTATTAATATCAGCAGAACTGACTTAAATGGGGCCAGTGTGTTGTGTAGTCTTGCCTTAATCTTTATATTCATACCTGTCAGTGTGAAAGAAGCTATTTGCATATATATTTGCGTGTATATGCAACCACTATTAAGTTGCAGCCCACAGCATGTGCTGTGAGTATCATTGTGGCCCCCGGGGCTTCTAAAGTTGAGTAGCCCTGACGTAAGAGATCGGTGGTCCCAAACTTTAATCAAGCATTTGCTCATATTTACAAAAGGTGTCATGCCAGACCAACCTGATCTCCTTCTTTGAGAAAGTGGCCACATTCTTTAGAAAAAGGAAATATAGCAGCTCTAATCTACCTGCATTTCTGTCAGGCATTTGATACAGTTTCACATGGGAATATTTTAGTGACATTGGAGAAGAGGGGAATTAATATGAGCACTGAAAGATGGATAAGGAGCTGGTTAAAGGGGAGAGTACAATGGGATATACTGAAAGGTGAACTCTCAGGCTGAAGGGAGGTCAAGTGCCTCTGGATTGGCCAGAGGATCAACATTATTTAATATTTTTATTACTGACCTTGGTACAAAATATAGGAGTGTGAGAATAAAACTTGTGGCTGACTCAAAGTTGGGAGGTATTGCCGATACAAATGAAGACTAGACTATCAAACAAAAAGATGGGAACAGCTTTGCAAATTGGATGAATAGAAATGGGATGAAATTTAATAATTCAAGTGCAAGGCCATGCATTTAGGTACAAAAATATTTGCTATAATATTTGAAATAATCTCCTAGTGTAGATATGGCCTAAGGGTCTAAGATAGAGCATCTGGTGACTATGGATTTCTCCACCATAGTATGGTATTGATAATTTCTAAAGAAGTGGCAGGGAGCCTCATCTCAAGATGTTTTTACGGTCTCATTCATATTTCAAAAAGTTAAGTCCAGAGAGTCCTGTTTACTTAAAAAAAAAGATTAATAGTTTTATCAGATATTCTGAGAATGTATTTTTACAATATTTCTTCCCTATTTTTCAGTAGGCAGTGTATGTAAAAGTTAAAATAAAATACAATAATTGTTAAAAGGCCCCCAATGTTTAAGATGATATTCCATACAATGAGACTCTGTACTCATCAATGGAACATTAGATGTGGATTTACCTGGATATTGTGAGCAATCTCTTCTCGACCAGACAAGATCTGGGACAGGCTTTGGGTGCCTAGAACATTTCTCAAAGTGGTCTGTGCCAGCAGGTTAGTAGCTAGATGGACATTTGTGACATTAGCCACTGCACAGACAGCACTATGGATTTTGTAGTAGACCACTCCATCAACTTGGGTAGTTACCGAATCTTTTGTAAGAATCTATGAAAAACAAACATACAGAGATGGGATAATTATCAAGGAATCACAAATCCCAATGTTATGGAGTCTTCTGTTTCCTGTAGTGAAACAAGAAGCCACTATATTCAAATAAATTAAGAGAAATTGTCCTCAGGGTCATCATCAGGATTTACTACTAAAGCAGCTCTTGGTGCAAAGTATTCAAGTGACTCTCTCTGTTAACAAGTTATCGTTATTCTGAGTGCATTTGTCTTGGAATAATCATTGGTGGTTATCCTGTTTCAGTGTTGTGGATTAGGACCTTGTTTCTTGTCCATGCAGTGCTAACTTAATTTGAGGTACAGCTCTGGCATCTCTAAAAAGTAAAGGATGTGCTTGCTCTCAGTATATAAACATCAATGAAAAATATGGATATTCATGGAATTTAAAATCATAGGAACAAGAAGGTGTGGGGGACAACAGTTAGGTAACACGTTCTTAACTGGTCTGTACGTAAGCACTCCAGGCCACATTCACCAACAGTGAAGGGAGCTATAAATCTCCTATACCCCAATGAACAATTCATCTTGTTGTAGCATAAGTGGTATTTCCACTGCTGTCGTACCCTCAGAATAGGTGTGGGGCATCTTTAGTTTGTAGGCAAGGGCTCCATGGAAACCCTGCCCAAAGAGATTGCAGGGAGGTTGTACCAAGTAAGTATATTCCCAGGCTATTATGGTCAACATCCTTCCTGTACCAACCTACCCAGGTTCTGAATTGGCTCTCTTCATCCCTTTTGTACAACATCTCCCCCTTCCCCTTTCTGCTATATCATCTTCCCTCCATGCCAGCTGGCTTTCCATCGCTGAAGTCCTTGCCTCTCACAGCTATGCTGGGGGTTGGAAGAAACCTCTCTGAAGCTGGTGGGCATAATAGTCCCCCTTCATACAAGCTAAAACTACAAAGCAGTTTCCTGTGTGGAATAGAGAGCTGGATCAATAGGACCCACAAACACAGGCCATATGCTCATGGAGTAGGAGTTGAGCAATGCACACCTCCCCCAAATGTAACAAGTTACAGCGCTGTAAAGTGCCAGTGTAAACGGACTATCAGTGCTGTTAGCTACTCCCCTCATGGAGGTGGTTTTCCTTGAGCACTGGGAGAGCTCTCTCCCAGCACTTGTGTAATGGTCACACTTTCAGTTTACAACAGGGCCACAGCAGCGCTTTAATTTTAGAAGTGTAAACAAAGCCCAAGTCTATAGTGCTACCAAAGACAGAGGCCTTGTCTATACTTACCTGGAATGGAACATTAGGTTGAATTAAGGTTGAAGATACGCAACTCCAGTTACATTATTGCATAGCTGGAGTCGACATGGCTTAATTCAACCTTCAGCACCATCTCCACAGGAGGAGGTCAATGGGAGAAATATGTATTGGCGTCAATGGGGGCGTGCTCAGCATTCAATTTAGTGGGTCTTTCTGGACCCGCTAAATCAAACTCCGAAAGATCGACCACCGCAGTGTCAGTCTTCATGGTAATGAAGACGTGGCTAACATCTGAAACTATTGTAGATTAAATTTCCAGTGTAAAGGATTATTGAGCTGTTGTTACCTCTTGTGGAGGAATGTTACAAGTAATGGTTCTAAGATCAACCCTGGCAAAAACATCTGTGCACGGAAGAACCATGATCAAACCTGGAAAAAAGAAGAAATGTCCAAAGCTGAAACATCTTTAGCTATAGGCTAAACTCTGATTGCATATCAAGCAAACCTCTGAAAACTACTATTCCTATTGTGCAATTAGAATAGTCCTCAGAGAAACAAACAGAGATGTCACAATATAAATGTGAATTCAGTATGGTTCACTATGGAGAATTGGATTGGGAGTTGGGAGAACTCCACTCTGAGATCTGCCATAGGACCTAGGGCAAGTTACTTCCTTTTTCTGTGACTCTGTTTCCCCTGAAGCTTTTTGTTTATTTAAAGCATTAGCTCTTCAGGATGGTAGTTCAGGGGAAACTACATCATTTAGTATGATCCCTCCCCCAATCCCTGAGCCTGCCCACTTTTTAGGCTACATGGCTGTTTTTGAAAGGACAAGAGATAGTTATATGATAAGGGATTCATCCTCCATTCCTATTCCACTGTCTCACTGTACCTTTTCCAATGCACTGTCTTTCATCTGCACTGTGCAAAAGTAATTATTATAACAATGTAGAAAGCATTCTTGATCAATTCCTATTGCACCAGCACATGAAGACCCCAACTATGATGCCAGGTGCTGTGTTAGGTGCTGTACACACATTTTGTAAGAGATTGTCTCCGCCCCAAAGAGGTTACAACTTTAAATGGACAAGACAGATAAAGTGTGAGAAAGGAGGCATTGTTATACCCATTTTACAGATAGCAAACTGAGGTCCAGGGAGATTAAATGACTTGCCCAAGGTCACACAGAATTAGAATTCAGATCTAAGTCTCTCTCCAGTGTGCTAAACTCAAAATCACCTTTCCCCTGCATGTGAACTTTAAGATAAAGCCAGAATTAGATCTCAGGATCTGCTGGCTTCCTTTCCAAATAGCAATATGGAAAAAAACAAGTGGGCAGACAAATGGACAAAGAATCACTTTCTACTTTTTACTGTGCCTTGGACACGTTCCTTGCATTATCCATTCTCTGAACAAGGATTACATGAAATATTTGTTGGTTACAATGGAAACAGAAGAAAACTCCATTTACTCACCCGGGCCCTTTGCTTTTTTAGACACTATCCGTCCCAGCCGAAATATGACAGCACGCTCATATTCTCTGATAACCTACGAAAATATATTTAAAATAGAATGTAACACTAATGTTACCCACACTCCTGCTGGGTGTGATTCACTGTCCCATGTAGTGGCAGTTATACCACTTACCAAGAGAAAAAATTAGTTTGTTCTACAGCCAGAGCTGAGCTCCAGATAACTTTAACTCAAGTGATTGAGATGCATGCACAAAACTCCAGAGGTTCCAGGTTTGGTTCTGCCTACTGGTGTTATGCTAAAATCACCCCCTCCCTGACTTTATGTCCTTCAAACCACATTGAATTATCAAAATTAATGCATTTTTTGTCTTGTTCTCCCCTCTTCCTGTCCCTTGCTGTGGAATGTCAGGCCTCAATCCTGACATACTTATGCATGTGATTATCTTTATGTATTTGAGTAGCTCCATTGATTTAATTGGGACTACTCACATCTCGTACTTCAAGTTCCTTGTGTGCATGAGGGCTTGCAGTCTTGGTCTTAGATTGTAAAATCATTAGGCTGCATATAGACTGGCATGATTTTGTGGAAATAATTTAACGGAAAAGTTTTTCCGTTAAAAGTATTTCCGCAAAAGAGCGTCTAGATTGGCATGGATGCTTTTGCACAAAAAGTGCTTTTGCGCAAAAGCATCCGTGCCCAATCTAGACACGCTTTTGTGCAAGAAAGCTCCAATGGCCATTTTAGCCATCAGGCTTTCTTGTGCAAAAAATTAAGATGCCTGTCTACACTGGCCCTCTTGCGCAAGTATTCTTGCACAAGAGGGCTTACTCCTGAGCGGAAGCGTCAAAGTATTTGCGCAAGAAGCACTGAATTCTTACATTAGAACGTCAGTGCTCTTGCGCAAATTCAAGCAGCCAGTGTAGACAGCTGGCAAGTTTTTGCACAAAAGCAACTGCTTTTGCGCAAAATCTTGCCAGTCTAGATGCACTCATTATGTCGGGGTCACCAGTGTCGTACCTTGGTGTCTTGTACCTCGGTACCTGCAGTGGTCTGGACTGTCAGTGTCAGTGTTGTCTGGTTAGAGTCATCCTGGCGCGCTCCTGACAGGACCTCTACTCCGTCGGTGATGATAAACTTTCGGCTGCATGCGTAACAATCGGTACTTCCTTTATCTAGAGTGTTAGACCCCGTGCACTTGGGTCAACACAGGAGATCTCTGAGAGGCCCCGGAAACGACAGATGCAGGCAAGGTTTGAAATCAATCGAGCAGGTTTATTGTCAAATGCGAAGCTCTACCAGTCGGTAACAGAGATCGGTACAATGTTACACCACTGGGCACTATGGCCCGTGTTGACAAGGTACCAACACTGGGCAGGCCTATTGCCATATAACAGATATTAACAGCAGTTAGTCAAAGTTAAGCTACTATGCATTCTGTAAGTTTAGGCAATAACACCTGCCATTCAGGCGCCTAATGTGCCCCCCCGCCCCCTAAGGTCGGCCAGAGAGCACCTTTTGCAGGGTCCTTTTATAGACAGGTACAAACAACTTACGTCATTTCTTTACATACCAGGTTACCACCCTCTGTTGCCTAGTTACCACCCCTCACCGTACGGAAGGGGGGCCTACTTACTATCCTTCATGCTGTCAATCTCGACCCGGTCCTGAACCTAGATCGGTATGTGCATTAGTTTTTAGGGAGTCTTTGTACCAAGACATTCCTTAAGATGTTCCATTACTCCCCTTTGGCTTACAGTCTGTACCCAGTGCCTCTCTGTGTCCTTCCATGCTTCACCTAACGTACACAATTACACAGTTGTCAGTAGGGCCTCTTTCTTGGCTCCTGTTACTGAACGAAAGTCTTGCTCACTAGATTGCAGGCCTATTGCTGTTTTCATATTACAGGCCTCTATTTAGGCCTGCTGTCTCCATGCTACTGACCCTCAACTTACTACAGGCTGTAGACCTGAATTTGTATTTGTCTGTACAAACACTGATGTTTTTTTCCTCAGTCTCTCTTTACAGCACCTCAGAAACATCTATTAATTTATTCTCACAGCATCCCTGTGAAGTAGTATCCCAGTCTGAGCGCTGTAGGCACAGAGAATATAGGTAAACTTAGCCAAGGTTATACAGGAAACCTGTGGAGGAACACGGACCAGAACGCAGAACCCTTGCATCCCAATCTTGCACCTTGACTACAAAAACAATACTTTTCCCCATAACATGGGGTACAAAGGGCTTTTTGCCCTGGTGAAATACATAATACTAAGAGACCATTCGCTCAGTGTTCCAGTTCCCATCAGCTTACCTTTAAGCACATCCAGATGGAGAAAGGAAAGGTTATAAGCACCAACAGGAATGAAAGTGAAACCAGGATCCAGCCGAAGGCCCCGATTCCAGCCTTCTTATCTGCTAAAGTAAAACAAAAAGACAGGAACCATTGCCACTTGCCTGGTCAATCTGCTGAGTTTATAATAAAAGATCTGGAACAAAAAAAAGAAGCTTCATAGACGCATAGACTTTAAGGTCAGAAGGGACCATTATGATCATCTAGTCTGACCCCCTGCACAGTGCAGGCCACAGAATCTCACCTCCCCCCCCCCCCAAATAATCCTCTCACCTATATCTCAGGGTATGTCTACACTACCCTCCTAGTTCAAACTAGGAGGGTAATGTAGGCATACCGCACTTGCAAATGAAGCCCGGGATTTGAATTTCCCGGGCTTCATTTGCATAAGCCGGGCGCCACCATTTTTAAATCCCATCTCATTCGAACCCCGTGCCGTGCGGCTACACGCGGCACGGACTAGGTAGTTCAGACTAGGCTTCCTAGTCCGAACTACCGTTACTCCTTGTGGAATGAGGAGTAACAGTAGTTCAGACTAGGAAGCCTAGTCCGAACTACCTAGTCCGTGCCACGTGTAGTCGCACGGCACGGGGTTCGAACGAGTCAGGATTTTAAAATGGCGGCACCCGTCTTATGCAAATGAAGCCCGGGAAATTCAAATCCCGGGCTTCATTTGCAAGTGCGGTATGACTACATTACCCTCCTAGTTCGAACTAGGAGGATAGTGTAGACATACCCTCCGATATTGAAACTTTCAGATAGTTTGAAGACCCCAAGATGCAGAGAATCCTCCAGCTGTGATCTGTACCCCATGCTACAGAGGAAGGTGAAAAACCTCCAGGGCCTCTGCCAATCTACCCTGGAGGAAAATTCCTTCCCAACCCCAAATATGGCGATCAGCTAAACCCTGAGCATGTGGGCAAGACTCACCAGCTAGACACCCAGAAAGTTCTCTATAGTAACTCTTATTATCCCTCCATTGACCTATTTCCCACTGATAATGAATGGTCAATTAGTTACCAAGATCATGTTATCTCATCAAACCATCCCCTTCATAAACTCGGCAGCTACGTCTACACTGGCCCCTTTTCCGGAAGGGGCATGTTAATTTCAACTATCGTAGTAGGGAAATCCACGGGGGATTTAAATATCCCCCGCGGCATTTAAATAAAAATGTCCGCCGCTTTTTTCCGGCTTTTAGAAAAGCCGGAAAAAAGCGTCTACACTGGCCCCGATCCTCTGGAAAAAGCGCCCTTCAAAGTAGGAATAAGAGCCTCCGGAAAAGGGCGCTTTTTCCGGAGGATCGGGGCCAGTGTAGACGCTCTTTTCCGGCTTTTCTAAAAGCCGGAAAAAAGCGGCGGACATTTTTATTTAAATGCCGCGGGGGATATTTAAATCCCCCGCGGATTTCCCTACTACGATAGTTGAAATTAACATGCCCCTTCCGGAAAAGGGGCCAGTGTAGACGAGCCCATCTAGTTTAATCTTGAAGCCAGATAGATCTTTTGCCCCCACTATTTCCCTTGGAAGGCTGTTCCAGAACTTCACTCCTCTAATGGTTAGAAACATTCGTCTAATCTCAAATCTAAACTTCCTACTAGCCAGCTTATATCCATTTGTTCTTGTGTCCACATTGGTATTAAGCTTAAATAATTCCTCTCCCTCCCTGGTATTTATCCCTCTAATATATTTAAAGAGTGCAATCATGTCCCCCCTCAGCCTTCTTTTGGTTAAGGTAAACAAGCCAAGCTCCTTGAGTCTCCTTTCATAAGACAGGTTTTCCATTCCTCGGATCATCCTAGTGGCCCTTCTTTGTACCTGTTCCAGTTTGAATTCATCCTTCTTGAACATGGGAGACCAGAACTGCACACAGTATTCCAGATGGGGTCTCACCAATGTCTTGTATAATGGCATTAACACCTCCTTATCCCTACTGGAAATACCTCGCCTATTACATCCCAAGACCATATTAGCCTTTTTCATGGCCATGTCACAATGGCGGCTCATAGTCATCCTATAATCAACCAGGACTCCGAGGTCCTTCTTTTCCTCCATTACTTCCAACTGATGTGTCCCCAGCTTATAACTAAAATTCTTGTTATTAATCCCTAAATGCATAACCTTACACTTCTCACTATTAAATTTCATCCTATTGCTATCACTCCAATTTACAAGGTCATCCAGGTCTTCCAGTATGATATTCCGATCCTTTTCTGAATTGGCAATACCTCCCAACTTTGTCATCTGCAGATTTTATCAGGACACTTTCACTTTTGGTGCCAAGGTCAGCAATAAAAAGATTAAACAAAATTGGCCCTAAAACTGATCCCTGAGGAACTCCGCTAGTAGCCTTCCTCCAATCTGACAGTTCACCTTTCAGTATGACCCGCTCTAGTCTCCCCTTTAACCAGTTGCTTATCCACCTCTCAACTTTCATATTAATCCCTATCTTTTCCAATTTAACCAATAATTCCCGATGTGGAACTGTATCAAATGCCTTACTAAAGTCGAGGTAGATTAGATCCACTGCATTTCCTTTATCTAAAAAATCTGTTACTTTCTCAAAAAAGGAGATCAGGTTGGTTTGGCACGATCTACCTTTTGTAAAACCATGTTGTAATTTGTCCCAATTGCCATTAGCCTCAATGTCTCTAACTACTTTCTCCTTCAAAATTTTTTCCAAGATCTTGTATACTACAGATGTCAAACTAATAGGCCTATAGTTACCTGGGTCGCTTTTTTTCCCTTTCTTAAAAATAGGAACTATATTAGCAATTCTCCAGTCAAATGGTACAACCCCTGAGTTTAGAGATTTATTAAAAAATTTTGCTAACGGACTTGCAATTTCATGTGCCAGTTCCTTTAATATTCTTGGATGAAGATTATCTGGGCCCCCCAATTTACTCCCATTAAGCTGTTCAAGTTTCAGAAGGGTAGCTGAGTTAGTCTGTAACAGGAAAAACTTAAAAAACAACAAATAGTCTGGTAGCACCTTAGTCTAGTCTTTTTTTCCAATTGCTTTTCCGGAAGAGGCTTTTCCAACATGTAGATGAGGCCAAATGGTGGAAAAAGCCTCTTGTTTTGGAGGAGCCCTTATTCCCCATAGAAGGAGCTATACAGGGCTCCCCAAGGCTATGTCTAGACTACATCCCTCTTTCGAAAGAGGGATGTAAATTAGACATATCAAAATTGCAAATGAAGCCAGGATTTGAATTTCCCACGCTTCATTTGCATAATCGTGTCATGGCGTTTTTTTAAAAAACGCTATTTTGAAAAGCCTTTTTTGAAAGATCCTGTACTCCTCAAAAAACGAGATTTACAGGATCTTTAAAAAAAGGCTTTTCTTTTTGAAAGAACTGTCTAGACCGCGGTTTCACTTTTGAAATAGCGTTTTTCAAAAAAAGCCGTGGCACGATTATGCAAATGAAGCGTGGGAAATTCAAATCCTGGCTTAATTTGCAAGTTTGATATGTCTAATTTACACCCCTCTTTTGAAAGAGGGATATAGTTTAGACATATCCCAAAAGAGCATCTCTGCTCTTCCACGAAAAAAAGCAGAAGAACAAACGCATTCTCTAAATGCAGCAGAGTTTTTCCGGCATACTTCTGGCATCCCGAAAAACCCTCGCAATGTAGCCATAGCCTGGGAGAGCGGAGATAAGCAGGGGAAGGGATACTAAGGAGCAGAGCTACAAAGAGGAAAAGCCAGAGTGCTCCCCACCACCACCCCGGAAGGGTGACAAATCCAACATAGTCACATACAAAAGGGGCATTTGGGGCATAAGCAGTAGGAACCAGGGTAAGAGAAGTGGAGGGAGCCACTGAAGGGGAAGAACAGCTGCAGGAACCAATTTTTCAGTGAGGAGTGTGGCCATTATACATTTTTGTGGGCATTCAAGTGAGCAACAAAAGCTGAATGCTACTGCGTCGTCTGCCCAAGTGTGTCATTCCTCACCACTGCTTGGAGAGGAAGAGAGAGAAGGTTTCATCACCCTAACACAGGATACACAGGAGGCCTGCTCCGAGGCAGAGTGTAGAGGCTTTTCCAAACAAACTGCTCCAGCCCTGCTCCCACCCTGGGCTTAGCACAATCTGTGGTTGGAGCCTGCTCTTCATACCTAAACCCCTGTACTCCTACACCAGAATTAAGGTCTTCCCTGCTCACATGCTCTGCTTGGGATCCAAACTTTGCCTCATGGGAAAGGCTTCTCCTTGTATAACTTATACAGACTGGCTGCCGGCCCTGTTCCCGGGGACTATAGAATAGTCGACTAACCAATAAGCATTCATGAGCTTACTCAACTGTTTGATTAATGGATATTTAACATCCCTAGCAGAGGTTCATACATTAAACTATAGAGGTCCCAGGTTTGATTCTGATTATATTCAACTGGGGTCTATTGATAAAACCCCATTTTAAACTTTGAGCTGCCTAAGTTCCATTTAAAATTAGGTGTTATCTGTTATCTCATTTAAACGTGTGAATATGGAGGCATATGAATGTGTGGCAATGGGATCCGTCCCAGACTCTAGTCTGTCTCAGTAGCCAGCTGCCAGCATCACCTTAATGGCCAAAGAACAATGGGAGAGAGCCCTGCAAAAGAACCCACCCAAGAAAGAGACAAAAATCCCATCAAGAAAAGTCACATCTGCTGTTAACTGGTGCCTCATTGTCATACAGTGCCCTGTGGCATGGAACAGGACAGGCTCTGTGGACTAAACCATATAAAAAGATTGGTGCAAAACTAGAAGCACCGGTGCACACCGACACAACCCAGCTCCCCTCTTTGTATCTAAACCACCTGGCCAGTGGACTAGAATGAGCAACTGAGGCTGGCAATTATATCCCATCTTTAGAAATGTGTGTATGAGGGTGGATGGTTTTAGTAGCTAGGGACAGTAAGGCTGTGTCTACACTGCACCCCTTTTCCAGAAAAGGGATGCAGATGAGACAAGTCGGAATTGCAAATGAAGCGGGGGATTTAAATATCCCCCGCTTCATTTGTATAAACATGGTTGCTGCTTTTTTCCGGCTCGGAGCTTTGCCGGAGAAAAGCGCCAGTCTAGACGGGATCTTTCGGAAAATAAAATCAGGAATAAGGGATCTTCCAGAAAAGCCCCGAGTGCAATGGAAAGCCTGGAGAGAATGGAGCTAGTAAATAGTTCCAATCCATATTGGGCCACTGACTGAAAGCTGTTACCTGTTAAGTTGCTTGGCTTAGGTGGAATGAGTCCTATACTTAGGATCCTTCATTACAAAACCACATGTTTAACTGGCACCATTTGGTACCCTCATAGCTAGTTTTAGCAGAGGAGGCTAAGGATTGTACGAGTATGGACTCTGAATTAGCCTATCCCCTACAGGTGACTGTCCGCAGATAATGGCTGAGGCACATGGGCAGGTAAGCTGGGATTAATGCTGTCCATGGAGATGGCGGAATCCACAGCTAGCAACCTGAGTCCTGTGACACACACTTAACTCTCTCCAATATACTCACATTCATTGGGGTATTTTTCCAATAAGAATGGAAGGAACACTTACCAACTAGAGTCTCCTTACTCTCCTTCCCAGGGGAGTCTCTCCCAGAATCCATCTCATTATAGAGAAATCCTTGTTACCTCACAGGCCGGAATAAAGATACCCCCTCAAATGGAAAAAGCAGAGTGGCAGCAGAACAAGCTTTCACCTGTGACAGTGTCCCCACGGGATTAGTTACCCAGGTGAGGGAGGAATGTTTACAATAACAAAGTCTGATGGGCCGTTTCTCTCTGGAGTAACTCCCCTGGTTTCAATGACTGCACTCCAGGCTGACTGTGGCCCAGCACATTTTGTTGATGCAGAATTGTCTCCGGGAATGATTGCCACACACCTCAGCAATGAATAGCACAATTTTACAGCCATGTCAGTCGACAAAGCTGAACTGTAAACTTTCTAGGACAAGGATTCTTTCTTAATCTGCACCTTTACTGTATCCAGTGTAACATGGCCCCAATTTTGTTTAGGTGCAATACAAATAATAATGTAAGGATGTAAGTGAACATCCAAGGAGCATAGTGAGTGAATCCTCCTTCTCCTCTTCTAGGCGTATAAGTGACACCTTAACAATTAATTATTATTAACAATAATAATGCTAATAATAATAATAATAAACAACTTTTATAGTGTACTAAGACCTAGAGGCTAAACAAGTTGAAGTCTTATTGTGCTGAACACTGTATAAACATATGGAAACCTGTTCAGTCTTTAATTCCTTCCATTGCCCGGGAATTATATGCTTCAGAGAGTATTTTGCTACACTTCCTGAAACTCTTTGATTTAGAGCTAATATGAAAGTGGCTGTAATTAGAGTGAAAATAAGACAAAACCATTTGAGAAAAGTAGGAGTGTAAGCCGATGTCAGCCCCTTCTATAGGCACAGGATAAAATGTCATTGCATGTTTTTTTCACTCTCTCATTTAGTGCATTAAATGTATTTTATTATTCATCTTCTGCATCACAATTTAATTCTCCATCTATATCCATTACTTCCTTATTGTTGCCATTACATTGAATTACATTTGCATAATGCTTGTTACAGCCCAGGCTGTGTTCTCTCCATGAATGGGCACCAGGCTGCTATATTACACCCACCCACTGGATGCAGTGGACTTCCAAGCTCACTGGGTTTGCACAGCATGCAAGCACCATCTCTGGATCTGGGCTCTCAGGCACACTTCAGAGGAGCAGACTCACTGTTGGACACACTGTCCTTCCGGGATGGGATCCCACAGTCCAGCTGCCTTGGCCCCCAACCAATACCGACACTCCAAGTCTCCACCTCTGTTTATACGTGCAGCCCTCAGAACTCACTTTGTGGGCACTGTAGGGGTGAGTTCAACTCTTTGAGAATGTGTGACAGATAAAGCTTTGCCTACATTGTTAGCTTCATGGGGCAGAGCCTGTCTCTCAAATATATTTGTACAGTGCCCGGCACAATATGGCCTTGGCCCATGAGAGGCTCTCCTAAGCACTATGGTATCACTCATAATAATATTCCTAGACAGCACAGAGGGTATCAAAAATACAGCTATACCCTGCTCCTCAGTCTATGCTCACCCCTTCTGTGAATGCTTTATCCTCTGAACTGTCATTCATGTTAAAATTCGACACTTTCCAAAAAGGACTCAACAAACATTTGAACTATCTCACCCATTACCAAGATAGTTTCCCCAATTATCACCTCTAATACCATTAACTCACAAACATCCCACTCTCCCTACCTCTAATATCATCAATTCACACTTACCTTCCTTCCTTCCCCCCCACCCTGCATCCCCCTCCTGTTCTGCAATGTGATTTGTCCTTTTCATATTTGTTCATTTTTTTTAATTGTATCCTTTGGTATATATGGTTGTGACTATTTTCTTCCACTATTTGATCTGAGGAAGTGGGTCTGGCCCACGAAAGCTCATCATCTAATAAACCATCTTGTTAGTCTTTAAAGTGCTACATTGTCCTGCATTTTGCTTCAGCTACACCAGACAAACACGGCTACATTTCTATCACTATTGGCCCAGTCCGTGTGAGAGGCAGGTAGCGCCCTCTTCCTCCTGCAGTCCATGAGTTTGCTGGCAATTACGCAGCTGGTGTATGAGGGGAAAAAGCGCATCTGGGGCAGAGCCTAATCGTAAATAAAGGTCCAGCTCCCCTTTGTCAGTTGAGTCACTGTGATGGAGGGAAGGGTTACTACCCTTTTCTGGACATCCCAGCAGTTAGTTCACTAAATTTCCCATAAGGCAGAGGTAGGCAAAAGCCTCTCAATTGGCTGAATCCGGCCCGCCTTGGGCTTTGATTTAGCCCGTGAGGCACTTACAGGCCCCGCTGGGGGAGGAGGAAAGGAGCTCAGCCCCGTCCCTCCACCCCCACCTCCACCCCCCCACGCTGCTGCTGGAGAGGAGGCAGCGCTGGGGCTGAGGCTTCTCAAAAGGGCCGGGCCAAGAGGCACTGCTACCGCAGCCACGTGGCCTAGGGCCAGCCCCTGAGGTGCTGCTTCTTTAGCCACGTGGTCTGGGGCTAGCTCCAGGGGCTGGGGGTGGCCCCAGTCTGCATGGCCACAGTAGCAGCGCCTTTGGGGCCATCACGTGGCCACGGCAGCAGTGCCTCTGGGGCTGGCCCCAGGCTGCGGCGCCTCTGGCGTCTGGAGCAGCATGGGGCCGCATGACTGCAGTGCCTTCAGGACCAGCCCCAAGCTATGTGGCTGAAGCAGCAGCACCTCTGAGCAGCCTGTGGCTGTAGCCCCAAGCTGCGTAGCCATGACAGAGGCGCCTCCAGGCTCCAAGGCGGCTTGTGGTCACGGTGCTTTGGGGCCAGCCACATGTCTGTGGCAGTGGCACCTCTGGACTCCAGGGAGGCCTGTGGCTGCAGTGCCTTGGGGCCAGGACCGGATCATGTGGACACAGCAGCAGTGTCTCTGGCCTCCGGGACCACATGGCCACAGCAGTGGGGCCTCCTTCCAGGGCAGCCAGGACAGCATGGCTGTGGCCAATGCTGCAAGGGAGCATGAACCCAGGTAAAGCTCCCCATCATGCCCAGACTCCCCACCCCAATCCTGTCACTTCCTCCCCCCCCCAAGACCCAGCACCCCCAGCTTGCTCTGACACCCTCCCTTGTTCTTATACCCCCTCTCCTGTCCACACACTGCACCCTCCCTTGTTCCTGCTCCCTCCACCTGGCCAGACACCCTACTCCCAGCCTGCTTCTGCACCCCAGCTCCCCCCCAGATCCTGCACCCCATCCCTATCCTACTTGCTGGCAGCCGTGTCTCATTCACTGTACCCTTCATTTTTGTCCCTACCCCAGAGCCTATGGAGGTCCATAAAAGCCACTAACTCCAGAACCGCAGAAAAGTTAATCTGGTCTATGGGAAACTCTGAACCTTAGTTTCCCCCTTTCCTTCCCCTCACCCCATGAGGGTGGGGCACCAAACGAGTGAGGTGTCTCAGGTGGGGCCACATCAGTGAGGGCTGAGGGTTTTTGGAGGAGTTTTTTTTTCTTCTCACTTGTGTGGTCCCCAACTGATTTTTTGTGGGCCAGTGTTTCTAGATCCAAAAAGGATTCCCCACCTTTCCATAAATAAAGAAAACATGGAAACCTTTTGTGTTGGACATAATATTTTACTTTATTTAAAAACACTTAATTTGTTTCATAATTTAAATTAAACTGTTCTTACTAGCGGCAGCTGGTTCAGCAAATAAGGTCACTGTACCTAGCAGGGTAGTTCTCAACCCCACCCCGCCCATGGCCACTTCCAAAATTTGTGAAGTGGCTCCCCCTTCCAAAATTATTGCCGCCCCCCCTCCCCCCCGATAAACTTGAGACTGTAGGTCCTAAAGAGTCTCCAATTTGTGTTGATAGGGAGCCAGAAGCGCCAATGAAAAAAGTGTGTGAGTTTTGAATTAAAAAGCAGGACCTTCCTGCTGCAGTGTTTGTGTGACCAGCGCCAGACTGGGAGGCATGAGTTAAGCCAGGAAAAAGGCATGGAATTTCCAGTGATATTCATGCCTAAGGAAGGACTAAACCTTGGAACAACAGATACATGAGTACAACCAGAAATGTTTAGTTAGGTGTGATCAGGTTATTTTCTTCATTTCTGAGCTTGTTGGACTCCTCTGTACTGCGCCATGTTTCTTCCCCCATACACTGTAACTTTTTAACTGAATCCCAGGGAAGCAATTCTCTGTTTTTAATCTTGCCTTTTTCAGTTGCTCTGTAACACCTAGCAACCAAATAGTGCTTTACCATGTGTGTCTTTGTTTTAATGACCGTTTTAAGATTATGATCTGGTTCCTGTGGCCTAGAAGGCAGGAGGTTCTGTGTGCACCTGCCTAAAACTGCCAGGTTGGCTATTCAAAATTACAGTTTGTTTTCAAGCTTTCTCCTGAGGGAGGGTTAAAGAGCTTGAGAGCACCCCACAAGAAGAAATTACCAAGTGCTTCTTCCTGGGCTTTCAAAGGGCTTTTTGCTGTTGGGTAGTGGCAGTGTACCACCCAATGTCAGGGAGTCTGTGACCGTAGGAAGTTTTTAAGCAAAAGCCTTTAGCAGATGTGTATTTTAAAGTCTCTTGCTAGCCCCCACCCTCTGTGCTTGAAGAAGCAGAGTGAGGAATAGCCTGGACAGTCACTTTCTTCATAGCCCTAGATGGGGGTATCACAACCATGGCAAAAGTGCCCCCTCCTGGACGCTCACCAGGCTGTGAGTTTGGACCCATAAACTGGGACCCCATGTGCTTTTAAGCTCCTTTTGGTTCCCAAATAGGCACTAGTTAGGCTCTGGCTCCAGCCTTTCCGGCACATTTCCTGTGCACAGATTCTTTATCTGGTACTCATTCTGAAAGGACTAACAGGCTGCGTCTAGACCGGCATGATTTTGCGGAAATACTTTTAACAGAAAAGTTTTTCCGTTAAAGTATTTCTGCAAAAGAGTGTCTAGATTGGCACGGATGCTTTTGCGCAAAAGCATCCGTGCCCAGTATTGACGCACTTTTGCGCAAGAAAGCTCCGATGGCCATTTTAGCCATTGGGCTTTCTTGCACAAAAAATTAAGGTGCCTGTCTACACTGGCCCTCTTGCGCAAGTATTCTTGTGCAAGAGGGCTTATCCCTGAGTGGGAGCGTCAAAGTATTTGTGCAAGAAATACTGAATTCTTACATTAGAACATCAGTGCTCTTGCTCAAATTCAAGCTGCCAGTGTAGACAGCTGACATCTATACTGCAGCTGCTTTTGCGCAAAATCTTGCCAGTCTAGATGCACCCACAGTGTATCCTCTAATCTCCTCTGCAACTCAAGCACACTCTTTCCGTGGGAGCACACTAGTTTATAGTTCACCTCTTCTGGGTCAAATGATGGGTGAAGCAAACAGACACAGACTTTGCAGAAAAATGTATAAAACTAGTCACTCGGCATCCTGAATCCTCAGTGCTTGAATGTTCTTTGGATTCAGTTCAGTGTGACTTCAGGGCTCTGGTCCTCTTTGCTGGACTTCACTCTTCCAGCACAGGCCTTCTCCTCCACAGCAGGGAGACTTGACTCCTTGCAATCAGTGTTCAAAAAGTTTTCTTTGTTCAGGGCTCCTTCCTCTCTAAGTTTCCAAGAGTGACTTCTCAGCCATTAGCCTTAGCTAAAGAATAAAGCTGATCGAATGCAGGTAATTACTGCAGTGGTTCATGTCTAGGCTATGTGTCCTGTCAGAGTCCTCACCTGGAATGCTTCCACCAACTTCAGAGTGTGGGCATTGTAGGGCACTCACAACTGGAACGGCCCTCATCCCCTACAGCCCACAGCCTTAGCTCTCTGCAGACAAGCTGGTGAAAACTGCTTTCATCTGGGGTGTAGCATGGCCCTGGTTCTGTTCAGGCAAGATCTAGTCTGCTGTAAATGGTTTATTCAAAGACAGATACTCAGGTGCCTTGTCCAAGCTCCTTAACACAAGAGGAGTGAGGCATGGTGCCAGTAAAGGTGATCAACATAACCTCACAGACATCATAATCCCACACAGAGCTCATAAATTGCACAATGACAGACTCCCAAGACCATTACAGCCCTGGAAACAAACTGGGAGAACCAGCTTGCTTTATCCTTGTCCTCCCACCCACACCCACTTTTTTTTTAAGCAACCTCCTTGTTCTCATAGATGAAATTTATTAAAAGTTGATGGCACCTCCTGAAAGACATTTCAGATTCACTGTCATGGTCTGGTCTTACCAAGACATAGCCGTTCTAACCTATACTGAAAAATACAGTCATTAAGGCTACGTCTAGACTACACACTTTTTTCAAAAGAGGCTTTTTCAAAAGATACTTTTGGAAAAGCCTCTTTCAAAAAAAAGGTATCTAGACTACAATCAGTACTTTCGAAAAAGCAAGAAGTCTGGATGTTCTCTTTCGAAAAAGCACAGTTTGCATTACATAGCACCTTTTTTCAAAAGAGCACTTTCGAAAAAAGGCATTCTTCCTCATAAAACGAGGTTTTCCACGGTCAAAAAAACTGCTGCGTTCTTTCAATTTACTTTCGAAAGAACGCGGCAGCAGTCTAGACACAGGGGAAGTTTTTTCGAAAAAACCCTATAGTCTAGACACACCCAGAGAAAGAGTTCATAAAAATCAAACTGGACTTCATAAGTTTACAAAGATTCCCCATGTGGTGAGAATACTCATTTATACCTATTTGCTGCATCTGTTGTTATCCAGCAGAGAACATATTCAGTTGAAAATAAGAGACAAATTTTAGAATGACAACTTTATTGCCAACTTTAGGAGCTCAAAAATGATCCATCGGACCCTTCAAAAATTAGGAAAAGTGACTCAAAAAATCAGGAGATATAAAATAATAAAGATTACATTGTGTTTTTTGGTCTGGCTTTTGAGCTTGAACATCCCCTGCCCATTGTGTGAGAGACAAGGTGGTAATAGCTTTTATTGGACCAATATCTGAGAAAAGCTATTACCTCACCCACCTTTTCTTGCTGATATCCCAGATAAATATAGTTACAAATACAATGCATGCAGATCTTGTGTTGTTCACGCTCCCAAATGTATTGAGCAATGTGATATTGGTCCCTGAGCCAGGAGCTCTCACCCCCACCTACTTCTTTCCCTGTCCTGCAAATAATCCTGTCCTTCCAGTTTCCCCTATCTGTGCAACCCACACAGCTCCAACTTCACTTCCACCCCTCTCAGGGCTTCTCATCCCTGTCCTGGCCTCATAGAGATTGAGGAAAGAGTAGTGCCACTGTGAGCTGCCAGACTCTTTAGCCCCTTAGGCTATGTCTATGCTTGCGGCTTGTTGCGTGAGAAATATGCAAATGAGGCTAAGCGTGGAATATCGCCGAGTCTCATTTGCATACCTAATGAGACACCATTTTTGCAGAAGAGGCTCTTGCGCCAGAAGGAGCTGTCTACACTGCCCCTTCTTGCACAAGAAAACCCCTCTTGCGCAATGCTGTTATTCCTGAAAATAATAGGCGTAGCGGCATTGCTCAAGAGGGGTTTTCTTGTGCAAGAAGAGGCAGTGTAGACAGCTCCTTCTGGTGCAAGAGTCTCTTCTGCAAAAATGGCGGTTTATTAGATATGCAAATGAGGCTCGGCGATATTCCACGCTTAGCCTCATTTGCATACTTCTCACGCAAGAAGCCGCGAGTGTAGACATAGCCTTAGTGTTGCCACTCAGGAATTTGTGACCAATGGGGCTACTTTTGAAAGGCAACAAGCAACTTGTTGGGCTATACCTATGTAATCCCCCCCGTTCGGTAGCCCAGTGTGAGGTTATTCAGCATAGGGGAAGGCTTGTGGGAAGCTAAGCCTGAGGCTGGTTGGTGTGCTCTGCATTGTGTATTGTGTGTGTGTGCACCTCAGACCAGACCCACTCAGATAAACCACCTGGAGCAGGCTTTATTCTGTAAAAAACAAAGCAGGATCACAGTTCAGCAGCCCCTCCTCTCAGCATGCAGCCTGTGCGCTGCTTCTAGCACAGTCCCTGCTGAGACCCTCCCGGGGGCAGAGGTTACAGCACACAACCCAGCCCCCTTACAACATGTTCCAACCCCCACAGTAACTAAACCCCACAATTACCAAGTCCAGGTTCTCCCTTTGTGTCACTTAAACTCCTCTTAGGGGGCTCTATAGCCCTTCCTGGTCCTACCTGTAAAAAAACATAGAACAGGATCACAGTTCAGCAGCCTTTTTTCTGTGCATGCAGCCTATGTGCTGCTTCTAGCACAGTCCCTGCTGGGGGCAGAGGGAACATCCTGGCAGGAACCAGGAAGTTCTCCCAACATGATGCAGTTTGTAGTCCACAACTTGTAGTTCTCGGACTGCTGCTGAAACACACTGGACCTTGGGCTACACTTATAAATTCCTTTCTTGGGGCAAAAATTGGGCAATTTAACTTAATGCCCTGCTGCTCCCCAGTTCCAACTCTTTAGTGCCACTTGGTGGCTTTCATCCAGGTGCATGTACAGCTGGACCAAATCTGCCTCTTCCCCAGCCAGCAGAAGCCCTGCAGAGCATGCTCCTTGGGAACAAAGCTACACTGGCCACAGAAAAGTGTGGCTTCCTTTTGGCTGCAGGATGTACCCAGGGAAGCAGGTGCAGGATATTAACCTGGAAGTGGCCCATATGCACATGAACAATGGCTACTGATCAGCCAAGGTAGAGTCTGTCCAAGACATATTTCCTCTTCCTCACGTAATGGTCAATGTCCATGACTGATCAGAGGGTCCCATGCCTCAGTTGAAAGACATTTCCAGTGGCACAATAGCAGTGGATGAATTCAAAACCGACTCCCTCCCCAATACCGCATCATGAAACCTGTAGCCTCTCCTTATAGGACTCCCACCTAAGCACTGAGCAGGCCCCAGAATGCTTAGGTATGAGAGCTGAGCTTTATGTGGTATAAGCACACTGAATTCTTAGAGAACAGGGGAGGGAGCTGGGGCTAAATCTAGATTCATATTTTGTGTGTTCCTGAAGGAGGCACTGAACAAGTAACACCATCTCAGAAAATGGGTTGGGGTTTTTTCCCTGATTTTACTAAAAATAATGCTGTCCATTAGAAACAATATCTGCACAGTCTTCTACAGGTTTGATAGTTACGTGAAACCTACTGAATCATAACAGTAATAATCACTGCTCCCTGCTGCCTATTGAGAAATCCCGATGGTGATCATAACAAGTATGTCTCTTGGAAGATGAAGCAGACAGTGTTTCTCTTTTCTCTGAGTGTCTGTATTTTCCTTCATGAAGTTGGTGATTCAGTTTATTTTATATATTTATTTAATTTTAGTTTCCTACTCTGTTTCTTTGGGAGGAAGCATCTGAAATGCGTACACGTTTTTAAAGGAGTTAATAGAGGAGGGAAGTTGGACATCTACCCCTCTGGTGCCACCTGCACCCATCTCAACAAACTCTTCAACAGTTCATCATGGCTACTCTATCAGACCACAGCAGGTGGTCTCAGGGGCTCTCCTCCTATCACCGTTCCCTGATTAGGGGAAGGAACCAGAACTCTCTTCCTTGAACCATGATGAGATCAGAGCAATACAGGAAAGCATGGGGAGAGAAGAAGGGAGTAAAAGCTATGAAGTTGGGGAATTCAGCTCAGTTCCCTAATCTTTCCTATACTCCTACCCTCTTCAAAACATGGCTCCCTGACAGTCTCTGAATCCTATGCCAGTACCTGCCCGTCCATGGGGAGGTGAGCTG
This sequence comes from Pelodiscus sinensis, assembly GCF_049634645.1. NCBI lineage: Eukaryota > Metazoa > Chordata > Testudines > Trionychidae > Pelodiscus > Pelodiscus sinensis. Next base: position 293,104,972 of record NC_134711.1, on the reverse strand, counting down.
TGAAGGCAGGACAAGGCTAGGCTGGACACGCAGAAAGGTGGGCGACGGAGATAACACATGGACACTGAAGAGCCTAATGTGCTTCCAGTGTCTTATGTGGCAGGTTTAATTATTGACAAGGAGACAGAGGCAGTGGAGGAAGAGAGCAGGGCTGTGTAACACGCAAGGGCTGAGAAACTATCTTCAAAAGAACCAGGAAAATAATTGCCCAAAACACTTCTTAATGCAGCTATACTATTGCCTAATGATGCCTTGTGCTTTTTCAAAGTATCAGGTTTAGTTACATCTAAGCATCTGAAAACAGGAAACACGAACATAGAGGTACACGCTGCTCCTAAAATGCAATTCTAACCCTGCCCTCTTTGAGTGATGCCCCAACACAGCAGTAACATACCTGTTAGCATTCTTCCCATTGGAGTATTACACACCTCTGAGAGCAAGGCACGTAAGCACTGTAGGACAAAAGTCTAGTACTTACTTTTCAGTAAAGCAAACCTCAGATTAGAGCAGGCATAGCAAACAGGAGCTGCCTACACCTATACTGTACTCAGATTCTACTCCACCCATGCCACTCCAGATTGCAAAATCTCCCCTCCTTATTGCTCTAATGTTGCCTGCTAAGGCGTTGCTTTCACTTCCCCCTCATTAAGGCATGGAAACCACGCTTGTGTGTACAGGCAGTCCCCGGGTTACATGGATCCGACTTACATCGGATCCCTACTTACAAACGGGGTGAGGCAACCCCGCACTAGCTGCTTCCCCCCAGCAGACCAAGGAGATGCGAAGCTAGCCCCTCCCCCCAGCAGACCAGGGAGACGCGGAGCGGCTTTTCTCAGCAGACACCTCAACTTGAGAATAAAGGACTGAGGGAAGTGAGGTGTGGGAGAATAAAACTGAGTTCTGGAGAAATGTTTGGCTAGAGTTTCCCCTACAATATGTACCAGTTCCGACTTACATACAAATTCAACTTAAGAACAAACCTACAGTCCCTATCTTGTACGTAACCCGGGGACTGCCTGTACTACTTGACTAATAATTCCTGTAAGACCCCTGTGTAGCACTACTGACACAACCTGCAGAACTCAGTGCAGACTACATCACTGTGGATCTTTCATGCTCCTCTCGTCATTCAGTGAAATAACTCCACCAGTCTACACCAACTGCCATTCCCTCTACCATCAAAACAGCTACATCTAACCCAGAACACAGCAATTGGAATGCATTGAAATGCTGCAGCGATTCAAATTTGTGGACCAAAACATAAACTGGCAGTTTCCAAGTTATTTTCCATTTCCTTTAATATGGTATCCGTTACTGAAACATTCTCTGTGGCTATTGCCAGCTCTAGGGGAACCGATTGGTATTTGTATTTCCTACTTTGAATTTGTAGTACTTTAACTCTTCACTTCCTGGTTTTCTGATATTGTGTGTAGCTGACATTGGTGTTCTGGAATAGCAGGAAGTACCACAAGGCAACCTGAACCTCATTAGCAAAGTTTTGGAACAGTTGATTTAAGTAAAAAGTCCTTGCCAATATACACCTGGCATTGTCCACTGTCAGAAGACAGGATACTGGGCTAGATGGACCTTTGATCTGACCCAGTGTGGCAGTTCTCAGGCTCTGGGTAAAACCTTGGATGGATTGTCTGGGAGAAGCCCTTTCATCGGCTGTTTGGAAGGGAATCTATTTAAAAAAAAAAAACAGGATAGCCCATCCTGTTTAGGTTAATAATTGGGTAATAGAATACAATGTTTACATCTGGGGAGAAAAATTAAAACAGAGATTTGTCTCAATTTTAATCACCAAGAATACTTAAGAGTGATAGGGTGTTCCTGCTATAAGTTGCCCCGGTATACATCTGTTCCACACTAAAGTCGTTAACGCTAATAGGAACTGATGCATTATAGGTCCTCCCATTCCCTGCTCTTATGTTGCATGCCAAAAAAAAAACCCACCCCCAAAAATCCCAATTTGTGCAAATGGAAGTCAGCCGCAAGAAAAAAATTTCACGCTTTTAAATTGTTTTGCTATAAGTCCAAGGCTACGTCTACACTGGCCCCTTTTCCGGAAGGGGCATGTTAATTTCAGAAGCCGTAATAGGGAAATCCGCGGGGGATTTAAATATCCCCCGCGGCATTTAAATAAAAATGTCCGCCGCTTTTTTCCGGCTTTTAAAAAAGCCGGAAAAGAGCATCTACACTGGCCCCGATCCTCCGGAAAAAAAAGCCCTTTTCCGGAGGATCTTATTCCTACTTTGAAGTAGGAATAAGGGGCCAGTGTAGACGTAGCCCAAGTGTTTTGGAACATACCTTGGACTTAGTGAGGATGGCCTGTATTATTCAGCATGATATGGCTCAGAATGGGAAGTCTTTTCCAGAGAAATGGCTAAAAATTGGAATGTCAGCTGGCCTGAAGCTGCTGATGGGATCAGGGTCCTGTTGCTTAATGTTATGCTCTGTGGCAGAGTCTGCTTCAAGGGCCAGATCTATTATTTGCGGGGTATGATGACTGAATTGTAACAGAACTTCGATTAGATACACGGCTCTCACAATGTTGTTTGCAATCAACATGCACCTCATCTTGCTTCGTGTGTGTCACTTTAGTAATACCAGTAAGAAAAAAAACCATGTGGATGAAAACCAGCAGAATGTAGCAACACTGTGCACGGGCAATGGTAAAATGTCTCATGGGCCGCATCCAGAACCCCAATGGTCTGCAGGTCACCCTTGGGCCACCATTGCACTATATCCAAATTTGGTCAATTGCCCTAATGTTTCTGGACATCAACCACATATTCTCGTCCCCAAAATGGAGCGGCTTTATATCTGATAATATTTATCCTCACTAGTACACAATGCTTACATTCAAATATATTAAACTGAAACAAGAAACATTATCTGTTACCTGTCCTTCCTCCTGAAAACTAACCAAGTGCTAGACAGTAATAGTTGTGCAATGAAATGCAGGTCTGGAAAAAGATAGCTGAACACACAAGATGACCTCAAAAACAAAATGAGGTTTTTCAATTCAATGTATGATTAGATCCAAATTGAAGAAAACAGTGAAGACTTCTCTCTCACCTTCAGCATCAAAGCATTTATGCAACAACTGTTTTGCTGGGAAAGATTTTTGTATGATAAGTTATCTTTCAGACATGTGAAAACAGATGTGTCACTCTTTTTGCTGCTTCATGCAGTTTAAAGTAATAGAGAATCAAATAATGCATTTAAATACTGGCCTGATTCAGATATACTGAGGATATTTATTGTATTGTCACACTGTTTGTTTTTAAGTAACTAGATTATGTTCAGCAGAATATTCTATATTTTACCATAGAATCTCTCACTTCAATTAATCTAAGATAAAACTTTAGGAAATTTCTTTGTAAAAAATTGTTTATTCAAGTGTTTTATAAACTACTAGGCAAATAGTCACTAAAGCCTTTGTGCCATGAGTGTAAACTTATTTTAAAAAACTGTGTTAAAAACTCATACAGGAATTCCTGTTCATGTTTTAAAAAAGTTTGCTCACACATTGAAAGAAAATACATTAGCAACGTCTTCCAGCAGAATCCATCTTTAAAAAAGTAAAATTCTAGGTGCAGAACTGTTCTACAGTATATCTTCTACAGTTTATTTTAAAAACCACATGATTGCATATCATCATCTCTATTGTCTTTTAGAACTTGATCAATGTTTTCTTAAACAGATGATATTCAATGATGTGTTATACACTGCCACAGGTACTACAATTATCATGAGTGCACACGCTGCATTTTACTTACAAAGCAAGACCTTTTCATATGCTGTCATATCATTCCTAGCCAATGCAGTTCATTTGATTATTTATCTTTAAAATAATGAACGTTTTTCAAGGGAAAATGCTAAAATTCATGGCCCAAATTCTCCACTCACTTCACATGCTTGTTACGTCTCTAAACATAACCAAGTTTTAATTACATGAGAGCAAAATTTGGTCCATTACTGTAAACATTCACAAAAGCCTGCTGCAAACAGTGATGGACAGGTAGTCTATGTGCAATACAATTATTTCCATTAACATAGAGGGATGATAAAGAACATATCATGGAAGCAAAATGAAAGGCTTGCTTGCATTTCTGTAAAAAAGTGTTCCTCGCTAGCTAAATTTCACTCAATTAAAGTAATCATTCCTATCCCAAAATACATTACAGCATCATTTTCTGCCTTCTTTATGTTCTGCCTCAGATAGAGGAGTATTCAGTTCAGCAGCAGGCCCATAACATTTCATATGGCATTTTAAGAACCTGATCTAGTCTCCCCTTGACATACTACTGATACTAATAAAGAGTTACTCATGCATATGAAGGAGAGAATAAATCCTAAGAGCCATACACGGACCTCAATCTGTGTACACACCTCTTACTGATGGTAACAAGAGAGGTGCATCTAGACTAAGGATTGTCTACAGCTTTAAGTGTCTAATTTCAATCTAGAAGTTCTTTCTACATCACCACACATATCATACAAATTTGAAAAGAATGATGGGTGAAAAATACCACACGCTATTTAGGATACCATTTTCCCCACACCATTTGGCTGCCAATCATTCTATTTACACAGGAAGTCTGTGTTTAAAGGGACTGCTCCTGTGAGGAACCAAACATTCAGTGCCTAGCTGCAGCAGATGGTGAAGATATTTGAACCATCACAGGACCATACCCTAAATTGTTTAAAATCTTGGCTTTCTTTGTAATCTCATACAGTTTCCCAGAATCTCTTCACTCTTGTCTTCCTTCTCTGTCCCAATTTCTGGGCCAGATCATGTCCCCATTGAAGTCAGTTTGTATTTTGACAATGACTTAATGGCAACAGGATAAGGCTCTGGCAAGCCACCACTGCAGTCTTCACATATGTCTTGCTTGTCAAGAAAAAGATATTTTATTGCCATCCACTCTGGGGCAGACTCGTCTGCAATGAAAACGGTGTTCCTGGTGCAGAGGGATAGCTAGCAAAACCATCAGGCTGAGCTGGATAGTTATCTAGAGCTGAAGCTGAATGAGCCTTCAAAAAAAGAGAAAACAAGCAGATTAGAAAGGAATTTAGGGGAAAAACAGAAAGTCATGCAGAGAATTATTCCTGCTTCTGTTACAGAAAATTTAACAAGAACAACTTCAGAATAGCATTTTGGGTTTACTAAAGAGGCAGGAGACAAGGGCAGGTAGTATATATAAGTATAGAAGGTTCTTTAAGTACACAGCAATTTTACCTTGAAACACAGAATCATAAAAATGGAAAGGAAGAAAGGGACTCTAAGAGGGACTTGTGGCAGAGGCAGGGCCAATTAAACATGACAGGTGTTGAAATAAATTGTCCCTAAAAACTTCCAATGTTGGGAATTCTATAACCTCTCTTGGAAGTCTATTCCAGATCTTAACTATCCTTATAATTAGAAATGATTTCCTAATCTAAATCTTCCCTGCTGCAGATTTACCCAATCACTTCTTGTCTCACCTTCAGCGGACTTGGAAAACAATTGATCCCCATCCTCATTATAATCGCCATTAATATAATTTGAAGACTTTTCAGAACCACCTCTCAGTCTTCTTTTCTCAAGACTAAAATATGCATAGTTCTTTTCAGTCTTTCCTCAGAGGCCAAGTCCTTTTACCATTTCTGTTGCTCTCTTCTAGATTCTCTTCAGCTTGTCCCTATCTCTCCTGAAGTGTAGTACCCAAAATAGGATTCATTAGTGCCAAATACAGAGGCACAACTGTGTCTGACACAAGACATTCCTGTTAATGTTCCCTAAGGATTTTTAGCATTTTTTTGCAATTGAATCACACAGTTGATTCATAGTCAACTTGGGACCCACTGTAATCACCCAATCCTTTTCTGCAGCACTGCTGCCTAGCCAGTTATTCCCCATTTTGTAGTTGTGCATTTGATTTGTCCTTCCTAAGTGTAGTAAAGAAAGTCCTTGCCATCTGTACCATCTTGGTGTCATCTGCAAATGTTAGAAGTACACTCTCCATCACTATCCAAGTCATTCCTGAAAATATTGACTAATGCCAGACCCAGGACAAACACGTGGGGCCCCCTTAGATACATCTTCCAAGTTTGATAGCCAACGATTGATAACTACTTCTCTGAATATAGACTTTCAACCAGTTTTGCACCCACCTTACAGTAATTTCATCTACATTACATTTCCCTGCATTGGTATGAGAATGTCATGTAAGACTGTGAAAAGTCTTAGTAAAATCAAGATATCACATGTACAGCTTCTCCCCCATTCACTAGGCCACTCAAAGAAGGAAATCAGGATAGTTTGGTATAATATGTTCTTAAAGGCATTGCTTACTATTCCTTACAACCTACAGTAAAACTTCGATAGTCCGTCATCTGATGGTCCAGCACTCCTGATGGTCCATCAGGAACCCAGAAGTGCTCCGGGCAGCTGGACCATTGGAGCTGCTCTGCCCCCAGCTTCTCCGATTCAGCCACTGCTGAAACTGACCAGCGGCAGAATCGGGGAAGCCGGGGACAGAGCAGCTGGAGTGCTGCCGGCAGGTCCCATAGCGCTGCCCCTCAGGTCTGCGAGACCAACCCGGCAGCCCCCCAGCTGTCCCCGATTCAGCCGCTGCTGAAACTGACCAGCGGCTGACTCTAGGAAGCCCAAGGCAGAGCTGCTCTGACCCGGGCTTCCTGGAATCAGCCCCTGATCAGTTTCAGCAGCAGCTGACTTGGGTACACCTGGGACAGAGCAGCTGGGGTGTTGCCGGGTTGGTCCCCGCAGCGCCGAGGTGCAGTGCTACTGGACCAACCCGGCAGCGCCCCAGTTGCTCTGTCCCTGGCGTCCCGATTCAGCTGCTGTTGAAACTGACCAGCGGCTGACTCCAGGACATCCGGGGCAGAGCAGCTCTGCCTCGGGCTTCCTGGAGTCAGCCGCTAATCAGTATCAGCAGCGGCTGACTTGGGGACAGCTGGGGTGCTGTTGGGTTGGTCTCGCCGCGCCAAGGGTCAGCGCTACCAGACCAACCCGGCAGCACTCCAGCTGCTCTGCTGCAGGCGTCCTGATTCAGCCGCTGCTGAAACTGACCAGCAGCGGCTGAATCAGGGACGCCTAGGGCAGAGCCGGACCCCTCATAGCCCCCCCTTCCAATAGTCCAGCATATTTGGTAATCTGGCACCCCCTGGGTCCTAAAGGTGCCAGATTATCGGAAGTTTACTGTATTATTCTTTATGCTTATAAATGGATTGCTTAATAATTTGTTCCAGTATCCTTCCCAGTAATGAAGTTAAGCTAACTGGTCTAATTTCCCCAGGTCTTCTTTGTTCCTCATTTTAACGATAGGTATTATATTTGTCATACTCCAATGCTCTGGAGCCTTGACCATCTTCCATGTATTCTCAAAGATAATCACTAATGGTTCCGAACTTCAGCTAGCTCCTTAAGAACTTTAGGATAAATTTCATCAGGTCCTGCCAATTTAAATACATCTAAACTTATCTAAATATTCTTTAACCTGCTCTTCCTCTTTTTGGTTTGTGTTCCTTTCCCCTTGTAGGAAATATTCATTTTGTTATGTATCTGGGCACAATTTACCTTTTTTAGTAAAAACCAGTGAGGCACAGATTAAGTGATTTGCCAGATCACAAAATTAGTTTTAGGAACAGAACAGAATCCCAACCAGGTAGTCAGTGCCCTAGAGCAAAAATATTACACATTTTACAGTGTCAGATTCACTTCCTTCTTTCCTCTGCCCCACTTTTACAATGCTATCCCTAAGAAAGGTTTTGAAAGAGCCACAGCCTTCAGAGAAAGGCAAATTAAGTGTATCAGATGATACAGGTTGAACCTTTCTAGTCCAGCAACATCTGTAGTTTGGCATGATTTCAGGTAGCCGGATGTCCACTTGTCATGGGTTTGGCCAAGCTCTCAGTCTTCTGGGCTGTTATTTAGCTCTAACTGACCCTTAAATGACTTCTAAGGAAGTGACGAGGAGTCCTGTGGCACCTTATAGACTAACTGAAGTGTAGGAGCATAAGCTTTCGTGGGCAAAGACCCACTTCGTCAGATGCATGTAGTGGAAATTTCCAGAGGCAGGAATAAATATGCAGGCCAGGATCAGGCTGGAGATGACGAGGTGGATCCAATCAAGGAGGATGAGGCCCACTTCTAGCAGCTGATCTGGACGAAGTGGGTCTTTGCCCACGAAAGCTTATGCTCCTACACTTCAGTTAGTCTATAAGGTGCCACAGGACTCCTCGTCGCTTTTGCAGATTCAGACTAACACGGCTACCCCTCTGATTCTAAGGAAGTGTTGGTAATATTGCTAGACAATATGGACCTCCCATAGTCTGACAAATTCTCTTGTTTGGCACTGGTTGGATTCTGAGGGTACCAGACTAGAAAGGTTCAACTTGGATTTGTTGCTCTTGGCAGACAGGACTATCTTCAGACAATTGGACACTGGATAATCAAAGTATACTATATCAGCCTTGTTGCCAATTATTTAAAGTAAGCTATAATTTAAAAGCAAAAATTCAATATTGAACAATTAATGCTCCAGTGAGACCTTAAGACAGCACAGTATGAAGAAATACACAGCTTACCTGTAATAGTGCTGACTGTGCTGCTGCACTATGCTGCAATTCTTGCAGGGAAGACTGTGTGGCACTTTGGGTAAATCCAGGGATACCAGGAAGAGACAAGAGTCCAGGGAAAACTGTGTTTCCTGGGGTTTGAAGACCAGAAGTCAAGCTGAAATCACCAAGACATGGTGATTAGGAACACTTTCAACAATATTGTATCCTAGATTTCTTAACTTGCTAATAGCATTGATTTTCTAAATCTCAGTTAACTAAATTTCCAAAACAGGACATCTAAGCTGCACCCAATGAATGTTTGCAGGTACAAGCCAGGGCCTGGTATACACATGCAACTTGAACATGCAAGCTAGTCTCTTGTGTACACAGTTACCTGCTGTTGCACAAATATTTTGTAGGTGAAAATGTCGTGGATGATTTTCTTGACACGGAAAGGGCTATGCTATTGTCTGTTATTACCTGAGTATGTCAACTGATACATATTTTGAACCCATTCTTGCAAAATCCTAGCACCTTGGAGGTGCCAAATACCCTCAACAAGGAGAGGAGGACACTCATCACCTTGCAGAACTGGACCTGATAGAAATTGGGATCATGTATACTAGATACAAAACATAGACTGGTCTCCTCATTTAAATGCTAAAGACAGATGGAGATCTACTGCTGAAGTATCGATTTAAAATATTAAAAGTACTTTATAACTATGCCTGGAAATACCATCCATGTCTAAAGTAAATCCGTTTTGCTGAGAAAGAAATGGTTTTGATCTCCTTCAGAAACAAACATACCCAGCCTGTGCAACAAGTGCAGAGTTGAAGTTTGAGCTAAAGGCCGAGGCAAACCCTGGCAGGACCGGAGCCGGAGATGGGGCTGTGGCAGCTGCCGGCAGCGGTGCAACTGCTGCTACTGTAGAAGATGCCTGGAGGCCAGGGAAAGAAGGGAGAGCTGGAGTGACAGTGGGTGTGTTAGAGACAGGGAAACCAGGGAAGGATGGGTTTGATGATCCCAGAGGCCCCTGGGTAACAGAAAATAGGGAGGGGACGGCACTGGACAAGTTAAGCGGAAAGGGTGGAGCAGAGACTGTTGCTGAAGCAGTGAGCCCTGAGAGAACAGCTGCTGTAGAAGTCAAATGAGAAGCAGACATAGATGAAGCAGTGGTAGATGGAGTGCCTAACAAAGACCCCGGGACAGTGACCGGTGGCGTAAGTGCTGGGTTACCAGTAAAAGCAAAGTTACTGGTTAGCGACGTGAAAGGGGGCAATCCATTAAATACTGGTGCAACAGGAGCAGAGGAAGCATGTGGGGCAAGGGAAATGGAGGTAAGAGAAGTGGAGCTGTTTAAAGGAGCACTCAAAGAGGAGAGACCTGATAATGCTGGATTAAGGGAACTAGGTAAACTGACTGGCACTGAAGTTGCTGAGGTATAGGCACGCCCAAGTGCTGACAAACCTAGCGTGCCATGAGAAGGGCCAGCCGAATGAGAAGGGCCTTTGAAGGCTGAAAGAGTAGGGCTCATGGGTTCAGTTTTGACCAGAACTGGAACACCTGTGGCAGCTGAGGCAACTGAAATTTGCTGCTCGGGATTAGTGGGGCTCGCACCATGCAAAAGAGCAACTGAGGAGCCACAGCTGACTGGTATAATAGATGGGGAAGTGGTTAACGGTGACTGCGTTGGCAATGTTGGGGGAGTGGAACTAGGATTGGCTACAGAGGGAGATGGAAGACCCGGGAAAATGGCCAGCCCTGGTGTGGAAGAACGTTGTGGTGTTGGTGTGGCAGACGGAGTATAACATTTGTTTACAGAGGAGGCGGGAGGCTCAGAGCTTTGATTAGCAAGGGCAGATAAAGAAGCAAGCTCACTTGTCACAGCAGAAGGTAAAGCATTGATTAATGAGGTATCATTTGACGTCAGAAATCCCTTTAAGACAGACAGAATTGGATTAGGCAAGCTAAGCGGGCCAGAGATGCTAGTGGCAGGAGAACTAGCAATTGCAGAGGGAATGGGACTAGATATCCCTTGAGGAGTGGGGGTCAAGGACAAAGGGAGGCCAGCAAAAACTGATGACAACGGAGTAGGATTACTAACTGAAGCAACTGAAGAGGCTGCAGAAAAAGGGAGGCCAGCAAATGGTGCAGAAGCAGATGCAAAAGCTTCATTAGAGGCAGGTGTGGCACATGGTGCGGAAGAACTTTGTGGAGCTGATGTAGCAGCAGGGATAGAAGCCAGTCCAGAGAAAATTGCAGGAATAGGGATGGAAGTTGCACTATGAACAGATGTGACAGGAACACCAGGCAATGAAAGTGATTTGATGACAGATGGGGTCGGGGTTGATGGCTGAGATGTATGGATGGAAGAGGAGACCTGCCCTGGGAAAACAGGAAGCACAGGGGTAGACATGCTCATCCCAGGAATGACAGCAGTTGCAGATGCTAATGGATGGCTTAACGTCTTGACAGGGGATGGGGTAGGGACTGGAGTAGCAGCAGGTGTTGAAGGATTAGAACCATGAGCAGTAAAGAGCTGATTCGCTTGTGCAGAAAAAGCTGCAAAGAAACAAAACTGGTAAGAATACTTGAAACTGACAGAAATGCTTCAATTCAACACAAATGCAACTTATATAATTATAAAATATGATACACAAGCAGTAACTGACATGTTTGTATGTACATAATGTACACAGAAGGCTACAGAGATAAAATACAGTTGTATATACATAAGTGATACGTGCTGTGCAGTACATATTATGTAGACTACATACATCTATGTGACTCCCTTCAATGATTATCTATTACCCACACTAGCAATTGTGGGTAACAACTAACAACTCTAGGATATTTACAACTTCTTCATGAGCTAGTGCAAGACAGTTTAGATCTTCAAGCATGCTCCCGGAGACAACTCTATATAAGACAGGGAAACAGCTAATTCCTGCCCCTAATATCTGGCAGGATCCATAGTAGGATTAGTTTACAGCACTGGTACCATTTCTGCTCTCTGCATGAGCTCTATGAGGGTTCATGCTAATTCTACAACAGGTAAAACACCAGGGCTGTGTCTAGACTGGCAAGTTTTTCCGCAAAAGCAGCTGATTTTGCGGAAAAACTTGCCAGCTGTCTACACTGGCCACTTGAATTTCCGCAAGAACACTGACTTCCTACTGTCTGAAATCAGTGCTTCTTGTGGAAATACTATGCTGCTCCCATTCGGGAAAAAGTCCCTTTCGTGCAAAAGCTTTGCACAAAAGGGCCAGTGTAGACAGCTCAGATTTGTTTTCCGCAAAAAAGCGCCGATCGCGAAAATGGCGATCGGGGCTTTTTTTTGCAAAAGCGCATCTAGATTGGTATGGACACTTTTCCGCAAAAAGTGCTTTTGCGGAAAAGCGTCCGTGCCAATCTAGATGCTCTTTCCCGCAAATGCTTTTAACGGAAAACTTTTCCGTTAAAAGCATTTGCGGAAAATCATGCCAGTCTAGACGTAGCCCAGGATTTTACAGAGATTTGTTGGAATTCAGTCCACAATTGCAGAGTAGATAATTTTAGAAGCTTGCTTTTCATTTTATTGGTAGGTAGGTTTAATTCTTTCACTGTTTTTGATTCTGTATATCAAAATCTGGACAGCATATCAAGTGCACTATGAGATTCATGCCTGCTACAGGTTCACTAATCTAACACTGAAACTTGACCATAAAAACAAAATCTCTAAAAACATTTTGTTCCAACTGGGGATCAAATGTCCCATCTTCGAGTGCCACTGTATGACAGCTAACACCACAAAGTTCAGCTTTTATCAACCCTATAAGATAAATAAAGAGGGATGATCATTAGAGAAAAGCAGGAAGGCACCCTAACTGATTAAACAATAGTGAAGACACTAAATCTAGGTCTAAAAGCTGGTGTCTCAAAGCTTATTACGGCTTTTCAAACTCTTACTAATATGAATAGGCCCATCTTCATAGTGAACATTTTCATGACTAAGAACTGTTTGACCTCAATACCTCAAAAACGTGTACTTTAGCCAATTTCGAGTGCTAACTAAATACTACATAGGGATTGAGCTCTTTAATTCTAGTCACTTCCATGGCATTTTTATAACCTTGCTTTCCCTAAAAATGTGTTCTTTGTTCCCATTACTTTTAATTTAATTCTCTTGTTCCATAGTGGCTTAGAAATAATGCATGTTGTAATCATTGGTCGTTCCCCTTAAAAACCCAGATTTTTTTATTTTGTTTAGAAATTAACATGTTCTGTTTAACCATGAACACAAGACTGACCCAGGAGGCAAAACTCACTGCTTCTTTAACTCCATGTTATACACTAAGGCTACATCTACATTGCAGGCTTTTTGTGCAAGAACAGGTGTTCTTGCGCAAAAACTTGCAGAGCGTCTACACTGCACGTGTTCTTGTTCGAGTAAATTTACAGTAAAGCGTCGGAAAACAGGGCTTCTTGCGCAAAAGAGTTATTCCTCACCCCACAAGGAATAAGGCCTCTTGCGCAAGAATTCTTCCACAAGGAGGCAGTGTAGACAGGCAACGGGTTTCATGCACAAGAATGCCCTATGGCTAAAATGGCCATCAGAACTTCCTTGTGCAAGAGAGCGTCCACACTGCCATGGGCGTTCTTGTGCAAAAGCACATCTCTTGTGCAAAAGCATATGGAAGCATGGACGCACTCCTGCACAAGACCTTTTGCACAAGAATGCTTGCGCAAATCAGTTCTTGCGCAAAAAGCCTGCAGTGTAGACGTAGCTTAAATGTACCTCCTTTATAACCAGAAGTTTTCCATCACTGAAAACTCAGCTGTAAGATCTTAGGATACTATTTAAATTGATACACTTGAACCTCTTTAATTTGGCAACTGTGGGAAATAGGTTATGCTGTATTAAGGACATTTTGAGGACCATGGACGGAGGTGGGATATGGTCTAGGAGAGAGGAAGGTGTGTGAGGGGGACAGGACAGGGCCCTTATTTGGTGCCCTGCTTCCAGGGACACATGAGGCTCCGCACCCCCTGCTGCTTCCGGGCACTGCTCCCCTGTTGCTCCGGAGAAACACTTCGCTGCACTGCTGTTCTCCCAGCTGGGGAGGAGGCGGCGTAGCAGTGTGCAGAGGTGCTTCTTTCTTCCCTGCCAGAGTCTGTGTCATGGGTGTTCCCTGATCAGGAACACCCAGAGTAGAGAGGTTCAGATGCATAGGCAAATATTTTGAAACTTAAAACAACTTTGATATTTGCAAACCAAATGAAAAAAAAAAATCATTTCTGTTCTTTTCTACAAAGCCAGAATCTGTGCCCAATGTCCTGGACTCTCTTTTCACCTCATCCTGAACTCTAAATTGAAGAATTAACTAATGATAACAATTCTTCACTCCGACCCATGAAAGTTGATAACAGAAAAATCTAGGTTCAAGATAACCAAGGATTATTGCTGGTACCATGCTTTTCAATGAGGATCTTGTCCTTTTAATTGTACTGATTTATCTGTGTATTTATCATACAAGCGTATATCAAAGTGTGTTTTAATGTATCAAAATTCCTGAGCACTTACACACGGGCACATGGGGTGGAGGCAAAACAGACAGGTAACATTCTCCCAGAATTTTTAATATTAGCTCCTTCAACACAGCTTTTCTACTTTGTTTCAGTTATTTGCTTTTGTGCATAATAAAAGAGAAATTCAGCTTCAAAAAATGTCAGGTTATTTTGTTTTTAGTTTCTGCCACATAATAAGAATGGGACTTGTAGCAGCAATGAAACTTTTCTCATACACTGAATTTAAAACAAGTTTAAAAGTTGTGAAAATATTGGACTATCGGCAAATGCTGGCAGTTGTGCATTCAAATCTCCCATTAGGACATACATACACGAAAATGCTACTTTGATCAAGCCCAATATTAGGCAAAAAGCAATTTTTTCAGCAACTGCAAGCAGTTGCTAAAAATGGATTTCAGTGCACAATATTTCTAAGAGTATTTTGTTCTAAGAGTATCTGGACAAAAATGCATTAAAAAGTTAATGTCTGTACAGATTAAGTTACATATCTTAACAGTTAAAAATAATTTATAAATTTCTGAAAGAAATGCATTAAACTGCATCAAAATACAGAATATTTTCCCTGAAGAGCTGTACTTTACCTTGACTTTGAGAAGGTTTTGCTTGATTGGAAAGGTCTTCGTTTTCTATGTAGAGAACAAGAGTAAATTATTAAGTGCAGAAAAACTTCAGAAACAAGTGATACATTCTCATATTTAAAAACACTTGTTTACAGCAGCATTTATATGCATATATGCTTTACCTGATCCCACTTGATTAGGGGTATATGGTGGAGGAGCTGGTAAGCCTGGTGCTAAGACACTGGCCATTGGAACTAGACCAGCATTGTTGTAAGCACCTAAAAAAATCCAAACAACATAAATACACCTGAAACAAAAAAGTCAATAAATACAAACAAATTATTTAAGAGTGCACTAGCCAACATCTTTCTGTTAAAATAATTCAAGACTCTAAAATGTTTCTTTAGTAGTTAAAGCAAACCTCTTAACGCTCCAGGCATGCGTTCGAACGTAAGTTTTAGTTAGGGTAGCTCTCTGATGGTTCATAAGAACACTGTCAATAGAAGATTGCTTCAGAGAGCAAGAAACTATCTGGGAGAGCAAAAAGGTCATGCTGACTTACAAGAAAATAGATCCACTGGTTTTGCACATGTACTCTACAAGGGACAGCGTATCTTTATCATGGCCATATTCAAAGAACACATCCAGCTTCCCAAGAATAAACTCTGTATTGGATTTTATGATACAGAAGTCAAATATTTATATTCAATCAGGTTCTAAAAACATTACAGCTATTATCATCCTCATCTTTTCTGAAACTCATGTCTCCTCTAGTAATAAGAGAATCAGCAATCAAAATGGTGTGCCATTCTTGAAATTATGCACAAGTCAGAAAAGAAGCCAACATACTCATCATATTGGTTCTACAGCGATAACAGAAGTTAGAACTGCAGTCAATTAAAAAGGTAACCATAGTCAGAGAAGTATCACCACACTAGATCCTTTAAAAACTAGATCAAATAATACGATCAAGATAAAGCACAAAGAAGCCTTACTTGGTGCAATAGTTGCATGCGGCCGGCATGGTGGGATGGGATATGGAACAGGTTTGTGTGGGTTGTATGTTGCTGGAGCCTAAGTTGAAAAAGTGAAAGAACAAAACAGTGAAAAGGCATTAAGTAATATGTTCCTCTGCCAAAAACTGTACCAGTTAGATGCTAAGCTACTGTTCAGATGGGACTGTTATTTATCCTGGGAAAGGGAATTTGCTATATCAAATCACACCACAGATTCATTATGTTTGCTGCCCATCTGTGAAGCTGCCAATAATTGAATGCTTTTAAAGAAGGGCAAATACTGTTTTGTAAAAATAAACTTGTGTAATCTAGCAATGGGGAGGCGGGGAGGGCGAGGGGGGGGAAGGGAAGGAATATTGTTCTTGGCCCATGCATCCTTCATGCCCTGAAGCACTAGATTTTTCTCTTAATTTGAACAACTACAAATGTAATCTGAGGACATAAAATTATCCTGTCCTTTAAAAAAAAAAAAAAATTCAGCCACTTGATTGGGAAACACTTGGAAGCAGAAATACTGTCATTCATTTCTACAGTACTTCTCATCTCACACTGAAAATGTCAGATTCAGTGCTATGCTGTCCATTTGTTGTTAAAAAAAAAAAAAGTATTTGTAATCGGAAAATAGCTGTGTTGCCATAGAATAAATTTCCTCATGAAGCACCATATTTTAGAAATTGTGTATTAGATTTTATTTTTTAGACATACTGGTTTGGATGGTCCAAGTATACGGGCTGCAATTCCCTTCCCTTCGTTAGTACATTCTTCAGTCTCTTTTTTGATAGGTGTTCCCTAAGACATAAAAATACATCTGTTATTCAGCATTTACTTAGAAATAAATAGCAGAAAGTGGAGAGAAAGGTTTTCATGTTAGTCTTATTCTGAATAATAATCAAATTCACAGCTATTTTGCTAACTTCAATTAATCAAGCACTCCAAAATACAGAACTGTGTTCTCGATTTCTTGCAACATAATTACATTTTAATTAGGCTGCATTATATCACTGGGCTTTTGTATACAGAAACATTAAAGATAGTCACAGTTTTTGCTACAGCTGGAATTGTGTGTTCAATTCTGGGGACCTCACCAAAGAAACAGCTGGGAGTTATCAAACAGCATTTAGGTTAGGACATTTAAAACTGAACTAAAGTCATGTCTTCACTAAACGGAAGATCAACGCTGCCACAATCTTTTGGAGTTTGATTTAGCAAGTTTAGTTAAGACTTTGGCATGTAGTAAGGGAAGCCAATGGGAACATTTGTTCCCATCAGCCTTCTACTGTGGGGATGGCAGGAAAACTCGAATTACGTTGACTCCAGCTATGTAATTAACAGGGCTCGACAAAGCACTGAATCTACTCGCCCGTGGCGAGTAGATTTCAGCCGGACGCCCCGTTTGTTTCCAACGCACGCATGCACAATGCTGGTCTTGCGAATGCGCAGTGCGGGGCTGGCGAGTGGCTTTCGCCGCCGTTCGTCAAGCCCTGGTAATTAACATAGATGGAGTTGTATACCATGATTTGATCTTACTTTTCAGTGTAGACCTGGCCTAAGATTGATAAATGTATTGCATAGATCAATCCCATACTATGTCAGAAAGTTCCTCTCCCTAATATACCTTTTTCACCTTTCGTTTCCATGATTCTGAGGAGCATGTTTATGGTACTAGAGATTTCCTATCTTCCTTTTATAAAAGGATGTCTTACATAAGTCTGAAGGAAATAAATCTGAATCCTCTTTTAAATTGTTCACTACGAATGTTTACTGAGAATACATGACAAAAAGTTATTGTTTTTAATTCCACTCATGCCAAGTTGCTCATTTAAATGAAAGGGGGACAAAAGTTCAGGTATACTATAGTACATCCTAGGGATGTAAGCGACTAGTTGACTATCCGATAAGCAAATCTCTATTGGATAGTCAAGTAGAGACTCGACTAGTTGCTTCCTCCTCACACTGTGTCTATCAGAGAGAGGCAGTGGGAAGGTGAAGAGGAGCAGAAGCTGGTGCTGGAGGGGGGTAAGGGGGAAGGGTATGGGTAAAGCCAGTTCCCCCCAGCACCATCTCTGCGGGGGCAGAGGCACAGTGGGAAACAACACAAGTACTGGTTCTTCACTCTGGTTCCCACTGCGGGCACTTCTGCTTTTAAAATCTACAAGCAGTCCCTGCTCATCCCATACTCTCTGGGGTGCCCCCCCAGGTACAAGATCAGGGGCCGGAACTGGGGGGAGCCGGCTTAAAAGCCAGTTCCCCCCAGCACTGTCTCCGGGGTGCCGCCTGCCCTCCCCTCTCTGCCTCTATCAGTGGCAGCAGGGGGAACTGGGGATGCTCCTGCAAAGCAGTCCCTGTTCACAGGAGTCCTAGCAGGGAGCTAACACACACACACACACTCTGCGGACAGGGGCTGTTGTTGCCAAGCAACCTCTGTCCACAGAGGCCAGGGATGGCTGGGGCAGCAGTCACGTCCATGGCCAGCTCTGGATGCCATGAACAAGGGCTGGTGCTGGAGCAGTCTGTTCATGACGGCCAGGGCTGGGAGTGTACAGAAGCTGCTGCCCACAACCAGTCCTGGCCACCGCAAACAGAGGCTGCTCTGGCACTAGTCTCCATCTGTAGCGGACAGGGTTGTCCGTCACGAACAGGGGCTGCTGAACTTAGCATGAGACGGGGACCAAGTAGTTCTGGCTCACGCTGATCGCTGCGCATCTGCATTTTAAATGTAGTAAGTGCCCAGCGGCACTTTGTATCGACTATACAATTAGCCAGATAATTGACCTTTTAACATCCTTAGCACATCCTAAATCAAAATAACTTTCAGGAACAATTTGAGTAGATTTCACATACTGGGAAAATTCCATTTATGCGACTTGGTTTCCCCTTGGGATAAGGGTTTCCAGGAATCATGCCACAGGAAGATATCATAGCATGAGGGGCTTTACAGCCTCCTTTGGAAGCCTGCAACACAACCGAAGAAAGGAGAATTAAAGTGTTACAAATTCAGAACGTATTGTATTGTTTAGACCAGAGTCTGAAATTCAGCACTTTTAAAAAGAATCTGAATTGCTGCCTGGTGATATTCAGACTCCATTAACAAAGATCACAGCTACATGGAAATCTAGATTCAAAACTCTCCATAGTTTTGCTTAGCCGGTTTGTATTAGTTCTTTCTACCTACTCCTCTGTTATTTGCTGCATGCCATATGCTCTATCCAGTCCCACCTTGTTTTGATGATTCTTTGGGCCCAATTCTGCAGTCTGTGGCAGCACTCTGATTTTAAAGAAAGTAGGATTGTGCCTGTACTCATCTCTTCCATCATCTCTCTTTTCCCACACAACACTTGTGTGGAAGTCTTCCTCTTTCTGTACAAACACCATTTGTTCTCTCATCCTTCACAGACTCACTTCTTTCAGATTATCAACTACCAGTCTGCAGTAGCTATTCGTTATGTGAGCCCTGATCCTGCAGTGACCATATGGCTGGAAAAAACACAATATCAGTGAACATCTTTTAATACCTGCTCAAGAATTCTCCTGCACCTTTTCTTCTCTGACATGTTAATTCTGAACAAGTCCTCAATAAGGCGGTAATTCTGAGCATCAACAATGTTGCTAGAAAGAAAGCAATGTAATAGTTATTGTTATTTCATATACCTGTCACACACACGTTATCAGGAATTAGCATCGGAAAGCAATGAAGTTGCACAGGCATGATTCGGAAAGAGGTGTATGCATTTGTAAAAAAGCAAAAATGTCTGAGAAATTAAAACTTAGATGGTAACAGATCACAAAACTCAGTGAAGGATCAACGTGGTGATATTTTGAAAAAATTGAGCTTTTGATGATGTTTGTAGATGCTTCCACATCTTTATAATTGACTAATCAGACATGTTAGGCCTCTCAGGTGATACACAGTCTGACATTCCTGCAATATTATAAACTAATCATATTTGAATAATGCATTGGTTGTTCAAGAGTTTTCAGTAACATATTCAAGAAATACAATTAGCCTTTGCTTGATTTCCCTTACATGTGTCACCAGTATTTATGTCTTGAAATAGGATCTCTCAATTATTTGTAAATTAATACAATACACATGAAAATACAAACTAGAATTTCTGAGTGGCCAGAACAGCCACATGGAAAGGATGAATTTATTTTCACAGTTCACATTAGCAGCTCTCATCCTAACTAACACACAATTCTTATCACAGAAGCATGGCTACATCTACCAAGGTTGGCCCAGGCTGCTGCTCTCCAGTGCCTGGTGGCAGATTCTCAAACTTTAGATTCCTCCAGGATAGGAAAGAAGCAGATCTTGACAGTTCACTCCATGCTATGGAGTGGAAGTGAAACACTTCAAATGTCACATCAAACAACTAACATTTCAAAGTGCAGCAGGCACTCTGATACCTGGTGTCAGAGTTCTGCCTACAGGCCCGGGTAGATAGCAGCAACCACACTGATGGCATAGATATTCCAGACTAGTAGCAGGAAGAGTTAATAGCAAAGAAACAATTGTAGTTCCTTGCCATCAAAATAGATTATTGACAGGATAATATGGTGTAAATGGGATCATCATGGTACTGATCAAAGCTGTCAGACACACACAGGCACAATGGTGCAAAATAAAAGCGGATCAACTTTAATTTTTCTGTTTTGTTAGTTTGTACCACAAACATAACATGAACTCAACATACGTTTTTATGGTGTTAGTAGCTTCTGCTTTAATAGCTGTTCATATCAAGAATTTGCATATTCAGAAGTTCTCAAATAGACTAACATTATGAGCCACACTCTAAGGCTATGTCTAGACTGCAAGCCTCTTTCGAAAAAGAGCGTCTAGACTGCAAGCGGAACTTTCGAAAAAGCAAGCCGCTTTTTCGAAAGAGAGCACCCAGGCAGTCTGGATGCTCTCTTTTGAAAAACCCGTTTGCATTCAAGAACGCCTTTTTTCAAAAGAGCACTTTCGAAAAAAGGCGTTCTTCCTCGTGAAATTAGGTTTACCACCGTCGAAAGAAAAGCCGCCTTCTTTCGATTTAATTTCGAAAGAACGCGGCTGCAGTCTAGACGCAGGTGAAGTTTTTTCAAAAAAAGGATACTTTTTTCGAAAAAACCCTGAGTCTGGACACAGCCTAAGAGTCCACAAGCATAGATTTATATGATCCAAAGATCCTGGGCAGTTGTGTTCTATCAATAAACATCCCAAATGTATGTTTGCACAGCAGCCTTTTAAAAACTGTTCTGATTTAGCAACTGAACATGCCTATTCAAATAGATATCTGAAAACTTTTTTAAAAGTTAATTATTTGCCAAGTGTAAAATACTTAAAGAGCTTTTAAAATGCAGAAGGCATGAAACAAATGGCAATGAGCTAATGCACTTTGTAGATGTGGCTTTATATGAGTTGCTGGACATGAGGGAGGCCTCATCCCTTAGGAGACCGGATTAGAATCTGCTAACTGGAAACAAGTATCAGAGGGGTAGCTGTGTTAGTCTGAATCTGCAAAAGCGGCGAGGAGTCCTGTGGCACCTTATAGACTGTAGCGTGCGGCTCTCGTCGCCCTTTTGGTCACTGCCCTCCGGCAGTGACAACCATAGCCTCTAAGCTGTCCCCTTCCGGGGGATGGTTCGTTGTAGGCCGGCAGGCCTTTAGGAGGCGGATCCTCCGCCCTGGTACAGTGGATGGCTAGTCCGTCCTATGGCCCTACTAGGCCTTAAAGTAGTCCGAGTCCTGGCCCTTTAAAGGTCCGATCCGGATCGTGGCCGGGTGCCAAACCCCTCATACGGACGCCCAGGCCCTCGAGCAGGGTAGGGCAGCAGCTGGCGGCCAGGCCCCCAATGCAAGGCGGGTCGCAAACAAACCCACAGGTCTGTAGGAGTTCCTAGTTCAAGGGCGGGGCCGGCAGTGCAGCTGCAGCTGTGGCAAGGGGGTGGGAGACTGCCACCTGGTTGGTGGGTGGCAGGGGCGCAGGCCCACCCACTCCACTGCGCCCCGGCCCAGGGGCCCTGGATGCAGCCGTTCAGCTGCTACGGGCTCAGCAGGGGCCCCAGCCCGCAACGTGCTGGCCTAGGGCGGTTCTCAGCCCATACTACCCCCTGGGCCGCCTCTTGTCTCCCCCTTTCCTCTTCCCCAGTACCTGTAGCCCCAGCGGCCTGTCGGGGAGTTGAAGCCCGCGTCGTCTCCGCAGGGGCCAGCGGCCCAATCCAGGGGTCAAGAGGTCGGAGCTCTGTGGTGTTCCGCGGGGCTTGTCCGGCCCGGCGTTCCAGTACCCACCGGGGGTCCAGCTGGTCCAGCGGCTCGGTCCCGTCCTCTGGGTCCGCGAGTGGTTCAGCTGGCGGGCCCGACCCGGCCTTAGTAGCCCGGGCAGGGAGGCCCTGGCCGGCCTCTGGGAAGGTGGCTGAGGGCAGCCTAGCCCCAGGCAGGAGCTCCAGCCAGGCCTCCGGCTCCTTCGGAGGCTGGGCCCTGACTGAGCTCCCAGGCAGCCTTCTTATAGTCCTAGTCCCACCCCTTGACTTCCGGACAGGTGAGGGGGCGGGGCTAGGCCGGGCCCAAAATGGCCGCCAGAGGGGTTCCTCCGCCTCCGGGTCAGTGGGTGGCCATTCCACCCCACTACAAGACTAACTGAAGTGTAGGAGCATAAGCTTTCGTGGGCAAAGACCCACTTCGTCAGATGCATCTTCAGTTAGTCTATAAGGTGCCACAGGACTCCTCGCCACTCTAACTAGAAACAGAATGTCTACTGAAGATGGGGGTGGGAGGATATCCAGGAAACCATTTACAATGGACAAGATAGCAATGAACAGGGCTCAACAAATCACTGAATCTACTCGCCCATGGTGAGTAGATTTCAGCCGGTTGCCCCGTTCATCGGCAGTCTTGCGCATGCACAGTGCAGGGCTGGCAAGTAGGCTTTGCCACTGTTTGTCAAGCCCTGGCGATGAATAAGAAAAGCCTAGAACAGGGGTGGGTTATCTTTTTCAGGTCGAGACTCCCAACCCAAAGAAGAATCAATCAGATGACCACCCACACACAAAACAGCAGTTACACAACTATTCAATAGTTCCTGGTAATGCAGCCAGCAGCCAATGTGCTCCCAGCCCCTCTCCCAGGGAGTTCTCTGCGCTGCTGCCGCTCTCAAAGGCACTAGTGCAGGGTGGCAGGTGGGAGCTGGTCTGTGATGAAGCTCCCCACACAGACCGACTGCTTGCCACCCAGCGCTGCTGCCTCAGCTTGTTGGTTAATTATAGTCAACTACACGTTGACATCCCTACTCTCCTGCTTCTCTTTTCTTGAGCAAGTCCTATAGGCGAGTGCTGTCTACATCTCACCCCTAGTGCTCTGGAAGCCATCATCAGGACCTGCTCTAGCTCCTCTATCCATCTTGACAAGTCACCTGAATAAGATGAATGTCATCCAACAGGTCTTCTCTGAACAGTGTCCAAAAAACATCTGTAGACACTCATGAATAATGTTGGTGCTCATGCTCAATGGGTTAACCTATACTCCACTCTGATTTCACATACTGCAGGGGATATTAGTTGGCGGTTCCACCATGAAGTCATAAGTACAGGCATGTATCTGGCATTATTCATGAACTCCTGACACTTGCTCCTTTTGCACTGAGAGGGAGACACTAGCACACATTTACTGCAGAGTGCATCAGGCTGCAGCCCCTCTCCTGGTTTCTCTAGACCCCTTTACTGAGGTGCTAGCTGCATTTTTCTGCCTCATTTTTTTATCTTAGCACATCCTAGTCGCAACCCCATAAAGTCACGAGACCTCCTCATCAGCCTCCACTTGGTGCTGGCAAAGACAGAAAACCATCACAACAGGAGAAGGAATCTGGGTGGCAGGTGCTTTGATACTGTGGGACCTATTTCTGGTTCCTTGTTCAGTCATGTCCCTAGGTAAAGTTCCTTTGGTCCCTGCCAGAGCCTTTCACTGATGCTAAACATCACCCTAAATGCTGCTGCCAGAGACATGCAGTGTAGACATAGCCTAAAAGGTTTTGAATACAACATAAACTTTGAAAACAGAGTTGTGTCAAACAGGTAGCAGGGGTATTGTGGTTCAAGACAGATGAACTTAGGAAGTTTTCAAAACACCTCTCTTCATTATTACAAGCTACAGCTATTGCTTTTTTCATTCATGAGCATCAAATCATTTTAAAGCAAGTAGGCATTTTGCCCTAATTGTTCAGAAGGGTTCATCTGAAACTTTCCTTTATCTGAAATAGTCAGATTGAGTAAAATCAGTAACATATCAATAAGTAAATACAACACATAAAAGAAATACTTACGAAGCCAGGAGTTCCAGAGCCACAAGCTTGTCTTTGCTAAAGGTGAAGCAGTTAAGGATATTAACCACTTTTGATGCCGGAACGGCTACCATTTTCTAACAAAACAAGCAGGGAAAAGTGAAAAAAATATATATGACAGTATATTTATTTTTAGTACAGTATGCAATTTTAAAATCGTTATATCCTGAATTTCAATAAACAATTACCATCTTATAGTCTCTGGAGAACATTACTCTTATGAGCTAAGTACTGAATACAAAATAGAGCCACAATTCTGGCAAACTGCAAAACACTGTAACAAGCAATCATCCACTGATCCATCCCGCTGGCCATTCCCAGCTTTTGGCAAACAGGGGCTAGGGACATTATCCCTGCCCATCCTGGCTGATGCCCTCAGAAGAGAAAAGTACATATATTACAAAATATATTCATGTGATGGGAATATAGATGTGCTTATGGAAACTAAGAGCAGAAGAAACAAGGGGAGACATTTCAAAGGGTTGCTCCATAAAAACATACATGCTGTAAAGCCTTCATTGCTTTTAGTTGTGGTTCAGCCCAAGAAAAGTATCTCAGCAATTCAACAATCTGAAACAGAAAAACCAACAGTTCACTTCTTATATATACACATTTTCTGCTAACAAAATTCAATATCTTTCCTGCCACTCTACACAGAGTGTAGTAGGATATTGCTAAGCACTGTGTGCATGCATAGCCAATATTTATCTACACAGCAGTATCTAGTGTGTTTTTTGTTTTATCTAATCCCTTAAAATCCCACTGGGTAGTAAGATAGCTTTTTAGGTAATTATTTTAAATAAACATTTATATTATTTTTATAAATACATACCTACCTGATCAAATACCAAACTAGAATATTAACACACATTTTAAAAAGAAATCTCAGAGAAGATTATAATAATTCAGA
This sequence comes from Pelodiscus sinensis, assembly GCF_049634645.1. Taxonomy (NCBI): domain Eukaryota; kingdom Metazoa; phylum Chordata; order Testudines; family Trionychidae; genus Pelodiscus; species Pelodiscus sinensis. The sequence goes on along the minus strand of NC_134711.1, from coordinate 293,080,029 downwards.
TCCAAACAGAAGCATCCAAATTTGTATACAAATATATTTTAAAAGCATAACATTATCTTACTCGGAACCAAAGTAAGTGTCTTTACTTATGATCTTAGAACATAAAGATAGGTTCAAAATATCCCATTATCATTAAGGTTCTGAATTCCATGAAAATTAACTATGGATATTTCAATTATACACACTAAGAGCCAAAATCTGATCTCTATTAATTGGTGAAAATCTAGACCACCATTATTATGTTACTCCAGATTAAATCTGGTATAAAAAGAATTTGTCACAAATCTCCTAAATTAATAGAATGGCAACTAGTGAATATGATATGGATTTGCAGTTGCTCAGTGGGAGGAACTGTCTTTGTACATAAGTATATAGAGTAATTCCTGGATTTTACATTATCCATAAACACATAGCACTATGTAGAATGTTACCTGTTCACTAGAGAAGTATCCATGCACATATTCTATAGCTTTTAATTTGTATTCAGTCAACACAGCCTAAAAGATAAAAGAAAAAATTATTAAAGCATAATCATCTGCAAGACAAATATATTCAAGAGAAAAATATATCAATTATACCACAAGATTTTTATTCTACAGAATATTTATTGAATAATTATGTGAATATTTGCAAGCAGAGGAAGACTTTACGAAATAAGTAAGATTAAAAACTATTTTCCTTTGTTTTAGGGATTTTAAATTTAGATTAAGTAATTGAATAGTCGATAGGATTTCCATCAACTATTTGATTAGTCTATAAGGGCGTCTCCACCTTTGAGCTGTAGCAAGAGCTCTCCAGGACTCTTGCTACAGTTCAAAAGCGGAAGCCTTGCAGAGCGTGTGGGTCTTCCTTTTGAAATATACAAGAGCCCCAGTAGGGCTCTTGTTCATTTCAAAAGCAGAAGCTCTACAGGGAGCATGGGACCAGTGGATACTCCTGCTGGCCCCATACTCCCTGTGGTGCCTAGCCTTTGAAATGTACAAGAGCCCAGGTGAGGCTCTTGTACATTTCAAAACCAGAATAACAGCAGAAATGGTGCAAGTGGAGACTGCCTTAGTCCCCACTGGCGCTGTTTCCCGATGTGCCTCTACCTCCCCTGAGCCCCCACGGAGACAGTTCTGCTTATGAGCTTCTGCTTATCGGCTAATTGACTACTTTCTTACATCCCTAATTTGTTTCTCTATTAAAAAGTTCACCATCTCTCTGTTTATATTCAGCCTGGAAGAATACCACAATACTGCTCCTTTCAAGCTTCAGATCTTAAATATTAAATCTCTAATGTGGGGAAGGGCAAATACCAGTCCATGGGCCAGATCCGGTCCACCAGGGTTAGTCCCTGATAGGCTCCCAATTGCTGTATGCACCTGCACATCCACAGGTATCAGCGATTGCAGGTAAATATAGCAGTGGCAACCTGCCAGGTACAAACCCTGACAGGCTGATGCCCATCCGTGCTCTAGTGTCTCTTGAAACCAAGATGGCAGTTAATTCATTCAAACTGCAGCTTATTCAACTAAGTGCCTCGAACAGGAATGTGTGTATTGTGCTTTACTTAATTCTATGAAGAATCTAGAGCTACTTACTATGGGCATTTCTTGGGGACAGGCTGCTAGAAATACAAGAACGAAGAGTTCTATGGCACCTTAAAAATGCATCTGACAAAGTGGGATTTTGCCCATGAAAACTAATAAATCTGCTAGTCTTTTAAAGTGCCATAGGACTCATTTTTGCAGATACAGACTAAGATGGTTACCCCTGATAGAAAGGTGATGATTAATTAAATTTATGGCCATGAAAGGTAGCTCCAGAGAGTGATGTGATCTTGTCAATAGCTTCCTGTTATCCATGTTTAATACGTAATTGAGCGAACAGGAGGCACAGATGGGTGAAGTGATTTGTCCAAGGTCTTACAGCAGGCCAGTGGCAGAAAGGAGAATAAAACTCATCTCCTAAATCCCAGTTGAATTCCCTAATCATGGTCCCATTCTGCTTCCCTATGTTTTGTACATCTATAAAATGGGGATGATACTTCCTTTATAAAATAGTTTGAGATTGCAGCTGAAAATTTCTACATAAGAACTGTTATAATAATTAGGCCAGGTCTTGGGATCATGTATGAGTAAAGGGTGCCCAAAAATAAAAACGTTCAGTGATCATAATTGCACAAGGGTCTCACAACTTGAGATAGACAATCCTGGGGCAAGATATGTTCCTTGCATAGAGAAACTGCACTAGACTAACCCATTATTTTTATAGTGAATGATTTTTGATACCATGATATCTGTTAGATGTCTAAGTTTACGGACCATGCCAGGCCTTTAAAATTAGAGGCAATATTAGAGTCAGACAGTCGCAAGATTATAGGCCTGAGAAATAATGACCATGTTGTTGACAGTGATGAAGAACTTCCATTTTGGGCATATTCAACAGGAGTTAAGTTATCCAAGAAGCGATATATGATTGGAGTGAGGGAGATAGATATAGCTTTTACACTACAAGTCATCAGCATAAAAACGATGCCTGATTTCATGTGAGTCAATGACTAAGATCACTTCTTAAAAAGGACAGAATACTTTCATGGGAACAATACGTGAGTTTGTGTTTTCAGAAATTGCAGGTAAAGGCTCAGGTTACATCTACATTACAAATTACTTTGGTATAACTTACATTGCTCAGCAGTGTGAATGATACACATACCGGTCTGATATAGGTTACACTAACCAAAGCAGTGGTGTGGACAACCCTATGACGGCAGGTGTTTGCCTATTGACATAGCTACTACTTCTCACAGCAGCAGGAGTTTATTAAACTGACCATCTTACAATGACTTCAACAGAAGTGTTACAGCAGCACAGCTGCACCATTGTAATTGCTATAGTGAAGACATGGCTGCAGATAAATAGTGCTGTTCTCAAGTTCTTTTCCAGTTAGGAAAAAGTTACTCAAGATACAGCTCATGCATTAAACCCTTTCTTTAAACCCTGCACCCCAGGCACTTGGAAACTGGTACAGTTATTCATCGTCTCAAATAGTGTTCTAAAGCCACAACTCTTTGGGAAAAAGAAAAAAAAAAGTATCTCACCTTGACCACAAAGGAAATTGAAGGTGGGTACAAGAACAATTTGTCCTTCTGGTACAGTCTGCAGACCTGGTCTTACAATTTTTACAGGAGTGGTCCTACTCAGTCAATGGGCATATCCATCAATAATTCACTAGAAATGGACTTGGATTGTAGGTTCTTACAAGAAACAGGGCTAAACTTTCCTTTATTTATATGTTCAGAGCTAAGCTGCTAACAGTTTGAATAACAGTAGCATGATAAAACTTTCATTTAAGGTATTTTAAGTTAAACCAAAAGCAGCTGGTATCTTTAAAATATAACTCCCAGAAATCTGAGTTTTATTTAATGGGAGGCTATGTGAAAAATTATATCTTCAGAAAAAAAATACTATTGTTACAAGTAGCATAGCTGAAGTTTCCTTTTGTTGGCATGAAGTTTTTTCATATAATGCAGGGGTTCCCAAACTTTTTGACACGGGGACCAGTAAATCCATTCACGACCTTTTGGAGGACCGGTAACATTCATTTGCATATTTGCATATTCATTAATCAAATGATGAATATTCAAGTAAGTTGTTTCTGGTCCTCCCAAAGCCCCCAGTGCCAGCTTTTGATATGGTCACCCACAATATTCTTGCCAGGAAATTAAGGAATATGGATTAGATAAATGGAGTGTAAGACAGACAGAAAGCTGGTTAGACCAGGGTTTCCCAAACTTTTTACTTTAGTCGGAACCCTTTTTTTCCGTACTATTTTTTGCAGTCCAAAAATATAAACACATAAAAAACAAACTGAGAAAATACCAGACATATAACATGTCTGGTATTTTCTCATTAGATAAGTTTTATTATTACTAGATGTATCAGTTTGTAGCTTCAAACTGCCTGGCTGGTATATGTGCTCAGACTGCGTGAGTGTGTCTACCAGCCAGACAGTTCGCAACTACTCGAGGGGGTGTGTGTGGGGGCGGAGGGCAATAGAATCCCCGGGCTGGGCCGGACTCACTCGTGCTTTGTGTGGGGAGGAGCCCCCCGTGATCCGCATATGTTCGTGTCAGTCCCACTCCCGCTGGCTGATTTGCTCCCCATCCTGCGCCTCTGGCCAACCCCACTTCCCCCAATCCCCTCCCGGACAGCCAGTTCTCCCCCGCTTCTCCTCCCAATCTCCCTTGGCCAGTCCCGCTGCCCATGTCCAGCCCTGCTTCCAGTGGCCGCTTCTTCCCCCTGTCCCTCCATCTTCCCTAGCCAGCTCCCTACCCACAACCTTGTGCCCCCCGGCAGCCCTGCTTCCACCAGCCCCCCAATCTCTCATGGACAGTCCCAATGCCCCAGGCAAGCCCTGCTTCCAGCAGCCGCTTCTCCCCTACTCCTCCTCCCAATCTCCCCTGGCCAGCACCCTGCCCAGCTCTGCTTCCGCCTGTTGCCCCTCCCCCAATCTCCCTGGCCTGCCCCGATTCCCCCGTCCAGTGCTGCTTCTGATGGCTGGCTCTCCCTTCCTCCTTCCCCACCTCCCCGAGCTATGCATCCACCGGGAGCCGGAAGATCCAGCTGCAGACTCTGCCCAGGCCGGCCAAGGGCTTGGGGGACCCAGCGCCACACAGGCACTCTGGGAGCCCAGAGCACCCTGGCAACCATGCTGAGGCCCGGTACTTTTTTCCTGTGGCCCGGTATCGGGCCACAGCCCATAGTTTGGGAAACGCTGATATAATGAAAAGCAGAAAGAACATATTTTAAAATAAATAAAATGAAATTGCAAAAATTGATATGGGAATTCAGGGAGACACATTCTATTTTTAAAGTTGACCCTGAATACTTAGTTTCTCTCTTATATACACTTAATTATTTCTACAGTGCCTCCAAGGAACTGAAATCACTTTAAAATAATGAGTTAAGACTCGCAACATATCTAATGTTTGGAAATATTAAACCCATTTTAAATATTGGGAAATGGAGACAAACAAGTTAAGCAACTCGCTCATCATCATTAACTCAGCAGAACATTCCTGCAGAACATTTCAGGCTAGCTGTTTGTCAGACAAGAAAATGTTTGATCTACAATTAGAGACCCACATTTAATTTAACCAACTAGTATGCTATTTTAAAAATTACAATGTTTATGAATTTCTTTTTCTACCATTGATCAAAAATATCTGCTGGAGAAAATTTAGCCTCATACTCCTAATAAGTATTTAATTTCACTAGCACTAAGTAAAATTTTATTTTTCAAAACATTATATTCTCTAAAAGAATTGTGGTTTCAAGAATGATTTTTAAAAAATTATGCCAGCTTAAGCAGGGCTATTGAATAATGATATAACTAATTAATTGAATGTGTGATCCACTTTTCCGAGTGTTATTTTAAGATAATGCCTTCATTTTACTTGCTGTCAAAATTTGTAATTCAACACGAGACTGGATGTTGCTGCCACTCTAAAAACACTAAATTATGGAATCTGAATGGAACCCCTATGTTTATGGCCCTACCAAATTCAAAGTCCATTTTAGTGAGTTTCAGTCATAACATTTTAAAAATAATAAATTCTGTGATTTCAGGTATACAAATCTGAAATGTCCCAGGGCTATAATTGTAGGGGGTTGACCAAAAAAGGAGTTGTGGAAGAGGGGGGATTGCAAAGTTATTATAGGGAGAGAGTTGCAGTACTGCTACCCTTACTTCTGCGCTGCTGCTGGGAGTGGCACTGCCTTCAGAGCTGAACAGATGGAGAGCAGTGGCTGCAAGTCAGGATCCCAGTTTTGAAGGCAGAGCTGCTGCTGCCAGCAGCAGCAGCACAGAAGTATTGCATGGTATGATGTTGCCACCCTTACCTCTGTGCTGCTGTTGGAGAGGTTCTGCTTTCACCCATCTGCTGCCATTCTCTAGTTTCCCTGCACTGAAGATAGTGCAGAATAAAGGGTGACAATACAAGACCCCTAAAATAACCTTGTGACCTTCCTGCCTCTCCCTTTTGGGTCAGGACCCCCAATTTGAGAAACACTAGTCTCCTCCTGGGAAATCTGTATAGTATAGGGTAAAAGCATACAAATGATCAGATTCCCAGAGGGAGAGTAGATTTCACAGTCATTTTTCATGTCTGTGAATTTGGTAGGGCCCTATGAATGTTGTAAAATTGTATATTTAAAAAATAAAGTGTGGGTAATAAATAAAAATAAGGCTTATTTACAGGGCTCGCTGAACCGCCGCGAGCCCCCCTTGCCAGCCGTGCTGTCCGGCAATCTGCGCACGTGCAGACCGCCCGAACCCGGCTCTTCCAGGTTACAATCTACTCGCCCGAGGCAAGTAGATTGTATTATTTGTCGAGCTCTGCTTATTTACATGTAAAGACAAATAAATGTCAGTGTTATCCAAATTCCACTAGGGATGTTAAATATCGGTTAACTGAATAGTCGATTAATCTCATGAATTTTTCTTGGTTACTTGACTATTTTATAGTCCTCAGGGGGTGGAGCCAACACCTAGTGTGCTCCGCCCCACTCCCAAGGAGCCCTCTGCCACTTCGTGCTGCAGCCTCTCTATTAGAGACAGCAGCATAGAATGCCAAGCAGGACCTGGTCTGCAAGTAAAGCCAGTTTAAAAATCAGCTCCTTTCGCAGACTGGCTGCCTGTCCGTCAGGAGTCTGAGCTTTCAGACCTGGTGCAAGCTGGAACTGAGACAGGCTACCTCCACGCATGGTTCCTAATACACTTTAAATGCAGAGCTGCAGCAGGGATAGGTCCCAGACCTGGCGCAAGCCAGGACTGAACGGAGCTGCTGGCCAGCCCGCTAAAAATGTACTGGCAAGGCGGAGGGGGGAAATATGGGTAGTCTATAGCATTAACCGATAAGCTTTTGCTTATTTGTTAATCAACTACACTATTACATCCCTAAATTCCATACAGAATAATAGTAGTGTTTAACTTTCCATAACACAACTTTGTAAACAAATTGCTTACATTTGGTTAAGGAAAAAAGTGATGAAAATTTAAAATATCCCTAGAATATATGGATCATATTAGCATTCCTTATATTTTCATCACATCTGGGATGAGAATGCAAGCTATAGAATCAGCAAGTCCATTTAAATATTTTAAAGTAAGCCTGTCTCAAATGTTTTGATGAAGCATGATCTAGTTTAATATTGAAATGCCTGTTATCTGGTCTTGGTTTTCTAAGCAAACTATAAGCATTCAAAAACTTTAAGTCATAAATTATCAAAAGTCAGTTAAGAAGTACAAAATGCACAATATGGGATCAATATTAAAGCTTCTACACTATGTTTAACTCCATTAACACTTTTCATCTAAGAATCCCAGAGCGTCTTATAAACATGAATGAACTAAGTCCCACAGTATGCCTAATTTCAATTACAGACTGAGAAAACCTGAGGTTTCAAGTGGTTAACTGACTAGACAGAATATTCACAAGAATTCTAAAACAGAAAGAAACATAATGCAGATCAGGGGTCTTTCACTCTCATGCTTTAACTTTATAATGTAATACATTACTTACAAATTCAGAACAAAATAATTTAAAACATTGGTTTTTAAACTGTAATCTATGAACTAAGGGGTATACTAACTATATCTAAGGGGCCCACAAAAGTCTGTCATTATCAAACAACGATGGTTTTCAACTTGTGGTCCACAGAGCTCTGGGGGATCTGCAGACTAAGATTTCCATTTCCATTTGAAAAAAATTAAGTCTTTGAAAACCACTTTTTACAAATATCTACTATACATTTACAGTTTTAAGAATATTGAATGAATTTATGAATTATTCAACTTTTGAGCAACATAATGTCAGGAGACCATCACTCACCAATGAAAACATGAAGATAGAAACAAATACTAGGCAAGGTAAGTCGCAACTAGACTAAATTTGGTTTACATGAAGCAAACACCGGTATGCCTTCTCTGTATTTCTTTCTGCTCTTTGAAGAGCAGACAATAATTTGGCTTTTCCAGCCTTTCACAGGGAACAAAAATTAAGGCAAATCAACTGTACTCCAAAAAGGAATTTGCAGTTACACAATTAAAACGAATGTGTAAAAAGTTACCTTTCTAATTTCATCAAGCACGGTCTCAAATGATTTCTTATCCATCTTTACTTGTTCATCCAATGCAGATTTTTATTTAAAGAAAAAAATACATCCAGGCAAGACTTTTACTGCAGTAGTGTCTTTTTTATTGTAGAAGAAAAGCACTGAAGAAAGACACTTTACAGAGATGCAAAAAAAATAAAAATAAAAATTCGGTAGGAAAAAAAGCCAGCGCAAGGGATGTGATTCTTTTGGATAATAGCGCGGATTTCAGTCACGATATAAATGCTTGGTCTAATGCACGGTTCATCAGGAGACGGGAATTGGCGCTCCCTGCCTCGCAACTGGCAGATTAAGGGAGGGAAGTGGGGGACGGGGAAAGAAGAACGAAGAAGAAGAAGAAGAAGAAACAGGGCGGACGAGGAGGAAGAGAGGGGCCCTGAGAAGAGGGGTGAGAGCGGGGCAGCGCCTGGCTCAGGTGCCGCCGGGGATACGGGGCTGTGCACCTGCTCCAGCCTCCTACCGCTTCCGTCAGAGCGCGGCCCTCAGGCCAGGCAGCCTCCGGGCGCCCCCGCTGCCCATCGCCGCGCAGCTCCCGGCTCTTTGTTACCAGCAGCAACCAAACACGGGGCACTGGCGCGATGCGGGGAGGCCGCCAGGGAAGTGGCCCCGACTCCGGACCTGCCGCGCCCAACCCCAAGCACGCGCCGCGCCCAGCTCCGCGGCCCCCACCACCGCAAGGAAGCGACAGGGAGCCCAGCACAAGCAATAATAACCAGAGGCGACACGGTTCCTCCTCGCCACTGGGGTCCGCAATGCCCACGTGTCGCGCCTCAATGACATCATCAACCCACGTCTAGTGTATATCTGAGGTCCCTTCCTGTGGCGGAGACCCTCCCCACTGCTAGCTGCCTGAGCAGAAAGTCTGAAGGTGAGCGGAATGGTTTCTTTTTTGCACAGCTCATGATGCCCTACTCTTAGCATCCCGCCGAGGGGACTGGTATACATTGTTTGAAAACGGTGGGCAACTGTGCGATGTTCTCTTGCGCTCAGGCACTCAAGCAGTCACCCCTTACGGAGAGCAACCTGGGCACAAAAAAATTGGGAGGGAGCTCTGACCTCGCCATTCCGGAGTCACGTGACATGCTCCTAGCGAGTCTGTTGTGCCACGTGACAAAGCTGCCCTCAGGGACCAGTAGGGCCTTGCAACGCTACACGCGGCTCGCGCACGCTAAGGGGCGGGGCCTCCCGCAGACGTCAGCCGACAGCGGCTCGGGGCGGTGGACGTTCAGGTGACAGATGACGCTGCCCGGGCCGCATGAAGCGGCAAGGCAGGCGCGGGCTAGCGGTTGCCATGGGCACCGTCCTAGTGGCGCTGCTGGTTTTCTATGGGGCGCTGTCGGGATCCCAGGTGAGTCTGGGCCGCGGGGCGGGGCTCCCCCTCCTCTGCCAGGCCCCGCGCAGGGGGGAGCGCTTTGGCCCCCCACGGCTGCTCGCTCTGTACCCCCCCATCCGTCAGCCCCACCCTGGCTCTGCCCTGCGACACGCCTGGGGGCTGGTGTCCCGCCCTCTGGGTTGGTTGCGAGTGGAACACTTGGTGCAAGAAGGGTCCTGGCGGCTCCAGTCAGCACCGCTGCCCAGACCTGTGGTTCCATAGCTGCGGGCTTGGAGCTTGCTTCCCCTCCCCCCCCCCCCCCCCAGCAGTACCCCCTGTGTTGGCACTCCAGTCCCCCTCCTCCCCAGTGCTGGCTTCCCACTATTGCGGGGGGGGGGGGGGGAAGTGAGCTCCAGGTCTTGCAGGCCAGATCCGTCTTGTGGGCACAGGAAGTGGCTCCATGCTCCCCCATTCTCCCTCCCCTGGGGTGGGAGAACAGCAGCACATGAAACCACTAGCCCGGAGGCTTTCCCTGCTGCTCCCATTGGCTGGGATTCTGGCCAGTGGGCGCGGGGGAGCGGTGCCTGGGATCGCTGAGTCGTTCAGAGCCAGGTAAGCATTCCTCCATCCCCTTTACGCCCAAACTCCCCAGTTCACTCCTACACCTCTTTTGGCCTCATGGGTGGTTGGTTGGTGGTCCAGGGGAAGGTTTTTGTTGAGCAGGGTGGGCTGTGAGCCAAAAGGTTTGAGAATCAGTGGCCTAGACTGTTGATTGTCTAGTTGGGGGAGCCACTGCATAGCAGGGCTGGCGGGTTCCCAGTTACGCTTCACAGCTCGGGGCTCCCAGGATGCAGCTAGAATGTTTCCCCTCTGGCTCCTATGCGTAGGAGCAGCTGGGGACTCTGCATGCAGTCCCCGCTGTTCTTATTGGCCTGGAACTGTAGCCTTGGGGAACTGCAGGGATGGTGCCTGTAGATAGAGCAGGGTGCAGAACTGTCTGTCTGGGCCTTTGCATAGGCGCTGCTTCAGGTAAGCACTCTTACAATATGTAAGTAAGGTGGGAACATAACAGATGATAGTGGTTAGTTTGCTGTCAGTTTGAGGAAGTTTATCTAGTGGGGCCATGCAGGAATCTGGCACTAGTTAATATTTTCATTTGTGACCTGGCCAGCATGGTGAAGAGTGTGATATAAAATTTGTAAAGGACACAGAAGAAAGGATTTCATGGTGTTGGAGGAAAGGAATCAAAGGCAGCAAGAGAGGGGAGATGGGAGCCAATACACGCGGGGAACCGGCTCTTCTGAGTCGCCTGTCCCCTCCTCTCTAGAGGCTGCGGGAGGTGGGCATATGGGAACCAGTTCTTGTGGGAAGCCCGCTTTTATGCTCCATGAGCACTTGCTTCTGCCTCCCCCCTTCCATGTGTAAACGTGTAACCGCTGAAATTTCAAGCGGTTACATGTTTACTCAAATACCCAATCGTTAAAATTCCTGACCCTTACACTTTGTATTCTCTTTGAAGGCTCTGGATAGCATAATTGCCAGCAATTGCAAGTTATCCTATAGCCCTTTATAAGCAAACACATTTATTCTTAAGGTGAAAGCACCCTAGAGAAATGATCCTGGGAGAAGTGCTAAATAATTAAAAATTCTGTGCACAGAATTTTCATATTCTGCATATTTTATTTGTCAAATAACACAAAATAATTACATTAGTTTCAATTACAGTAAAACTCCGATAGTCCGAAATGCAACTGTTCAGCACTCCCGATACTCCAGCATCAAAATGCCAAGCGCTCCTGACCAGCTGATTAAAAAGCCTGCCACTCAGCACACGTGCTGGCTGTAACCAGACGGAGCATAAGGTTGGGGGGCGGGGAGTGGGACACATGCTGGCTATAAGGAGACTGAGCATAAGGGTGGGGGGAGTGGGATTGTGTTACAGTATAGAGAAAAGCCTTTTGCTTCAGCAAAGGGGAGGGGAGAGGGAGGAGGATCAGGTTACAACACAGAGGAGACTGGAAGAGTAAAGGGGAGGGGAGAGGGAGGGAGATTGTGTCCTGGCCAGTTGTTAAGGCCTGCAGCTGTACAGGACCTCCTGATTCTCCCGCAAATCTGATAATCTGGCACCACCTAGGTCCAAAAGGTGCCGGATTATCGGAAGTCTACTGTATTTTGGTCATTTATTTCAAAATACCTGTTAGCAAGTATGTCTGTAACAATCCAGATAAAAAAGATTTAGAAAGTTTTTTTTGACAAATGGCTTCCTTAGTAGGCATAGTAATACAGAACTTTGCGTAATAATTCTTTTAAGGCTTGGGGGAGCATTTAGGGTTCTTTGACCTTTTTTATTCTTCTTCCCCTGCTTGCCTTGCACAATCCAGCATTCTACCTCTGGAGAAAGGTGAGGTGAAGCATAGATGCCTCTCCATCCCTGTGGGCATCGATAGTTAACTGCATATTGTGACTATCAGGTGACTATCAGGGCTAGTAACCAAGCGTTTTCTTCAGTAAAGGTTTTGGGTCTCCTTCAGTGAGAAATTACATCTAGCCTCCACCACTCTGTTCACACAACCTCTTTAAACACAGATGCTATGACTTATTTCCGTATTACCCAATTCAAAACAATATCACTACACAGGATGTTTGGGGTGAATTGTCTTGAATGCAATTCAGAGTAACCTCATTTAGCCAGCACACCAGGGTTCCCCGTAAGGTGCGTGCTGGCGCAGCAGCACACCAAACATTCTAAGCCTGCCCACCTCCTCCCCAGAGCCACACAGCCGCCCGTGCCTTCCTACTGGAGAGTGGCGTGGCTGCTTCGGTGGATGGGGCTGGGAGCCATGTGGCGGACGGCTGCTCCGGCGGATGTGGTCATGTGGTAGGCAGCTGCTTGGGCAGGCCAGGACCATGTGAGGAGTGGCTGCTCTGCTCTGGTGGGCTTGGGTTGGGGCCATATGGGGCGCAGCTGCTTTGCTCCGGTGGGCTGGGACCGGGGTTGTGTGTTTTTAGGCGGCTGCACAATATGAACAAAGAAATGAGTGCTTCGTATGAAAACATAGCATTGGCACAGATGCCAAGCGCTTCTAGAAATCAGGCCATCAGTGTCTAATGCCAACCCATAAGAACTTGAATGAGACCTTTAGGTGACATGAGTCCTAGAAAATGTATAGCATAGATTGTCCCTAGACAATGTATAGCAAAAATTGTATAGCAAATGTCTAGCAAAAATTGTCCCGTTGTTTATTACTAGAAAAGAAATGTAAACTGAATTCTTTTGGTTCCTTTTTTCCAAACCTCACCTTGATTTTTTTTCCTGAACTGAAAACTAAAATTACTTTAAGTGGTAGAGGAATCATAAATCTATCATCTGTTGGCACTCTGATGTTAAAAACAACATATGTTCTTGCCCATACAATGAAACAGAAAATGATTATGACAAAACTTGTAGGTTTCTCCAGTGTTTCTCCATCAGGGATATGTATATCTTTCGGGGGGTAAGCAGAGATCTTCCAAGGGAAAGATCAACTCATCGAGATACAGGAAACCCCCACCTTACGACGGCCTGAGTTGCGACCCCTGCACTTACGACCATTTTTGTAAGTGCAGAAGGGGCCAAAACCCCCCAAACTTACATCCTTGGCTCGCATTTACCACGGCACCTATTGTAAATGCGGGTTCAAGTTACGACACCCCCTCCCTTCCGACTTGCAACGCTTCTCCAGGAACTGATTGCGTCGCAAGTCGGGGGCCGCCTGTATTTGCCAGGTTTTACAGTAGTCTACATGAGAAGCATAAGTGAGGTCAGTACAAACTACAGTTTCATACAATGACTTGTTTGTTAATTGCTGTAAATTGCCTTACAACAGCAACTGGTCTTGCTTCTGGCAGGATGGAAAATATAGAAGGCTTAGATACATTTTTTCAGTCTTTCAGCATTCCTGCATTGATGCACTGTGGCCATGCCTTGGTATCCTAATAAAAGTTGAGATGCTGTAATTCAAACTTTTCTGCTGGATCTCATACTCTTGATATTGCTAGCAAACCCGTCTACATCCTCTTGGTGTTTTGCATTCCAATAGTAATCATAGGACTGGAAGGGAGCCCAAGAAATCATCTAGTCCAGCTGTGGGAGTGTCTGGGAGAAGGCTGTAAACAGAGGAAGCTGGCTACTTTAAATTTTGCTGTATTAATTTTATTTGACTTCATATTAAATAAACACTTAAAGTCATGCCCGTTGTTAATTATTCCTTGATTTAATATTTTTTTCTTCCATAACATTTTATATATATGTGTGTGTTAGTAACTGATGGGTGCCACAGTGGCACACTTCCAAACAAGCTCATATGACTTTAGTATTGGTGCATAAGACAAAACTCACACTGCTCATGAATGGAAAAATTAGGGTGAACACTGCAGCATACACCAGGCTACTGGGAACACACTGTCCAGAATTGTTACAGGGGCTTGGCACCTTCCATTAGGTCCAGTTTTTAAAACTAACTCAGTACATTTTAAATGCCGAAGACTGAACAAAACAGGAAACAATTGTGTAATTTTGCCTCGGTAATTCCATAGCTTCTCTGAACTATTTAGAAACAATTCCTTCTGCAGCATCTTTGGACTGTTTAGAGACAATCCAATCCTTTCTCTCACATGTTCAGAGACTATGCCATGTCAGAATAACATTTGTTATTAAGTAACTGGTGTATGTTCACTTGATTTAACATTTCAAGTATGCTGATTAACTTGGCTTGAAAAAGGAAGATTTCCAAAGGCCCAAATAGCAGTTAGATAGCTAACATACATTGATTTTCAGTGGAAATTGGACACCCAACTGCCATTTTTGTCTTTGAAAAATCTTACCCTAATAATAATTATTCAGAAGCTAAAGGGTTATAGAAAGTGATTCCACCTCATGGAATTTAACTGTTAATAGTCTTTTACTTTTAATTTTTTTAAGATATTAAGAGCAGTTGCTTTCTACTCTCCTCGGACGATAGAACAACGGCTTTACAAGCTAGATGTAGGCTGGCCTAAACATCCAGAATATTTCACTGGGCAAACATTTTGTGTTGCTGTTGATCCTCTCCGTGGTCTGGTCTATGTTGCACAAGTAAGTAATAGCACTGGATTTCTGTCCTATCAAGCAATAAATTGCTTTTCTCGCTCTGGAATTACCATTTGTACTGCAGATTAAGGATGTTAAATTGCGGTTAATTGACTAGTTGAGTAGTCGATGGAATGTCTATCAACTACTCGACTAGTCGATAGGCACTTCCACATTCCTCCATTGAAATGTACAAGAGTCCTCGCTGGGACTCTTGTACATTTCAAAGGAGGAATGCGGAACTTTGTGTGCAGGGCCAGCATGAAGTCCCGCTGACTCCGGGCTGCATGCAGTGTACCAGCTTTGAAATGTGCAAGAGTCCCCAGTGGTGGCTCATTTCAAAGCCACAGCACGGCATGGAGCCCAGGGTCAGCGGGGGACTTAAAGTGCCATGCGGAGTTGGGGTCAGCCGGGGACTCCCAAGCTGACCCCGGGCTTCACAGCGCCCCTTTGAAACATGGAGATGGCATTCAAAGGGCAGCACCACACAGCTGAGCCCCTGGGGATCAGTTGTGCAGTGCTGCCCTTTGAACGTTGCCTGGGCAAGCTGAGCCCACTGCGGGGTTTCTCCTTTGAAATGTAGAGGTGGCGTTCAAAGGGGCAGTGCTGCCCAGCTGAGCAGAGGATCAGCTGTGCGGCACTGCCTGTTTAAAGTACCCCTTCCCCCCTCCTCCCTTTGCTGCCTCTGTCTGATAGAGGCAGCAAGGGGGGGAAGTGATTAGTCGACTCGACTATCCGATAAGCTTTTGCTTATCGGATAGTCGACTAGTCCTTGACATCCTTACTTAAGATGATTGTAACAGTTTAGTGTATTATATTCTTGATGTAAATTTGATTAAGGTTATTAATAGTATACGTTTATTTAAAGTAGTTCTGGATATGAAGGTTTTTTCTGTGCACGCTGGGCATGATTCTTTTATGATTTTTAAAGGCTTATAATTTTAAAAAATAGATTCTTAAATAGCAAGTACAACGATATAAGCTCCAAATCAATAAGCCTACAACATGGAACACATTATATTAGAAGCAAGAGGGAGACCAAGGACAGAGAAGGCCCACTACTACAAGAAGAGGGAGAAACAATAGCAAAAAAATGTAGAAATAGCAGAGGTGCTGAACAACCTCTTCTTTTTGGTTTTCGCCAATAAGTTTGGTAGTGACTGTTTACCTAGCATAGTGAATGCTAGTGGAAATGGCGTAGATTTGGAAGTTAAAATAGGGAAAAAACAAGTTAAAATTACTTAAAGAAGTTAGATGTCTTCAAGTCACCAGGACCTAATGAAATGAATCCTAGAATACTCAAGAAACTGATAGCTAATGTCTCAGATACCTGCTCTATCATCTTTGAAAAATCATGAAGCCAGGAGAGATTCCAGAATACTGGAAAAGAGCAAATATAGTGCTTATCTATAAAAAGGGAAATAGGAACAACCCAGGAAACTGCAGGCCAGTCAGCTTAATTTCTGTGTCAGGAAAGATTAATGGAGCAGATAATTAAGGAATTAATCTGCAAACATCTGGAATATAATACATTGATAGGTAACAGACAGCATGGATTTGTAAAGAACAAATCATGTCAAACCAATCTGATAGCTTTCTTTGATAGGATATCAAGCCTTGTGGGTAAGAGAGAAGCAGTGGACATGGTATACCTAGACTTTTAGTAAAGCATTTGGTACAGTCTCATGTGACCTTTTTATCAATAAACTAGGGAAATACAACTTCAATGGGGCTACTATAAGGTGGGTGCATAACTGGACGGATAACATTTCTCAGAGAGTAGTTATTAATGGTTCACAGTCATACTGGAAGGGCATAACAAGTGGGATTCTGCAGGGTGCAGTTTTGGGACTGGTTCTGTTCAGTATCTTTATCAATGATTTAGATATTGGCATAGAGAGTACGCCCATAAAGTTTGCAGATGATACCAAGCTGAGAGGGATTGCAAGTGCTTTAGAAGTTGGGGTCATAATTCAAAATGATCTGAACAAACTGGGAGAAACAGTCTGGGGTTAATAGGATGAAGTTTAATAAGGACAAATGCAAAGTACTCCACTTAGGAAGGGACAATCAGTTTTAAGCATACAAAATGGGAAGTGACTGTTTAGGAAGGAGTACTGCAGAAGGGGAACTAGAGATCATAGTGAACCACAAGCTAAATATGAGGCAACAGTGTGACACTGTTGTAAAAAAAGAAAAATGATTCTGGGAAGCATTAACAGGAGTGTTGTGGGCAAGGCTATGAGAAGTCATTCTTCCGCTTTACTCTGTGCTGATGAGGTCTCAGCTGAAGTATTGTGTCCAGTTCTGGGCACCACATTGCAAGAAAGATGGAGAAGGTCCAGAAAAGAACAACACAAATGATTAAAAGTCTAGAAAACATGAGCTATGAGGGAAGACTGAAATAATTGGAAAAGACAAGACTGAGAGAGGACATAACAGTTTCCAAGTACCTAAAAGGGAAATTCTATAGAAGCCTGCAAGGAGAACAACTATATAGGTCACTTGTGCTACTGTTCCTCCCAGCCCTGCCTCAATTCAGTAAATCACAGAAAAAGGATGGTCCATTGGGCTGGGGGAGATCTGAGTTCAATTCCTGCTATGCCACAACCATTTATTTTTAATATGAGCAAGATACTTAGTCTTTCTCTGTCCCTATATGCCATCTGCATAATACTACTCACAGGAGTGTTGTGAGAATTAATAAATCAAAGAATGTGAGGCACTCAGATACTAGAGTGGTGGGTGATATCACAGTTCAGGGGAATTTAATCTGTATTCCCCTGCATAATCCCTCAAGGGCACCCACTCTAGTCTCCCAGCTCCTCAGCTGTTACCTCTCTTAGGGAGATACTGGATCTCTTTTGCTCTTCTGACCAAGCTTTTTTCCAGGTTGCACAATTCACTGGCTAGAATGTGATATTCCCAGCAAGATAGACTGTCTAAACAAGCTAGCATCTTCACTTTGTTTTCTCTCATATATGCACACTTCTCTCTCATTTATGCGCAACACAATTGGTAGCAGTTGGAAGTCACCACATAGCCCTTTATAAGTAAATGCATCTATTCATAATGTGAAAGCACTACAGAGAAAGCTTATTAAAACAATGAAAGAACCTATGCACAAACCAATGAAATTACCAACAGTCACTTTCCAACTCCAGAAAGGATTCTGGTAGGAGTAGTCCTTCAGATCCACTTCAAGTTAAAGAAGTATAGATTGGATAAGTGAACAGTAAGGTGGATAGAAAGCTGGCTAGATTGTTGGGCTCAATGGCTCGATGTCTGGTTGGTGGTCAGTATCAAGCGGGGTGCCCCAAGGGTCAGTTCAGGCACCATTTTTGTTCAAAATCTTTATTAATGACCTGGATGAGGGGATAGATTGCACCCTTAGACAGTTTGCAAATGACACTAAGATAGGGAGAGAGGTAGATATACTGGAGGGTAGGGATAATCCAAAGTGACTTAGGCAAATTGGAGGATTGGGCCAAAAGAAATCTGATGAGGTTCAACAAGGACAAGTGCAGAGTCCTGCACTTGGAACGGAAGAATCCCAAGCATTGTTACAGGTTGTGTACCAATTGGCTATGCAGCAGTTCTGCAGAAAAAGACCTAGGGATTACAGTGGATGAGAAGCAGTAGATGAGTCAACAGTGTGCCCTTGTAGTCAAGAAGGCTAATGGAATATTGGGATGCATTAGTAGAAGCATTGCCAGCAGATCTAGAGAAGTTATTATTCCCTTTATTTGGCATTGGTGAGGCCATGTCTGGAGTATTGTATCCAGTTCTTGGTCTCCCATTCCAGAAAGGTTGTGGACACTTTCGAGGCAGTCCAGTGGAGGGGAAACCAAAGGCTGTGTCTAGACTACATGCCTCTGTCGTCAGAGGCATGTAGATTAGACACATAGGCAAAGTCAAATGAAGCCGCGATTTAAATGATCGCGGCTTCATTTAAATTTACATGGCTGCTGCGCTGAGCTGACAAACAGCTGATCAGCTGTTTGTCCGCTCAGCGCGCTAGTCTAGACGCTCCCCTGTCGACATCAAAGCCCTTTGTCGGCAGCCCCGTTATTCCTCATGGGATGAGGTTTACCGGGGCTGCCGACAAAGGGCTTTGATGTCAGCAGGGAAGCGTCCAAACTGGCACGCTGAGCGGACAAACAGCTGATCAGCTGTTTGTCAGCTCAGCGTGGCAGCCATGTAAATTTAAATGAAGCCGCGATCATTTAAATCGCGGCTTCATTTGACTTTGCCAAAACAACAAATCTACATGGCTCTGTCGACGGAGCCATGTAGTTTAGACGTACCCAAAATGATTAGAGCGCTGGAACACATGACTTATGAGGGATTTGGTCTTATTTAGTTTACAGAAGAGAAGAGTAAGGGGGGCGGGATTTGATAGCAACCTTTAATTACCTAAAGCAGGGTTCCAAAGATGATGGAGAGAGGCTGTTCTCAGTTGTGAAGATGACAGAACAAGGAGCAATGATCTCAAGTTGCAGGGAGGGAGATGTAGGTTGCATATTAGAAAAAACTGTTTCACTAGCAGGGTGGTGAAGCACTAGAATGGGTTACTTAGGGAGGTAGTGGAATCTCCATCCCCAGAGATTTTTAAGTCCCATCTTCATAAAGCCCTGGATGGGATTATTTAGTTGGGATTATTCCTGCTTTTAGGAGGGGATTGGACTTGATGACCTCCTGAGGTCTCTTCCAACCCTATGATTCAAAAGCATTTAAAAGTACATCCATGTCATCCCCTTTCCTGAAGCGATGAAGTAATTTGGAGTCTTTGTTTTACCAGGACAGACAGACTAGTGAGTGGCTCCACTTACCAGACCATAGTGGTGCAGTTTCTCTTTTTTGATCTTATGTTCTTTAACTTGTCCTGCTTTCACAGTCTCCATCTTGAATTGATGTTGACAGTACTTCTCCTTCCCTGCATGCTTGTGCTGACATCTCTACTTTTCATGCTCATGCTTCTGTTCCTGGTCGGTGAGCACATGGGTTTCCAGATACAAACAGTCCCTATCCAGCTGTAACCTCTCTTGGTCAGCATCTGGGCTTGTCCAGGATCCCAGTTGCAGTAAGGGATTTGGTTGCCTGTGTCAGCCTCTTCCATGCTTCATCCAAATAGTCAAGATTTCCCCTGTCTGCTAGACCCTGTGCCAGTGAGCTGAATGGTCCCTACCAACTTGAACTTCCTACTTCTCATGAACATACAGCAAGCCACACCTACTAGTTGTGCCTTTGGTCCTCAGTGTTGAGCTGCCTTTCTCTGTGTAGCTCAGCCAGCTGACATTTCTTCAGCTATTCGTAATTCATTTGTGCTTGGCTCTTTTCACTATTCCTTTCCACAAAAGACTGTGAGACTTCACTCTGGTTTTCCCTACTATGGTACTTGCTTTCACTGTTGTTGGCACTTATGGCAGTTCACATTGACATAAATCCCACATATGCTGCCATCACATATGTCACTGTCCTGGGCAGTTGCATCCTTTAATGCTCCCTCAGGAGCACTATTCTAGGTCTATGGCTCCTCAGCCAACGTTTCTCTTGGGCAGAGGTCCATATCTCTCTCCCTTCGGATATGTGTGTGAGAATTATTAATGTTTATAAAAAAAATTACATAAAAATTACTAACATTTAAACAAATTTATCAAAGTTAATATTTTATGCTTGATGAAAGACCATGTTTTCAATTTTCCCTTTTTGTGTACACTTTCAGAGAGGGGATAATGTACCAAAGGTATTAGTGTTTTCAGATGAAGGATACTTCTTGTATGCATGGAACTCCACACTTGAAATGCCACATGGTATCTTTGCAATCAACAGTCCTACAGAGAGCTCAGTATGGATCACAGATGTTGGAACTGGTATGTATAATGGGAACATGGTAAAAATATTATGCCACTGAGAAAATATTCTTTTTTGCAGGTATCTCTCTGAACAGTACTTTGCAATGGTTTGATTAAATAAGGTATCAAAAGAACACTAAGCCAGATTCGTGCTCTCCCAATCCTAATTGTGTGCTGATACAGTTTTCCAGTACAAGGTAGAACAATTTGAAGGCTCATGAGTTGTGCCATTTGCCCATTTGCCACAGCTGATAATTGTGGCCAACATTTATATCTCTTACTTGAGGAGCAGAGCCAAGAAACATGCAACTCTATGCTTTATTTTTGTCCTCTGTCCCATCCTGTTGGGTCCAGTCCTGTGCATACGTATGTGTGATGCCTCTCTAAACTGCAATTATTTTCTCACTACTGAGTTTACTTAGTTCTGTTTCATTATTCTTTAAGTAACAATGAATTTTTATCTTATTACTATTTTGACATCAAAGATCCATAGTTTTACTGAGAAAAGTCTGCTTTTTTAAATACAGGGCAGTATGGGCACACAGTTAAACAGTACAGTTCTTCAGGTAAACTTATTCAAGTCCTGGGTACTCCAGGAAAAGCTGGCTCGGGTTTGAATCCACTGCAGTTTGATCAGCCAGCAGAAATATTTGTGGAGCAAACGGGAGAGATCTACATTGTGGATGGAGATGGAGGAATGAACAACAGATTATTCAAATTGTCCCAAGGTACGTAGAAAGAGCACAAACATGAGAGCTGATGTCTGAAATGTTAGAGGCCTAATAGTACTAGTTTTAAATTTCAGCATTGCTAACTGCGTAGCTGATCTTATGCACATTAACGTTTTTTGACAAATTGTCCATTGATTATCTATATCTGTCACTGCTATTTTAACCCTTGCCTGTATTCTCTTTGTATTGGTAAGATTAAGACCCCAGCATGTGAGTAGTCCCAGTGTCTTCAATGTGAATATTCACATACTTAAAGTTAAACATGTGTACGTGTTAAAGAATTGGGTCTGTGATGAATTAGGGCTATCTCAATTCAACTTATGAATTCTGGTTGATATTCTGAAGTTGTATTATGAAGAGCTGCTATATCACATGTAAGGATGTTAAAAAACGACTAATTGGCTAATTGAGTAATCAATACAATTTTTATCGACTATGCAATTAGTCGATAAGGGGAGGTGCTCTGTCCCAGCTCTCACTGGGTTCAAGAGCTACCCCCACTGCGACTGTGCAATTTAAATGTAGTAGGAGTCAGGTGTGCAGACCATACTGGGACCACAGTGGCTCTGCATTTTAAATGTAGAAAGGGCCACCTGGCTTTTACTACATTTAAAACACAGAGCTGCAGCTGGAGTAGCTCCCAGAGCCAGTGCAGGCCAGCTCCTGGACCGCTGCTGCTCTGCCTCCTTTGATACACCTCTCTCTCTCCCTCCACCCTCCCCACCACCACCACCCGCCCGCACTGCACACTATGGAGATGGTGCCGGAGGAATCAGCTTTTAAGCTGGCTCCCCCTAGCATCAACTCCTGCTTCCTCTCCCCTTGCTGCCCCTGATACAGAGGCAGTAAGGGGGTGGGAGAAGCAAGTAGCTGAATCACTCAACTACCTGATAAGCTTATCAGCCTAGGCTTATCTGATAGTCGACTACATCCCTAATCACGAATGCCTATACCTATTGGATTCACCATTGCTGACAGGGCCTGTAGCAGATGCATACCAGATAGATACAGCAGGAGGTGCTTAGGACACAGTGAGCCTGTTCAGGTGCAAATATCTGGGAACACTGCATGAGTTGTATTGAAGATCAGACTAGCTGATTTCTCTGAAGGAATGGGAGACAGTAAGAGCAGTGGACAGAGAAACAAAACAAAGGCAGCCACTTGACCAGGAAGGATTTAAATAAGAGAATCCGTAGGTGTATAGGGAGAGAGGAAGAGGAATACAGGAGACAAGCAATGTCAAAAAAGCTGGGTGAGAAGCTCCAGGAGAGACACCTCACCCAGTAGGTAACAGCCAACATGAGCTAGTGGCCAACATATCCTGCCCGTCTAGATACAACTGGCCCATAAAGATTCCCAAGCAAAGGATGATATGGTAAAACGCATGCGTTATAACTAGGGATGTCAATCATTAGTTGACTAGTTGCTTCTCCCCGCTTGCTGCCTCTATCAGACAGAGGCAGCAAGGCAGTGGGGAAGAGAAGAAGGTACTTCAAAGCAGCAGTGCCGCTTGGAGCCCTGGGGCCAGACCCTGGGCTCCACGCAGCGCTGCTACTTTGAAATGCCACGTGCAGCCCGGGACCAGCTGGGGTGTCCCCAGGCTGCATGTGGCGTTTGAAAGCAGCAGCGCCACACAGAGCCTAGGGTCATCAGGGGAGTCCCCAGCTGACCCTGGGCTCCACGTGGCACTTTCATCGTTGAAGTGTAGCAACAGCTCTAGGGCTGTTGCTACACTTCAAAGTTGGAGATACCCCATCAACTAATCGAATAGTCAATGCAAGGACTATTCAATTAGCCAGTTAGTCGATGTTTAACATCCCTAGCTATAACATTGTTTTGAATTATTTGTACTATCCTGTGCTTGCTTGACATGAGTAAGTATAAATGAGTATTAATGTGTTAGTCTGTACTAGGGATGTAAAATCCTGTTTTAATTAGTTAACTGGTTAAACCTGATTAAACGGGGCGGCAAGAGGGCTGCTCCAGCCTAGTTTGGCTGAAGTGCCTGTGGCGGACGGGGACTGCTTCGATCTGGCTGGAGCCATTAAGGGTGAGGCTTACCAGTTAACCGGTTAACCATTTACATCTTTACTCTGTGCAAAGTATCTGAGTGTGTGTTGACTGCTTCACAATTGCTGCATGTCCCCGAAAGAATTAATCTGTGCTCCAAAAGCTTCAGGCTTAGGAGTGGAGTTCTGGGAGAAAGTTGTATTCTAGTAATTCAGAGATCAGCAATAGTACTGACAGGGTGTACTAAATGGGGATGACCCTGCATAGACTGGCTCCCGCCTGCCATCCTGCATTGCTGCCTCTGATACAGAGGCAGCAGCATGAGGTAGTAGCAGCTTTTGTCCATGAGGGCCCCGAGTTCCCTGCAGACAGAGGCTGCACCAGCATCCTATGGAATAGCCTATGTCCATGACAGTAGACCCTGTCCATGGGGGTTGGGGTAGGGCTGAGCTCTCTGTGGACAGAAGCTGTGCCAACAACCTGCCTGCCCACCCACGGTGCTGCTGCCTCTGATACAGAGGCAGCAGTGGGAGCAGGGAGGTGGCTCCATGATGCCAGTGCCCTGAGCACTTGATCCCACCTCCTCCTCCCTCTGCCTCTGTGGGAGGCAGCAAGGGAGGGGGGCAGGTTGCTGTGCAGAGAGCCAGCTTAAAAGATGTTTCCCCATGGGCACCAACTCCTGCCTCCCCGGCCTTGCTGCCTCTGTATCAGAGGCAGCAAGGTGGGGAATGCACGTGGTCATTAGGATTAACCAATAAATCCTGGCTTATGAGTTAATCATTTAAATGATATACGCTAACATCTAGTACTAAAGAAGAAGGATGGCAGACTGAGAGTCAGTGCCCTAGAAATGTGCCAGAGAAGCTAAGGGAGAAATAACTGTTGCAGCCTGCTGGAGCTTCAGAAACTTAAATGCCCTTCATGTCTCTAGGGAAGCAGAGCCTTGGATTCCCCCTCAGAGCACTCCATCTCATGGCCAGGAGGGTTGCTTGCTAGGATTTGTGTCAGAGGCTTACTAGGATCTTTCACTCTGTAGGTAGGGCTACTCAACTTTGGAAGCCCCGGGGGCCACAATGATACTCATAGCACATGCCGAGGGACACAACGTAAGTGTGGTTGCAAATATATGCAAATAGCTTCTTTCACACTGACAGGGATAAATACAAAGCACTTTCCACAATGCCCCGGTGCTCCCAGCACCTCCTCCCTGTGGGCTAGAAATGCCGACACTCTGTACCCATCTGTTGCAGCCAGCCTGTCTGCTTGCATCTTTCATTGCTCACTCCTCCTGGGACACGCCTCACTGCTGTGGAGTGTGTTCCCAGTGGAGGCCGTATTCAAAGGATCCCACCCGCAGGCCACATGTTGAGTCCCGTGTAAACCCAAACCGCACCGCAGGCCGCATGTGGCCTACGGGCCATGTGTTTAGTAGCCCTGCTGTAGGTCATACTTCTATCATTCATGCATCTTAAAACTATTATTCTATTTTGAAGAAACAAATCTTTAAAGAAACCAATACATTGTCATGACCATGAACTTTGTTTTTCTGCAAAAGTAGACCTTTGTATATAGCCAGTTATATTTTTCCATTTATTGTGAGCAATAGACAGATACATCTAAGCATTGTATTTTATTCTAGTTTAAAAAATTCGCTGTCTCTAGCATGATTTGGAGAGAGATGCTTCCCCCCTTTCTCTCTGTTTGATACAGTAGCTTTCTCTTTAACATACGCAGACACCAAATGCATTAATAAAATGAAAAACAAACATATCCTACATGGAAAAAATAGTGACCACAAATAGAATTGTTTCCTTATAAATAGTAACGTTTGAAATTAGGAGTAAGGTCATTGGGACTATCTCCTGGAGATTGTGTTTAAATCCTGCTAGTTTAAAGGCCTGTCTTATAAAAATAACTTATACTTCTATTGCTATGAATAATTTAGAAGGAATTTAAGACAAAAAAATTTCACTCATTCATACTGCATAATAAAAGTGAAAACTATTTTTTCATTATTTATCATGATTTCTGCTATTAGATTTCAATGAGATATGGCTGCGTGGGGAAAATGGTACAGGTGTTGGTCAGTTCAACATTCCTCACAGTGTCACAGTGGATTCTTTTGGACGGGTAAAGAATTAAAACTCTCTATTTTTAATGGTTTAGAGACCGTTTTTATGCCTTCTCCCATATATGTATAAATGTATTTTTGCTATTTAATGTCCTTTGCCCAAAAAAACCCCTTTAAAAGTGCCATTCTTTCATATTTAATTTTTAGATCTAATCTACTGCATACAATTTTAAGCATGGGAGCAGTCGTCTTAACTTTTTCACATTGGAAACTTTTTCTAGAAGTGGCTGGAATAGTAAGAGAGGGTCTTGACCAGTCTTCACGTACATATGTTCATTGACTTCTTACAGTCCCCAGGAGGAGGCTACTACTATAGACCGTTAAAGGATTTGCACTACATGGAGGCAGGAAGAAGGAAGTCCCCATAATATGTTGTCATTGCCATTCTGTTTCCATAAGATGCACAGAATCTGCAAAATGGGAGAATTGACTCTGATGGATATGATTGTCTATAACAAAACAGTTTCATTCTTCCAGTGACTGCAATAAATGTAATGCCTTAATTTTAGTAGTACGTTATTACAACCCATTAAGGCTACATCTACGCTGCACAGTTATTTCAGAATAAGCTATTCCAGAATAGTTACTCCAAAATAGCTTATTTCGAAATAGCTCATCTACACGGCAGGGAAGCCTCAAAATTAGTCCGAGACAGTCTTCTCTAATGTAGACATGATATCTTGATTTAGTGCCCCAGAAGGAATAACTTAGAATGGACCTGGTGAGGGGCTATTTCAAAATAGCTGAAGTGAAACATCTATGCATGCCTTATTTCAAAATAGCTATTTCAGAATAGGCGTTATACTTCATAGAATGAGGTTTACAGAAGTTGGAATAAGCTGTCTGTTATTTTGAAATTATTTTGAAATAACGGAATTACTGTGTAGATGCTTGCATAATTATTTGGAATAATGGCTGTTATTCCAAAATATCTTTGCTGTTTAGACACACCCTTACAGTCCACAGAAAAAATCTATTTCACACATTTCTGATTAAACAAGGGACATCCTGAAGATAACCAATAACCACAATTCCCTATGCCAGCCAGTTTTTGAAGTATTATTGCACACGCATGTCTACAGATGCAGACCTCCTAGACCCTGCTCATCACTTAGCTTAGTTGAAAAAGAAGCAGTTGTTAATTTAGTTACATCATACTTAATATTGAATATGAGTACAGGTATTCCTGTACATCCCTCATGAAAAGTTGTACAGAGAGCTGGTTGTAGAAAGCAAATATAGGAATGAATGTAGATTATCTCTTCAGGTACATCTACACAGCAGCGTTATTTCAGAATAATTGATGTTATTTTGAAATAACAAAATGTACATCTACGCAGCAAGCCATTCTTTCAAAATAATGGCAAGATGGAGGACTTCTTACTCCCAACTCCTGTAATCCCCATTTCACAAAGAGTAAGGGAAATGAAAGGAAGAGTGTTCTTTCTTCGACTTCTTGCTGTGTAGTCCGTGCCAAAAGCCGAATTAAGCTATTTTAACTTCAGCTACTCAGTTGATGTAGCTGAAGTGGCATATCTTAATTCGACTTTTGCCCTGCAATGTAGACATGCCCTCAGTGATTAAGAATTTTTTTTGAGGGAGGAGGTCTGAGAATTAATACCTGATTAGTCCATTTTGTAAAATGAAAGCAGAGCCAAATTTGTTCCTGATGTAACCCTTTCTTCTTCACTATATTTGGCCTGTGTATGAGGAACTGATGCTTTTCACATAGCCGTTTATAGCCAACTGTATTTATTGTGTACAACAGGTGTGGGTTGCTGACCGAGGAAATAAAAGAATACAGGTTTTTGATAAAGTCACAGGAGAATGGCTGGGATCCCTGAAAAGTTGTTTTGAAGAAGATGGTCCCTCTTCTGTCAGGTATTGTAACTATATATTTCCACAAAAACATTTAAAAGGAAACAGAATACAGTAAAACATGTGCTGTCTGGCACTTAACTATCCAGAAAACTTTAGAAACTGGCAAATTTCCTAGGGGCTTGGCAGCCCCTGCAGCACAGGGGTTGCAGCTCCAAAAAGGTTGCACACCACTGTGCTTGACCTTTTCGGAAGCTTCCAGAGCATCTCCCCAGATGGAGCCTGAGACCTACTAGTTTCATAGCATCTCACCAGATCGCGCTTAGGTTGATGTCCCGGAATTTAGATAACCAGAATGCCCGATTCCCTGAGCGTGCCAGATAACACAGATTTTACTGTACTACATTTTCTCCTGTAAGAGTCCATACTACTTTAAATTGATAGCAGATGCTTGATTTCAGGCTCTGGAATTAGCAAGTGGAATTGCTGTGGAATTAGGGCCTGACACACAATCCTGCAATAGGCCCTGTAAAAATTAATCCTTGTAGTCACATGACTACATAGGAGCTGCCTATGTAGAGTTGACTGGTGCATTGGACTTTCATTTTAATTAAAAGCTGTGAGTTTCATAAACTTTAGGGAACATAATTAGGAGCCTGTTGTAGCACCCTTTCTCAGATGTACAAAAGCTATGCCCTAAATTCAGTTTGCATTCATTTACTGTTATCCTAAAATCTGTAGCTCGAAGGAGCAGCCACAGCATGTAGTGCAAGTCCTGTATACTTACTCTGTATATTCTACAGCAGTATAAGATTAAAAACGGTCAGATCATTTTCATTTGATTTGGAAAGTTCAACATTTCGACTTTAAGTGACTGACACATGGGTTACCCATGAGGGTACCCTAAAACTCAGATTTGCAGGACCAGATCTAAAAGTTAGATAGCTGATCGCCTACACTGCATGTGAATGCTATTTGCTCACCTAGATATGGATAATAATTTTTGAAAGCACATAGCAGTGTTAACATGAAGTGTTCTAAGGATATGTTAATTCTAATTTATTTAATTGTTTGTTTTCAGATTAAGTGCCAGTGAGGAATATCTGATTGTAGTTCAGCTGAATATTAACAGAGTGTCTATTTTGGCGGCACCACCAATAGGCTCCATTAGAGATTGCAATGTGGTAAACACAATCCAGCTTGCTGATGAGGTCAAGCCACATCTAGTGGATATAAATGTGAAGACTGGAGCAATTTATGTTGCAGAAATTGGTGCACAACAAGTACAAAAATATGTACCCTCAACCTAATGGTTCTCTTTGGTCATTCAGCACAAGCTATTTTTTCTGGATTACAAGACTTGTGTTTCCTTACATTCACTGGAGACTGTGCTTCCACTCAGAAGTGCAGCATGTTGCACCACTAGAATGCATAAAATAACTCTGTTTTGTGACCTGCCCTCACTCTTATTTTCTGTGTCAAACTCAGGGAGCTGTTGGTCTGTCAATTTGTCTCTGCTTGCATTTTTATGTGTTTTGTTTCATATTTGTTAGTTTGGGGGATTTGGAGAATGAGATTTTTACCATGTTTTATCCTGCAGTGTAGTTTTTCCTCTTATCCCTTGATAAATCATAAGACATTGAGTATGTAATTATTCTGTTAGTCTAGACATTATTTCCATTGTTAGTCACTCTGCTCCACAGTCCGAGGAGCATCTTGTGACACCTTTGCCTAGCCAGTGCACTCTGTTATATCCGAAGGTCCTAGCTGGCAAAGAGAAATATCTACATATTTAATTTTCTTGAAGCTCTGGATTCTAGCTTAACATTGCTTCAGGTTTCCTTGGCTGAAATCAGAACAAAAAGATGCAACATGTCTCCGTGGCTTCAGGCAGACCTCTGATACAGGTCAGTGCTGAGGCTTTAGCATCTCTGGCATCTACCTTAGGTAATCATTACTGCTGCTGTTGACATCAAAGGCATCAATTCCTTACTAATTTAAGCCAACTCTATATAAAACACTTTAAACAGGAGTAAGAGTATCTTCACAATGAAGTATAGTAATAGAGAGGTAGCCGAGTTAGTCTGAACTTGCTAAAACAAAAGGAAAAACTATGTAGCATTTTAAAGACTAACAAGATGGTTTAATAGGTGATGAGCTTTCGTGGGCCAGACCCACGATCTGAGGAAGTGGGTCTGGCCCACGAAAGCTCATCACCTATTAAACCATCTTGTTAGTCTTTAAAGTGCTACATAGTTTTTCCTTTTGTTTTCATAATGAAGTGACACTGATGGGTTTTTTTTTTTTCACAAACTTGAGTTTCTAAATTGTTTTAGGTAAATGGGTACAAGTTTTTTGTGTGTAAGCAAGGCCTCAAAGTAGAATGTGTTGGAAGTATAGCATATAAGAGATCCCTGAGGTGTGTATTTTAATCTGCCTTAGACCTGGGGTCCTATAACATTATTTTGTTCTCTTAATTTTGTTGAAACACAAATACATTGTCTAGACTAGAGCAATATTTGGCCTTTGGAGTCTTGTTTTTAGAACCCAGGCTAATCTTTTATTCTGCCTTCATTTTTTCAAAGACAATTCTCTAAATACTCAGCCATGACTTTCCACTTCTTTTTGAGGGACTTCTGCCGATATATCAGCTGTTTATTTTTCTATAGCACAGAACTTGCAAACTTCTTTGTGCCTGGTCCAGAGTCTTTGTCTTTATCGTTCTTCTCCAGAATCCAGTTTGGGTTTTGAGTTGTGTAAGTTAGCATCATTATCTTCTCCAAAAAATATATATCTTTCTGTCTACCCCATCCTTATTCCACATTAATTCCAATGCCTTTTAGGTGTTGCTATGTAGCCTTTCAGAGTATTCTGCCTTGAGTATAAAAGGGGCGAAACAAGAGCATCAGTTCTTTGATGTATTTCAGGTAGTCAAGAATTGACTCGTCTTATGAAAAATATGATTCATCTAAGAATCTGGCTGCAAAGATTCAGTCAGGAGCTATTAATTCTTTGCAGAATGATCTGGGAGATTTTCCTTTTCACATGACTGCCCTGATTCCTTGGCTATTTTGGATGCAAGTAGTAGGTCAAGAAAGACTAAATTGTTCCACCTTTGCAGGTTAAGAGTATAGGAGGTGGAACCACTGGGACAGGAAGTGTTCATCATGGATGTCTCAGCAGTTGAATGTGATATTGCTTAGTGCATAAACTGATGAGACCTCAACTAAGCTTTGAAGACCTTTCTTGCTAAAGTGTCCAGATCTTCATGTAACATGTTATAGCAACAGTTTACCTGAATCATCAAGGAAGAGTCAGATTTGGTTACCATATTTTGACATTATTGCTGCTTTGGAGCCAGGCAATCCTGAAGAAAGAGGGCTTTGTATTAGGGATGTAAAAATGTAACCATTTAAACTGTTAACCAATAGGCATCAGCTTATTGGTTTCCATTACAGTTACACACTGGCTCTCAGGGAGCCGGGCTGCCGGCCCTACTGTCAGGGAGGCTTTACTGTGGGCTCTGCAGTATAAAGTAGGGATGTTAAGAGGTGGGTAATTCTCTAATTGTGTAGTCAATAGAATTTTTATTACTCAATACTCGATAAGGGACGTTAGATAAGAGGCTGTAGTGTGTGTGGGGAGAAGAGGCGGCACCACGGAGACGGTGCTGGGGGGAACTAGCTTTTAAGCCAGCTCCCCCACAACACCAGCTCCTGTTCCCCTCTTCCCCAACTGCATCTGATACAGAGGCAGCAAGGTGGGGGGCAGGATGCGAGTAGTCGACTTGACTATTCAATAAGCCTAGGCTTATTTGTTAGTCGACTACTCACATCCCTAGCATAAAATAGGGATGGGAAAGATTAACTGGTAGGGGCTGGTGCAGCTCCCCACCCGATGTGGGCAGGGACAGCTCCAGGCATCCAGAGCAACCTCTGTCCTCAGTGGGCCTGGGCATGAAGCAGGGAGGGGCTGCTTCAGTCTGATTGAAGTAGCCCCTGCCTGTAGCAGTGGGCCACTCTGGCCTGGCCATAGTAGTGGGGGGGGGGGAATATATAAGCTTTGTACTGCGGAGTCTGCAGTGCTTGTAACCATGTAACTGCTAGGATTTTTAGCAGTTACATGGTTAAATTTTTAAACAGTTATTACATTTTTACACTCCTCCTTTGTATAGATCTTTGTGATATTGAAAGTCATTGTACCAACAGATATCTACTGGTAGCTCAAGAAGCCTTCCAGGTGATACAAATAACGAAGTTCTACATGTGCCTTTGAGACCTCTGTGTCTTTGGGAGTTTTCACTCAAACATCTATTTTTTTAAAAACCATTTTTTGGCTGAATAGATATGGGCTGACTTGGTATTCTGCTACAGTGGCTGGTGGCCAGATTTCAGCAAGATGCATGGTTCATTCAAATAATGTAGAGGGCTCGTTATCTGTGTTACCCTATAAAAGTGAGTCTCTGATATTTTTTTTAAACATCACAATAATATTTTTCATTAAGCCACAGAGATACGCCGAGGGATAATTTGAATAGTTGTTTGATCTCCTTGCTGACCCCTTCATCCTTGGAATCAGTGGGAGTTAGGTGTCTAAATGCCTTTCAGAATTCTAGGCCAAAGTGTGGTGTTCAGTTTATAGGGGCTTGTGGTATATATATGGATGTCACCTGGTAATTAGTATGAAATTATCAAACTCCTTTTCACTGCTGTACTTGTGACCTACTTCAAGAGATGACTAATAAGTGTATTAACTTTTTGAGCACTGTCTAAATCCCTATTTTTGTATTATTAGTTGAAACTGATTTATTAATAATAATTGAGCAAAATTACAGTATAGCATAATTTGGCAAAAAACGTAAATTAGGCTTCCACAATGGGAGACCTTCCACAGTTTGGAAGTGCTGTCCTTATTTCTGTAGCCTGGTGTGATGACTTTGGTTGCATGGAATTTTTTGATCTGAAGAAAAATGGGGAAGGAGAATCAGACCAGAAAACACAAACTATTCATCTAAATTAAATGTTTTGTATATTGCCTGTTTGCACACGTGTTAATAAAATTACTCACTTTGAAGTTAAAATTCTGTATTCCTTTTCTCATCCTATTTCACCACTCTTGTGACTACTATTGATGTTATCCAGAAAAAGAAATTGGAAATGGATGCATAAATCTTAATTATTACAGTTTATCATGTTTCCCTCAGACTACTAATTATGATGATTGAGTTACATAAGCCTTGATATGAAAACAACAATATAATCATTTCCAGCTAAACTGAGTTTTTTATTGAGGATTAAACTAAGTCTTTAAAAAAATCCAGATATAAAATTAAGATTGAAATCAATGTGGGATTAAAGAACTCAAACTCTTTAGCTTGTCAAAAGGACGATAAAGAGGTGACTGCACTGCAATGTATATAATACCTTCACAGGGAGAAAATGCCAGGTACTAAAGGGCTCTAAAGTAGAGAAGCATAACAAGAATTAATGACTGCAAGTTAAAGCCTGACAAATTCAAATTAGAAATAAGGCATGTATTTTTAATAGTGAGCGGATGAATCACTGAAACAACCTGCCGAGGGAAATTGTGTATTCCCCATTTCCTAAAAGTGGATGATTTGTGGATAATCTGCTTTAGTACAGGTGTGGGCAACTTTTGGCTCTTGGCTCACCAAGGTAATCCACTGGTGGGCCACGAAACATTTTTCTGATGTTGACCATCACCTCATGGCCACCCTGCAGCTCCTTGTGGCCACAGTTTGCTATTCCCAGCCAGTGGGAGGACATGCTGGCTGCCACTTCTTGCAGCTCCTGTTGGCCAGGAACCATGATCCATGGCCAACGGGAGCTGCAAGCAGCCGTACCTGTGGATATACTGATAAAGTGTCAGCGGCTCACCGAGGGCTAACCCTGGCAAACCGCCTCTGTCTGCCTTATTGCCCAGCTGTGGATTAGAGCTGTAAGGTGAGTGAGGTAATATTTTTTTATTGGACCAACTTCTGTGGGTGAAAGTGTCACGCTTCCAGGCTTACACAGAACTTGAAGAGGAGACTTAAACATTTTATTAAAGCTAATGTTAAATTATATAATACACAGTTAAAGAAAAAGTGACTATACTTATGGGTATGCTTCTTAGATTATCTAAAAATACAAAGTTTGATTTAAGAGTAATAAAATACATGTGGTACATGCTGTGAAATAACCCAAATTAAGGTGAATACATTTAACAATACAGTTTAGTTATCCAAATATCTCTGTACATCCTTCATGAAAAGTTCTACAGAGAGCTAGTTGTAAAAAGCAAATATAGGAATGAATGTAGATTACTGTGTAGACGTACCCTGAAAGACAGTGTTATTTCGGAATAACTGATAAATAGCATAGTTTGCTATAAACCAGTGGTCCCCATCGTTTTGGGGATGCCGGGCGCCTGGGGGTGGGGCTGCTCATTTGCTGCACGTCTGGGGGCGGGGCCGCTCACGGGCCTGGGGATGGGGCCAAGCATGCGCCGCGTGCCCAGGGCCGGCACCGGCCTGTACCGCAACCCCGGTCAGGGGCCACCCAGGTGCTGCACGCCCGGGGCCAGCACCGGCATGTGCCACGACCCTGAGCAGGGGCCGCACAGGTGCCGTGTGCCCGGGGCTGGCAATGGCATGTGTTGTGACCCCAGGCAGGGGCTGCCCAGGCGCTATGCACCCGGGGCTGGCACCGGCATGTGCCGCGCACCCAGGGCCAGGGCCAGCACGGGCAAGTGCCGCGACCCTGGGGCAGGGCCAGCCTAGATTGCTCCACGGGCTCCCATAAATGGCCCAGCGGGTGCCATGGCGCCCGCGGGCACCACGTTGGGGACCACTGCTATAAACAGTTCTTTTGACATAATGTCAAAATAATGTCTAAGTGAAAGACTTCTTATCTGTCCCCTTACCTTCATTTTACGAGGAGTAAGTCGGAGGAAGAGTGCGCTCTCTCAGACTTTCTGCTGTGTAGACAGCACCAAAAGTCAAAATAAGCTATTTCGACTTAAGTTACGCAATTGATGTAGCTCTCTTGTGTAGACATGCCCTCAGTGACTGAGAATTTAGGATTGGTTGCAATCAATCAGGGAGGTATGTCTATTATTACTTCAACAACTTTCCCCTCTAATATCTCGGGACCCAGATGGCTACAGCAACACTGTGAAGAGGTAAGGTTTGGCAGTTACTGAAATTGCTTATTTGAAACACACGAGGGCACCAAACCTCTATTAGTGAGGGCTGGCATTTTCAATGTACAATACAAGGCAAGAGCAAACAACATATCACATCTAAAAGTTAACAGTAATCAATTGTTATTTATTTTCACTCTTCAAACCAGATAATTCTGTTACAATTGATTTGTGCACTTTTACAAGATTTATGGCTATTTTTATTTGTTTCCATTACATTTTCTGATTGAACAAAATCCTTTCAGTACCAGCTAAACTGGTTCATCTCTTCCTTATACTAAAGATTTCAATTCAGTTTGTTGCTTTGGAAGTGACAATTTAAAAAAAAAATCAGTTAAGTGTCCACAGGAGGAGTTACTGGTATGTTTGTAACAGTAAAATAATGCCAGAAAATTAACTCAGAATTAAGCGTGTTGATTCTGATTTCTCATCCCCGTCCTATCGTCCGTACATAATCTGCCATTGAGTAATAGCTCACTCCATGAGAATTCCTGGTGTGATCAATGCCGTATAGCTGTTAGAATCAGGCCTTACTTCAGCAATCATCATTTATCTGCAATAACACTGCCAAATGTTTAAAAGATCTTCAAGTGGCTGTCTTGTCACAAACCAATTCTACTGGCCAGATACACAGAGAAGCATTGGAATTCGAGTTCATCTGCAAATTCAATTCACATGCTAATGGACTCAATCGTGATGAAGGATGGTTGGGACACTATCAACCTACAGTCAATGAAGGTGCAAACAGCTCTTTGTTTAGATTCCTATGTCAGGAAGGTTACTATCAATTGACTTTGATTCTTATCTGCTTCGTTTTAACTACCCAACTTACTGTTTCCGTCTACCTTCCTGATTTTCTATACCCTCTGCTCCCTGTCTCCAACCCCCTCCTTTTATCCTCCCCTCCCCCTTCTTTCCTATTTATTTTGGGTCTATACATCCTAAACTCAAAACTCCAGTCATCTGAAGAAGTGGGTTGTGCCCACGAAAACTCATGATACCATCTACATATTTTGTTAGTCTATGAAGTGCTGCCAGACCATTTGTTGTTGTTGTTTTGTTTTGTTTGTTTTATTTTTAGTATGTTACAATTTGCCACAATGCTGAAGACTTAAGTAGCATCCATACAACTAGGTATGAATAATAAAAATAGCGATAGAAGAAGGAGCAAATAGTAAATCTGATTAAAATAAAACTACTCATAAATTAAGGTTAAGTTCATTGAATAGTTTTAAATGCAAAAAACAATAGAAAACAATTTTTGGAAGTGTCTATATGAATCATTTTGACTTTGTTTCAAACTGACATTTTTTTAAATCAAATTTTCAATCTGAACTGATTCTACATGTTTTGATCCAAATTAGTATTTTGTATTTTTCATTTAATCGAGAAAACCCCGGGGGAAGGTCAGTTTCAACCCCAATGGCAGTGATTTTTGTTGTTTTTTGTGCCTTTTAACTGAAGCTATAAGTCTTGGACTATGTCAGTTTTATAGATTCTAAGGCAAGAAGGACCTGCATAATACAAGCCACAGAACCTCACCTAGCAGTTTCTATAGCAAGTCCGTAATATCGGTTTCAGCTATAGCTTGGTTATTTAGAAATACATTCTTTAAGGGCTTCAAATGCTGTATTATCCACCACTTTAGGAATATTGTTCCAATGGTTAAGTAGCCTCACTGTTAAAGTTCACTTTATTTCTGACTGAATTTGTCTAGTTTCAGATTCCAGCCACAGAGTTTTGCCTTTTTTCTGCTATACTGAGTTTATCTGTTAGGAATCTCAACTTCCTGTATTTGCAGACTATGATCAAATCACTACTATTTATTTAACCCAAGAAAATATTAAGATCTACTATATATTTTAGAGAGTGTGTGTGTGTCCATCCATCTGTCTGTGAATCCATTTGTTCAAGAACTCCTCCTAAACAGTAAGAGCTAGGACCACCAAATTTGGTATGCAGCTTCGTCTTATCATAACTTAAAGCAAGGTCAGGGTTTGGTTGGGCCAGGACAATGGGAAGTGCAAGGAATGTAATTGTTTCACATCAAATGGAAAGGGAGGGGAACCAAAAACTGCTTCACAGAATCATACCATAGTTTCCACAATCCAGAGTTGCAATTGGGCTGAGATAAACACAAGGAACTCCAGCCACAGTCTAAGGGTGCATCTATATTGCAGTGTTTTTCTGGAAAAACAATACTTGCATCCACACTGCCATTGAGTTCTTTCTACAAAAAGTCGAAAGAACGGAGGGTTTTTTCCGACAGCAGTAAACCTCATTATATGAGGAAAATACTTTTTCGGAAAAAGGTGTGTGTGGCTGCAGAAGGGAGAGTTCTTTCAAAAGAAGAGGCCTCCAGGAAATAACACAGGTGCCCTGGTGCCCACTCTGTCCAGACTAATCACATCAGTGTGGACACTATCTTTTGAAAAAGCACATCCCTTTTCAATGTGCTTTTGCTGTCTGGACACTCTCTTTCAAAATAAGCTTTTCTGGAAGATTTCTTCTGGAAAAGCTTCTTCCGAAAGACGCCTGCAGTCTAGACGTACCCTAAGTTTTGTGGATCATTAGAAACTCTAGAAAAAAATCTAGGATTAAATGAAAGAACCTCCTTCAAACATTCAGGATCCCTAGGTAGCTGCTACTGGCCCATCTTTACCTGCCTGGAATGAATCTATAGTAGCTATATGTGTGCTGCTAGAAACATATATACTTGTGACTTGGTCACATATGGATCAACCTCAATATTCATGTTAATGTACTTGGCTTATAAGCAAGTATAGCTGGTATCCATGTGCATCTTTCCTGTAATGCAATGGCACACACAATAAGCATGTTTCACCAAAATATAATTCTTGTAAAAGGAATATTTCTTTACTAAGTATTTGTAAAGGGATAGGTTAGAGGTGTGGTTCTATCCTACATGATTTGCGATGGCAATTCTTCTATAAAGTCAGTAGTGTCTTATCCCCAGTGTTATTTGTACGCTGTCAAAAGATACAAGGAATTGCTGTGAGAGCAGAGATTATACTGTGCCCAGGAGCTGCATTCTCAAGATACATCTACATTGCAGTAAAAAACATGCAGCACACTCAGAGCCCAGGTCAATTCGCTCAGGTTTGCAGGGCTATAAATTTCAGTGTAGATGCTCAGGCTGGGGCTTGACCCCAGGCTCTGGGACCCACCCACTTCACTGGGTCTTATAGCTCAGGCTCCAGATTGAGCACAAATGTCTACACTGCAATTTTTAGCCCCACAGCCTAAGCCAGCTGAGCTAGGCCTGTCATGGAAGTGCCATGCAGGTCTCTTATTGCAGTGGAGACATACCTTCCATGGGGCTTGTGACAGATGATGCTATCAGATTAAAATAGCTTTGGATAATCAATAAAATAGGTTAAAAGCTGGATAAACAGTTGAAGATAATTTTTAAGAAGCTAAGAACATAAGAACAGCGATACTCAATCAGAGCAAACATCCATCTTGCTTAGTGTCCTGTCTTCCTACAGTGGCCAATGCCAGGTGCCCAAGAAGGAATGAACAGAACAGGTAATTGTTAGGACATAGATTTTCAGGCCTGTCTGTAAAGGCCTATATAAGATCCAAGAATTAAAATCACAGTCTGAGGCCTCATTCTTGAGCTCTAAGGCCTTTAGTTAAGCAGCAGGGGTTGGGAAACCAGTCTTGGCACATTCCAAACAGTCCTATTGAATATTGCTTGGTTATTATGCTCTCCATCTCTATTGTTTATCTGTATAGCTCTGTCTAGTTCTTTGATTATTTCTATTTCCTGTATCGAAATGTTTCTTGGTATAAACCAATTAAGGAGGTGGGATATAATTGGTTAGATAATCATGATACAATATGTTAGGATTGGTTAGTTACATTACAGTAGAATGATTGGTTAAGGTGCACCTGAAAATATTACTATATAAGGAACAAATAGGAAGTGAGCAGGGGGGAAAAAACCAAGGGAAAAAGGAAAGGATTTGGGGTTAGCTTCCAGCAAGCACAATAACATTGAATTGTTTGCATCTCCAGACTTCGGGTGGTGGTGTTTTCTGTTCACATGAGAAGGACCAAGGAAGCAGGTGGATGAAGGGATAAGCCCTCTAACAGTAATCGTGAAATGATCCATCGCAGTTGTACATGTTTTGCGATAGCTTCTGACAAAGGCTAGGGACACCATTCCTTCCCGTTCTGGCTAATAGCCATTGATGGACCTAGCCTCCATCGTTGCTACATTTTAATTAACTTGAAAAACATCACATACTATACTGTATCCTCATGTAAATACATGACCCAGCAGATAGTACCTGCTTTTTCACTTTTTAACCTGTCATCAGTAATGTGAATAAAAATAAACGTGATCCTTTCTGTTGGGTCATTTTCTTGTTACAAAATGGGGAGAACAGAGTGAACAATCAGAAAAGTTTGGCTATGAAATTCTGATGTCAGAGAGAGGAATTTCCATTCCAATTTTCTGACACAGCTCATGGGGTAATTGAGTAGATAACAGTAGATTTCAAAGGCTTTTACCTCCCAGCCTTTGGTTGTGGTTGTAATTCAGATAGGTAGTCATTTCCATCTCAGAGCAGTGTAGCGGCTTCTATGATATTCAGTTTCAGCCTAATTTCTAATAGGTGTTCACATCACAAAACCTTGCCACAACTGGCAGTCTTGGTGACATTGTCACAAGAGGGGACACCTACAGAAGAATCCTGGATACTGAACTATCCAAGACATACGGTTTCAAATCAGGATAAAATACACAGGCGCTGATGAGCACGACATTTATAGTATGAAAGAGAAAGAGAATTTGAGAGGAACCAGTATAAATTGTTGGATTTTAGATATAGCTATATCATAATTCCTTGGGTTTTGGCTGTTTTAATGCTGCATTAGGATAGTGTGGATGCCAATTAGTTTGGGAAAGAGTGGAGTACTAATAATTATTATACTATGGTATTGCCCTAAGGTCCTATTAGAGATTGAGGTTATTCACTCTGCTCGGTGCTATACAGTCATAGAAAACTAACAGTGCTTTTCCTGATGGGCTAACGTTCTAAAGACCGAACATTGTGGGTACCCAAGAACTCCCATTACACCAATCTAACAAACACTAATACTTGCTATATTAAGGTATTTGCTAGCTTTATGGAGTTTTCATTTCTCCTCTCTCTTCTGGTTGTGGGATGTGCTGCTTGAGATAGGGAAGGGACAGTACTAGCATAGTGGAAAGGCTTTATCAAAGGAGCAAAATGTTTTCAGCCTGACCAAAAGGTCAAAAGTCTCCAGTTTATTATCTCATTATTATTTGAGTTTCAAACATGTGTTTGGCACAGTATAATACACAAAAACAGTGTTCAACCCAAAGAGTTTGCCATCTAAAATGTAGGTGCAGAGAAAACACTGGAGAAAAAAATCAACAGATGGGGAATTCTGAGCAACTTTTAAAATGGTTTATTTTTTATGAATTTGCTTGTGGATCTTATGGAATGGGTTTTTTTCTTTTTTTCATTGTGTGCTTATATATGCACTCAGGTAAAAAGCATTCAAAATATAATTAGACTTATAGTGCGATTTAATGGAGGCATGAGTCCATGAGACAGATTGGAAACATATCCTCTCACTGGGTCATGCTTCAGATGAGCAAAGTCAAATTAAATGTGATCAACATTTGCATGCATTC
This sequence comes from Pelodiscus sinensis, assembly GCF_049634645.1. Lineage (NCBI taxonomy): Eukaryota > Metazoa > Chordata > Testudines > Trionychidae > Pelodiscus > Pelodiscus sinensis. The sequence goes on along the minus strand of NC_134711.1, from coordinate 293,040,011 downwards.
AGAGCGTTAGATGGATGCTCTTCTCATGTTAGCAGTTTCAAATCTGAAGCACAGATTAGATTCCAAATCAAATGTGGCAATTGGTGATATGTAACTAAGTACAAACACACACACAGCCTGACTTGGCATTTGATCAATTTTCTGTTGCTAGATCTTGTTTCCTCTGTAAGAAAGACAGAAAAAGGCAGGAAAGGCATGCTTTCATGAAGCATAATAATTAAAACGGGCTAAACTCTGAATGGATAAGTGTTGAAAAAATGCTGCTGCTGCTTTACTCCTAGCTAAGAATTTATTAGCCTTTAATATAGATAATCAAACACCAGCTGGGGAGTTGATGAAGGATAAAATGAAAGGGACATTATCAACTTAAAAATCACAGGCTGAGATAGATTGGCTTGGTTCATGGTTGTTATGCAGTCAGTGTAGTTTGGCTGCTGGATTTGGTTGAGTTCCCTGCTGGATGTTTTAGTAAGTTGAAGGATTTTTGGAGCCAGGGTAAATGCATTGGGGTCTCTCTTTTTATGCAGTGAAAAAAAATTAAAACCTGACCTTGCTCTCCCTCCCAGGTGGGGACTCAAGCCTGGACTCCACAGTCTGGTTGAGCTTTGCATCTGCAGTTCAATGGGCATCCCCATTCTGCAGCCACTACACTGACGCATGGGGGTTGCCAGCCCCAATGCTCGCTCTAGAGTTGAAGCTGGTTCAGTATCTCACATATCCACTCAGCCTGGGTTGACAATCCCCTCCCCTCAACATCCCCAAGCAAAATACAAAATAATAATAGTAATAATGCTGGGAACAATTTAGATCCTTGAAACCCACTGGGTCCAGTTCCATGCAGGCATCTGTTATTTTGGGTTGCTGAGTGAGTCGTGGTCCTCCCATTTCTCTCCTTCATGTAGGCAGATCCATTGGAAGTAATGCTAACCAAGGGCAGTACTAGTCTCCCAGCTCCCTAGGAAAGGAAAACAGAGGAATTAGGATTCTGTGGGGAACCCATTGTCAGCTCTATAGTTCATTACCATTGAGTGATCGAGCCTTTTGCCATAGTAGCCTGACCATCCTCCCAGGACTGATTAGGCCAGCATGTCCCCCCCATCAGTGGCTTCGCTATTTCAAGTTTGCTTTTTTTGCCACAGCATCACACTGCTGACTCATATTCAGCTTGTGGTCCACTATAACCCCTAGATCCCTTTTTGCCATACTTTAAGTATCACCATGATATAAATGTTAAATAACTGTTATTTAACAAGAGGCAAGGTTTCTCCTTTTTTATTTGGGCTTTTTTTTAATTGTTCTCAAACTACTCTGCAACTATATTTTGTATTATTTGCAATCTATCTATTAAACAAGAAGTCTTTGTTCAAGGACCCTGGAATCTATGATCATTTTGTACCATATTTCAGCAAATATATTAATCGTGTTTAAGATACAGTCAATTACTCAAGTTAATTGCTTTTGTAATCTGCTGAATCGTTTGACCCACCGCATGTGTTTGTTTGAAATGAGTTGATCTTATAGAAAATCATAACCTCTTAGCTTTGATTTCCCAGCTCCTTCTGCCCCCACACATGCAGAACATGTTGAAGAATATCTGAAAAATGCTTAATAAGTACAATGAAGTGAATACCTTCCACACATATTCTGATTTTAAAATGAAATTCCTGTGACAGTATCCATGTGCCTTTTGTGTTCATTTTCCATACATAGTTTGCAAACATTAAGCAAATAATTTCCTTCAGCCAGCTGCGATAGGAGTTTTCCCCATTCCAATGCTGCTGCTGCTGCTGCTGCTGCTTCACTGCTACTATTTTATTATTAATTTGTATTAAGGTAACACTTAAGTTGCTTTCATCTTCATGAACAGTTACATATTTTAAAACATTTCTCCTGAGCTATTCCCTGGGCACAGGTGAGCAGAATTGGTTTCTGGTTTGTATTGCTGTAATAAATATCTAAGAATACTAAAGTGGGGATTTTTAAGAGTCCATTGAAATACATGGTGTAATGCTGTGTATAAGAAAGGTGACCATTTACATCACTAAGGTTACATAATTTCCATAAGTCTGCTATAAAGTATGTCATATAAGGCATTAAGTGGAAAGGTATCATTTGCTAAGTATGATTATCCTGTTTAAGGACATGTCTCATCTCTATCTAAAGTTGTGAATGTAGTCTGTATACTTGTATCTCAAACACATGTTCTGTTCTTGGATGACACTTCTCTCCTGAATCACTAATGATAACAGTGCTAACAAGCAGGTGCCTGACGCACAGGAGGAAGGATGGACTATTTGCTGAAATCTGATTTTGTAGGGATAACATATTAATGTATTAAAAATGATTCCTCCAAATGGAAGTAACTCCCCATAATTTGTTCCCCACAACTTAAAGTGTTTAGATTTATTAGGATTCTTATTCTTATTATTATTATTTGTTAAGATTGTTAAATGTTTAGATTTATTATTATTATTGTCCCTTTAGAATATAATGTATTAGGTCATGTAACTTAGAACTGTTAAAAATATAATCCTATGTAACCAGAAACAGCCCCCCCCCCCCCCTCTGTGCTCCAGGGCATGCTCAAGTTTGTGCAAGGGGCTGCTTGAAATTAACATTGCAGAGATACATTGTAACAATGCATTGTCAAGCCACTAACTCTGCTATGGGAGCCAAGCCCTGTAATTGACTAAGGGCATTGTTAACTTTATTCAGCACTCAGAGAATGTTTTAAGCAATACCACCCAGAAACTTTTTGTAACTACAACTCTGATATATGTAAAGTTATTATTATACAAAAACATTGTATGGGAAACATTAAGGAATGTATGTAAGAGAGAGAGAGTGCTTGAATGATGAGTGAATGGTTCTAAGAGGTGCCAGCCTGAGAATACAGCAACAAAGGGCTGAAGAAGGCGTCAGGTGCCAGTGCAACCAAAAGGTGTCAAGTGGAGAAACTGGAGGTCCACCCGATGAGATCACTGATGAGCACCTGGCAGCCACCCTGGAGACATCAGCATGATACAGCAATTTCCATAGACTGGCATAGGAAAAAATTCCTATAAGAACTGGACTAAAAAACTATGGAATCAGAGTCCAAGGTTCTGCTGCCAGCTCACCAGGAGCTTCAGATGCGCATCTGATCAGGACTTCGCTCCCCACTACCATCACTTGTGTACAGAGTACCTGGCCAGTATCCTGTCACAAGCAACTTCCAGGCTGGTAACTATACACAGAACTTGAATGAATGGATGTATGAATGAATGGTTATATATATATATATATATATACAAGTGTATAAGGGTTAAGTAGTGATAGGAATAAGTAGTTAAACAACGTTGTTTGCTTCTATCTTTTCTTTGTTTTTTTATTATTATCTTTACAATAAATGTGGCTTTTTGCCTTATCCCCCTCATAAGATCCTGCTTGCTTTTATTTGGTACAACAATTTCAGGGGTGTTTAGGGTTTAAGTGGAAACTTTTGCACAATGTTGGTTAAGACTCACATATTTTTTACACTTGTATGGTCTCAGATAGAATGGAAATGAGACCTTCAAACATATTGAGATTGTTAGTTTGCTCTAGTGAAAGGAGGAATATTTTCAATGAAGGACTAAATTATTTGAAGTGAAATCCCCAGCTGCACTGAAGTCAGTGGCAAAACTCTTACTGACTACAATTAAACTAGTATTTCATGCTACACCAATTAATTTCATTTTATTAATGCTATTAATATGACCACACTGCCCAGAGACACTGTCACAATCAGGACCCTGCTGTGCTAGCTACTGTAACAAACTTAGTGGTAGGTATTCCTGCACCAAGGGGTTATTAACACTTGGATGTGTTGTTTCTGCTGCTGCAGAATGTCTGCTGTTTACAAGCTGTAGAACTGACCTGTCAGGGTGTGTCTAGACTACAGGTTTTTTTTCAAAAAAATTTCACCTGCGTCTAGACTGCAGCCACGTTCTTTCAAAAGTAAAGTTTTTTCGATCACGGTAAACCTCATTTTATGAGGAACAATGCCTTTTTTCGAAAGTACTCTTGAAAAAAAGGTGCTATTGAATGCAAACTGTGCTTTTGAGAAAGAGAGTGTCTAGACTCTCTTTTGAAAAAGCGGCTCGCTTTTTCGAAAAATCTGCTTGTAGTCTCGATGCTCTTTTTCGAAAGAGTCTTGTAGTCTAGACAGTGGCAGATATAGGGCAAGGTGAGCGGGGAGGCTGCCCTGGGCCCCGCGCTGCAATAGGCCCCGCGCTGAGCTGCTGCGTGGGTCCCAAATGGCCGCTTGAGCTGCTTGCTCCCGCGCGGCAGCCCAGCTGAGCAGCGCAGAACTCAGCCAAGCGCCACGGCAGGAGGCGAAGAGGGGTGGGGCGGTGATGTACACGGCCAGGGGGCGGGAGGTGAAGGGCATGACAGAGGCTCCAGGTCCCTCCCCCTGGCTGTGTACATCACCGCCCCGCCCCCCTTTGCCTTCCACCACGGCGCTCTGTTGAGTTCTGCATTATTCAGCCAGGATGCTGCGCGGGGCCCAAACGACTGTTTGGGTTCCATGAGTGAGAGGCAGGAGGAGAAGGATTAAGGAGAAGAGAAAGAGAGAGTGAGGCAGGAGGAGGAGAAGAGAGAGAGAGTGAGGCAGGAGGGGGAGGAGAAGAGAGAGAGAGAGAGTGAGGCAGGAGGGGGAGGAGAAGAGAAAGAGAGAGTGAGGCAGGAGGGGGAGGAGACTTAAATACAAATGAAAATTTTTAATTATTAATGCAGAATTATGTTTAAGAATGACTTACAATATAATTAAAATAAAAATTATCCAACTAAATTAAGTTTCTATCAAATTTACCCAATTCACATTTAATTGAAAGTAAAGCCTTCAATTTGCACATTTGACACCTTTTTTCTATTTTTTCTCCAAAGGGGGGCCCCCGTAAAATTGTGCTGCCCTAGGCCCCGCAAAACTCTCATCCGCCCCTGAATCTAGATGTACTGTAAGTGAATAGATCTTTTTACATATAATGCTAGCACTACTATTCAAGTTTCCTTCTGACATTAATGCAGATTCTCCAAACAAAAGGTGAGACATTTCCCTTATCCTTTTTATTTTGTCAACAGAAAAGATAAAAGGACTTACTGATATGCAGACTTATTACCATTACACAGAGATTGCAGAGGACTGGAAAAGGACAAATATAGTGCCAGTCTATAAAAGGGAAATAAGGGCTACCCAGGGAATTACAGACCATTCAGCTTAACTTCTGTACCCAGAAAGATAATGGAGCAAATAATTAAGCAATCAATTTGCAAACAGCTAGAAGATAAGAAGGTAATAAGTAATAGCATAGATTTGTCAAGAACAAATCATATGAAACCAGCCTAATATCTTTTTTTAACAGAGTAACAAGTTTAGTAGAGATGGGGGAAGTCATAGATGTGGGATATCTTGACTGTAGTAAGACTTTTGATACTGTCTCTCATGACCTCATAAACAAACTAAGGAAATCCAACCTAGATGGAATGACTAGCAGGTTGATGTGTAACTGATTGGAGTAGTTATCAGTAGTTCACAACCAACATGAAAGGGCACAATGAGTGGAGCTCAGCAGGAATCGGTTCTGGGTCCAATTCTGTTCAATATCTTTATCAATGACTTAGATAATGCCATAGAGAGCATACTCATGAAGTTTGCAGACAATGTTAATGGAGGCGTTGCAAATGCTTTGGAAGATAAGATTATAATTTAAAATGATCTGAACAAATTTATTACCATTTTAAATTATAATCTTTAGATTATAGAAATGTGCTGAAGTACATAGGCTGAAATTCAATGAAGACAAATGCAAAGTACTTCATTTAGGAAGCAACAATCAGTTGCATCCATACAGAATGGGAAATGACTGCCTAGGAACGAGTATTACAGAAAGAGGTCTAGGGATTTCCCATCTGTGAGCAGAGTGAGGTTTGTCTTGTGCACCCACATTGACGTCATGTGCGCTTGTTAGGCTGTGCACCACTGTGGCATTCACCAGTTATGAACACATATACAATAAACCAAGGGATCATTAACAAAGTGGATGATCCTGTGGTACAGGAATTAGGGCAGGAGGGTGGGAGTTGAGGGGGAAACTCAGGCCACGGGGTGCAGGATTCAGGGTGAGGGGGAGCTCAGGATGGGGGAGCTGAGAGGTTGGGGAGGTGGTAGCTCCTCCCTGGGGGGAGGCTGAAGCTGGGCTGCCCTTTCATCTAGTGGTTCCTTCCAGGGGATAGGCCCATAACTGGGTTGCTCGACCCCCCAGGAAGCTGTTTGCTGGGGAGGAAAGCAGAGATGAAGGGTCTGCAGCAGCTATTTATGGGAAAAAGGGCTAGGGCTGGGGCTGGGCTGCCCGGGTCCCTCGACCCATGGGTAAGGGGGGAACTGGGGCTGACTGGCAGCTCCTGGGGCAAGGTAGCCAGGGCTGGTGGCTGCCCACCTAGACAGTGCTGTTGCCGCCACCTCCCCCAACTGTGGGGCTCCAGCCCCAGTCCTGGCCACTGAAGCAGTCACCCCCAGCAACACACCTGGGCCATGGCCTCCGGCCCACTCTCACTGGAACCAGAGGCAGAGGCTGCCCCAGCAGGGACGGCCTCACCACACCCCAGCTCCAGCCGGAGCAAACAGGGGCAGGGCAGCCTGCCCACTGTCATGTGCCCCCCAGAACCCACCACCACTCAGCTACCGGTCCAGCAGGAAAGTGAGTGGTGGTGAGTGCTGCCGTGCAGCTCTGCAGCCGAGGTGCATGGGCCTAAAATTTGTTGTGCGCAGCCGTGCAGGTGCGTAGCTTAGAGGGAACCCTAATTGTGGGATCTCCATAATTGTAGAGATAATTTTTAAGAATAGGTTAGACAAAGACCTTTTAGAGATGGACTAGATCAGGGGTGGGCAAAATATGCCTGCAGGCTTTATCTGGCCCACCAAGCTACTGGCTCTGCTCTGCAGCCCAGTGGGAGCCCCATCCGACAGGTGCCCTGCCTACTCCAGCCCTGCATGATGCTCAGAGCAGCTGGCGGCAGAGGCCATGTGTCTTTCTCTGAACACTGTGAACCTGGGGCGAGGGGCTTCACTGCACTCATCCCCTACACAATCTTGCAGCTGCCACTGGAAGCTGCCTGTTTGCAGGACAGGTAGTGCATAAAGTGTTCCCCCACCCCAGCTCCCAGCTTTCTGAGAAGCACATGGCCTCTCCAGCCAGCTGCTCTGAGCAACCTGTGGAGGAAGGACAGGGAGGAAGCCTGTCTGAGGAACTTGCTGGGCTGCTGGTTGGGAGTTGCCCGGGCATGTGCCTTCTGGCCACAGCCTGCCTCTGGCACCCCAGCCTGTGCCTACCCTCTTGCTCCACTACTCCCTCACATACTCTGCACCCCAATCGCCTGTATATTTGTTCTGGGTCACAAACCCCTCCCAGACTCTGCACCTCCTGCTACATCCCTCGGCCAGGTCAGAATTCTCTCCAGTATCCATACCTTCTCCTGACCCAGATCACAATCCCCTCCTGCATCCCAATACCTTACCCCAAGTTCCTTCTGCACCCAGATCCTGCACCTTCTCCATTAATATCATGGAAGAGCGCTGCCCTTGCCAACTTACCAAATTCTGGGAGTGTTCCCCCCACCCCCCATCAAAAATTATTGTCTGCCTCTGGTTTAGATAATACTTGATCCTGCCCTGATCACAGAGGACTGGACGACAGGATCTTTTGAGGTCCCTTACAGTCTTACTCTATGATTTACCCTATTAATTACTTATTATTCCATTTTGCTCCAGTGAAATAGAAGGCATCTTTTGGTAGCTATTCTATATACTGTATTCCTCTTTTATTCAGTAGATCCAGCCTTACTGGCATGCTTACCTGGTAACTGGTTAACGAGCGGGGAGCACAGGCCCCTCTCCTGCTGTGGTCAGGTGGAGCAACCGCTCCCCCCCTCCCACCTAGCACTTAGTGGGACCCCAGCTGGCTGGAGTTGCCCCATGGTGCAGCAGCCCCACCCTCCACGGCGTGGGCTGTCCGGACCCCAATTAACTGGTTAAACAGTTAAAATCATATAATTTAACTGATTAACTTTGAAAAGGGTATTTATATGCCTAGTTTCAACAGGACTGGACTCATAATTAGTTATCCTGTCTGTTTGTGGATCCTATATTATAATTCATGTAATAATTAATAGGTTTCAGGTTACAAATCGAAACAATTTTCTAAGATGTTTCTTAAACTCAGACTTCACACTTGAATTAATTGTTCTCCTTTCCCTTCTTGGAAACACAGGAATTCTTTCCTATAGATGCTGTGTTGAAAAGCAGCAAGCTCTGGTACAGTATGAAACTGCCTGACCCTGTCAGCAGCTGGTACTAGTAATTTATTGCCATGTTTCAAAAAGGTTTTACCCTGGTCTCAAATTTGGGCCTGCAGATTTTGTGCACACTAGTTTTGGAGATTACTGCTTGTGGCACACATACGTTTGCTCCCACAAAAGCAAAGCAGTACAGCTGCAAATGGCATTTTTCCCCAAGAAAATCTCAGACATCTAATTACCTGATTTGCATGCAAAAGAGCTACTTGCATTCACAGCTCTGAAATCTGGAGCACACAACGCTGTGCGCCCAAAATCTTGCACATGTGACTGTAGAAGAGGCTGAATGAAACTGTCTTTTTGCTTTTATTCTGGGGTGCAAAAATAGTGTCCTTGTGGAATGTTTCACCACTTCCTCCTCCTGCCTCAAAGAACAGAAGTGCTGGGAGGAAAATATTCCTGAGCTTAGAGGCAAGAAAAGTGAACAATGGAGGCCAGCATGATGCCTTAGAAGCACTTCAGGGAATTGACATATCCTAATATGTAAACTTCATGTATAAAGTCAGAGCTGAAATTTCTGTTTCATGAAGGGTAATTTGCAGACTTCATTCACTTTGCAAAAATGAGGCATTAAAAGAAAAATAGGTAGTTGGTGGGTTGGTGCTAGTAAGTCAGTGCTAGCCTGCTGTTGCCAACATGTCTCGTCAAAGTACTCAGACTGATTGATGTTAAGGGCTAGAGAGAGAGAGATTCAGACAGGACATATATGGAGTACAGAAAGCTGCTGAGTGTTGTACAGCTTCCTGACTTCATTTTTAGCTAATATTTTAATAGGCTGTAATATGATGGTTCCTGGGGGCACCGCAGAGAGAGTCAATTCAGAGCAAATTGCTTAGAAACAGGGCTACTTGCAGCCCAAGACTGGGGGTCCTTCACTATAAGGCACCAAACCAGTCAAAAAGACCAGTTCTGTTTGCCATACTGGTCAGCAGGAAGTCATATAAGCAATCCCCTCAGACACTCTAGCTTCTTCTGTGCCACAACCAGTACTGTACCTTATTCTGATGAAAGGTTATGAAAACCAATCTCACCACATCCAAACAGGTTCTTCCAATACCAAAGGACCAGCCACATTCTCAGGACAATTTATACCTGAGATCTTACCCAAAAGACCATGCTGGGCCAATCCTTTAGAATCTACAAAGAAAGAAAGAAAAGGTTGAGAACAGAATTGTGAAAGAAAGCACATTACATACGCCAATCACAATGTAGTCCTGAGGCAGGCTCTTAGCAGAGATGGAATAAACTGCTATCTGAAAAGTCTCTGGAGAACATCCTATGTTAGGCTGGGTCAGCAACCCTTCCAGGCCCAATTCAAAGCAAAGATGTTTCTGAAGTGAAGAGCTGGAGTGAAGACAAATGGAGGAGCCTCTAGGATCATTGTTATAATCCAGTATATTACTAATATTCATAACTTCACATGCAAAAATCATGTATCCATGTGAACAGCATAAACAGAACCAGCAAGGCATAAGCTTTCAATAAACCCCTCACTTGGCCCACTTTTCGTAGAATTTGGGGCACACACACAACAGTGGATTCAACAATGTTCAGCATGTTCATATTCAAATTCAATGTCACAAAATGGGCTAATTTGTGTAATCATTTGCATATAAGCATATCCTCTGGGTTATGGTCTATATACCCTTCCCCAAACAGTGGGCAGGATAGGACCAGGCGGAAGTGTCCATACTTGATGGCGGGGTAGATGGGAAGGTGATAGGGTATCTGTGGGGAAGGCTGATGACTGGGAGATAGCTGTGAGGGTGAAGTTAGGAAGGAAAACTGTGAGTGGTCATGGCTGGGGAATGGTACACCTGGGCTAGCCAAGTGGCTTGAAGTGCTGGATGAGTGGGCTGCAGTAAGTAAGCATGCTGAAGTGCCTGTAATAGTTGACGAAGCTGGAGGTGTGCTTACTTGATGCCTAAGGCTGTAAGGTGATTGTTTGAGCATAGGTGGCTACTGGACTAGTCAGGTGAGCACTGGGGTGCCTGGGGAGCAATGAGGGGGTGCTGGTTGGCTGCTAGGTAGTACTGAACATGTTTGTTGGGTCTACTGTGAGAGAAATGGATATTGAAGTTCCTAGACTACAGGGATGAATGGAGGTTTGTGATGGCACAGTGCAGCCCAATTGGTAGTAGTGGGGTAAGCAACCTTGAGGAGACCACTGTGTCCCTCATCTTTTGCTGCTGATGCCATTTTGTCCATTGGCTGGGATCCAGGAGGGGAAGCAGTGAGACAGGAGAAGGAGGTGCCAACTTGCTGTCTATTCACAAGGCCCCAGGTGGCTTCAAGGCACAACTATATCCAAATGCCTGGTGCCTTCACATAGCTCAGCAAGAGGCATGTGAATCTTGCTGGGCTGTGGGAATGTGTGATAGGGTAGCCAGATGAGTCCAAGACTCAGGCTAACTTCTGATTTAGATGAGCATTTCTCAACCTTTTTTTTTTTTATAAAGTACCCCTTTTTAAAAAAAAAATTATAAGTACCCATAGTACCTACAGTTTTCAGACACAATTTTTTTTTCTACCATTGCAACACGTTTGTTTAAACTATTTAATTGTAGCCAGGTGGGTGATTAAATGTTTTTGTGTAAAAAGTACAAAAATAATAAAATGCTGTAAAACTTGAAACAAAAATTCAGTTTTCTCCAAATTTCAGTTGTGTTGACATACCCCCAGACTTCTTTAGAGTAACCCTAAGGGTATTTGTACCACTGGTTGAGAAACACTGATTTAGACTACATTCCCATGCAAGGGAGTGTGGCAGTCATCACTTTTATAATGCTATGACAAATCTTGTACAAAATATACCTTGTGAAAAGTCATAATCTGCTGAACATTATTGTCCCATTAAAATATGTGGCGCAATACTATAGGTGAAGACATAAAATTGAATGATTGTTACTGAAATATGTTGTATTTCTGGGTAACACCCAGAAACTAGATTTTCAGAGACAAACATATATTAGTCTCAGCTGGGTATTAAAGGGCTATCAACTGCTTAAGTGGTCATTCTCTAGCAGCAGAAATTTACATTTCATCACAGAGGTGGTTCATCCACAAGAGACTGTGTGTTGCCTGCACCTTAACTGGAGGTAATCCTGCTAGAAGGGAGAGTGTTCTAACAATGAGAGACAGTGGCCTTTACCCCACCTCTCCTCCTCCTATCTCTCTGCTCATGACACCAATACTTGGAAGATGCTGAACTAAGGGGGAGAGCTTCCAAGACTAATGGAAATCCAGCCCATGAAATTTACTGTAGCCGCATAGCGTTTGGTGAGGAAAACTTTCACTTTAAATTCTGTTAGTTTGTTAAGTTAGCCATTGGCTTTTATTATTATATTATTAATTCTCTTTGCTCCTGATGGAGCATAAGGTGCCAACGAATCTTCTCCAGCCTTCACAGTCCTGAGAAAGCCGGCTGACTTCTTCCCAGGTCGTGCCCTTCCTTTTCATGTCCTCCTCCACAGTCCTCCTCCAGGTGCCCAACAGCCTCCCTCTTTCACGCTTTCCAGGTGGAATCCATCTGAGTGCCACATGAGGGAGTATTGTTTCGTTCATCTGAAGGACATGCCCCAGCCATCTCCAGCATCTCTGCTTGATCTCGTCCACAACATTGTTGATGCCGGTGTGTTGGCTTATCTCCTTGTTGGTAACATGCTGTTCCCAGCGGACTCTGAGGATACAATGAAGGCACCGTCCTTCAAAGCCTCTGAGTCTGCTCTCAATCTTCTTGTTAGTCCTCCAAGTCTCTACAGCATACAGCAGGACTGAGTGCACATTCGACCTATAGATCTTCAGTTTAGTCCTGTTCTGCAACAGTGACCACTTCCAAATGTTAAGCATTTGGAAGGCTTGCGCTGCCAGGGCAATTCTAGCGGAGATCTTTTTGTTGATGTTGCTGTCCGCCGAGATGTAACTGCCGAGATACCTGAAGTCATTTACTTCCTCTAACTCTTCACCCGGGACGATGGTTTTATCGGTGTTAGTTGTCCTCAGTTTCATCACTTTGGACTTGCCAGGGTGAATTCTGAGCCCAATGCTTCTGGCTGTTCAGTCAACAATGTCGGTCTTTTCTTGGATGTCCTGCTGATCATGCGCGAGAAGCGCCAGGTCATCTGCGAAGTCACAGTCCTCAAGCCGAGAAGTCAGTCCCCATAGCACTCCCCTTGATCTGCCCTCAGTGGCTCTGCGCATCACCCAGTCGATGACCACAAGGAAGATAACAGGTGAGATTACACAGCCCTGTCTGACCCCTGTCTTCACGTGAAACCAGTCACTCTGCTGTCCTTCATGTCGCACACAGCATTGATTCTCAGCATACAGGTCCTTCAGGATGTTAATGACCTTCTCAGGGAACCCGTATGCTTGTAGAATCCTCCAGAGTGAGGGGTGGCGGATGCTATCAAACACCTTTTCAAAATCGATGAAGTTAATGTAGAGCGAAGAGTTCCACTCTATTGACTGCTTCACTATGGTGCATAGGACGAAGATCTGGTCCGTGCATGACCTTCCACTTCTGAAGCCAGCCTGTTCTTCCCTGAGGATTTTCTCAATGACCTTTCGCACTCTCTGTAGCAGGACTCTGCAGAAAATCTTTCCCGGCACAGACAGCAGATTAATGCCTCTCCAATTCCCACAGATGGACAGATTGCCTTTTTTGGGTAACTTCACAATGATGCCCTTCTTCCAGGCCTCCGGTACCCTCTCTTCTTCCCAGAGCCTGTTGAAGAGACCCTTCAGAGCTTGTGCGCTTGCCTTGGGGTCTGCCTTAAGCATTTCAGCAGTGACCTGGTCTTCCCCGGGCGCTCTGTTGCCCTTCGTCTTTTTGATAGCATCTGCTATCTCCAGCTCACTGATGTCCCCACATTCCATGTCTACTTGAAGGTTCATACTTCTAATGTCAGCCTCTTCCTCTGGGTCTGGTCTGTTGTGAGTCTCCCTGAAGTGTTCCGTCCACCTGCTGAGCTGTTCTTTTGCTGTCACCAGCATTTTCCCGTTCTTGTCTCTTACTACAGTAGACTTGTTGGTAAAGTCTCCTATAAGTGTCTTGGTGATCTTGTACACTGTCCTAGTATCACCTCTACTGCTGGCTGGGCCTCTGTGGCAATACTGTCCACATAAGCTCTCTTATCTCTTCGTACACTTCTCTTCATGGCAACATTTAGGTCCCTGTAGACCTGTACAGCTGTTATTTTATCTTCGTCACTGCCTGCAAGTATGCGCTGGTTAAGCTGCCATGTAGCATCTGAAATCCACTCCCTTCTCTGTTTCTTCTTGTTCCCCAGTACAATCTTGCTGGTTTCCAGGTATACCTTCTGGATCTCCTCACAATAGATATTAATATAATCTGCTATCAGGTCTTCAAGCAGGCTGAATCTGTTGGACAGCTCTAGAGTGAACTGGATCTTCACTGTTGGATGTTTTAGTCTACCGGAGTCAAATAACTGGCCACCAGTCTTTCTGTCTGTCCTTTTCAGCCATTTCAGCTTGAGCTGCAGCTTCCAAAGAAGATGATGATGATCGCTGTTGGCATCTGCTCCTCTCAGCGCTCGGACATCTCTCATGGATCTTCTCCACTTCTGGATGATAGCAATGTGATCAATTTGGTTACAAGTCCTTCTATCTGGAGATATCCAGGTCAACTTATGTATTGTCGTATGTTGAAAGACAGTGCCTCCTAGCACCAGACCATTCTCCAGGCACAAATCTACAAAACGCTGTCCATTATCGTTTCTTTTGCAGACACCCTCTGGGCCTATGCAGGATTCGTAGCCTTCATTATCCAACCTGACTTTTGCATTCAGATCCCCCATTACGATCAAAATGTCGTGGCGAGGTGTCTTGTCTATCTGCTCTTGCAGGTTGCTATAGAATAAGTCCTTCTCCTCCTCTGTAGCTTGTTCGGTGAGTGCATAGCATTGAATAATGGTGGTTTTGGCGTAGCTGGAAAAGAATCTCGTTCTGATGATACGAGAGTTGACTGGTTCCCATCCCAGAAAGCTCTTCTTAGCCTGAATATCCATGATGATGCCAACCCCTTCTTGATGCTACCCATCTGACCTTCCAGAGTAACAGACAGTCTCCCCTGAACCAAGTGTTAGCATCCATGAGTCAGTCCATCTCATTTCACTAATGCCCAAAATATTGATCTTGTACCTGGACATTTCTCTCACCACCTGTGCTGTTTGCATTTTATTATTTTCTTTTATAACCAATCCTGCCTCTTATGCATTGCCACTCGAAATCACTTACAATCGATTTTTCTGTAGTTAATTAACTTATTGTGTTATCTGTACCAGTGTGTGTTTGAAATAAAGTGCGTAGGACGTTCCATTTGGGATAATGAGGCTGGTGCACAATCGTTTTCCTTTATCAAAATGATGGACTGTCCAGTTTGTACAGTTTGGAAGGATACTGAAGTAAAAGACACACATTTGTGAGGAACAAAACGAGGACTAGGAATGTGCTCATGCCCCTTTATTAGGGTGACCTGACGTCCCATTTTTAAAGGGAAAGTCCCTCTGCAGATGTCACTACTTTAAAAAAAGGGGGAAATTGTTTCATATTTTCTGCTTCTCCCCTCCCATCAGCACTGGTGGGTGCTACTGCTGTCTGTATCCTTGCTGGCCAATTACACACTGACCAGCGGCCAGTGGTGGGGGTCCAGAGGCTGACGATAGGAGTGGGTGTGCAAAGCTGCACCGTGTGAGCCCAGTCTCTCTTGCTGCTGGTCCATCAGTGCAGTCCCTGCTGTGTGTGTGCCTCTTCTTGGCCAGCAGGCTTCTAGCACATCTCCTCCTTCCCCCACAGCATTTCCAGCCAACACTGGCTGCTTCCTGCAGTGGTTGGTGATCATGGGTTAGCAATGTCTGGTTATGGGTCACTTCTGCTGCCTACAAGCAGAAGGGAAGAAAAGGACATAGCCTTCTAACAGAAAGTGGATGATAAGGAGCTGACTGGATTCCTGAAAGAAGAAGAACATGATAAACTGGATAGGATTTCAAAACACAAGAATAAATGGTTCTATGGTATTTTAAATCAACATATTTTATTTCTTCCTCTATAACAACTCTGTAGTCCATCCTTTTCTCTTCCTTCCTGTGAACAGAACCCTGGTTCTTGGAATTTCCTTCTCTAGGTACATCTACATTGCACGCCTATTTTAGGATACCAGAGGTATCCCAAAATAGCTACCCTATGTCTACACAAGATGCTCATTATTTCGAAATATTTGTCAACATAACGGGCGTGCTATTTTGGCATCCCGGTAACCTTTGTTCCACGAGGGTTAAGGGATGTCTTGAAATAGCACGTTATTTTGAAATTTGACACTGTGTAGATGTGCCAAATTTCAAAATAAGCTATTTCAAAATAGATTCAAATTAAGATATGCAATTTGTGTAGCGCAAATTGCATATCTTATTTCGAGTTTAGGGTGCTGTGTAGATGCGCCCTCTGTGACCTCCCTTCATCTCACATCTTTTCCCTCCAGATGAAAGGGCTACGTCTAGATTGCATCCCTTTTTCGTAAAAGGGATGCAAATTAGACGTATCGCAATTGCTAATGAAGCGGGGGAGTTTTAAATCCCTGCTTCATTAGCATAAAAATAGCTGCCGCTTTTTCCGGCACAGAGCTTTGCCAGAAAAAAGTGCCAGTCTTATTTTAAGAGGGATAAGGGATCTTTCGGAAAAGGCTTTATTTTCCGAAAGATCCGCGTCTAGACTGGCACTTTTTTCCGGCAAAGCTCCGTGCCAAAAAAAGCGGCAGCCATTTTTATGCTAATGAAGTGAGGGAGATTTAAATCCCTGCTTCATTAGCAATTGCGATACATCTAATTTGCATCCCTTTTACGAAAAAGGGATGCAATCTAGACATAGCCAAGAAGTGCTGCTGCTAAGATAATCTCCTGTTGTTCAATATTCTATCAACCCAATCTAGGAGCCCTTCCTGTCCTTCTCCTTTTCTTCAACACAAGTGAAAAGGCTCAGCACCTTACAGAATCAGTGCCCACGTCATTCATTCCTTCAAGATTGCTCTACTCCACCTTGCCTGCTCCTTTTACTTTGGCCCACATCTCTTTGGATTCTTCACGGAGCACTTTTTCCTTTCATTCCTCTGAAGGGATAAATCCAACAAGACTTCTGGTGGTAAAACTCAATTTTAGCTATGTGTTTTCTTTACTATGCTCCTCCACCCCCCAGCCTTCAACTCCTTGTGTGCCAAGACCCTCCTCTATTCCTTTGAACCATTTTTCAAACCTAATTTTATCCCTGAAGTGTTCCAGCTGCAAAGGCCACACATGAGTCTGTGTTTATCTGGTGTCTGTCTATATTGTTTTCTACAGAAGTGAACTTGTCAGACGATTGGCACACTGCCTATAGAACATGAGGCATTTATTACTCATTTTGGTGTGTTAACTGGAAATAATACTGGTCATTATTTACTTGTATTATAGTAATGCCTACATCCCTACATGAGACCAGGTATACCTGAGTAAAATCCCTGCTCTGGAGAGCTTTCTAATCTAAGCAGTCAACACAGTGCAAAGGGATATTATTATACCCATTTTACAGATGGGGAACTGAAATATAAGGATATTAAGGATACCATTTCAAATGGGCTTATATCCCATTTTCAAAAATGAGTTAGGCACATAGGGATAGCCTTTTAGAAATATTTAGGAGCCTAAGGGGATTTTCAAAAGCAGGTATTCAGCGTAGATGCCTAAATACTTTTGTAAACCTGACCATTAACAGCCTAAACTCACTGAAGGCTGATGTGCATTAGGGCCTCTAGTCTTTTAAAAAAAATGGGATGTAGGCCTTGCAATGCTGAGCAGATCAACTCCTTAGAACCTTAGACTATGTCTACACGGCAGTGTCTTTTGAGTGTGCCCATTATTTTGAAATATAATGGGCTCGCTTTTCCAGCATCACTGTAAACCTCATTCCATAAGGAGTATGGGACATTTTGAAATAGCTTATTTTGAAATAAGGGTTGTGTAGACAGCACTAAATTTCAAAATAAGCTATTTTGAAATTAACTACACAATTTGCATAGTTCAAATTGTGTAGCTTATTTTGAGCTCCGGGTACAGTGTAGATGCACGCTTAGAAATCTGGACCTTAAGCATTTTTGAAAATTCTACCCTACGTGACTCGGTCAAGGTCACCCAGATATTGTGGCAAAGCTGAGAGTGCAGGAAAAGTTATCAGAATATGGCCCTTAGTGCAGCTGCATAGGAATAGTATGCACATTGGACCCATTTGGCCACCCTGTCATGGGGTCCACTCACCACTAGAGCACCTCCTCCCTGCAGTTCTGGGTCTTAGCTCCCTCCAGGTGCTGTACCTCCCTCTGGCAATCCTTCCACCTGTCTCCATCTCTTACCCTGTGATCCTCTCTTGCTTCTGGAACTGCAGTTTCCTGTTTGTTACTTGGGCCCCCTAGCCAAATTCCCATGGTCCTCCCTTTCTAGGGTATTAAAGCCTTCCAAGGCAAACTGTCCCAAGCAGTCTCCTCTCCAAACTGCCACATTAGCTGGTAGGGGAGTATCTTACTCGGGGAGTACTCCTATTGGTTTCAATAGACTAGTCCTGGTGTAAAGTAGTATTCAGTATGAGTCAAGATGGCAGAATCCTAGCCCCCTGGTTACAAGTATCTATAGATGTTAAGGCTCAAAGGAACAATTAGATCATCTAGTCTGACTTCCTGTATATCGTAGGCCATGTTTCAATATGGTTATATTGGGAATAGCTCAATACATATTAAACTGTAGAGCAGCTAGTCTTTTGAAGCTGGCAAGTATGGTGAAAAATTAAATCATGCAAGGAAGAGAAGTGCAATAGCTTGTAGTAAATTTGATGAAGTTACTGATGTGTATAATTAAACCATGTACATATGTATGTGCTCTGTTTTAAATTGCTCACCCCTTGAAACACACTGATAGCTACATTCTTTTTACAGGTAAATGAGATTTAGATATGTTCGTAGGTAGAGCAGACACAGAAGCTGCAGGCTTAATTAAACATTTGCCTAACCACGTAAAAAGACAGTGATATATCTTCCCAGAATCTGGCATTTTAACCATCCTCTTGTCATACTTTAATTAGCATGGTGGCGAATTTAATAGAAGATTTTTCTAGTGTAGTACCAGATGGTCCTTTCTGACTGACAAGAGGAGTGAGAATTTCTGTCATGTTTACTTCAAAGATAACACCAGAGTTGAAAAGATCCCTCCTGGAACATGAGAGGTCATGTTTTGTGTCCTTTGAAAGCAGCCAGTTTTGAATCTTGTTAAGTGGCACAAGTCTGAGTCACGCACATCCCGCTGACAGTTTCCTATAGTTGTCCTTGTTTATTCCTCCTATTTTATAAAGACATCAGCACTGTTTGAAAGTTTGCAGGGAAGAGTCATATAAATGAACACAGAATCCTCAGTCCTGTCAAAAACAAACACAGTTTTACTGTAAGCAGAATCTGCAAAGTCAAACCTTAGCAAGTTCACTGTGCTTTTAAATGAATCCAAACACGACGAGATGATTCTTAGTCATTACAAGCCTCATTCTCCAAACTGGGCTTCAACTAACATTTCCACCTACCATTATTGAGCTCTAAGACACTAGTAACTAATATTCTTTCCTACTGTTTTCTTACACTTGTTTTTTTCTTGATTGCCCCACGTTGCAATGAATCTGTTTTTATCAAAATGACTATATAAACTTGTAGCACATTGTTACCTCAGGTTATTGGCTAAGTTCCTTGTAAACCTAAGTGCTATGGAAGTATTCAGGGAACCCAGCCACAGTAAACCTGCCACAGGAGAAGTGTCCCTCCCCCAGTTCAAATGTAAACCATTCCCTGACCTGCAATGGCTGAGGTGGGGGGAGGCACTCCTCCCCATGCCCCAACTCAGCCCAGCCCCTGACCTGTCACAGCCAGGGGACAAGCGCCCCTCCTCCAGCCTGTACCCAAGCCATCTGGATCTGCTGCAGCCACGGAAGAAGTGCCTATCCCATAGCCCCAAACCCTGGAGCTGCTGCAGCAGCAAGAGCCACTTCTCCCACCTCTAGCTCAGGGGCTGCAATGGGAAGAGAGAGCTGAGGGCGTCCTCTCTCCCCATTATAACTCCTGGGCAGCCTGGCACCCATACCTCTTATCCTCAGCCCACACCTTCAGTTGGATTCCTCATCCCCCACCCCCTCAACACATACAAACACTCTGCCCAAGCACTGATTCCCTCATTCCTGGCCCCACCCCAGAGCCCACACCCCCAGCTAGTGCCCTCATATGCCTGCACCCCAAACCTATGACCCAGCCCTGAGCCCTTTCCCAAACTGAACCTCTCAGCCCTACCCCCACCACATGATTTTTTTGTGTACTAATATGGAGGTGATGTGTTGCATATCACCTCCATATTGGTGCACACATAACAAAATTCATTCCACACATGGATAGGAAAAATTAGAGGGAACACCAGGTATTAGCATGACTAATTTTGTACTGATATTTGTAGGTTTTCCTCACAAAAAGTAATGGTTCATATGAAGCTTACTCAGAGAAAGTGTAAGCGAACAGATGGAGACCCCCCCACCAGACTCTGTGGCACACTATCCCATATAATTAACCTTCCCCAAGAGAAGGTAAGAGAGCATCCTCTTTTTTTCATTTAATCCCTCCTTTCTAAGTGTTAGTGTTTCTGGGCTATGTGTGTGTGTGTTTCCTGCTGTTCTTTCCACAAGGATGCTGAACTTAATTAAACAGAGGTCACTGTTATTACAGTAGTTGGTTCAACCATGATTACTTCTTGAACCAACTCTTGCATGTTACTTCAGTCGAGAATACCTTCTCCTCCTAGGCAGAGGGTCACCATAATACTGATGAGCAAAATTTTCAAAATTGTCCTTTAATTTTTGGTGCTTCCATTTTGGGGGCCCAGAGCCCCAGATTTGCAATTTGGGGAGCACTGACTGCTGCCACTGACAAGTAGGGTGCCCAATAGTTTTCATAATCAGACCGTTAGTAGGCCTCTGAAGTTGAGCACCCAAAATTGATGGACACTTTTAAAATTTGAGTCTCAGCTATTTTTCAAGCTATTTTCTGGCAGACCACAAAATCCCGCAGAGAAAAGAGAGAATAACTTCTACTCAGCTATCTGAACACATAAGCCACTCAAATGCTGAGTCAATCAGAGAACAGGAGAGATATACCAAGTAACTTCAACGACTTGACTTCCACCAAACCTAATTTGAAAGGCCACAAAAAATGACCTCAGGTTGTTGTTGTTATCCAGATAGTACGTTTACAGTTAATGGCTCAATTTTTCCCTGATCTATTTGACTCCTGAAATCTTTTGAAATATAAACACAAGCTGTCTCTGGAGTTTGTGCCTGCAAAACAAGTTGCTAGCTGAAGGAGTTTTGAAAAGCCCAAACCAAACTCTCGGAAGAATTTTAAGCTGATCCCAATGTTGGCAATGATTTGCAACACCTTACAAAGAATCTGTTCCCCCCAGTTTGAAAAACTCAGCAAAATAGTGGTTCATTCCTAAAGCATGCAAAGATCCAGCCAAGTTATGTTAATATAATGAATTTTTAAATGGTGATTTGTCAATAAGTTGGAAGCTAGAATAGATGCTAGAATTAATAGATTGCTTTGGCCCGTCAACGCCAAAATAAATAACATTTCCCATTGGTAGATTATTCATTTTCATATCAGAGTGCTTAAATGGTATTGAAACAAATGAATGGCATTTCAGGTGATTCCCAGTTAGCTTTAACAGCTCTGAAGGTTGAATTTATGCCAGAGATGTCCATTGCTGGTTCTAGGCAAAATGTGTGTAGTTTGTCAAAGTTACAAATTTGGAAAAATCTCAGTCTACACACGGTCAGCAAAAGCACAGAGTTGTGTCACTAAATTGTGCAAAGACTACATTTGCCCAGAGCCCTTGCAGCTTCTGTTTGCCTTCGATTGTGATGCGCCATCCACACAGCATGACTAAGCATGCTCCAGCACGGCACCCCAGGGAATGAGCAAGACTCCTTGCAATTGCTGCTCTCAGTCACTGTGGTATTGGGCACCAGAACTGAAACATGGAGCCTGTGCTCTCTCCCCCCATCATACTCTCCTGTACCATTAATAAAAATAACTACGATAAATAAAAAAAACAATGATATGAGAATGAAGCCTCTACTTCCCTTGACTTCCAGAACTTATTGGGATCAAGTATAGACTGTAATACCCTAGTTTCTACTACTTTCTTCTGACATACATTTTACTTTCATTAGAGCAGAAGTGTTCAAAGTTAGGTCATGGGCCCACTTGCGTAAGCCACTGGAAAGCCATAAGATGTTTATGGGCTGCCACTTCCCTCAGCTCCCCGCAAACCACAGCCAACAGGAGCTGTGAGGCTCCATGCTTATAGATGCTTAGATAAACAAAGTGTCTCATGGCTCACCAGTGGTGTACCTGGGCAGACCGTTATCCAACTTTGAAAACCCCTGCATTAGAGGATCTTAACTGCCCCTCTCCCCCAACCCTCACCCCCCTGAGGGGTATATATTGCAGTTATAATTTCAAATGCGACCTCCATGCAGGAATCTCTGGTGTGGAATGTGGTATGCATGGCAGCTGTTATCAGCTCACTGACCCCTTCACGCAGTTCAAGAAGAAAGCAATTAAGACACAACAATGGGAGTGTAAGGCTTGGTCCACACTTGGCATTTAGGTGGAACTTAACAGCTTTAGGTTAAATTTCTAAACAATGTGTCCACACCATCAATCCTGTTTGTCGACTTTAAGGGCCTTTAAAGTCAAATTAGATGCTTTTCTTGTGAACCCTGGGTATGTTCTGGATATACTTCAGTGTAAGGCTCACTATGGTTAATATAACATAAGAACGGCCATACTGGGTCAGACCAAAGGTCTCTCTATCCCAGTATCCTGTCTGCTGACAGTGGCAAGTACCAGGTGCCCCAGAGGGGGTATACCGAAGACCATGATCAAGCAATTTCCTTCCTGCTATCTTTCTCCAGTCTTTGACAAACAGAGGCCAGGGGCACCCCCTGGCTAATAGCCTTTTATGGACCTAACCTCCATGAATTTATCTAGCTCTTCTTTAAACTCTGTTATAGTCCTAGCCTTCACAGCCTCCTCTGGCAAGGAGTTCCACAGATTGATTGTGCACTGTGTGAAGAAGAACGTATTTTTATTAGTTTTAAACCTGCTACCCATTAATTTCATTTGGTGTCCTCTAGTTCTTCTATTACAGGAACAAGTAAATAACTTTTCTTTATTCACCCTCTCCAGAACACTCATGATTTTATAATATGATGGCCAGAATGCTCTGCTGCTCAATGGGATCCGCAATGGGTTCCATTCTTATGCTGCTATGGCATCTGCATGGATAACCCAGGAAAAAAAGGTGCAAAAAGGCTGTTTGCTGTTGTTTTCAATGGGGCGGGGGAACGAGTACATGCGGACATGTACCCAGAACCACCTTCTGCACAGTTTTGTAAACAGTATGTACTGGGAGCATAATCCAGAATGCATAGGGGCTCAGGAACTGTGGGATAGCAAAAACCCACAGTGCCTTGCTCTCAAAGTCAACAGTAGCTATGCTACTGGGGACATGTTACTTCCAACTGTGTTGAATTCTTGGACACAGTGGGGACATGCACCTTCAACTTTACCAAATCAAGTGCTAAAATATCAGCCTTAATAAATTTTACCTTCTCTTTCAATGTAGACAAGGCCTAAGTAGGCAAACTAGGCTAAACTGACCTCACCTTCTCTAGGGCCTGTAGAGAAGAAAACAATGTGGTCCCATTGGGTTGCATGGAAATGGATTGGGGTATGTAGCCACCTCTGTGTGTGCTTTTACATATTCTTTTTCACTCAACAGGACAAGAGATACAAACTGAAACCCTTCTTGGATAGGTAGGGCTATTTAAAGATGGGATGATGTGGATAGGGCTTTGATCTTGTACCACTGAAGTCAATGGGAGTTACTCCACTGATTTCAATGAAAGCTGTGTTAGTCCCTATATGCTGTACTTTCTGGAGTCTTGAGTGCTGGAGATTGGGGAGATCTTACAGCACTCAATTGCAGTGGTCAAAGGGAGAAAAGGTGAAGGCCTAATGAGGATTTTCAGCAGAAGGGGAGGCAAGACAGTGTGCAAGTGCACTGAAAACGTGGCAGAAATTGTGTTTGGCTGGTTTATAGATGTGTGAGAAGAAAGAAAGTTCAAAGTTAAAGATGACGATGTTGACAGCACTGAAAGAAAATGCAAGATCTGAATGATAATTTGTCAATTATTTCTTGGGGAAAAATTGTTAATTCAAAAACATGTAATAGAAAATAGGTCCCATTTCCTAGTTGGCTCTGCAGTACGTATGCAGACTTCAACACACAGCAGAGCTGGTCTTGGTGGGCTGAGATTAGGCATGTCCAGGGTTAACTGAGGAAGGAAGCCAGGAGACAGCAGGAGGGACAAGAAACGGTTGTGTATTTTAATCACCATCAGGTGGATTTGAACCTGGGATTTCTGGAGCTTAATGTAGGAGCTGCTACAGCTTGAGCTATAAAGTCAGCTGGTGCACAGTTTAGACTAGAGAACTCCTTTGGTCTTATCGCTCACTGTAAGTGGTCTAAACGACATTACATGGGACAGTGAACCACACTAGGGCTACGTGTACACAGCTTCCCTCTTCCGCAAAAGCCTATGCAAATGAAGCATTAATTAGGAGCCGTTTCTGTGCAAAAAGCCCTCTTGTACAAGAGCCATTCTTCCTCAATTTTTCAGGAAGAACAGCTCTTGCACAAGAGGGGGGTTTTGCGCAAAAAGGACTCCTAATTAATTATGCAATGAAGTGTGGCAATATGCTAATCTGTGCTTCATTTGCATAGGCTTTTGCAGAAGAGGGAAGCGGTGTAGACAGCCTAGGTGTGGGTTACATATTCAAGGTCTATTTTCCCTAAGGGTGCATCTACAGAACACTCTAAACTTGAAATAAGATATGCAATTTGCACTATGCAAATGCATATTTTATTTCAATTGAATTTCAAAATAGCGTATTTTGAAATTTGGTGCATCTACCAACGCCAAATTTTGAAATAATGTGCTATTTCAAGATATTCCTTAACCCTCATGGAATGAAGGTTACAGGGATGCAGAAATATACCTCAAAATAGCGGGCACCTTCAAAAGACGCAGGGTAGCTATTTCGGGATACTTCCAGTATCCTGAAATAGTCCCACTGTGTAGACATACCCTGTCTTGCCAACACATTCTCATATCTCCATTTCTGTAATGGACCATTGCTTTCTGGTCACGGTAATTTCTAAAGTTTCCAAATGTTGTGGGTGATATTCTCCAAGTCAAGGACTTGGATCTGTACATCGATAGATCTAACATTAGTCTATGACTGTTGGACAACTCTTAGATTATTTTACGGTCCTAATCAGGCATCTGCTCCTAAGCTCGTTACTGATACTGTACAAATAATCAGTAATTATTAGTAATAATAATGAATTATCTAGTTTGCATTCGGTACACCTCTTTCAACTCAGACAAGGTTTTTCCAGAGAAAAAAAAAATAAAAAATAAACCACTCAGGGATTCTAGGCCAACACAGCTGCTCTACTTCATTGCCATAAGCTAATTATTTCTGTGGTTGGTAATAGGATTTCCCATATTTAGTTTAATTTGCAAAGCATCTAGGATCCTTGGGGTGAAATTTGCTATAAAAATAAGTTATTAAAACATTGGTGGGGCATGCAGTATTTCAGTTTCTGAGCTATTGTCGTTAAGGATTCAGTACTTCTGAGGGATTTTAAGAATTTCAAACACTTATTTATAAACATATGTGTCTCAGTCCAATTTAATTATTAATTCCATAAATTCTCTTGTAGAAAATAATAAAAGAGATTGGCTTTATTTCTACTCTGTGTAGTTGGCATAGACAATACAATGCTGATGCTTCATGGGAATCCTCTGAATTTAATACTTTCATAACTTATTTCCTATTGACATAAAAATTCCATTTCTTCCCACTTCATCTCACCTGTGCTATGACAATATAGAATGGCACACATTTCCCTGCTAACAACTAGCTCAACTGCAGAGCCCACTGAAAAACATACAAGCAATTAATCCCCTGCACGGTTTTAATTTTCAAGACTTCACACTCATTATTTGCTAGATTATTTGCAAACTGATTTGGAAAAATAAACCCAACATGCAGTTGGATTTATCCTCCAGTCTTCAGCTGTGTGATTTTTATTTAGTTATTAACTTTGAATAATAAAAAGATACTGTGATGCTGTGCTAGTCACATAAGCCATTTCCACTTGGGAATCTGCTCCCTCAGGAAGTCACAAAAAGAAATCACTGTGTTGGTTGTAAAATAGCTTAATTCTGTGTGTGAAAATGAGACACATCAAACTACTTTGATCATTTCATTAGCTGTCAGGCTCCTCCAAAGCTGGTACTATATGCTATAATACCTTGTATTACTTTCAAATGTCATATTTAATGTGTGTTCCCTCAGATCTCTGAAAGCATCTGAGATGCTAATTGTTAGTTTAACTCTGATAGCCTTGGAAGTGAGTTTATTATAGGCTGAACCTCTCTAGTCCAGCACTCTCTGATCCAGTAATATCCATGGTCTTGCACTCTCTGATCCAGTAATATCCATGGTCTTGCATGATTTTAATTAGCTGGATATCCACTTACCATGGGTGTGGCCAAGTTTCCCATCGTCCCATAAAGTTTGTTTACAGCCACCAGTTCTGGCTCTCAGGCCGTGTCCAGACTCAGGGGTTTTTTCGGGAAAAGTAGCCTTTTCCCGAAAAAACTTCCCCTGCATCCAGACTCAAGCCGCGTTCTTTTGAAATTATTTCGAAAGAACGCGGCTTTTCTTTCGATGGCGGTAAACCTCATTTCACGAGGAAGAACGCCTTCTTTCGAAAGCTCCTCTTTCGAAAGAAGGCGTTCTTCAATGTAAAGAGGCCGTCTTCGAAAGAGAGCATCCAGACTCGCTGGGTGCTCTCTTTCGAAAAAGCGGATTTCTCTTTCGAAAGATCCGCCTGCAGTCTAGACGCGATCTTTCGAAAGAGGCTCTTTCGAAAGATGCTTTCGAAAGAGCCTCTTTCGAAAGAAGCCTGCAGTCTAGACATAGCCCCAGTGTTCTGTGCTGTTGGTTAGCTCGACTGTACCTCTAAATATCTTCTAAGAGCCCAGTAAGCAGTGGAAGTGTCAGCAATGCTGCTAGATGATATTGACTTCTTGTGCTCCATCAAATTCTCTGATTTGGCACTGGTCAAGTCCCAAGGGTGCCAGACTAGAGAGGTTTAACCTGTAGTATATGTGCATTCTCATTTCTCTTAAGGTTTGTTCCTATGATTTAATTGCATCACTGGTATCCGCAAAACAAAGGCATTACGAATATTCATCTGCCTTTTTCTGAAGGTGCATACTCCAGAAGTCCTGCTGCAGTGTATCTGAATGAATAATGTGTGCCCATAAAAAAAAACATACTGCTATTCACAAGACTATCAACTCTTTTTCATTAAACAAAACATCAGCCAAGCAAGTTTTATATTTTCTTGGTAATAGGACGAAAGGATAGGCAGAGCTGGGTCAAATCCATCATTTAAAGGGATGTTTTTATGCAACATGTATCCAGTTGGAGTACCTAGGCATCAGGGACAATGTCTAGTTACTAATTGGAAAGAGGTGTCATAAATCAGCTAATCTAAGAATAGTCTGCTTTAGACAGGGAGTTTTATGCCCATTGGTAAAGTTGTCATCACAATATTTAACTGTTATCCAACAGCTCCAGATATGACTTATTATTAATACAGGTAACCTGTTATTGTCAGGCAAATACTGAAGTTCTATACTTGGTCCAAGCTTCCACTGAAGAAAATTGACATCCCAAAACATTAAAAAAAATCAGTCAGCCCCTCTACCCCCTGCAAATGTAGGTACAGTAAAACTCCATTAGTCCGGCATCCAATGCTCCGGGACTCCTGATGGTACGGTACCATCAGGAACCCGGAAGTGCTGGGGCAGCCGGACAGGCTTCCCCCATTCAGTTGCTGCTGAAACTGACCAGCAGCTGAATCAGGGAAGCCGGGAGCAGAGCAGCTGGGGTGCTGCGGGGTTGGTCTCGTAGCGCTGCCCCTCGGGGCTGCGGGACTAACCCGGCAGCATCCCAGCTGCTCTTGGGGACGCCTGGGGCAGAGCAGCTGGAGTGCTGCCGGGTTGGTCCCGCAGCGCCAAAGGACGGCGCTGCGGGACCAACCCGGCAGGACCGCAGCTGCTCTGCCCCAGGGGTCCCCAAGTCAGCCACTGCTGAAACAGATCAGCGGCTGATTCCAGGAAGCCCGGGGCAGAGCAGAAACCAAACTACAGATCACATGAAGCATGGGCATTGCATAACCAAATGGCAATTTGTGTATATATATATATATATATATATATATATATATATATATATATATATATAACAGCTCAGTTTTTAGGCATTTAGCTTTAAAATAAAAAAGCTTTCTTCAGGAAGCTGACACTTCTTTTGAAAATGTTTTTAGTCCAAATCCTAATTTTATATCCAAAAACAGTTTTACCACGCAAATCTCAAATACCCCTAATAAAAGTGCATAATAGCCACAGGCCAAATCCTAATCTCCCTACTCACTTTTTATTGAGTTCTGTACACAGTCAAATTTCTGTTGATTTCAATTTATATTAATCAGTGACCTCAATGGCAGTTTGTGTAAATAAGGATGGATACTGGGTAAGGACTTCCAGATTTTTCCCTATGTTAATGGCTGTGGAAAATGGTTGTTGAGTAATTCAGGATAAACCATCATATTTGAAGACAAAATGTACAATCCAGGTTCTGAAAAACAGCACTCATTAAAAATACCAGGCGTGCTGAGTAGGCATATGAATCCTAGTCAAATTGTAGTTTAGTCAAATACACTCTGCCTACTTTAAATTCCCCCTTGAGTTTCCAGTGGATCTAGCACTCTTCCTTATCTCTCGGTGTGCAGTGTTGTGTGCTACATTGCTAGGTTTTACTTTATGTGACACTTTGGAGGTTTTTTTAGATAAAAGGTATTATATAAATGTAAGATATGTTAATATAAATAGATACATGTCATTGTCTTCTAATAATCAAAGTAATTTATCTACAGGGATGTTGTAATTTCTGAGCATGTGATAAGCGTTGTCCATTCCATTCATTGTTCCAAGGTATTTAGAGGCACATTTCACCCTCAGCTATATGCCTGCAGCACTCATTGAAATCAATGAGAATTGTACATGAATATCTTAGGGCAGAAGACAACTGAAGACACACACTAACTTTCCAGGTACAGTCACTGCACTGGACTCATATGTGGTCCATCTTTTGCTAAAGAAGAGGAAGTGGACACTTGGGCCTGGGATTGGCCTATCTGACAGATCACTTCTCTCCCCAACCTGTACTGCCATGGCTGCAGTCCACAGCGGTGCTCAGATTGGATGCCTTGTTGTAATAGCCTGAATTTTGACAGCTTTCTGGACATGCTATAAATGCCACTTGTTTGATAGGATTGGGGGTGGAGTTGTGGACATGTTCCTGGATAAAGCTTAGAAATGAGAGGAGTGTTTAGAGTTTAATGTTTAGTGTCTGCCGCACTGGCTGAAGCAAATTGTTACCTCCATTTGATTATTGTTGGCTGGTGGAGTTAAACTGTATTTGCTGCTGCTGAGTGATTATCACAAGTTAAATTGATATGAGAATACTCAGAGGCATGTATGGTTTTTATATCATACATACAACAATATAACAAATACAAGCCATTTTAGTTCTGTTGGACACTGCCAGCCAGAGCTAGTCCCATTCTGAGGTAGTGCACTGTTAAATTAACCTCCCCGTGGATAATAAAACAAAAATCCATTTATTCATAGTGACTCTTTGAATGCACTGTCTTTTCAAAGTTAACTCCCATTACATTCAAATCCATGTAACAGTATGACATGCAGCATCTGTCTATTCAATCTAAGGATGCTTTAAAGAGCTATTCATCTTTAGAATTGAGTGACTATTTATTGGTGAATAATTTATTATTCAGATTGCAACCTCTTTCTGTTCACAAGCTGACTACTAGCTGATTGCAATTTTCTTGATTTCATTGTCTTTTCAAAAGTATTCACTGACTAGAGGATTGTCAACAAGAAAAAGACGCATGGGTTTCAGCAGTGTGATTTTAAACCCATTTAGTTAATAAATGTCCACACAGATGTCCGAAAATTTTGATTTAAACCAAGCTTACTATGAACATAGGAACTGCTATTTGAGCCCAACTCCATGCTGAGGGCTGGCTGCCCCCAGTCCTGCTCCTTCCGCACTAGACCCCACACCTTCCGGGAAGCATGGAGCTCCTACACACACGTGCATCTTGCCAGGGCCCCAGCAGGGCTGTTGACTCCCCTGTCCACACAAAACCATTTCTGCCATTGGTCCAATGACACACTGAGATTGTGAAAATTCAGTCCATTGCCCAGACAGAGGCAAATCAAAATCTGGACTTTGTCCCTGTATGTCACACAAGGACAGCTAGGGAAGTGACCACTGCGTCAAGATCCATTTTTTTTCCTGGGATCAACCAGATCTAATGACAAAGAACCAGCCTAGAGGGTGGAAGTGAATATTTGTGGAAACACTGTTTATTTTAAAATAGATTCAGATGCAAACAGTCATATCAGAAGGGATACAATCACCTTAAACCCTTTCCAGAACTGAAACCAGCAGATACTCAGCACTGAAAGTATTTTGAACTGCTTTGGACAATTTTCCACAGAAACATACATAGACAAAAACTTTAATTTTAACATTTATGTGATCAGAGGATTGGATGCTGACAACTCTTTCGTCACAGTGTGGTTGCCGTGCTAGGTCTCATAAGAAAGATACAAGAAGTTGATGGATTGATTGGTGATATTGGAAGACTTGGGACCAGAAACTCTAAATGCAGGTTCACTATACAGTGCAGATGCAGTATCATGAGCTTGGAAACACTGAGTCTGGAAACTCAGTTTCTCCAGACCTACGTTTTTCAAAGCCATACCCTTAGAGAGCTAGTGTTACCAAGCCTCTGTGGGCCACAGCTAAGAAAACCAAATTTAGAACAGACTATTGTGGTCTTATCCCAAACTGATGGTTATTTTTTTATTAGATTATACCATGCCAGAAGGAAAAGTAAACTTCTGTCTCACCCCAGTGGTTAACAAGTCAAAAACACAAGTCTCCTTAGGAAATCCATTCCTTGGCTCACTGAGGCATTAGACTTTACGATGAGTGTTTACTGAAAACCAGTGTAATTAAATATCTGATCCTTCTAATCCCAATGGATCAGCCACTTAGCCAGGTCCATATGTAACTCAAATCTTACCCAGTAATCATGCTGATGCCTACCCTTTAGTAATTAAAAACTAAAGGTTTAATAATAAAAGAGGAGTGTTATAAATGGCTAATAGCTCATATACATGCATATGATTGCAAAGTTCTTATCAGGTTTGTAGCAACAATGGCATAAACCGCTATTTTGCTAAAGTCTTTCTGGAATCACCCAAACAGATTGGGGATCATCAGTCCTTGTTTAGAACCCCCTTGTTAGAAATGCAGTGCAGAGAAATGAAGCAAGAAATGAAGACAAATTGAGATCTCTTAGTAACCTTTTTAATGTCTTCTGCCATGCGCATGGAAAATTATTTCCCCAAACAAAGCCTGAAGCCCCTGTTTGTGGAAAATAACTGGCCCAAGATGGAGTCCAGGGTCACATGAACATATCACATTCTTACTGACTGACGGGGGTGGTCACTGGCTCTTCAGATTCAGAGGCTTCTGCAGGAAGACTTGCTGGGCAGGATGAGTTTCTTCTGTGGCTCACTGCTCCAGTGAAATGTGCTTAATGGGCCATCTACACACAGCTGTCTAACCTTGAGGTAAAGCTTATCTGGTGGGTGTTACTCAGGCATTCCCTTTATACAAAGAGTCCTTTCAGCTTCACATTGGGAAGAGTCTTGGACTTGGTGAGTACTGCAGAGGAAGTATTACCCCCTCAATCTGTCTGCAGTTGTCACTGAATTCTGAATACATATGGGAGATGTTCCCTAACCACTTTACAATTTGAGTTGTTTCTGGTCTCATGTATACCTGTGTAAACCCAAAGTAATTTCATGTGGTTTATATACAAGTAACTCCAGATTTATACCTGCATCATTGGAAACAGAGTTTGCCCTCTTTAGACTTTCATGGACAGTTATCAAACCATCTTTTCACTGAGCTATTCATATTTATTTAATTTTAACTTTGCATGTGAGCCAGTTCTAGCCCTAACGACTAACCCTTTTGTTTCTCCCTTCTACAGAGAAAGGGGGTGATGACAATTCCTATTCTGGGTTGTCTTTGTCTCTTCCCCATGTGGTCTTCAGGAGTTCAGCCCTTAAATGCACAGTCTCCAGTATCTCCTGCCCAGACAGCCAGATCCAGCCTACAGATGCAGTGGGAGCCTCAAACCAGCTCCCTGTCTGTCCTGCCCCCCACATGCTGCTCAGAGCAGCTTTCTAAATGCTATGAGCCTGGAGGAGAGGGAGGCTTTGCACACTGCCTCCACCTCCAGCATAATTTTGCGGCTCTCATTGGCCAATTTCCGGCCAATGGGAGCTGCATATTTGCAGGACAGGCTGCATGTGAAATATCCCTCCCCCCTTTCCTCACAGCATTTAGAGCAGCACACATGGCCTCCAACTGGCTGAGGAGCCTAGTGGGCAGGGCTGCTGACTGGGAGCTGCTTAGGTAAGCACTTCCCGGCCAAAGCTGGTCTCTGGCACCCCAGCGCCTCCATCCCCCCCAACCCTCTGCTCCCCTTCTCCTTTACCTGAAACCCTCTGCACTTCTGCCCTGCACCTATACCCTCTCCCAGACCCAGCACCTCCTCAGACATGCCTCCATGTCACAACTCCCTCCTAGACCTTGCACCCTAATCCTTTACCCTTGGTTATAAACTATATCCCTGCACACACAGACCCTGCACTCCTGCCCCAGGTCACAACCCCCTCCCAAACTCTGCATCTCCTCCTACACTCCTCCTTCAGGTCAGAATCCTCTCCTGCACCCCTACCTCCTCCCAGACTCTGCACCCTTTCCTGCACTCCAGTCTCCTGTCGCAGGCCACCATCCCCTCCTTCACTCAAACTCCTTCCCAGATCCCAAACTCCCTCTCAGTCCCCTACCCCAAGTTACCTTTTGCTCCTAATCTGTATCCCAGATCTTGCACTTCCTCCATTAATATTATGAAAGAGTGCGGCCTTGACCACTTGCCAAATTCTTGGAGTGGCCCCCCCCATCAAAAAATATTGTTCACCAGTGCCCCAGACTCAGAGGAAATTGCCTCCCGCACTGAACACTTCTCAAGCTCATACAGGAGAAGAGTGTGTGGTGGTGGTTCCTCCCATCCTGTTCCCCTTCCACTTCTCAATCAGGAAGGACAAGAGGGCCTCACCACTCCAGCAGCCTCTGGCTATAAGGGAGCCATTTTCGGAGGGTCAGGGGGCAGCGGCTGTGCGCTCCAGAATGCAACGTGCTTTTCATCCCATTCCTCAGACTGTCAGGGAGTGAGGGGAAAGTGCTTGTATTCCAGGCATGCTTCTCACACCTGGCTGGTGAGCTCCTTTCACCAGCCAGGTGTGAGAGGCATGGTCAGAATGTAAGTACTTTCCCCTCACTCCCTGACAGTCCGTGGAACAGGATGAAAAGCAAGTTGCATTCCGGAGCGCACGGCTGCTGCCCCCGCCCGAAATGGCACCCTTGCCTGGCTGTCAGAGGAAAGAAGGCAGCAGAGGTACAATATACATCTTTTAAAACACACAGCAAGTCAGGTATTGCCACAGAGAGAGGAGTAAATTGACACATGAGAATACTTACAACCACAGCCAGGGGAGACACTGGATGTCAAGATTCTACCCTTCTCAGCTTTGCAGAGTGCTCTGTAGGGAGGAGAAAGAGGATCCCATGTTGGTTCTTTTGCAAAAGGAGGGGCTATTTGGGTGTCCAAATTTGCATTTTGATATGCTGCAGTAAAAGTTTAGCTAGCCATTTTTAAAGTTGCTCACAGATCATGCCTTGGAGCCAATATATTTAGTGTGGATCCAGATTATGGGGATATTTGCACCTGGAATTTTAGTTCAGGACCATTTCTAAAAGTAATGACATTTTTGCCACAACATCGTGCCAGACCACTTGTTATCCTGTATGACACCTCACACTTTATTACAACTTTCCAGCCAACTCCATTGTATTAGCTGCATTGAGGAAGTTTACCCTTATTAGTTCCGCTACATTGGTAAGTCTTTAAAACCTGCCATATTAAGGTGAGAACAGATACAACATTGATCAACAGAACAAAAGACATAGGGATTATCTTCACTAGAATTTCAGCTTCTGGTATAGCTGCCTCAATATAAACCCTAAGGGAACTGGGTGGGAAGGGGGGTCTACTAATTCTTGGAGCACCTCCCTAGGGACAGACAATCTCCAGGTCTTCTCTGGCTCAGCCTTCTAGCCAAGATACAAAGTTCAAACCATTTCTGGGGTATTGTAAAGGAATAAAAATAAACCTATTTAATTATTCTTACACCCTAGATTACTAAAGGCTTTTCCTTCTACTTGCAAAACCTTACCTGGGGATTCCCTTGAAGAGTCTACACTATGTCTATCAGGTTGTGCCCCCCAATAACTGCCTATTATCCTGGGCTTTTCTTCACCAGAATAGAGACTTGTGTCGCCACTCCAGCCTTTCCCGCAACTGAGCTCCTTCAGTCTACTTATTATGGCTTAGCTCCACCCCTTCTGGCCAGGAGCCAATGAGCACTCATACACCCAGGAGCAAAGTATGACTATTTATGTTTGCAGGTGATGCAGGCTGGACACAATTCCCAACAGAGTAGCTCTCCTTAGTTTCAAACTGGAGTACATTGTGCTGATTGAAATCATACTGCACCATTTTAAATTATATTGTTTATGGCAGGTGTATCTGCTAAAAGTGCAGCTATACTGGCATCCAATATTAATGAAACCATACTTTTGCTCCTCCTGCCTCATTAGGTTGATTCGTCATTAAATATCTCCCCTGGCAATCACTAGTAAATAACCATAAGTGTGCATTCACTCATAACTTTATGGCAATGCTTAGAATCATAGAATCATAGAATAATAGGACTGGAAGGGACCTCAAGAGGTCATCGAGTCCAGCCCCCCGCCCTCAAGGCGGGACCAAGCTCTGTCTACACCATCCCTGACAGATGTCTATCTAACCTGTTCTTAAATATCTCCAGAGAGGGAGATTCCACCACCTCCCTTGGCAATTTATTCCAATATTTGACCACCCTGACAGTTAGGAATTTTTTCCTAATGTCCAATCTAAACCTCCCCGCTGCACTTTAAGCCCATTACTCCTTGTCCTGTCCTCAGAAACCAAGCGGAACAAATTTTCTCCTTCCTCCTTGTGACACCCTTTTAGATATTTGAAAACCGCTATCATGTCCCCCCTTAATCATCTTTTTTCCAAACTAAACAAGCCCAGTTCATGAAGCCTGGCTTCATAGGTCATGATCTCTAAACCTTTAATCATTCTTGTCGCTCTTCTCTGTACCCTTTCCAATTTCTCCACATCTTTCTTGAAATGTGGCGCCCAGAACTGGACACAGTACTCCAGCTGAGGCCTAACTAGTACAGAGTAGAGCGGCAGAATGACTTCACGAGTTTTGCTTACAACACACCTGTTGATACAACCTAGAATCATATTTGCTTTTTTTGCAACAGCATCACACTGTTGACTCATATTCAACTTGTGGTCCACTATGACCCCTAGATCCCTTTCCGCCATGCTCCTTCCTAGACAGTCGCTTCCCATCTTGTATGTATGGAACTGATTGTTCCTTCCTAAGTGGAGCACTTTGCATTTCTCGTTATTAAACTTCATCCTGTTTAACCTCTGACCATTTCTCTAACTTGCTAAGGTCATTTTGAATTATGTCCCTATCCTCCAAAGAAGTTGCAACCCCACCCAGTTTGGTATTATCTGCAAACTTAATAAGCATACTCTCTATCCCAATATCTACATCATTGATGAAGATATTGAACAGTACGGGTCCCAAAACAGACCCTTGAGGAACTCCACTTGTTATCCCTTTCCAGCAGGATTTAGAACCATTAACAACAACTCTCTGACTATGGTTATCCAGCCAATTATGCACCCACCTTATCGTGGCCCTATCTAAGTTATATTTGCCTAGTTTATCAATAAGAATATCATGCGAGACCGTATCAAATGCCTTACTAAAGTCTAGGTATATGACATCCACCGCTTCTCCCTTATCCACAAGGCTCGTTATCCTATCAAAGAAAGCTATCAGATTAGTTTGGCATGACTTGTTCTTCACAAACCCATGCTGGCTATTCCCTATCACTTTATTACCTTCCAAGTGTTTGCATATGATTTCCTTAATTACCTGCTCCATTATCTTCCCTGGGACAGACGTTAAACTGACCGGTCTATAGTTTCCTGGGTTGTTCTTATTCCCCTTTTTATAGATGGGCACAATATTTGCCCTTTTCCAATCTTCTGGAATCTCCCCTGTCTGCCATGATTTTTCAAAAATCATAGCTAAAGGCTCAGATACCTCCTCTATCAGCTCCTTGAGTATCCTGGGATGCATTTCATCAGGACCTGGTGACTTGCTGACATCTAACTTTCCTAAGTGATTTTTAACTTGTTCTTTGTGTATCCTATCTTCTAAACTTACCCTCTCTCTGCTTGTATTCACTACGTTAGGCACACCTCCAGACTTCTCGGTGAAGACCGAAACAAAGAAGTCATTGAGCATCTCTGCCATTTCCAAGTTTCCTGTTACTGCTTCTCCCTCCTCACTAAGCAGTGGGCCTACCCTGTCCTTGGTCTTCCTCTTGCTTTTAATGTATTTATAAAAGGTCTTCTTGTTTCCCTTTATGCCTGTAGCTAGTTTGATCTCATTTTGTGCCTTTGCCTTTCTAATCTTGCCCCTGCATTCCTGTGTTGCTTGCCTATATTCATCCTTTGTTAGTTGTCCTAGTTTCCATTTTTTATACGACTCCTTTTTTATTTTGAGATCATGCAAGATCTCCTTGTTAAGCCAAGCTGGTCTTTTGCCATATTTTCTATCTTTCCTACACAGCGGAATTGTTTGCTTTTGGGCCCTTAACAACGTCCCTCTGAAATACTTCCAACTCTCCTCAGTTGTTTTTCCCTTCAGTCTTGCTTCCCATGGGACCTTACCTACAAGTTCTCTGAGCTTATCAAAATCTGCCTTCCTGAAATCCATTACCTCAATTGTGCTGGTCTCCCTTCTACCTTTCCTTAAGAGCATGAACTCTATTATTTCATGATCACTTAGCTTGCTACATGTCATTTTACAATGGCTTCTGCTCCAAACTGTTCATGTCACAACTGACCATTTACTCTTGGAGGGAATAGGGTCCACTCCTTGCATTGTCCATTTGTTTACAGACATATTTTACATATTACAGATTTAAATTAAAATATTTCACTATAAAAATTATCACCAGCTCTTTCTTGTGTTTTTAGCTTTTCAGACATAATTTGTATCATGGATTTTATACTGCAATTATATACCACTGTCCCTCTGCCTGAGAAAATGATGCCTTTGTTTTACTCACAAAGTGAGTGACTCATCTAACTTTTCCTTTACTAATCACCCACTTCACCTGCTATGCTATTATGATTTTTGGCACATCTTGTTGAACTCCAGTAGAATCCCAGGACATTCAGTAACACAGCAGGTTCATTCAGCTTACACATATAGGGTACATCTATGCACATTGCATAGCTTATTTTGAGTTAATTTTGAAATAGCTTATTTCATAATTTGGTGCTGTATACATAGCACCAAATTTTGAAATAAACTGCTATTCCGAAATGTCCCTTAATCCTCGTGGAATGAGGTTTACAGGGACGTTGGAATAGCGAGCCCGTTATATTTTGAAGTAACAGGTTTGTTTCAAAGATGCAGAATAGCTATTTTAGGATACCAGAAGTATCCCAAAATAGCACTGCAGTGTAGACGTACCCATACAGAGCATTAGCTAGCCATCAAGCCATTAATCTGCTTTCCTCAGAGTCCATTGGCTGAATACAGGCACCAGTTTGTGGGGGACAAAAATAAAAACAATTTTTCCAGCTGCTGAATTTTTCAAATAAGTCAAATTGTTAGTTTCACTTGTTCCTCTAAAACAGCCACTTGGCCAACCTCATGGTGAAAGTTATGGGGTCAGTATAAGGGCTGTTATGATGGTCTCTATTTGATTTGTCTTTGACCCACCTTGGAATTATTTTTTAAGCTTAGGTTAAATTAATTAAAGGTAAATTGGTTAAAATTAAGGTTAAATTGTTAACTTTGTTTTCCTGTAAACCTCAACACCCATTTTATGGTCTCTCATCTGCATGTTTTTGGTGTATTGATGTTTTGTAGAATTCATTATAATTCTTGGACAATTCTAGATAAGTAGGTTGTGGTGACAGTTTAAGAAGTTTGTCTTTCATCACAATATCATGTGCTCCCTCTTTCACAATCTTCCAATTAATATTATAGGGAAGATTCTCTGGTCTATAATAGTCACATGAATAGTTCAAAGAAGCTAGAATCTGGCTACATTTGCCAAGCTAAGAATTCCTTTGGCAGAAGCTATTCTCAGCTGGTTCCTATGCCAACCACCTCCCCCCCCCCCCACAATGAGAAGGGAATGATGGGGTGAAGTTGAATACTATTGCACTAAGTTTCAGGTAGTACATGGTTTTTAGGGGACCATAGTCAGCTCTCATAAGTCATGGCAGTATAGCTTGAAAATCAGAAAGCCATAATGCACTCCCTGATTTCTTCCTTTTCTTGCCAAGCAGATCTTGATGCAGGAAAGAATGTCCATATTTCTTGATAAGTCTCTTGAAAAGTAGATGTTCATTGTGTAAGTGAGGAGAAAAAACTCTGTTGTTATTTTGTTTTTATGGGCTGGCTAAACCACCTAATTGTTTCTTGTTTTTATGGGCTGGCTAAACCAATTCAATTTCGGTGCTCACATCCAAATTTTTGTAGTAAATCAAAAGGGCTCCCTGCATTCATTGAGCCTGTGAAAATACATAATTGCTGTCCATTCATTTAAATGATGGACTACCAATGAGTGTACTATACATGGGAGTACATTCCACTTATGCAGCTGGGTGAGCAAAGGACATGCTGGAAGAGCACACTTATTATCCCTAACATTCCATTGCCTTGGAACAATAATTACTCCTGGCAGATGTATTTACCAATGCAGAAATTTGCATAAATTAACATGCACACAGAATTTACTAAAAAAATTAAACAACAAATAGTCCTGCAGATCCTTAGGCTGGGTCTAGACTACACCTCTCTGTCAACAGAGAGATGTAGATTAGGCACATTGAAATTAGGCACGATTTAAATATCCCACGCTTCATTAGCATAAACATGGCCACTGCTTTTTTTTAAACGGAGCGTTTTCGAAAAAAAATGGCAGTCTAGACGTGGATCTTTTGAAAAACAAACCCTTTTTCGAAAGATCATGTAAACCTCATTTTTTGATGAATACAAGATC
The DNA here is from genome assembly GCF_049634645.1 of Pelodiscus sinensis. Classification (NCBI taxonomy): domain Eukaryota; kingdom Metazoa; phylum Chordata; order Testudines; family Trionychidae; genus Pelodiscus; species Pelodiscus sinensis. The sequence continues at coordinate 293,000,911 of NC_134711.1, read as the reverse complement.
TTTCGAAAAAGGGTTTATATTTTGAAAGATCCGTGTCTAGACTGCCAGGGTTTTTTTTTTTAAAAAAAGCTCAGTTTCGAAAAAAAAGCGGCAGTCATGTTTATGCTAATGAAGCGTGGGATATTTAAATGCCCGCTTCATTAGCAATTTCGATGTCCCTAATCTACATCTTTCTGTCAACAGAGAGGTGTAGTCTAGACGTACCCTTAGAGATTAACAAAAATGTAGATGGCTTTCGTGGGTATAACCCACTTCTTCAGATGAATGGAGTTAAGGAGTCCAGGTTGCTCACCTACAGACAACCTCCTAACCTTAAACAAATTCTTTTCAGCAACCACACAGCACACCTCCATCATACTCCTCCAGGAACCCCTGCAATCAACTCTGGTGCCAACTCTGTCCACACATATATACTAGCTACATCATAAGCCCTAACCACATAAACCACCACATCAAAGGTTCATATAACTGCTCATCCACCAATGTGATCTATGCCATCAAGTGCCAGAAATGCCCCTTTGCTGTGCATATTGGCCAAACTGGACAGTCTCTGCAACAAAGGATTAATGGACACAAATCAGATATCTGAAAAGGTAATGCACAAAAATCTGTTGGAACATTTTAACTTGCACGGGTACTCATTAATGGAACTCAAAGTTACCCTATTATTACAAGCCAATTTAAAAAATGAGCTTGCAAGGGAAGCTGCAGAATTTAATTTCATTTACAAGTTTGATACCTGCATAGAGGTTTAAACAAAGACCTTAACTGGATTACTCGCTACATTCCATATCCTAATGACATAAAAAGCCAAGCATCGGGTACTTAAATTAGATCCCACTCTATCAGCTTCATTTAGCATGAACACTCTAGTTGACTATTTTTCCCTCTTTTTCCCCTCGCCATCCCGTCTTTCTCTGCTATTTATTTTGCAACCTGGACCCCTTAACTCCATTCATCTAAAGAAGTGGATTGTGCCCACGAAAGTTCATGATGCCATTTATATTTTTTGTTAGTCTCTAAGGTTCTGCAGGACTATTTGTTGTTTTTTTTTAAAGTTTTTTGCAGTTACAGACTAACATGTCTACCCCTCTGAAACAACAGTATTTACTGTCACCTACTGAAGTGGGCTGCAGTGCTGTTAATCACCAGTAGGGGGAGACGGGACTGAGCAAACCCCAGCTTGTCCATAGAAGATACAGCTGGGGAAGGGGAAGGAGAGGGATCTAGGGGTCCTGGCAACTCTAGTTCTCAGCATGTTCTGAGGGAAGGAGAGTGTGGCTCAGGAAACTCAGTGCAACCCTGGGAGCAAGCATCAAGCTGTTTCTCCCTCTGGATCCTTGAGGAGGGGTTGTAGGTAAGGAGGGCACAGCTACTCTGGTAGAAGGGATCAGTATCTGGTCTGGAGGGCCCATGGTTGAGCTCTGGGCGGAGGGGGGTTCAAACATATTGACTGGGGGAGCACAAGTGCGCTATGGGAGAAAGATTATGGGTATCTGGCCTTCTGTCCTGCAGTCTGGGTAGGGAAGAGGGCAAACGGGAGCTGGGTTGTCAGAGGTGTTTCTTTACTGCTTTACTCCCAGGGGAATTATTACTCTCTCTCTCTCTCTCTCTCTCTCTCTCTCTCTCTCTCTGTGTGTGTGTGTGTGTGTGTGTGTGTGTGTGTGTGTGTCTGTCTGTCTGTCTGTCTGTCTGTATTGTTGCAAATATACTTCCTGACAGGTATTTTTAAATAAATTGACAAAATAATTAAAACTGGTATGATTATGAAGTGTTATTTTGACAAATAAAATTTGCAGAATTTATACATTTTTGTCACAGATTTTTTATGTTTGGGTGCTCCTAGGAGTAATTAATAGGGTGGCAACAGGAGAGGTACCTGCAAGGGAAGACCAGCACTGAAGGAATTAACAGGTCACTACTCCAGCTGTTATCCATGTTACCCAAACACATATACCGTGTCCAAAAGAATCAGCAATTCATAATCTTGAAAATGCAGAGAAGAGGCTATCTTTGTCCCATTGCCCATTTCATTCATTGTCATAAGCAAAGATGGTATTTGTGCCGGTTTGTATCCTTGTTATAGTTCTAGGAAAGAGATGGGACATGTGCATTGCTATTCTGTTTTCCCCTTGCAAGCTTTGTCAGAAAGATGAGGCAGAATGGTACTGGGAACCCCGCTAGCCCCTGGTCCGGCCCCAGGGAGTGCTGGCAGGAGGCCTGCATGGTTCCTACCCATCCCTGGGCCAGGCCTGGGGAATGGCAGCAGGAGGCCTGCATAGCTCACTAGGCCCCCTACATTCCTGGCCTCTGCCTGGGCTCCCCATACCTCTGACAGGGCCCCCTCTACTTCTACTCAGCCCCCCCCTCTGGCCCCACGCCAGGACCTCTAGATTCAGGCCAGGCCTGGACAGCACCGGAAGGAGGCCTGCATACTCCCCTCCTACCTCTATCCCCACCCCCATCCCTGTGCCAGACCCAAGCAATGCTGGCTAAGTCTTCTAGTTAGGCTGTGAACAGGCAGAAGGAGATGTGGGTAAGGGAGAGAGAATGGGTATGGCCAATGAATTAAATTATAAAACACTGAGAAGGTCAAAGCAATTGAGTTTACTACCATAATCTTTCAGAGAATACATGAGGCATAAAAATTCTGATCCTATGCTATAGTCTAGTGACAAAGATTATAAAGAGAACAAGAAATAGCACAAAATGAATCTCTTCTTATGACACTGATGATGAGAACAAGAAAAAGGTACAAGCATAACTCATTTGGGTAATAATAAAATAAGTATTTTCCTGCTCTATTCAGAGGAGGGGGCTGAGGCGTCACATGAGAAATAGCGGTGTAATCAAGCTGGTTATTCATTTCATTGATTATTTTATAACCAATATTGTGGGAAGATAAACACACTATAAAACATCTATTGCTAATCACTGTTGCTAGATGTTAGATGGATTTGTAATCTGGGCTGTAATTTGTCTTCTTGTCATGGTAAATTTATTGACATATGGTTAAGGCTCCTGTCTAGAATCCAAGAAAAAGCAGATATAAAGTTCACCTGTGAATCCACAGTACCGAGAGGTTCCCATTTACCAGTAATTTCAGAGTTACTGTTTGTGGAAGGCATTTCTTCTTTTTACAGGGGTTATTGCTCATGTCTATCAGCTACTGCTTAAATGCTATCATAATCTTCATGATATACAAGATTAGAATTTAGCCCTGGTCTACTCTAGGGAGATATTTCAAAATTACTCCCCTTATTTTGAAACAAGTGAAGCGTCCAGACTACTAAGCCTGTTATTTCAAAATAATCACTCCTGCTTTCCATGAGGAATAATGTTTATTTCAAAATAGTTACTTTGAAATAACGGTAGTGTAGATGCTCTGCTGCTGCTGCTGCTATTTTAAAATAAGTACTTCTCAGAGTCATTCAAAGTAATTACTCCCCAGTGCTTCCTGGGGCTCTAACTTGAGGTAGCACATCCACATTAATGGAGCTTGCCTCAGACTAATTTCAAGGTTTTCCCTGTAATGTGGACACACTATTTCAAAATAGTTATTTTGGGAGTTATTATTTTGAAATAAGTTATTTTGAAATAATTTCCTAGTGTTGGGGCTCTTGTAATTGGTCAGAGAATCAGAAACTCGCTCTCTGTTCCTCTTTCCCTTTCTTGGGGGCAAAGCCTTTCATGTGAGTCTAGGCCCCGCTCTGGTGTTTGAGCTCCTTGTCAAGAACAAGGGGGTAATAAATATGCTAGGGGTCGCCTGAAAGCAGCAGAGCAGAAGTTCTTAGAGTGAATGAGAACTGTGCTCTCCTGTGGCTATACATTATTGAAATGTGATTTGTAGTCAGGAAACATGGGCATTTTTAAGGCAAGCAGTTTGCTGCAGGTTATAGAAATGACAAAGCTGCCACTTGCTGATGCTCCTCAACAGTAAGACTATAAGCAATTGTTTCTGAGTGTTTCACTGACCAAATGAAATCTTGGTCTTAAATGTCCTAAAACCAGGGATGGATGTGGCCTCCCAGTTCAGTGGGTGCACAAACCACCTCCAGCAGGCACCACAACCCTACTCCCAGCGTGGGGGAGAGGGAGGCTCCATGGCAGCAGGGGCTGGAGTGTGGGCCCACCCTGCATTCATCCCACCATGGTTCCTGTCCATCCCCTCCTCACTCTGGGCATTGGAACCTGGTACACAGGGTCACAGCATCGCTCAGATTTGGCTTGACCACCCTTCGCCATGATGTAATAACCGGCAGGAAGCTCTGCCCAATTCCATGGGACAGAAGCCTCCACTGTGGGGTGAGAGCAAGATGAGCTCATTCTCTAGCCCCGCCCTTTTCCCCAGGTCCTCCCCTCCACACTGGGCTGATAGAAGTGTATGCTTGCCTGTTTGCAACTGCAGCTTCATGATTTCCATGGGTACCATTTAATCCATGAATCCATGTTAGAGCTGCCCTGGCATAAAAATAAAGTTTCATACAGATTCTGCACCATTATTTAGAATGAAATTACATCTCTAGTCCATGTTTTGCTTATTTCTCCATTCACCAGTCTCCCTTTCATGCTGTTAGTAATATGCATAAATAGGGCCCTACCAAATTCACAGCCCACTTTAGTCAATGTAATGGTCATAGAATTTTTAAAAATCATAAATGTCATGATTTCAGTTACAGGCAGTCCCCGGGTTACGTACAAGATAGGGAATGTAGGTTTGTTCTTAAGTTGAATTTGTATGTAAGTCGGAACTGGTACATATTGTAGGGGAAACTCTAGCCAAACATTTCTCCAGAGCTCAGTTTTATTCTCCCACACCTCACTTCCCTCAGTCCTTTATTCTCAAGCTGAGGTGTCTGCTGAGAAAAGCCGCTCCGCGTCTCCCTGGTCTGCTGGGGGGCGCGCTAGCTTCGCGTCTCCGTGGTCTGCTGGGGGAAAGCAGCTAGTGCGGGGCTGCCTCACCCCGTTTGTAAGTAGGGATCCGATGTAAGTCGGATCCATGTAACCCGGGGATTGCCTGTATTTAAATATGAAATTTCATGGTGTTGGAATTCTAGGGGTCTAGACCCAAAAGAGAATGGGAGATCTCAAGGTTACTGTACGGGGGGTGAGGGGGATGCAGTACTGCTATCCTTACTTTTGTGCTGCTCTGATAGCAGCACTGGAGAGCAGAGGTTGAGAGCAGCAGCAGCTGGCCAGAAGCCCAGCTCTGAAGGCAAAGCTGCTGCCAACAGCAGCCCAGAAGTAAGTATGGCATGGCATGGTATTGCTATCCTTACTTCTGTGCTGCTGCCCGTAGAACTAGGCACCTAGCCAACCGCTGCCACTCTTCAGTTGCCCAGCTCTGAAGGCAGCACAGTAGTAAGCATGGCAATTGTAAAGGGTACAATGCAGTGGAAGGCCACACTGACTCCTATAGTGCCCCTACAGAGGGCAGTCGCAGTGCCTTAGTGGCTAACAAGTTTGTGTGGCATGCCTCAGCCTAGCCGTTGACCAAGTGAGAGGGTATAAGGCCCAAGTTGATGTGCAGCCTAGGCTAACAGTGTATAAGGTCCAGCCCTGGGTCAGGGGAGAGGGGATATGGGAAGGGTGGCGGGGGGGGGGGAACGCTGCTCCTCGGGGTCCGCTGGTGACAGAGGGGCTGGCAAGGTGTCCATGGGTTCCAGCTCAGGCAGGGGCGCAGGTGGACCGGTCCAATCATTTGCGTCCAGCGGGGGTCCTGGAGAGCTCAGAGTGTCTTCAAGCCATGGCAGCGGTCTCAGCAGCCTGGGTCAGGGGCTAGCAGGGGTTCTGGCAGCCCAACCCAGTCCTCCCATCAGGACCAGCATGACAGAGCCCTTCACTGCAGAAGCTGGAGCCAAGCATCTGACCTGTTCAGCTTCTGGGTGCTGACTGAGCTCTCAGCTCTTATACTCCTAGTCCCTCCCTCTAGCTTTCTGTGGGCGGGGCTAGGTGAGGATGGACCCACCCACCAAGGGGTCTTAGAGGGCCCTTCCTCTTCCGGGTCAGAGGGAGGCCATGTTGCTGTCCCAGACTCATTACACAATACTCCCCCAAAATAATTTTGCACACACACACCCCTGCAACTCCCTTTTGGTTCATGACACCCAATTTGAGAAACATTAGTCTATCCCCTGAAATCTGTATAGTATATGGTGAAAGTACACAAAAGACCAGATTTCACAGGGAGAGACCAGATTTCATGGTTTGTCACATTATTTTTATAGCCATGAATTTGATAGGATCCTACTCATAAAAGCCTCAAAAGTGTGCATAAGCAAAGTGTTTGCCCAATACTACCACAGAAAAGTGATTTGAGACACATTGGGATGCCATCTGCAAATTATCTTTTGAGGCTAGCCCTGGAGTAATTAAACATAGTTTCACAATAGGTATCTTTACTCTAAGGAAAGCTGCAATGTAGTATAGCAAGGTTCTCCCCTCCCCCCCCCCCCCCCCCGGCAATGAGTGAAATCAATAATTGCACTTGCAAACCAGCTCATAGTGTCTCCCATGTTGAAAAAGAGATAAGTAAAGATTGATTTCTGGTCAGCCATTATCATCGTATGTACTGACCATATTGTCTCACTGTTTCTTTGTACTCCCCAGTCTGTCAGAATCCATGTGTTCTGTCTTCTTTGATGCATAAATAGTAAAGATTCTGGTGTAGGGACCACTGTTTGGTTCTGTGATTGTACAGCATCTAGCACAGTGGAGTCCTAGCCCACAACTGGGGCTCCCTATATACTACACTAATACAAACAACAAATAAAATCAAAGGCAGCAAAAGACTCCTCTGAACAATGGCCCCAAAAGATAAAACACAATGATTAAGTTACTGGATCTGCACTCAAAATTTTGTTTTGATTCATTAAAAAAATTAAAACCTATAAATGGAGGGGGTCAAAATGGGACATTATACAATAACTCTGCTTTTATTTTTGTAACAGCCATCTTCCTGCTTTTCTTTCATCTGTGGCAGCCTCCATGCTGGCATGTCTGCTCATAATGACTTTGTATCTTCTCCTGTGGTGTTCTGTATGCATGGAACATTCTGCCAGAATCCATCTGCAAGGACACTACTCTGTCCTTTTAATCACATCTCAAAACCCACCTTGCTACCCTTGGTTGACTGCCTAATGATCATGATTAAGCAGGTGGCCTCTGACAGATCCATTAAAATCTCCTGTTCACTTATTTGTGAATTTAACAAAACAGAAGGCTATAAATTATGTATACAGCTAATCTATGCAGCCTTGTGTTCTTATTACTGTCTCTTTTTTCTTCTTTTTTCCTCACCTTCTCTCCTTCTGTTGTTCATCCACTTGTCAGATCTTAGCATTAGTTAGATTACAAGTTCCATGATTAGAGACCATCTTTTATATATATTTGTACATGCCCAGCACAACAGAACCCTGATCAAGACTTCTGGGTGCTAATGTAATATATATAGTAGCCCAATGTCTGTGACTCTGTAACACTGAAACACTGGCTGTTCCCTCTGGGCAGCGCTGTTTCCTCCTGCCGTGGCGCTCGGCTGACTTCTGCGCCGCTTAGCCGGGCCACCATGTGGGAGCAAGCAGCGCAAGGGAACTGCATGGGGAGCTCGGAGCCCAAACAGCCGCTTGCACTGCTTGCTCCTGCGCGGCGGCCTGGCTGAGCGGCGCAGAAGTCAGCCGAGCACCACAGCGGGAGGCAACAGCGCCACCCAGAGGAAACAGTCAGGGGGCGGGGCCTGGACAAGTGTGCATCTCTGACATCAGGAAAGGGCGCCAGATTCAAAAGGAGGAAAGTGGAGCAGACACAGAGGACGCAGAGGAGACAGAGAGAAGAACGGAGGAGGCAGAGGACAGTGAGGGATACGAGGGATACCTGTGCTGGTCGACAAAGGCTTCCTTGTCGACCACGGTGCGTCCAGACTGCCCCGATCTGCCAACAAACAGCTGATCATCAGCTGGTCAGTAGAGCGCGGCAGCCATTTAAATTTAAATGAAGCCACGATTATTTAATCTCGGCTTCATTTCCCTCTGTCGATCAGCCTAATCTACATGGCTCCATCGACGGAGCCATGTAGTTTAGACACACCCTGAGAGAGAGCATGACAGAGACATAGCAGGAGGAGGAGAAGAGAAACACAGAGTGAGAGGTGGGAGGAGGAGAAGAGAGGGAGAGGCCGTTTGCGCTGCTTGCTCCCGCACGGCGGCCAGGCTGAGCAGCACAGAAGTCAGCCGAGCGCTACAGTGGGAGGCGAAGGGGGGCAGGGCGGTGATGTACATGCCCATGGGGCGGGGTCTGGACGAACGTGCATCCCCGATGGAGACAGAGGAGAGCGGAGAGAGGGTGAGAGGCAGGAGGGGGAGAAGAGAAAGAGAGAGATGGAGAGAGAGGCAGAAGGCAGAGGAGAGGTGAGAGAGAGGGGGAGGCAGTAGGAGGAGAAGAGAGAGAGAAAGAGACATGGAGTGAGAGACTGGAGGCCCAGGAGAGAAGACCAACGTGGAAGAGAGACCTTAAATCCCATCTTATGACGGGCTAATTGGCTAGTTATACAATAATTAGAGATGGTTGAAAATAATCATGCTTTTGTACAAAACTATCATAATTTTGTTCCTTAGGTTCTGAAAAAGAAGGAGCTTTCATTTATTCGACATAGTCTCTGAAAAAACATTATAAAAAATGTTCCATTTTAAAATGGTTTGGGTCTTCTGTTTGGTGGTGGAGTTATTTTCTGCTCCATTACTTTCACTTTGTTCTTCCCCATTTTCTTTTACTCCACTTCTTTTTTTCTCTAGTCTCCTTTTTTATTAGAAAAGTTGCAGGTTAGGAGGGGAGAAGGAAGGAAAATTGGAATCCTAACATTTTTGGTTTCAGGTTTGTTAAAAAAAACCCTAAAAATTGCAAATTAAAAAAAATTAAGGTAACTTTTCAAAGGAGAAATAATGCAAAAACTGTTAACCAGCTCTAACATCTACTACTTACCCATATATACACACACATAATACACACATGCTTCCCTTCTGAACAAAGCACAGATGCCGATTCAGAGCCAGAATTTTACATAATCATCGTTAGCGCATACACTTCATGACATTGTCCTGCCTCAGAAATTCTCACAGCTACCCAAAGGCTCATGGGAGCAAACACATCCTTGTTTCATTGCAGTCTCCTCAAAAAAGAAACCCTGTCTTTTCTTTTTTAGGGCCTTAGAGTGAGACTAAAATCTTTATCCAAACGTGTGCTTCTGTTTTGGTTGTAATACTTGTATAGTTATGAATTGTTATATTGCAGGGGTGCCTGAAGAACCAATCAGGGCTTGGGGCTTCATTGTGCTAGGCACTGTACACACACATAACAAAGAGCTTGTAGTCTACATGCATCTGACGAAGTGGGTCTTTGCCCACGAAAGCTTATGCTCCTACACTTCAGTTAGTCTATAAGGTGCCACAGGACTCCTCGTCGCTTTTGCAGATTCAGACTAACACGGCTACCCCTCTGATACTTAACAAAGAGCTTGTTTCCTTTTAAACCTTTCTAGTGTTGATTTGATGCTCATGAAATGGGATAGGGCGATAGCAATGGAGAATGAAGGCTTCTGTTCATCTCTAGACGAGGTATATATAAGCGACAGCAGTGTACAGTTTCCTTTTCTTGCTCCACCGCTGAGCCTCAATCCTGACAGTAGAAGTCTGCCTAGGTTTCTGGATGCCTGTGTGAACTCAGTTGTGCAGGTCCCAAGAGAAGTATCCATATATATGCACCTAAGGGAATGGTTGTTTGGTTAAGTTAGAGGCATTGTTGCCAAGGTTTTGTTTTCTCATGGGAAATGGAAGGCACTTAATCCCCCATGTAGCGTGTATGCCAGTGCCTAAAGAAGAGACACGGTCACTTACAGAATACAAATGTAAGTAGCGCGTGTGTGTGTCCATGCTTGTAATCTTTGCCCCAATGTAGTCAAGGGGAAAACTCCCATTGTCCCCAATTTACCATTTACTTCAATGGAGCTAGGATTTAATATAACAAATGGAGATATACCTATCTCATAGAGCTGGAAGGGACCTTGAAAGGTCATCAAGTCCAGTGCCCTGCCCAAGCACCATCACTGACAGATTTGCCCCAGCTCCCTAAATGGCTCCCTCAAGGATTGAGCTCACAACCTGTGGGTTTAGGAGGCCAATGCTCAAACCACTGAGCTATCCTTCATTCCCTGTGCACATATTCAAACCCTTATGTTTTTCTGAGTATATTTCAATTTAATTTTACATTGTCCAATTTCTCTCACCTCTTTTTTCGAGATGCTGTGTGTGCTGAGCAGTCCCTTGCCCTGCATTTCCCTTCAGAATGCGCGTCCTACTTACTAACGAATCACTTGGTAGACATTTGTTAGCTGTCACTCTGCTTGCCTCCCACTCTCTGTTAAAGAAACTTCTTTGGAACATTGTGTACAGCCTTCATGCTTCACTTTTTCTTTTAGTCTGTGCTGCGCTGCTGCTTCCAACCTCCCAAAATCCTTCCCTCTCTATGCTGGAAATGCCTTTCATTCCCACCGGGAGCCTGTGGCTGCCCTCTTTCCCGCTCCAGGTCATGAAAAGACATTAGGAACGCAGCCCAGGCTAACAAAATGGACTTCTGGCCAAGCTCTCTGCTATTGACATTGATGGGACTAACATCAGAAGAGAATATGGCACTGTTGGCCTCAAAAAGCCAGCACCCAACTGGCTGAAAGGATGGGGACTGGGTGCCAATGACACCTCCTCCACTTGCTACAGAAAGGGATCATTGTGACGTTCTTTCTGTCTCTTGTGACCCACTCTCCATGGAGTGGGGAGGGGGGCACAGTTCTTGATTTAGTGAACTCTGCTCAGAGAATCAATGGTGAGTACTCCTGGATTTCCATAGCTTCCCTTCTATATCAAATGCCAGACATTAGGGTAACATTGTACTGTAGTGTGGTTAACAACAAAGGCTCCTGCAGAGAAACGACAAATCCAGTCCCTGCAATTTCTCTTGTTTACACTCTTCTTTGCTCAGTCTTTCAGCCAATGTAGCTCTCAGTTATACTAAGTAGCTTTTAAGTGAAAAATGAAAAATTTGATCTAGCCCCAATTTACTAATTTCAAAGGAATGAAAAATGATGTATTTCTATATACTGTATACACGATATTTAATTCTCATGACCTTCTTTAGGAAATGAAAGGGTTAAATGACAGCCCAGTGAATCTATCTCAGCCCAGTGTGTTGCTGGGAATTTGGACTGGGGCCATGACATGTCTTTGAAGCTCTCAGCACTTTCAGATTTTGTTTTCTCTAATAGCCTGGTTAACACAAAGCACATTTCCTTCAGAGCCTCTAGTCAACTCTGCATTTCATTTGGCTTCTATTTGATTCCCAGACTGTTTCTAATTGATTTCCATTAATAAGGTGCAAGTGTGTTTTTTTCAGATGCAAAAAGAAACAAATGATATGAAACATGTAAAGTTTTTCTGAATTTCTGCAGGGATTCCTGGGAGGATTGCACCAGCATTTGGTCTGAAGTTTTTCTTCTGAGTCTGCATTTCTTCAGTTAAAACTTTGTTTCCTTTTACATCACAGTCAGTCCACTTTGATAACACTCAACAGTTATGCGGTGAGCTGAAATTATGCCATATTTTGCATTCTAACAATGTTCTCCCTTTTTCATAACTCTTTTTTCAGAGCTTAGGCCATGCTGTTTTCTTGCTATTTATATTGCCACTGAATCTTAATTTTTTTCCTGATGTTTCAGATTTTCTTGTGACTGCCCAGAGCAGAGAAATCATAAAGGAGACATGATAAAAGATGCATTGCCTCTAACAGGATCCATGAATCCAAACTATAAAATGTGATACTGTCAAGAGACCAGTTTGGTTATTGTACTGTATCTCTTGCTAATTACAGATTTTTAAGCTCTGATGCCATTCTAAGCTGAGGCATAAATACTCATGGCTTGATTCTTCATTGCCTTGCACGCTGAGTTATCATTTCCAGCGTTCTGACTTGATAGCACATTACAACCACTGCTCAAGTGTAAATGATGGGCATATGGTGCATGGCAGAGAAGAATCAGGGTCAGCTTGGGAATTTTTTTTGTTCTTGTTTTTAGTTTCATGAAATCCTAATTCTACATTTGCTAGGGCTGTCTTCAGCAGTATAAGGTTGCATGAGTCCTTTGGAACAATCCCATCCTGGTTATCACTCTTAATCTGCCCTCCCATGTTCTACAAGCCTACTTTACAGAACCAAAATGTGTGAAGTTATTCCCAGCAGTACAACAAGGTGAGCTTGTATTTTAATGTTGCACCAGTTCCTGAGAGCCTCACGGTGCATTGCTGAAATGTGAAGATGCAAACACTGTGGACTGTAGATTTGGGTTGGGAGGTTGGACAAATCCTGAAGCTGGCCCTGAATACTGCAGAGTGTCTCCAAATCTCACCATGCCCACTTAGGGTGCCAGATCAATAATGGCTTGATCCTATGTGCATAGTGATTGCCTTTAATACTCTCTGAGGAAGTGGGTCTGGCCCACGAAAGCTCATCACCTAATAAACCATCTTATTAGTCTTTAAAGTGCTGCATAGTCCTGTCTTTTGATGGCAACAGGTATTGAAAGGGCTTAACCAGAGCACCGGAAGTGCTTAGCACATGCCAGCATCAGGGACTAACTGCGGGAGGCAATGCCACAAACCCTATTGAGGGCCAATCTAAGTATCTCCAACATACTTTTTCATTAATAGGAAGGGGGCTATTGATAAGAGGCAGTGTCTCTGTTTATTGAAGGGGCTTATCTGGGGAGAACAAGCCAGGCTAGGAATCTAGCCCTGAGCTATGTCCTTTCCATGGAAAATTGTGAGCTGGAAGAGATGCAGAGATTTCCCGCCCCCTGCTCCTCCTAACTGGCACAATATGTTCCCCCTGCCTCTTTGTTTATTCTCCAGCAACCTTGTATGGACAATAGACACTCTCAGTATCATGGGGTTTGGTTATTGTAACTCCCTCACAGTAGGGCTTCCAGCCATTCTCTATTCATGCAGCAGAATGTTTGCTCTCTGGGGCACACTGATTATGAGTTAGGACAGTTTGCTTGTAAAGCTTTCCAATATGCTAGGGCTTGGCTGTATTATGGATCCTCTCCTCAAGTTCTCTCTTGGTGGATATCTGTTATCTGAAACCACCTGCATTTTGGAGACAGCCACTGCACTTTTTGGAGGAAAGCAGATAATCACACCATCACTGCAGTAGTCCCTCTGGAGTAGAATACGCTACCTCTCAACATCCATTATCCTCCACCTCTCCTTATTCTCAGCAAGGCCAGAAACCTTTTCTTCTGCTAATTTCTTTGTAACCATTGTCGGACCTCATGCACACGACTTTCCTTTTACCCTGTACTAAGCCCTGACTTGGCAAGGTATTTAAGCATGTCTCATTAAGCCTCAGAGTAGTCCTATTAATGTCAATAGGAATAGTCATGCTTCATCCTAGCCCCATGCCTAGACACATGACAGTGCTCTGTTACATGAGAAAGAGGGTTCAACTTCCAGGGTGGTTTTTAAGAGTCCATAGGTATCTTTGTGTTTTATAATGGTTTTATTGCTTTAGTCATGGATCACACTGCACTGTGGCTGGGCAGGGAAGATGTGGGAGTTTTATTAAAATATTAGTCAGACTATAGTAAGAGAAGACAAAATGTACAGAATTTATGGATGAGGAGAAGCAGCGATCTCTCTCTTCCATGCCCACACCTTATAGTGCAGACTATGCTGCCAACAAACATATTGCCTGAGTATATTTTCCTGTCCTTGCATCCAGTAGCTTTTGTCCAATGCTCATATCACACTAGGAACACTTTTTGCTGCCTGTACCTAGCTAAGAGATTGCAACTACTTCTCTCAAATTTGGACCTTGCCTCCATGCTCCATGTTCTTCTCATAGCAAGATTGGATGGCTGCAATAAGCTCCACATGTAGCCACGCTTTAGATCCACCTAAACTGATGCCAAATGAGGCAGTGTACTTATTAGGTGATGTTTCTTAGTGGCTGCACATGACACCTGGACCTTATGATGTGCACTGGCTGGGTATTGGTTTCTGGCATTGGTTTTGTGTCGAATAGCTCTGCAGTGCATGGGGCCTTGAGAGGATCACTCTTCCCCTCATGCCACATTGCAAGCAGAGGAGGCACCTGAACTGGAACTTTCTTATTTGCAGAGAGAAGGGGGACTCATCTGTGAGGGGCCCTCAATTCGTGAACAGATTTCCTCTACAGTGCGGAAGAGCCTGGGACTTTTGACCTCCAGGACATGCAGTGGGCTGCCCTGGACGGTGAATTGATCTGGTAACATTGGTTATGTTGTGCTGGCAGTTTTGTTTCAGTTTTGTGTTTATCATGAGACTAGATACCTCCTCCCTCCCCCCACCTCCATTTTATCAGACAGGGTCTGACTGTTTGAGTCTAATGTTCTGAGCACAGCACAGGAGCCTCAAACTTCCCATTTTCATCAACACTTTCATCTAAGGTCCTCTCTGCAGCCCGGAGTCCGTCAAAGCTCTGTGCTTCAGCTTTCTGTGAAATCAAGATTAAAATTGCTCCCTTCCGGGGAATGTCTTTAGAATTAATTTGTTAATGTGTGCAATAGGGTTGGGAAGATGGGTGAAATACAAGTGCAAATCATTATTCTTACTCTTACAGAAAAAAAAACCCTTTACAACTGATTCCATAAATTACTGTAAACAACCTATAAAATGTAATAGAGAATGTTATCCCAGCTACAGAAGCTAAGGGTTAGATTTATAGTTATTTAGAAAGCATACTAAATTGCAGAATTTTTCCATAAGGACACATGACCAATAATTCCATATTTTACCAGCTCCCTGGAAGATGGAAAGGGAAGCTTTCCAAACAAACATCTAGTTTAAATCTTTGTTGAGTTAATTTTAAATCATGACTACACGTTATGCTGCTTCCTTGTTGGTAGAGCAGCCCAGAGCGATAACATTCTGCACTTTTAATAAAGGGCATTTTGTGAAAACAGCAGTGTAATAACTAAGCAATTTGAGCAATTACAGGAGGTAAGCAATAGGGTGGAAAGTTGCTAAAATAGTTTCCTGTTCTTCCCCTTTTTATAGATGGGCATAATATTTGCCCTTTTCCAGTCTTCTGGAATCTCCCCTATCTTCCATGATTTTTCAAAGATCATAGCTAAAGGCTCAGATACCTCCTCTATCAGCTCCTTGAGTATCCTGGGATGCATTTCATCAGGACCTGGTGACTTGCTGACATCTAACTTTTCTAACTTTTCTGGTAACATTGGTTATGTTGTGCTGGCAGTTTTGTTTCAGTTTTGTGTTTATCATGAGACTAGATACCTCCTCCCTCCCCCCACCTCCATTTTATCAGACAGGGTCTGACTGTTTGAGTCTAATGTTCTGAGCACAGCACAGGAGCCTCAAACTTCCCATTTTCATCAACACTTTCATCTAAGGTCCTCTCTGCAGCCCGGAGTCCGTCAAAGCTCTGTGCTTCAGCTTTCTGTGAAATCAAGATTAAAATTGCTCCCTTCCGGGGAATGTCTTTAGAATTAATTTGTTAATGTGTGCAATAGGGTTGGGAAGATGGGTGAAATACAAGTGCAAATCACTTTTCTAAGTGATTTTTAACTTGTTCTTTGTGTATCCTATCTTCTAAACTTACCCTCTCTCTGCTTGTATTCATTATGTTAGGCACACCTCCAGACTTCTCGGTGAAGACTGAAACAAAGAAGTCATTGAGCATCTCCGCCATTTCCAAGTTTCCTGTTACTGCTTCTCCCTCCTCACTGAGCAGTGGGCCTACCCTGTCCTTGGTCTTCCTCTTGCCTTCATGCCCACCCCAGAGCCTACACATCCTGTCTCAACACAGCAAGGGTCCAGCTAGACTGCAGGAGTTTTTCAGGATTCTGGAGATATCCCAGAAAAACTCTTCTGCATCCAGGGTTGCGTTTGTTCTTCCGCTTTTTTAGTGGAAGAGAAAACAGGCTCTTTTGGTCACCCCTTTATTCCTCTTTCCACAAGGAATAAGGTGGCTTCCAAACGAAGGGTTTTTTTTCTGATATTTGGTCCAGTGTAGACAGGCCAAATGTTGGAAAAACCTCTTCCTACAGAATAATAATAATAAAAAAAGTAGCAGTATAAGGATTGGGGATAGCAAGTGATGGAGAGGAGGAGAATAGAGAGGGCGGGGCTTCAAGGAAGGGGCGGGGCTGTAGATCTTGGCTTGGTCTGTCATTTAAAAAGTGATCTTGGGCATAAAAAGGTTGGAGACCACTGGTGTAGACGGAGCTTGGTCCTGCCTTGAGGGCGGGGGGCTGGACTTGATGACCTCTCGAGGTCCCTTCCAGTCCTATGATTCTATGATTCAATGATATTTGCACCTCTCAGGATAAAAGCCTATAAAAAGCATCCCATTCCCATGCTTCAGGGAATAAACCGATACCCAATCGAAGTCAGAAAAAATGTCTTTGCATGCCTTATTGAAAAAGAGTAGTCTGCACATTTAGATGTATTATGGGAGTCCTAGGTCATTCCCAAAGAATCTGACACTGGCAAGTAGTTGGCATTACGAATTGAATAGCAGACCAGTCTTTCACCATTAGTCTGTTCTGGAATGGCTGTTCCAGTGTTTCACAATATATATACTCAAGCGAGCCCAGCTCAGGAAGATGTTTAGAGATGCGTGCTCTCCTTACTACTCAGTTATCCAATAGCACTGATACTGAGTCCCATCAGAGGTCTCAGAGTTGGAGTCAGTGAGCCAAGTAAAGCTCTGAAGCACCAAAAATAAATTCTCAGTTCCTAAACAATATGTCCGTTCAATGTGTTTATACAGGATGTATGAAATATAGCAGGTCTGTTAAACACATAGAAATTTGAAAGCTAACAAGAAAACCTAAGTTATTAGCTAGTATTTTCATACTATGCAAGCTCTTTCTGGCAAACCATGTGATCCTCTTTAAATCTTCAGTACAAAATTGCACCAATAACTTATGAGTTTTATTCATTCACATTCTTAACCATGAATAAAAAAATATGAGAATTTTTAATTGTCTGTATCATTCTTCTTAATGAGTATGTCCTGGAGTACCATAATGATGATATAGGTTTATGAAACACACATCCATCTTCCCTTAATAAGAGAAAAGGAGAAGATAACAGTAATATTGGTTAATTATTGCATTGCATTTCATGGTGGAAAAATTGACTTAGAGAGAATTATGATCTCTTTGTGAAAGCACTGTATAATACCTAAAAGAGGCATATAGCTTGAGGATCTAGAACTGAGCTAAGGTTCAGTATTGTGCTAGCAGGCAAATATAAAAAATACCAACAAATGTTCCAGAGAAACCCTTTTTTGGAAGTCTCAGAGGGGTAACAGTGTTAGTCTGTATCTTTATCTGCAAAAACAATGAGGAGTCCTGTGGCACCTTAAGGCACATCTACACAGCAGGGTTAAACTCAAAATAAGCTATGCAACTTGAGCTACGCTAATTGAGTAGCTTAAGTCAAAATAATTGATTGAGACTTTTGGTGCTGTCTACACAGAAGTTATTTTGAAATAGTGCACCCTTCCCCCAACTTCCCTTATTCCTCATACAATGAGGGTTACAGGAGTCAGAGTCAGAGTAAGAAGCCTGTTATTTAGAATTTCTTTATGACTCTGGGGAGTAGTTATTTCAAAATAGCAGCAGTGGAAATAGGCGTTATTCCTTGTGGAAAGCAGGAGTTATTATTTTGAAATAACCGGCCCATAATTCCAAAATAACAGGCTTGGTAGTGTGTATGCTCCACTTGTTGGGTACATCTAGACTGTAGAGTTTTTCTGGGATACCGGAGGTATACTGGAAAAGCTCTGCCATGTCCAAGGAATGCATCTGCTTTTCAAAAAAAAAAATTGGAAAAGCAGACGCGTTTTTCCCTGTAAACCTCGTTGTAGATGGGCCAATTGTCGGAAAAGCCTCTTTTGGAAGAAAAAGCAGAAAAAGATACGCAAATTGCAGTTTGCAATTTGCATATCTTTTTCGATAGAACTTTGTAGTCTAGACACAGCTGTTCTTTTGAAATAACAAAATACTGTAGACCATTGTAATACAGTGCTTAGTCTGCAAGGCTATGTCTACACTACCAGGTTATTTCGAAATAATAACTCTCAGAATAGCTATTTCGAAATAAGCTTATTGCGAAATAAAAAGCCCACTATTTCGAAATAACAGGTTTGGTGTGGACACTCGCCTTGTTATTTCAAAATAACTCCCCAGTGTAGACATGCCCTAAGGTGCCACAGGACACTTCATTCTTTTTTTTTTTTTTTTTTTTTTTTTTTTTTTTTTTTTTTGAAGACACTAGTCTGGCAGAGACAGCCCTAGCTAACAATCTGCAGGAAATAAGGTGACAGAAATGGAAAGAATCAGTTGAAGGAATAGACATCACCCAAACTAGTAGGAAAACATGGCAGGCCATTCACAAGTTGTATAATGTTCCAAAGAAAGCAGAACAACTCCACAACAACACAGCCAATCAGGTGGCATGCCAACTGCTGCTTCATGGGAAAGCTCTGAACAAGCAGCTTAAAATATGAATTTGACAGCAAAATGATCTGGAAGAAAATCATTTCTACATGCCATACACACTAGATGAACTCCAGGACAGAATAAGTCACTTGAAGAACAGAAAAGCATCTGGACTCAACAATATAAGCCTGGAGCAGATTAAGCATTTTTGTCCCACAAAGAAGCTATTAGTATTATGCCTTTTTAACAATCACTCATCAACTCTTAGGGTACATCTACACAGCAGTGTTATTTTGGAATAACTGATGCCCACACCAAAATATGATTGCCAGAACTGACGATATGATACATGGCTGCCATCTAGAGCAGGTCTGGAGAACAGGTGTTTTTATG
The DNA here is from genome assembly GCF_049634645.1 of Pelodiscus sinensis. NCBI lineage: Eukaryota > Metazoa > Chordata > Testudines > Trionychidae > Pelodiscus > Pelodiscus sinensis. The sequence goes on along the minus strand of NC_134711.1, from coordinate 292,981,968 downwards.
TAGAACAGTGCAAGAAACAAAGCCACTGGAGATGACAATGAAATGGCCTCGTGACAGGATGTACAAACAGCATGTGGGCCAACGAGGACAGACCAATCATTGTGGGCCCAGGAGGCCACAACACCCTTTCTCCTGTGGCACATAATCCAGATAGAGACGCCAGATAAAAAGAGGCTGTCCAGCTCAGTCAGGACTGGCAACAAAGGTATAAGGACGTACACTGCAGGCTTCTTCAGAGGTGCCTGCAACACTCCTGGCAGTAGAGCCCAGACAGCCAGACTACATTCCAAGTGACTAGCTGATTGTGAAGACCTTCAGGAACCCAGGATGCTGTTTGCTCTATGTCCCTAGAGGGAAGTAAGGCCTATGAGGCCGTGTCCAGACTCAGGGGTTTTTTCGGGAAAAGTAGCCTTTTCCCGAAAAAACTTCCCCTGCGTCCAGACTCAAGCCGCGTTCTTTCGAAATTATTTCGAAAGAACGTGGCTTTTCTTTCAATGGCGGTAAACCTCGTTTCACGAGGAAGAACGCCTTCTTTCGAAAGTTCCTCTTTCGAAAGAAGGCGTTCTTCAATGTAAAGAGGCCGTCTTCGAAAGAGAGCATCCAGACTCGCTGGGTGCTCTCTTTCGAAAAAGCGGATTTCTCTTTCGAAAGATCCGCCTGCAGTCTAGACGCGATCTTTTGAAAGAGGCTCTTTCGAAAGATGCTTTCGAAAGAGCCTCTTTCGAAAGAAGCCTGCAGTCTAGACATAGCCTGACTGTTGGTTTGTTTTGCACCACACAGGACTGCAGCCTGCTGCTTCAATCTGCTCAAAGGATCAATTCCCCGAGTGCTGCTTCTGGCTGCCAGGCTCTAGACTTGTCCTTGCCCTTCCCAGGACCTGCTTCTTACTTTGCCCTACCCAGGGGCTAATTCACCAAGTGGCACTGTCACCCCAGCCAGGAGTCTGCAGGGCTCTAAACTAGGGGTGAGGAACCTATAGCCCATTGTGCCAGATGCTTAAATACATCTGCCCTGTGGCTGAACTGTGCTCCCTGGCAGGAGCACTAGGCAGGTGTGTGGAGTGGGGCATGTCCCCTCATCCTGACCTGGCTCCCCAGCTGGGGGAGGGGGACAGTTTCAGGAAGATGTGATGGGGAGGGGACTCCATAAAATCATACTCCCCCTCTGTTCTGGTAGCCACTTCAAAGAACCATTGTGGAAAATAGATTGAACCTGCTACAGCATTTAGGGGGATCATCTATTTATGGTAATGAATAAGAATCCCTTAAAGTGACTTTAAAGTGAGGTCACACACAGAATTCAGTGCTGCCATCCGTTTTCCTATCCAGAACTATGGGTGAGGACCAAGGACAGAAGGAAGATTCCATTATTCCTTTTTGATACATCACCTTGATGGCCTGTAGTGCCTCTTCCCTTAGTTTCATCTAGTATCAGTCTTGTGCTGGACCAGTGCAGAAAAACAGCTTCGGAATGCTAACCAGAAAGCCCCTTGAACTGTTCTGTTGTTCTCTGATTAAATCTATAGTATGGCATTGGAACAGGTACATGAGAAACTCTGTTCCCATAGCTGCACTATTCTTTCCCCTTTTCCTTTGTAGTTTTCTTTTAGTCTAGTACTTACGGGTATGTCTACACTAGCCCTCTAGTTTGAACTAGGGTGGCTAATGCAAGCATTCGAACTTGCAAATGAAGCCTGGGATTTAAATATCCCAAGCTTCATTTGCATGCTCCCGAGCAGGCGCCATTTTTAAATCCCCTTAGTTCGAACTGACTGCCTGCGGCTACACGTGGCAATCAGAAATTAATCTGAACTAAATTCTTAGTTCGGATTAACTGTTACTCCTCCTGCAATGAGGTGTGTGACGTAGTGGGGGTACTTGCTGGGCTGTGGTGACCTCTGCTGTCTGGAGCAAGACCCAGCAGGGAAAACCTCATTATGCAAAGGTGACTCAAAAACCTGTCTGACCTGCGGCCCCCCATGGGGAGAAACAAAGGGAGGTGGAATGCGGCCTTGGCTGTGGGCAGGGCTGGAAGAGGGGGAGTTAGTTCCTGGCTGGAAGGCAGGGAAGAAGGAGCTGGGGAGGGGGCTGGGACTCCCCTATCTCAAGGGGGGCACTGAGGCCTCTTAGCCCCAGTTCCTGTAACCAGATTACATCTGTGCTGCGCTGTGCTGGAGGAACAATAAACAACCTCCATTCTACTGGCTGGTGAAGTCTGTTCATGCCATTTCGGGGGTGCAGGAGATGGGAAAATCCCGACACGTCGTCACAAGGTGTAACAGTTAATCCGAACTAAGGATTTAGTTCAGATTAACTTCTGACTGCCGAGTGTAGCCACCAGCAGTCAGTTCGAACTAAGGGGATTTAAAAATGGCACCCACCCGGGAACATGCAAGTGAAGCCCGGGATATTTAAATCCCGGGCTTCATTTGCAAGTTTGAATGCCTACATTAGCCACCCTAGTTTGAACTAGGGAGCTAGGGTAGACATACCTTACCAGACCTACTGGTTGACATTTCACAATGGCTGGGCTCTTTTTTTTTTTCTTTTTTTTTAACTATTTGCTGCTTGTCCAAACCTTGCAACAAATGAACAGGGATCACTTCTTGTTTCAAATCTAGATTCCGCCTAGTCCCTGGGTCCCAAATCAGGTTACAACCACTCCCCACTTTTCCCTAGCTGGAAAGCTCCCACAGCTTGTAGTACTGATAATGATTTCTGAGCCCAGGGACAGGATAATATATTCACTGCCAACCATTTGTCTTTCCTGGGTCATATCTTTAATAGAAATTTCCTCAGACTGAATTTGTAAGACACCTTTTCAGGCATTGATTACATAGTTATTAGCCATAATGAAATGCAAGCTAATTATTAGCTCATCCATTTCAGTCACCCAGACTTCTTGCTCAAATCCCAGAGGTCCAGTCTTCAAACCCAATTTTCCCAGTTTACTGACAGGTGTTTTTGTCCCAGTCGCTGCCTCCATTTGAGACCAATTAGGCAGTCCTCAGGCAGTCTGATCTCTCCCCTTCAGCCCTTTGTAGGGTACATATAGAGCAAAAATGTCTGTAAATGTCTAGTCTTACCCATGTTCTCTGGCTGGCTCCAATGCTCATCCAAGTGGCTGTCTACCTTTTTGGTCAGGGACCCTTTGAATTCCTGCTGTAGCTGATATTTTAGATTCATAAGTCCTTGCTGCTGCTCCTCTCTGTTGGCAGGTTCCAGACTGACCAAAGCTTGTGTGGTCTCTGCTCTTTCACGCAAAAGCCTCTGGTCTAGAGTGATCATATGTTCCTATGTTACCGAAGGGACACCTGGTAAAATGACTGGTATTCAAGTGAGTTCAAGGGCAATCAATCGGAACCATGAAGTACAAACTTTCAATTAACATCAAGTTGACTTGTTAAAGCCCCTGTTCAAAAGAAATACTGAGTAGTTTATTTACCATCTTATATTTAAGGCTCTAGGGTTCACTGAGGGAGGGGAAACCACACACGCTCCCAGAAAACCTCTTTAGCACAGGGGGGTGGCTGCCTGACCCAGGGGCAGATGAGGGTTTTGCGGGACCCAGGGCAGCACAATTTCACAGGGCCCCCTTTGACATGGCGCATGCGCAGGGCTTCTTGAAGAGCGGGGCCCGGGGCAGCCGCCCCGCTTGCCCTGCCCTATATCTGCCGCTGCCCTGACCCGACCTTTCCTGCCTGGCACCCTCTGGGTAGACCCTGAGTGGACCCTTGGGAGAGACTTGCCTTTCTTGGTACCAGCTGGTGCCACATCTTCCCATGGTAGCATGGGGGGCACACAGGGTCACAGCCCCCTCTCTCCAGCTGCTTCCAAGGACAGGGAGGAGCTAAGTTGTAAGGATGCATTGTGCACCAGAACCCAGGGAACCTGACTGCAGAGACTCCAGTGCACCCTCCCAGAAAGGTGGCTCAGAGGGGAGGTGCCCAGGGAAATAATAGCCACCCAGGGGGCTGTTGTGAAGCCTGCAGGTTCAAGGCATGAACAGGATGGAAACTGCTCTCCTTCACTACTCCAGCGCTTAGCTGTGCAGCATTTGGCACATGCAGGGGTTGACTCCTCCTAGATCAGAGGATCTTGAGCATTTCTGGGATGCCAGCCCAGCCAGAATCATTTTCGAGTCTGTGGCTAGCTGGTCTTCAATTTTTTTTGGCATTCCTAATTATATGTTTACACTGTATTGACCAGAGTTTATGCTCCTTTCCATTTTCCTCATTAGTATTTAATTTCCACTTTCTAAGCAATACCTTTTTGCCTCTCCTTTTTACTTTGTTGTTTAGCCACCGTGGTGCATTTTTTGTTTTCTTTTTGTTTTTTTTTAATTTGGGGGTATACATTTAAGTTGAGCCTCTATTATGGTGTCTTTAAAAAGCTCCTATGCAGCTTACAGAGATTTCACTTTTGGCACTGAACCTTTTTAATTCTGTTTTAACTAACCTCCTCATGCTTCAGTGTTGGGCTGCAGTGTGCTTTCCCCACCACAGGGATGTTAAATTTAATTATATTATGGTCACTATTATCATCCAGCTATATTCATGTCTTGGACCAGATCCTGTGCTCCATTTAGGGCTAAATCAAGAATTGCCTCTCCTTTGGTGGGTTCCAGGACTAGCTGATCGAAGAAGCTGTCAAATTTTATCTCTACCTCCCATCCTGAGGAGATGCGTACCCAGTCGATATGGGGATTGTTGAAATCCCCCGCTATTATTGAGCTTTTTATTTTAATAGCTTCTTTAATCTCCTTTAGCATTTCATAGTCACTATCATTATCCTGCTCATGTAGTCAGTAATGTATCCCTACTGCTATATTCATATTATTAGAGCATGGAATTTCTTTCCATAGAAACTTTATGGTACAGTTTGGCCCAGTTAAGATTTTTCTCTCATTTGATTTTATTCTTTCTTTCACATATAGTGCCACTTCCCCACCATACAACCCGTTCTGACCTTTCAATAGATTTTACACCCTGGTATTACTATGTCTCGTTAATTATCCTCATTCCACCAAGTTTCTGTGATATACCTATTTTATCAATATCCTTGTTTAATACAAGGCAATCCAGTTCACCCATCTTATTATTTAGACATGTAGCCTTGGTATATAAGCACTTTAAAAAACTTGTCCCTTTTTACCTATATTCCATTACATGACCTTATTGAATGGGACTCTTTCATTTGACTGTTTCTCATCAGATCTTACCTGTATTTTATAATCTTCCATCCTCTCCTCTTTACTAGAACATAGAGAATCTCCATTAATAGATCCTGCCGTAAGGGATGTGTCTGTCTAATCCATGTGCTGTTCTGCATCTGTTGGCTTCCCCCCAACTCTTAATTTAAAGACTGCTCTATGATTTTTCTGTGTTAAGTGCCAGCAGTCTGGTTCCATTTTGGCTTAGGTGGAGCCCATGCTTCCTGGATAGCCTCCCCCTTTCCCAAAAGTTTCCCCAGTTCCTAAAAAATCGAAACCCCTCCTCCCTGCACCATTATCTCATCCATACCTCAAGACCCTGCAGTTCTGCATGTCTCCCTGGTACTGTGCATGAAACTGGAAGCCTCAGGGTAAATCTACACTGGAAGCTTCTTTCAAAAGAAGCTTTTTCAGAAGAGATCTTCTGAAAAATCTTCTTCCGAAAGAGAATGTCCACACTGCCAAAGCGCATCAAAAAAGCGATCTGCTTTTTCGAAAGAGAGCGTCCACACTGAATGGATGCTATCTCACATTTAACCTGTGATTACTATGGACAGAATGGCCACCAGGGCACCTGTGCTTTTTTCTTTTTCCTCTTCTTCCAAAAGAACTCCCTCTTCCCCATCCACACACGCCTTTTTTTGAAAGAGCTTTTTCGGAAAAGGCGTTCTTCCTCATAGAATGAGGTTTACCAGTGTCAGAAAAAACCCTCTGTTCTTTCAATTTGCTTTCAAAAGAACGTGCTTGCAGTGTGGACATAAGTGAAGTTTTTTCAGAAAAACAGCCGTTTTTCCGAAAAAAACCCTGCAGTCTAGACGCACCCTCAGTAACTATGTCATTTCTTGAATTACCACCAGGATGGCTGGTTTTCTTTACTCCACTATGTGTCATTCACCTACAGCAAAGTAACCCATAGCTCAATCCAACAAAGCCCATTTTTTGAAAACTACCAATTTTCATCCTCAGTTTCATCTTGACCATATTCACAAACTCACCCATCTCTGCAGCCAGAGCTGAACTACCTATCTGTGCCACGTACATCAAGAGCTCAAGCAGCAATTAAGATTGTCACAGGAAATTTACAAATGCCGTGCTGACCAGGGCCATCAGACTGCCCCCATCCTACTTGTGAGGAACTAGGTCTGGCTATCTCTCTGGAGCCTCAAATAATCCCACTTGGCAGCCAAACTTGATTACCAGTGTCTGGCCCATTCAAGATCTTGGACTAAGTCAATCCTGTGGCCTTCAAGCTGTAACTACTCAAGATCCATCTTCACACTTCCCTTCTCAAGCCACATACTGAATTCTCAAATGGCTCCAGGCCACCACCACTTCTCCTAACTATTTGGGGGCAAGAAGAACACTTCATCCAACAAATCTTTGACTCCCACAAATTAGGGGAAATCTCCAGTACCTAGTAGACTGGGAGGGCTGCGGTATGGACAACTGATCTTGGGAATTGGTTGAAACCATCCACATTCTGGACCTGTAGAGGACTTCTACCAGGCTCTTCCTGAGATATCAGTCCCTAAGGTCCCGGGGAGAAACCCTCAAGGAGGGGGGTACTGTGAAGAATTGAGGGCCTGTTGCAGGGCTGAATCAATCAGCTAGCCTCATCTGAAACCCCTAACTGGACTGTTTGCCTCTTTGGCCCGAGCAGCATTTCCAGGACTGCTCTTAAACCCAGCAATAGTGCATGGCCAGCAGCTGCTCAATGCTTATGCCCGAAACTGTGATCGCTCCTTCTCCTGCCTTGTTCCTAGCCTTGCTTCTACCATGCTCCACTGTGCTACAGCCCTGCCTCCATGCTCAGTTCCTGATTCCTGACTCTCACCTTTGCCTCCTGGATCCTATCTCTGGCACTGACCAATAGGCCTGACCACCACTTGTCCAACCATTTGGTATGATTGCCCCTGCCACGGTCCATGAGAGTAATCATCTGTGTTCCCATCCTTTCTAGGAGACCCTGTGGTATTGTGCTGACTCTATAACTCACAGCATGGCCCACTTCCAACCTCTAACAATAGGCCTAGGAGGGGAGGTGTTCTCCCTTACCATTCTCCCTCACCAACCAGCACGGGATCCCGCTCTTTTCTGAAGCATTGCACATCACAAAGTCAGCCTTGTACGGATCTGGGCTACTTCTGGCACGCATAATCTGAGCAAATAAACATCAGCAAGACATGGTGGGTGAGGTCATCTCTTTTATTGGACCACCTAGCAAGGAGGGAAGGTCTGACAGCTCAGGCTCCCGCCTGAGCAGGAATGTCTATGCTGCTATTTTTAGCCATGCAGCATGAGCCTGAGTCACTTGGCCTGGACTCTGAGACTTGCTGGTGAGAAAGCTTCTTTGTTCTGTGTAGCTGTCCCCAGTGAGGGCTGACAGCACATGCCGTTGCTTGCTGACTCATGTGAGTGCTTTCAGAAAGCAGTCGCTAGTGCTTATTTCCCACATACTTCCGTTGCTCAATACCCAAACATTCCACTGCACAGATCCAGCTTCCAAAGTTCATTGAACAGCAACTTCTTCTTCCACGCTGAATTTCCGGTTCCAGCCTGAAGCCCAAAGCAGGCCTTGTGCAGCAGTGTTTGGCTTATGACTTACAGAAGATGCTACTTTGCAGCTGTCAGTGGCAGCCCATCAATACAGGTGAACTAGGCAGTTGCCTAGGGCACCAAGATAAATGGTTGTTGAGGGCTTTGGAGGCGAGGGCGCTGATTGCACACAGATCGTGCGTTTCGCCTAGGGCGCCAGTTGCCAGCAGCTCATCTAGGGCCACTCCTGGCAGCTGTCAAACAATGTGTAATAGGAAACATATGACCATGTCTTTTATTTGCACTAGTGAGATACAGTGTACATTACTCACTTCTTTTACCCAGGATTTGGAAAGCATGTTGTGTACGGTTCGCTGTGGCAGCCAAATTCTGCAGACCTCAGTCTTTGCTCAGGCAAAACCCCTATGCTGTTGGATACTCCCCAAGTAAAGACAGAAATTTGCTCCCCATTTTTTTCTCCCTGACAGAATGCAAAGTAAACCTGGATTTGGATAAATAATGGCAATCTCAGCTCTAACGACTCATGTTCAAGCTGACTAACTCGTCTGCTGCCTATTAGCGGACTCCATTGGTAAATATATAGGTTTGCTCTTCATGCTTTTGAAAGTGAAAGTAATCCAGACGCGGGGGTTTTTTGGCTACCCCGCCCTTTTTTGAAAAACCACTTTTCCTCAAAAAATGAGTTTACGTGGCTTTTTGAAAAAAAGGGGGGGGCTGCCGAAAAACGTGTCTCGATTACTTTCACTTTCGAAAGCTCTGCTTTCGAAAGTGAGATCAGAAGAAGATATGCAAATTCCCACTGAATTTGCATAGCCTCTTTCGAATCTTCCGTGTAGTCTAGATGAGCCCATACAGTCATGGGAGTACAGTCACATGCTTAAGACTATGCACTTGTGCTTAAATGTTTGGCTGGACCAGTCTCTCACTTCAGAAGTATTCTAACCAGAGATCATTACAATGGACAGGACCAAGGAAGATCTGGAGGATTTGTGTTGTAATAATACTACTTGTCATAATAACTAGATGTAGGGGCCTAATTATGGCCTGGCATGCAGATAGTAGTGTTGATGCCCCATTGAGTTCAGCCAAGTTTCTCTTGATTTGAACCTATGTAAGTGAGATCATGGTCTACCTTAGGATATGTCTGCACTGCAGTCACAGGGAGTGATTGCAGTTTGTATAGACATACCAGAGCCAGCTTTAATCTGTCTAGCTTGGGTATGAAAGCAATGAAGTCATGGCTACACAGGCTTCAGCACAGCTTGAGCAAGCCTGTCCAGAGCTCTAAGGATATGTCTACACTACAAAGTTAATTCGAACTAACAGACATTAGTTCGAATTAACTTTGATAGGCGCTACACTAGCAAACCGCTAGTTTGAACTTAATTTGAACTAGCGGAGCGCTTAATTCGAACTAGGTAAACCTCATTCTACGAGGACTAACGCCTAGCTCGAATTAACTAGTTCGAATTAAGGGCTGTGTAGCCACTTAATTCGAACTAGTGGGAGGCTAGCCCTCCCCAGCTTTCCCTGGTGGCCACTCTGAGCACCACCAGGGAAACTCTTCTGCCCCCCTCCCGGCCCCGGAGCCCTTAAAGGGGCACGGGTTGGCTACGGTGCCCGTGCCAGGTGCAAGCCTGCCAGCACCCAGCCAGCAGACCCTGCACCTGGCACGGCTCGAGCCAGCCACCCGCTGCCACCCAGCCCTCTGCCTCTTCCCGGGACCAGGCTGGCGGCTCCCGGGATCCTGCCCAGATCCACAAGAGGCGGGCGCCCGCCTGGTCTAGTGCAGATATCGTGGACCTCATCCACGACCTCCGCACTAGGCACAGAAAAGTGGCCATCTAGGGCAGGATAGCTGCCAGCATGGCCACCCAGGAGCAGGTGTGCATGAAAATCAAGGTGGTCCAGTGAGACCCCCGACCCTGAGCCCTGAGCTTAGAATGTCAGTACTGGGTCAGACCAAAGGTCCATCTAGCCCAGTAGCCTGTCTGCCGGCAGTGTCCAGCACTAGGGACCCTGGAGGGATGGACTGAAGACAATGACTAAGCCATTTGTCTCGTGCCATCCATCTCCAGCCTTCCACAAACAGAGGCCAGGGACACCATTTCTACACCCTGGCTAATACCACTCCATAGACCCAACCTCCATGACTTTATCTCACTTCTCTTTAAACTCTGTTATAGTTCTAGCCTTCACAGCCTCCTGCAGCAAGGAGTTCCACAGGTTGACTATTTGCTTTGTGAAGAAGAACTTTCTGTTATTAGTTTGAAGCCTGCTACCCATTCATTTCATTTGGTGTCTTGGGCTGTGTCTAGACTACATGCCTCTGTCGTCAGAGGCATGTAGATTAGACACATAGGCAAAGGCAAATGAAGCCACGATTTAAATGATCGCGGCTTCATTTACATGGCTGCCGCGCTGAGCCAACAAACAGCTGATCAGCTGTTTGTCCGCTCAGCGCGCTAGTCTGGACGCTCCACTGCTGACATCAAAGCCCTTTGTCGGCAGCCCCGTTATTACTCGTGGGATGAGGTTTACCAGCGCTGCCAACAAAGGGCTTTGATGTCGGCAGGGGAGCATCCAGACTAGCGCGCTGAGCGGACAAACAGCTGATCAGCTGTTTGTCGGCTCAGCGCGGCAGCCATGTAAATGTAAATGAAGCCGCGATCATTTAAATCGCGGCTTCATTTGCCTTTGCCAAAACAACAAATCTGCATGCCTCTGACGACAGAGGCATGTAGTTTAGACGTACCCCTCTAGTCCTTCTATTATGGGAACTAATGAAGAACTTTTCTTTATGCACCCTCTCCACACCACTCGTGCTTTTATAGACCTCTATCATATCCCCCCTCAGTCTCCTCTTTTCTAAGCTGAAAAGTCTCAGTCTCTTTAGCCTCTCTTCATATGGGACCTGTTCCAAACCCCTGATCATTTTAGTTGCCCTCCCCTCTCCCACCCTCTCTCTTCCCCTCTCCCACCTCCTTTTCCCAGTCTCCCCGAGTTTTGTTCAATAAAGAGAGTTTCTATTTTTGAACACACGTGTACTTTATTTTATACATCAGGAAGGGGGGCTAGGGAGGGGTAAGTGGAAGGAGGTGAGGGAGGAATGAGGTACAAGCCCCGAATGGGGAGGACTGGGGTGGCTCTGCGGGCTCCTCGGGGTGGAATCTCTCCTGCAGCCCCCCGATTGACCTCCCCCCCGGATGGCAGCCTGCGGCAAGTGCAGCCAGGCTGATGGCCGAGTGCTGTGATGTGCCGAGTGTGGGCACTCAGGGCACTCCAAGCCAGGACTGCTTTGCAAGCGGGGAACCCCTGAGAACTGTCAGTCTGGGGTGGGGGCCGGGTTCCTTTAAGCACAGCCCTCGGCTAGCCTGAGACAGCAGCTCCACGCTCTAAGTCCTAATCTGCTGCCCTGCCGGCACTGCTTCCGGCCATCCTTAACCTCGGTTTAGGGTCCACTCAGTGTGGACATGCTAGTTCGAATTAGCAAAACACTAATTCGAACTAGTTTTTAAGTCTGGATGTGCTAATTCGAATTAGCTTAGTTCGAATTAACATACCCTCAGTGACTAACTGGTTGGCAAACCTGAGCTGATGTCCATGATTCACTGCCCAGTAGACTAGTTTGGTTATGTCTTCATGGGCGATTCACATTTTGCGACCAGTGTTCCCTGTCAGCTGAGTGCTTGGGTGGCTCTCCAGGAGAGAGTCAAACAATGCCCAGCTGATTAGCAGAGCACCCACAACATGTGTTTCAACTTGTGGTGCACATCCACACATGCCTGGGTGCACATAACAATTTTTTTTCTGCACACAGACAGAAAAAATTGAGGGAAGATTGCTCATGACTTCAGTATAAACAGACTCATAATGGCATTCTGCTTTTATTTGATGGTTTTACTTGAAATGCAAGGATTTCAGTAGTTTACCCAGTTGTATGAAGGCGTATCCATGCAAACATACATGGCCAAATTTTGCCCCTAGTTACAGCTGTGCAACCTCCTGGGTCCAAATCGTCTCTGCCTCCCACTAGTATAAATCCAGAATAACTCCATTGATGTAGCTCATCCAACTCCACTGGGTTGCAAAGTTATAACAAAGTGCAGAACCAGACCCATGTCTCTTTAAAAATACTGTCTGAAAAAGAATAATTCTTTAATCTTTTAGTAGCCAGGGTCTTGGCCTCCAAGCACTACGGTATGTGGCTTAGTGTCTACTGGGAAATCAAACTCACAATGAAATTGCACTGTGTTTTCCAATATTATTTGTACGAGCATTGAATTCTGGCTGCTTAGGGAATGAAGAAGAAACAGAGCAGTATCCAAGTTAACATGGCCTATTGACTCACAAGCCCATGGAAATCTACTGCTGTCTCTCCCAGGAGGTGACACTATAAGGCAATCCTGTTAATGAACACAGCAGTCCGATTATGGATGGGACTGGCTACCGATAATGTAACATTCTTTTCATCTCTTTCTTTGTGATATTGGAGGAACATCTGTATGCCCGAGAGCTGCTCACCCCTAACAGTTTGCCTCGTATCTCAAAGAAACCAGCAACTCTCTGATTACTGGGTTTTGCAATACTTTTTCTGTGACCTACAGACCGGCCAAGGAAGGTACAGAAAGAGTCTCACTGTACAACAATCTGGATTTAGTATGAGAGACACGGGGCTAGAGGGAGGCACATTTAGAACTGTATTTTTTTTTAAAAAAAAGCAAAAATTGACAGTGGGCTAGGGGAGTAGAGTGGGTCTCAAGAGACTGGGGTTCTAATCCCAGCTCTGCCAATGATGTATTGTGTGACCTTGGATGAGTCTCAGTTTCTGTGTTTCCTGCCCTTTGACTATCTTGTCTACTTGATTTGTAGCTCTTTGGGTTAGCACTGGTCTCTTACTAGGAGTCAATGACTAGGAAAAATGGGTCCTGATTTTGGTTAGGGCTTCTAGACATTAATGTAATATGAATGATAAATGCCTTCATCCATGTTAGAACCTACTGTTTTTTTAAAAGTGGTTTCTCTGGCCAGCTCTGAGTCTCCGTTGTACCAAAAGGTGAGACACCACCTTTCCAACACTCCACACAGCGAGGATTGTGCATTGCATTTCTTTTTGCTTTCCCTAGAGTTATTTGGCTTGGTTGGGGAAACATTTTTCATTTGAACGCCCTATTGTTTATTTATAATTGTTTATTAGATGAGTGACATATTTCGCCTGAGCCACACAGCAGGGGAAGAGCAATAGGCAGAAAGCTTATGCAGAGAGGCCAGATGGTTTGTTTTCCTGAACAGATTCTGAAAAATATTTGCGTCATTTTCTACATAATTATTTTCTTTAGTACCCAACGTTCACCAAATCAGGTAACTGTCACTGATGACAGAGTGCATGGCTTCCATACCTTAGGCTTTGTCTACGCTTAACAATTTAAAGCGCAGCTGCAACAGTGCTTTAGATTGAAAGTGTGGCCATGGCATGAGTGCTGGGAGAGAGATCTCCCAACACTAGGTAAACCATCTCCATGAGGGGAGTAGCTAACGGCACTGGGATCACATCTCTCAGCACTGTGGCCTGGTTCACAGTGGTGCTTTATTTACAGCGCTGTAACTTGCTGCAGTGGGGCAGAGGGAAAGAGGCATGTTCACATCCCTGAGCCAGAAAGTTACAGCATTATAAAGTGCCAATGTAGACTACGGATGCTAAATTGTGGTTAATTGACTAGTTGAGTAGTCGATGGAATTTCCATCGACTACTTGACTAGTCAATAGGCACTTCTGCATGCAGCCTGGAGCCAGAGGGAAGTCCCGCTCACTCCGGGCTTCACGCAGGTGCCTGCTTTGAAATGTACAAGAGTCCCCAGAGGGGGCTCTTGTGCATTTCAAAGCAATGGAGCCCGGAGTCAGCTGGGGACTCCGCAGCTGATCCCGGGTTCTGCTGAAATGCCGCACGGAGCCCGGGATTAGCTGCGGAAACCCCAGCTGACCCTGGGCTCCACAGTGCTGCCCCTTTGAAATGCTGAGGTGGCATTTCAAAGGGCCTAGCAGCCGCACAGCTAAACCTGGGATCAGCAGTGGCTTCCCCTTTGAAATGCCGAAGCAGTGTTCAAAGAGGCAGCGCTACACAGCTGATCCCTAGCTAAGATGTGCAGTAACTGCCCCTTTCAAATGCCGCCTCAGTATTTCAAAGGGGCAGCACCGTGGAGCCCGGGGTCAGCCGAGGAGTCCAAATCAACTGTGCAGTGGCTGTCGCTTTAAAATGTCGCCTTGGGGTTTAAAGCAGCAGCTCTGAACAGCTGATCCCCTTCTCCCCATCCTCTCTACCTTTGCTGCCTCTATCTGATAGAGGCAGCAAGTGGGGAGGAGGGGGGAAATGGACTAGTCAACTGAGTATCCAATAAGCATTTGCATTGTAGACTTGGCCTTAGACTCACAAGGCCACATTCTGTTCTGTGATACATATGGTTTACACTGAAGTCCAAGGAAGTTGGGTGCTGGTATCCAACACCCAAGCCCTCATTAGCCAATGTGCAGTTGGTGCACTTGTACAGGGAGGGCCCCCATCTGAGGAGAAACTCCCACCCCAAACAAAAACAAAACTAGCACTGATTCTGTATGCCTGGACACAACAGCACCAGTGTCCCCTCTAATTTGTATGTCTATGTACGGAATGAATTTTGTTTTGTTATGTACATCAATATGGAGATGCTGTGTGACATATCACCTCCATACTGGTGCACATAACAAAATTCATTCTTCACATGATGATCTGTGGCAGGGCTGAGACTGAGAGGTTTGGAGTATAGGAGAGTGTTCATGGGGGAAGAAGGGGGAGGGCTCTGTCTGGGGGTGCAGGCTCTGAGGTGGGGCTGGAGATGAGGGGTTTGGGTGTAGGGGAGTGCTCATGGCTGGAGCAGAGGGTTGAGGTACAGGGTGAAGGCTATCACTGAAGGTGCGGGGTCTGGGATGGGGCTGGGGATGAGGGCTTTGGGATATAGACTCCCCTGGGAAAGATGGCTCCCCCAGTCTTTTCTCATCACCACCGCTCTGGGCCAGGTGAGAGGCATCTCTCTGCTGGCCTTGGAAGCTCTGGTGAGGTTGAGGTGTACCAAAGGAGGGGCGCCTCTCTCCTGGATACACCAGGTCCATGCTGCTGAGAATAGCAGGGGGCTCCCTGCTGGGGACCAAGGAGTGTATCTCTCCCCTGGCCACAAGCAGCTCCATGCGCATCAGTCCTGAGTCCCTGCACAGCCACACAAGTTCACAGCTCAAAGGGAACTTAGAACAGCACTCAAATTTGGCCCATCATCCCTCTGTCTAGGCCAAACCTGTACGGCACAATCTCAGGGTGTCTGAGACTGGGAGAAACTTCCCTATCCCAGAATGGGACTGGAGCCCTGAGCTGGGGGGATGCTGCTCAGTGCTGAGGAAGGTCCCAGGGTGATGGGTAAGGGGTTGGGAATGACTTGTTAATGGACGATGGAGTAAGTGGAGAGTGACTGGGTGGGAGGTAGAAAGATGGGGGATTCAGGGGATCTACATGTGGGGTGGGGTATGTGTGAGGTAAGAGGGACATTCAGGGGTTTGCATATGGGGTAGCGTGCAAATGTACATACAATATAGGGATATTCAAAGATCAGCCACTGTGTGTGACCAACTTCTCCAACTACACTTGTGCCAAGGGAACTTGAGAAAACAGCATGCATGGGGTAGGAGCACCAGAGACAGAGCTTCTGTTGTCTTGACAGAGCATGCCATAGGGATGGGAAAAGGCAAGAGAGGAGCAGTTAAACAGGCTCATCTATGTCAGTGGTGGGTGACACTAACTAGAATTGCTCTCTGATGCATGGGGGAGCCTTTGCAGGCAATAGGATTTGTGTCAGAGAAGACCTGCCTCAGGTTGTGTCTTTCTGTGGTCCTCAGCAGGTTAATGGTGTGGACAAGCCAGGGCCAACTGCCTGGCATGGTTCAATAACATTATTTTCTTGCTTTAGGGGGTAGCCGAGTTAGTATGTACAGGGTAAACTTAAAAAACAACAAATGGTCTGGTAGCACTTTATAGACTAACAAAATATGTAGATGGTATCATGAGCTGCCGTGGGCACAGCCCACTTCTTCAGATGACCGGAGTTTTGAGTTTAGGATGTGCAGACCCAAAATAAATAGGGAAAAGGAAGAGGGGGGAAGGAAAAAAAGGAGGGGGTGGAAAACAAGGAGCAGAGGATATGAAAATATCAAAGGGAAAAACAAGTAGGCAGAACTGGTAATCTATAAGCCCCTGAAGATTGGATAGTTAAAAAGAAGCAGATAAGGATCAAAGGATAGCAATTAGATAGGAAGGATATTAATGCAAGAATCTACTCAGACAAAGAGCTGTTGGCACCTTCATTGAATGTTAGGTTGATAATGTCCCAGCCATCCGTTATCTCTGTTGAAAAGGTGATCAGAAGAGGAATTGTTTTTGTGCATGAATTGTAATTCCAACGCCTCTCTGTGTATTTGGCTTGTAGAATTGGTTTGTGACAAGACAGCCATCTGGAAATCTTTTAAAGAGTGATTAGGTAGACTGAAGTGTTCTCCAACACGTTTCTGTATGTTCCCTTTATGAATATCGGATTTGTGTCCATTGATTCTTTCCCATAGGGAATATCCAGTTTGTCCAATACATATAGCTGTGGGGCATTGCTGGCATTTGATGGCATAGATCAATGAAGGTGCCAACAGCTCTTTGTCTGTGTAAATTCTTGCACTAGTACCCTTTCTATCTAATTGGGAGTAAGAAGTCTCCTGGCTGGACATTGTTTTGACATTATGTCGAAATAACTGCGTGTGTGTAGATGTGGACTATGTTATTTTGAAATAACATTAGTTATTCCAAAATAATGCTGTTGTGTAGACATACCCTTAGAGACAAACAAAAGTATATATAGTATCATATTTTTGTTAGTCTCTAAAGGTATGTCTAGACTACACAGCTCCGTCGATGGAGCCATGTAAACTAGTTTACCTGGCATAGGCAAAGAAGCGGGGATTTAAATAATCTCCACTTCATTAAAATAAATATGGCCACCACGCTGTGCTGGCGATCAGCTGATCCAGCACAGCACGGTAGTCTAGACGCAGATCAGTCGGCTGGGGAAGCCTTTGCCGACCGATCCTGTTAGCCTAGTTTCACGAGGCATAAGGGATCGGTCAGCAAAGGCTCCCCCAGTCGATCGATCCGCATCTAGACTACCGTGCTGTGCCGGATCAGCTGATCCTCAGCACAGTGCGGCAGCCATGTTTATTTTAATGAAGCGGGGATTTTTTAAATCCCCGCTTCTTTGCCTATGCCAGGTAAACTAGTTTACATGGCTCCGTAGATGGAGCCATGTAGTCTAGACATACCCTAAGGTACCACAGGACTACTCATTTTTTAAATGACAGACTAACACAGCTATCTCTCTCAGAATTTTTAAGTGTGGGTGACTAATTGGAATAAAGTACCAAAGAAAGTGGTGGGTTTTTGATCTCCTGAAGTCTTCAGATCAAGAATGGAAGATAAGTTAGAGACAAACACAAGTTATTGTGTTCGGTAGAGGGGCAATTGGGTGGAATTTAATGGATTGTGATGTACAGGAAGTGAGATTAAATTATTTGACCCTTACACACAATTTAGTCCATAACGTCATATCTAGTTCTGTACTGTATCGAATCCCACCATGGGAATCCAAGTTACTGATCTTAAACAAACCTTACACTTAGTAGTTCAAGAATTGTGATAGTACATTATTTTTTCCTATCATGTGTTTCAGTTTTCAGTTGTTTAGCATGTAACCTCAAGTGTCACTAAATTCCAGATAAGCTGCAACACTTAGCCCAAGGATGAGAAACTGTAGAGTTATTTGCATATTAATTTTCTAACACTGGCTTTAACAATAGGAGCTAGAGTCAGGCAGCCAAAAGGATCCATTTGTAAAGCTTACAGCTGTGTTTGGTGATAAGATAAGAGCTCCTTCTATAGAGAGCCTAGCTCAAGCTTTGGCAGTTACTGAAATAACACTTTTATCTCATTATGAAAGATGCCCCTTCCACTGGAAGCCTATCTACCATAACTGTTATCACATCTATCATTTTATGTATTTATTTCTCATGGAAATGAGGAAGAGAACCCTTCAGATTCATAAAGCATTCTCTTTTTTGCTTTCATTTTTAACAGTCAACCTAATTGCAGCAGAAGGATTTTTATTTCCAATCATAAATATTGTTATCCCCATCCCTATATTATCTAACAGATACTAAGGGGATGTTCTCCTGCTTGCTGTGCTCGCCAACCCCCCTCTTTCTGGGAGTAGGCACCCCCTGCTCTCCCCCCCGCCCCAGCGGTCAGGGAAGGCTGGGCCTAGACTGCAGCGTGGCAACCCTGGCCCTCCCTCCCCCCCACCCCTCAGCCACTGGGCCAAGGCCATAGCAGCCCTGATTCTCTCTTGCTGGCATCCAGGGCCGGGCCAAGACAGTGGCAACCCTGGCTCCACCCCACATCCCCCCCGGAGCACCAGGAGGGGGAGGTTGCACAGCACTCCCTCCCCTTGAGCACCAGGAAGAGGGAGGTGGCCATGCAGCTGAGAGTGGAAGCAGGTGTTGGGACGCAGAGCGACATAATGATGTCACTCTGTCATCCCGCAGGAAAATGTGTTTTATATATAGAGAGAGAAAATCAAATGACTCAGCCCTGAGCTACATGAGAGAACCTACACAACTCTTAAGTGTCTACACTAAAATATAACACCCACGGACTGAACTCATCGACTACAGGAACTTAATAATGCCTTCTCCATGAGAAGCATAGTGCTGAGGTTGATGTATTTAGGGCAATGCATAGACACTACATTGCTCACATTGACTAGTCCTGCCTTTTAGGAGCCAGTCTCACACTCAGTTAAATCAGCAGAAGTGTTCCTGGCGAGAATGCACACCGCCAATACAAGCAGCATAGAGCGGACACGTTAAATTGATTCAATTATGGCAGTGGCTGTACACTGAGGTAACTTAGGTCAACTTAATTTTGTAGTATAGACTTGCCCTCACAGTTCCTAATAGAATGTTGAACATTACGGTTGAGAGCAAATTTGCCTTATAAAACCCATTTATTTTGTAGAATAGTGATAGAGATGCAGCCGTGTTAGTCTGGTGTAGCTGAAACAAAAAACAGGACTATGTAGCACTTTAAAGACTAACAAGATGGTTTATTTTGTGTGCTTGTAGTTCTTTTGAGAGAAAACAAGTACCGTTTGGGTAGATTTCCTAGTTTTCTTCTGAAGCAAGTGGCAAACTTTTGGTTCTGGGCTGGTAAAACTCCACTCAGTCTCTCTCAGCTGTCTGTCTGAAGAGTTGCAGATGTGAGGTTGCATGTGTTCACTAAAGAACGGAAGTTTGATTTCTACATATCATGTTTTAAAAAATGGCTGATTTTTTAATTCAGCTCAGATTTGGCACACCAGTGAGGGTAAGCTGTCAGGGAGCCATCCAAATCTGTGTGTGTTCTCTCCCCAGTCCCATCTCTGGAATCAGTTTGGAGCAGCTTAGGGCCTTCCCCAAATGGCACCAGTTGGCTACAGATCCCCTGTTGATTACACACTAGCTGGGGACTGCTTGAGCACATCATGCTCTAACGTCTCTTCTGATACCACCCTCCTGCCCCTCCTTTCCCCCCTCCCCCCACACACTGTTAGGGCATGTCTACATGGCAGCATTGTTCCAAAATAACCTTGCGAGTTTCTACATGGCAAGCCTGTTATTTCAAAATAATTTCAAAATAACTGGCATCTTATTCTGGATTCTGTAACCCTCATTGTACAAGGAAAAACGCCTATTCTGAAATAGTTATTTCAGAATAGGGTGTGTGTAGACAGGGCAGATGGAATTATTTTGAAATAAGAGTCCTCCAGCCCTTCCCACAAGTGCCCTGCTAGCCACTCTGGCCACACTCATCAAAACTGTGTTCCCCCTTCTCCTGCAGCACTTAAAGCTATAGCCACAGGGGGAAGGGCTTGTGACTCTCAGCCGGCCCTGACAGCCCTGAGCCACACAGCAGCTGCCAGACCAACATGTTTGGCCTCCATGAACAACCCCATTGCTCCCACTGATTCCTCTTCTGCTCCTAGGGAGCCAGCAGTCAGCTCCGAGGACCCTGACTGGGGACAGAAGAGGCATGCGCCTTCCTGGTCTGGTGTAGAGATCCTGGACTTCACTGAGGTCTGGAGAGAGGAGGCAACCCTCCAGGATCTCGATGGCTGACAGCCTGGCCACCAATGGCCACATGTCCACCAAGAAGCAGGTATGCATGAAGGTAAAGGAGCTAAGGCAGGCCTATACCAAGGACAGGGAGTGAACTCCCGCTCTGAGGCAGCACCACAAACCTGCCCGTACTACACCCAGCTCCACCAGCATCCTAAGGGGCAGGTCAGTCCCTTGCCCCACTCTCATTGTGGACTCAGAGCTGGAGATGCCTGTCGTCGCCCTCCTGGGGGACACAGCCAGTGAGGAAGAGGTGGAGGAGGAGCTGGACGAAGCCAGCACCAGCTCAGTGCCTGCTGCCAAGAGGTCTTACTCGCCCTAGAGCTTGCACCCCCCACCCAGGATGTCTCCCAGGCATCATCCGAGGCCGGGGAAGGCCCCTCAGGTGAGTGTCATTACTTTCCCTAGATACACATGGGTGGAGGTGGTGTGTGGCAAGGGGGAACTGCACGCTCCTCGCTCAGCCTTCTCAGCCTGGGGATTGCGCAGAAGCCTGTGCACATGGGAGCATGTGGAGTGCCAGTCTGAGGCACACAGCCACAGCAGGCTGCAACAGAGGACTCTTGTGCTCCTGCTCACAGGGTGTCTGGACAGGCCTGCCTTGCTCCTGACACCAAAGTGAGGCACCCTCCGGGGTGGAGCACCCTCCCACCACAAGCCACTGCTGGAAGGAGGCTGGGGACACGGAGACACACACACACAAACTTCGGAGTGCCTCACATGGCACCAGGGCACACCTGCATTCTTGGGGCAGCATCCACTCCTGGGGACAGCGCGGTGAGGTGTAGGAGCATCTGCCGCTCACACACACCTCCCCCCAACACCGTGCCCCCCTCTCCTCCAGCAGGCAAGGATACAAGTCCTCTCCCTGTGGGATGCCACCGCTGTTAGAGCCAGCATGTGTGCAGCACGGAGGGAAGGGCAGCCACCTGATGGCCTCCATCCCACCCGCAGGCTCCCAGTCTGGCCTGCACCTTCCCATGCCTTCTTGTCTCTGGGATGTGGGTACCTGCATGCAGTTTCTGGAAGAGGCTGGAGTTTTGAAAGACACGCGTGTCGTGCGCCTTTCCCGATCACCTGACATAGATGTCCATGAACTGGCTGCGGTGTCCATGAGGGCCTGCAGGGCCATTGAGAAGTACCCCTTCCTGTTGATGTATTCCGATATATGGTGATTGGAGGCCCAGATGGGATATGGGTGCTATCAATAGCCCCCCTTCCTGCAGTTGAGGAAGCCCATGGTGGCACAGCCACCAATGACAGGGTCCACATTGGCCAGGCTGATGACTCTGCACATCATGAGGGTGTTGATGGCCCTCAACAACTGTAGAAGGAGACGAACAATCAGAAAATCACAGGATTCCCAAGGCCCATCGGGAGGCCCCCAAGCCCATCGGGAGGCCCCCAAGCCCCAAGCCCTTTTCCCCCCAGCCACTGCACACTAGGAGCAGCCCCAACTTGCCCCATCTACTCTCAGGGCTTTGTGAAGGCGGGACTGAGAAACCTCCATGGGAGGGGGTTTCCACCACCCCCATCACCTCAACTCCTCCTTCCCTAGGGATCCCCCTTCCAGCAGTCCAACCACATCCTGGGACAATAGCCTGAAAATGCTATACCTGCATGACCAGGGCCCCAGTGGTTGATCTCCCCATGCCAAACTGGTTCCTGATGGATCTGTAGCTGTCCAGCATGGCAAGCTTCCAGTTGATAATGGCAATCCGCTTCTGAAGGAGGAGGATGAGTCTCATGTGGGGGGCCGGAGGGCAGGGACGAGCCACTCTCACAGCTCCAGAGGGCATCACCGGAGGGCAGGGATGAGCCACTCTCACAGCTCCAGAAAAGTGTCCTTCCGCATATGGAAATTCTGGAGCCATTACTGGTTGTCCCACTACTCCAGGAAAACCCAGTCCCACCAGTCAGAGCTGGTGTCCAGTCGCCAGAAGTGGCAGGAGGGTGAGAGGGGTTGAGCTGCATTAAGCAGCACCCAGAGAGGGGTGAGGAATTGCCCCACAAGGAGCTGGGGGTCCTGTTCCTGCAGTGCCAGGAAGGCAGTCTGCAGAAACTGCAGCAGGAGTTGCACCAAGACATATAAGAGACGTCGACTTCTGGGAGGCAGATCCGGCAGGAGGCAGGGGTGCTGTGGTGTCCGTAAGGGCAACCAGAGCAGGCAGAGAAAAGGCTTTGCTCTGCCTCCAAGAGGTAGGCAAAGAAGAAGAGCCTGAGACAGGGCTGTACAGCAGAGTCCCTTTAAACTCAAGCCTCAAATAGCCTCAGGCAGCAGCTATAGGAAGTGAGTATTGTCCTGATGCCCTGCCTGAAGTGCTTCTGGGTGTCCTTTAAAGCAATTCAGCATCCAATGAGTGTGGATGCTCTATTTAGAAATAGCTCAGCGCTATTTTGATGGGCATTTGCTGTGTAGACGTGCTATTTTGAAATAAGCTATTTTGGAGTATTTCCTCCGAAATAGCTTAATCTGAAATAAGTGTGCAGTGTAGACATGCCCTTAGAGGGCTTATCAATTCACCCTCCCACTTCACTGGTTTTTCCACATGAACAGAGAACAGCAAAACCCAAAGTCTGGAGATGCAAACAATTCAATGTTTATTGGGGTTAGCTTCCAGCAAGCATGAATTCAGTTTCCTTTCCCTTTATTCCTTGTTCCCTTGTTTTTCCCACCCTTTTCCTGTTTGCCCCCAGTATACATAATAATATTTTTCAGGTATACCTTAACCAATCATTCTACTGAAATTTAATTAATCCTAACATATTGTAACATGATAATCTAACCAAGTATATCACACCACTTTAATTGGTTTACACCCACCAAAATTAATTATACAGAAGATGAAAATAATTTAAAACAGACAGAGATAATACAGATATAAGCAACAGAGAGATGGGGAGCATAATAACAAAGCAATAAAGAAACCCCATCTATTGGTAAGTGGGTCCTTTCCAGACAGAGAGCTATTAACCTAGGTTTCCTTTAAATTTCCCAGGCTTTTCCCTTTATCTTGAGGTGTTAGATTGGATCATCTTTCCAACAGGCCCATAACTGCCTTTTTTCAATGTGAGTTGGTTGGAATGTACCAAGATGTGATGGCATGTTTCCCAGGTTATGGTTTCTCCTGCAGCTTAGTCAAACGTCTTAGCTTAAGAACAAGGCCTCTGTTTGTTACAACAGATAGACTGTGATTTTGATTCTTTGTTTTTATGCCCCTGTAATTAGTAAAATGGTAAGAATGGCTATCTCCTAACTATCGTCCCTCTCCCTCTCCCGCTCTCTCCCCCTCATATGTTCCCAGCTCTAGGAATTGTGAAAAAAGGAGATGATAGAATTGGCTCTTTTGACTCTACAGTAGCTGGGGACTCCACCACAAAACAGGGCTGTGAATCTGGCCCATAATCTTCCTCAGTGTGGGTACATGTAATTAAGGGTATGTCTACACTACTGCAGCTTTTAGCAACAAGTCTGTATCAACCCAGTGCTCTCACGAAAGTTAGTATGTACAAACACTGTTGGCATTTTGGCCGACAAAGTACTTCCACCCACTATGAAGGGGTTTAGCTTTGTCAGTGTTCACACTTTTACTTGGGCTTTGTCTACACTGCTGGCTTTTGCCATCAGAGAGTGTACAAATGAAGCGCTGATTAGCATTTTGTCATGCTTCATTTGCATAATCTATTCAAGCTGGTTTTGCGCAAGGGGTTTTTGCACAAAAACAAACAGTGTGGACATTTCCTTTTTGCCCAAAAACTTCTTTTTGCACAAGATCCTTATGCCTCTCCCATAGCAAAACTTTGTTGTTTGGGGGTGCACAGGGTTAAGCACCTGGGAATGACAAATGTTTTGTCAATGAACTGCAAGGCTGTGTCTAGACTGGCCAGTTTTTCCGGAAAATCAGCCGCTTTTCAGGAAAAACTTGCCAGCTGTCTACACTGGCCGCTTGAATTTCCACAAAAGCACTGACTTCCTACTGTAAGAAATCAGTGCTTCTTACGGAAATACTATGCTGCTCCCAGTCAAAGCTTTTGCGCAAAAGGGCCAGTGTAGACAGCTCAGATTTGTTTTCCGCAAAAAAGCCCCGATCGCAAAAATGGCGATCGGGGCTTTTTTTGCGGAAAAGCGCATCTAGATTGGCACGGACACTTTTCTGCAAAAAGTGCTTTTGCGGAAAAGCGTCCTTGCCAATCTAGACGCTCTGTTCCGAAAATGCTTTTAACGGAAAACTTTTCTGTTAAAAGCATTTCCGGAAAATCATGCCAATCTAGACGCAGCCCAAGTGTAGACATACCCTTAGAAATAACAGTGGTGAGTCTTTGAAAACCTTTCTGCATCTGTATGTGGGAAAAAAATGTTGTCAATTATTTTAGCAGTGCATTGTGGGTACACAGCTGCAGGGAGAGGTATATATATTGTGCTCTGTATTTTGAAATACAGAGGAAAGCAGTTAAGAGGAAAGCATAGCTCTTCATGTTTCATTCAAGCCAGTTTGACCATAAACTGCCTCAGTCTAAGGTGCCATGGGCCGCTGTAGTTTGGGTGCTTCACACATCCTCATTCTTTGACATAGGGTGGGCCTGCTGGTTGGACCTAGAGTTGTCAGGTGTCCGGTTTGAACTGGACAGTCCAGTATTTGAACTTTCTGTTTGGGAAACAAATTGAGAAAATATAAATGAGAAAATATAAATGTCCAGTATTTTCTAAATAACATGTAATATAGATTGTGATATGTCAAGTGTGTCTGCTATTTTTGTTGAAACCATCTGGCGACCCTAGCAGGACAACAACTTTCATGATGTTCAATAGGCCCGTGAAAACTTCCATGATGCACCATGTGGTTCAATAAGAAGGAAGACTGATTTATCACAGGCAAATTTCATTTAATTTTGAACTGATTGGAAATAAAACCATTCACTTCAAAGCCATGTCTTTCAGCTAAAGCTGAACTGACCCACAGTGAAATGTTGCATTTAGATTTTTCTGACCTAAAATTGAAACACTTGAATTTTTTACTACAGAGAATTTCAACTTTGTAGAAACTAGATTTAACCATCAGAAAATCATTTTGATGGAAAATCCCCAGCCAGCTTTACTTAGAGTTATTTCTAACTTTTTGAAATTCGCATTTAATTTAGAAATGAGAGATTAATTTCCAAAAGAAATGGTTGGGTCTGGTATTTTTAAAGGACAATATACTCGGCCTCACTGACAACCTCCGCTCAGGATAAAACCTAGTGTCCAAAAACAGCAACCTTGCAGAATGGAATAAAAAATAATTGAACAAACTGCAGGAAAGCTTATAGAGTGCCTGACTGCACCACGGCTTGTTCAGCCAGTGCTTTCAAACAATTGTCTTAATAGGCACTGAATTCACACACAAACGCCCATATAAATAGCTAAAGAGAGTACTGAACAAACAAACAAACAAACAAAAAAACCCTTCCCAGTGTTCAATATAACATTATAGGCAAAGCATTAGAGGGAGCCAATGCATCTGTTTTTATATTCTCTCCTTGTGTGTGCACATTTTATACACATAAAAATTAACAACCTTTGACTATCCCCTTGTATTTATAACATCTGCAATTTCAGTGGTGCAGTTCTGATATGTCTGTCTTGTGCTTGCTAACAGTCCTAATTTGGAAAGGAAATGCCAGCTGCCTTTCTGGGAAAATTTCATAGTCTCTCAATACCTAGAAATCCTAAACTCTGGGAATGGAAAGTTTGCAATGAAGGAAACCCCCTTGCTGCCATGTGGGACACATACAAAAGCTTTGATTTTTCTATTCCAGCCAATCAAGGTATAACCAACTGCAGTTTAAGATGGGAGTGTTCTTTTCTGTTATGGACAAAGGGACTATTATTTGAACTATCTACTCACTGTCTCTCTTTTTCTCCCCCCTCCTTCCCTTACTTATTCTTGGATCTGGACTTATTATACTCCGGTCATCTGAAGAAGTGAGTTTTGCCCATGAAAGCTCATGATGCCATCTACATGTTTTGTTAGTCTTTAAGGTGCTACCAGACTATTTGTTGTTTTTTAAATTTTTCCTGTTACAGACTAATTCGGCTGCCCCTCTGAATGTTTTGATAGTGTAAGTGAATAAGCTGATGGAAGTAGGTAAGTTTGAGAAGACTATGAGTATGCTGTTTCTAACTAACTATTCTACTGACTATTCTCTTATCCTGTTACATGATTTTGCTTTGTGACAGGATAGGTGGGCCTATAACAGTTTAAATGTATTATTTGGCACGATCGAGCCCCTTAGATTGGATCTTTACCCCACATTTAAGATCACATTAAAATAGAGAGGGAGATAATGGTAAGTGTGCAAATCAGGTGAGAAGTTTATTTAGGGATAAGTTACAAAGGTGGGAAGGGAAACAAGGGAGATAAACAGAACTAAACAGAATATAACAGCTCTGTAGTTTACTTCCCACTAAGGGCTTAAAGCCCAGACCTCAAGTGCTATGGGTCTATAACACACACACAGGATAACATTGCTGCTCTGGGAACAGGAACATGGGTGGTCGGGTGTTAACAGCTTGCTTCTTATTTTTAGATCCAGATCATCAATTGAAAAACTTGGTGGAGTGAACCCACAGGAGGAATACGAACACTCTGAATCATGTATCATGATCTTCTGGACTTTAATGATCTCTAGACTCTGGAAGACTGCATATTGGACAGCACTGAGGAGAGGGTGACATCCCCTTAAATAATCTACCTGTCACTAGGCTGATAAGCCTACTATAAGATGGTTCTTTCCTTCCTATGGGGTTGCTAGGCAAGTCAAGCCCATATGAAACCCAACCAGGAAAATTACACCCTAAAAAGGACACCAAAATGACTGGGGAAGAAGGATGAAAACATGGAGCACAAACTGCAAGATAATAGATTCCAATATGGTGAAATGTCTCCAAGGATCCAACTTTGCTGTTTTATTATATCCTTGTATTTTCCTGTCTGACTTTACCCATCTATTATCATATGTCCTATAATTAGACTATAAACTCTTTGGAGGATAAAGCTTTTTTT
The DNA here is from genome assembly GCF_049634645.1 of Pelodiscus sinensis. NCBI lineage: Eukaryota > Metazoa > Chordata > Testudines > Trionychidae > Pelodiscus > Pelodiscus sinensis. Next base: position 292,954,888 of record NC_134711.1, on the reverse strand, counting down.
GTTTTGAGTTTGTACAATGTCTAGCACAGTGGTGTCCTGGTCCATGACTAGGGCTATTAGGCACTAAAGTATAATACAAATCTCTCTCTAAATGTAAAAAAAAGTTTGACAGAATGATGTCATCCTGCTTTTATAGCCAGAGAAATGGGATTGGTGAGCGTAGTGAGCATGGGCACAGCCCGCTAGTAATATATAAAATAGCTTCTCCCCCTAAGATACCATACTTTGCAGATGACTTGTGCCCAATGGGGAAAATGGCTAAAAGTTAATGATCTCTATCAGAGTCCAACCAGTGTGAACAATACATATTTTTAAGGCAGGGCTGGCCTTACCATGAGGCAAACTGAGGCAGCTGCCTCAGGTGCCAGACTGTGGGATGCCGCCACTAGGACTAGTAGTATAGAAAATTGTCTCCATTTTACACAGGGTTTACAGTTTGAATCAAAGGCTCACAGCACTCCCATTATAACAATTGTTCCAGCACCCTTGCTTCTATATGGTACAGAATCAGCTTTCGATCCTTGGATATTTTTGTGTAAATAATGAGTACCGTGTTTCACTCTCATTGCACATTGGAGTAAAAGACATCAGAATTTGTTCCTGCCCTAGTTGCTATTATAGATACATAAATTTTGTGAATCCTGTGAGAATATGCTTCCTATTCAATATAAAGCATTACATATACTTAGACAGTATAATAGATTTGCTTTTGCAGTTACTGCATTTTTGGAACCAGCTGGTCTAAAAGTTCAGATCTATTATTAACTAACTGCAATTTTTTGCCATAAAATTGTAGCTACTATATTTTAATTACCATTTGCTATGAATCAGTAAAGATTTTTTTCTAGGTTAGAAATTCTGTGTTTTAGTTGCCACCAGTCCATACTGAAGACCTAATTCTAGCTTCAGTTACACTTCTGAAACACCTGGGTGGTAGAGTAACATGTCATGGGAATCTCTTTTCCACCCTCCTGATCAGAATTTTGGAACAATTACCATAGAGATTATCTTCAGAGGATTCTTCTCAGTTTTCACACTGAACCCTTTGCATCCTGGGCCAGGACTTTAGGATTTTTGTCAGTGCTGTGGGAATGCACCTACAGGACAATTCAAAGATTTGAGAAGTAAATGGGAGCCTTTTCACTGACTTCAGGGTGCTTTGGACCAGACTTCTCACTAGTACAGATATGATTTGTTATAATTAACAAAGCTAATGGTTTTCATATCTGTGTAGAGTCTCAGTTCCTTGTCTTGATGGACTCTAGTAACTTAGGACATTAATATTACCTTACAAGAACAACCCTTTCTGTGCTATTCTGGTACTTCCACCTCCAGCGAAGCAGGAAGTGCAAATGCATATGGATTTTTTTAAGTCAACCATATTTTTGAGGATCCAAAATCCTTCCATTAAAAATTTTGGCAAGTGTTTGACTTGCGTCTTTTGTTTCCAGTATTGGGTCTCCCATCCCTACTCATAATGTTGATTTCCTTGGATTAGTTTTAGATGGACTTTTGGCACCACTATAGAAAAAGAAGCTAAACAAATATCATTCTTTTCATTCCAGGCTGTATAATGGGGTGGTATTATCAATTTGCCATTTGCCACTCTACAGTCTTTGCAAAGCTGTGGCATGTTCTTTTCTAAGCATAGGGAAATACCATCTGTCCCATAAATGGAAATTCCAGTGTAGCATATTCAGCTGGCTCCAACTGGCAAAGTACAGTCAATGAGCTTCAGAACTATGTGTTGCCCATGCCTCTGGAAACACACATAGGGGTATTTGCCATCATTCCCTATTCTACTTGTCAGAAATACAAGTACTATGAACACCGGCAATAACTGCACATGCAGTACATGTCAAGCGTTAAAGGGTTCCTGTGTTGGCTTTCGGAACAGAGCAATACTTGTGTGTGTGTACTCGTTACTGCCCACAAGGCACGGAGGATTTTTAATACAATAGCCCTGATTGGACTTCCTCATTGGCTTTGAAGAATTAAAACAGGGAAGGTGAATTTAATGGTATTTGGGCATAATCTGCTCTGGTATCAATGGTGCAGGAACCTTTTTAAACATGGGGGTGTTGAGCCCCCTTACACCTGTCCACCCCCCATCCCCAGCTGAGTCCAGGAGCAAAGCCCTGGCATGTGGGGCCAGCAGCCAGGACCCCAAACATGGAGTTAGCAGCAGAGGCCCCCCCAGCATACAGAGCTCAAAGTGAGACCCCAGCACATGGGGTCAGCAGCAGAGCTCCTGTTGGGTGCAGCAGCAGCCAGGAACCCAGTACGTGGACCCAGCCGCAGAGGCCCCTGCTGCATGGGGCTCAAACTGGGACCAGGGCATGCAGAGATGGATACAGTAGAGCCTCTGGAGTGCAGGGTGGCAGCTGGTAACCTGGTGCACAGGGCCAACTGCAGAGCCCCCCGTGCATAAGGCCAGCAGCTGGCACCCAACTTACCCCCACTTGCCTAGTTTCCTTCCCTATGCCTGATATCCTTGTAACACAATCTGAAGTTAATGTTTAATGGACATAAGTGAGAGACTCTTCTGTGTAGCTGAAGTACTTTTATGAACTAGGGCAGAGATTGTGTCTTCCCCAGGCGTGTTCAGTGATTACCTCATTTTTGGCTTCACTAATGACTGGTTTTGTTCTACATGATTCAAACAGCATGCGAACATAAACAGAGTACAGGCAGGGCTGGATTAATTCCCCTGGGGGCCCAAAGCTATTATCTTTCATGGGCCCTGATATACAGTCTTTTTCCTAATTTAAAACAAAACGATCACACCCGGAGGGAGTGGCGACACGCAGGCCTCCAGGGTAGGGCCAAAAAATGAGGGATTCAGAGAGCAGGTAGTCCAGGCTCAGGCAGAGGTTTGGGGTTTGAGAAGTAGTGAGGGCTCTGACTGGGGATGCGGGCTCTGAAGTGGGGCTGGGGAGGGATGAGGAGTTTGGCATATACATGGAAGGTGCATCTAGACTGGCAAGATTTTGAGCAAAAGCGGCCGCTTTTGTGCAAAAACATGCCAGCTGTCTACACTGGCCGCTTGAATTTGCGCAAGAGCACTGACTTTGTAATGTACAAAATCAGTGATTCTTGTGCAAATACTCTCCCACTCCCGCTCAGGAAAAAGCCCTCTTGCGCAAGAATACTTGCACAAGAGGGCTAGTGTAGACAGGGAAGAACTGTTTTGTGCAAAAAAGCCCCCGATGGCTAAAATGGCGATTGGGGCTTTCTTGTGCAAAATCGCATCTAGACTGGCCACGGATGCTTTTGCGCAAAAAGTGCTTTTTGCGCAAAAGCATCCTTGCCAATCTAGATGCGCTTTTGTGGAAATACTTTTAACGGAAAAAACTTTTCCGTTAAAAGTATTTCCGCAAAATCATGCCAGTCTAGATGCAGCCAGAGGCTCCAGGGCTGGGGCCATGTGCTTGGGAGTGCAAGAGGTAGCTCAGGGCAGAGGATGGGGTGGGGATGCAGGGTCTGGGTGGGAGTTAGGATGCTGGAGGGGACTCCAGGCTGGGGCATCAGGTGTAGGCCACATGCCTCAGGCAGCTGCCCCATTAGGAAGGCCCTCTCTCCCAGAACCTGCCAGCATGTCCTAGGCTGTGGCCTGGGGGGAAGGGAGAGAGGTGACTACCATTGACTGCAGACACCCCCCACAGCTCCCATTGGCTGCAATTCCCAACCAATAGGGACTGCAGGAGCGGTGCCTGCAGGCAAGGGCAACATGCAGAGCTTCAGCTTCATCTCATCAGGGCAGAAGGGCAGTGTGTGGAGCAGTCTCACTTGCTACCAGGAGCAAGCAAAGACTTGCCGTCAGATGGGGTTCTGGGAGTGGCATGGGGCCATGGCATGCAGGCAGCCTACCTGATCGCTGCTGGAGCTTTAGCTGCTCTATTTGTGGCCCTCCTCTCCTTAGCCCGGAACCCTACGCTGCAGGCCCCTAAAGCCCCTACATTTATCTGGCCTTGATAAATGCAAGGAAACATGCAAACAGTAAGAAGCATCTTAGATTAAGCAACTCTCAAGCTAGGATTGTTCTGTTCTAGAAGGTTTATGTCATACTTCCTTAGTCTCACATTATACAAACAGAAAATATAATTTTTTACATGTCGTCAAAAGTTTATCCTAAGCAAGCCTCTATACTAGAGGAAAACACATTTGGACAATGCTTTTTAACTAAAATCTCAGCAAAGGGAACTACTTCTGTGAATGCCTCCCTGGACCATATCCCTGATTCAGAAACCATTTCTTATGAACATTCTTCTACAGAAAAGTAAACAAATGGCTTCTAAAGAAACTGACCACTTCCTCCATTCACATTTCTGTGCATGTGCCTATGCCCTAGAGCAGGGGTGGGGAGTCTAAGGCCCAGATGCAGCCCTCGGCTTGCCTGGATCAAGTTCACAAGGTTCAGGGCTCCCCCCCCCCAGCATTGGGGAGCCCAATCTGGTGCCCCCCGAGCTGGAGCACACAAAATCTAGCATCTTAGGCTCCAGAGTGCAAGAGGAATGCACAGAGAGTCTCTCTCTTCAGTTGAGGCCACACCAGTGAGGATTTGGTTGTTTCAGCTTCTCACTTGTGTGTAGCCCCCTGAGGAGGAGGAGGAGGAGGAGGAGGGGTGGTGGTGGTGGTGGTTGTTGTTGTTGTTGTTTTGGGGGGGGGGGGGAGGGAGGGAGGGTGTTGTTTTTCCTCCCTCCTGCTCTCTTTCTCCCTGTAGGTCAGCAGCCCCAAACCTGCCCTATAGTAGCCCAAATGCAGCTTTTATACTTGCAAGCTGAGCTCAAACAACCCACAGGTGAATTAAGCCAGTCTATAATTGACCCTAATTAGGCTCAACAAGATTCCCCTATAAAAGTGGATGCAGCTGCTTTTTCAGGGTTTGTTCTGTTTTGTTGCTAGGGGGTGACTATTCTATGGGTGCTAGAGCTATTAATGTCATTTGAAATGTCTGTTTGGTTTTAAATTAAACCTGAACTGAAAAATCTGAACTGAATGGGCAGTTTGGATACTTGTCTAACTTTCTCATATCTAGCCCATCAGTGAATTCAGGCAGGAGTATTAGGCCTCAGAGATTGGGGGGAAAGTGCTGCTAGGGTGATAATGAAGTTGGTAGCTTCAGTTGAGCGTTGATTTAAAATCAAATATTCATGATAAACTGTATGTGGTAAAGAACAAGTAGGTGCAGTTTGTTTAGAGGTTCATGTCAAGGGAGGTCAAGGAATCCCCATCAACAGAAGGTTTTAAGAACAAGTTGGATAAACACCTGTTGGAGATGGTCAAGGTTTCTTGGCCCTTCCTCAGAGCAAGGGGCTAGACTTGATTTCTTGAGGTCCTGTGCAGCCCTATATTTCTTGTGTTTGCTGAGTGTGATCCCAGCTACTTTTTGGTGACTTATAGACCTCTGTTCCCACAATGAAGTGCTCACACTCATAGATCTTACAATAACTTTATGCCTGCAGAATGCAAGATCCATGGAAAGCCATAGGGACAGCTTTCTCATTTAATTTCATAGCAACACTCTTTTGCACAGCACATGCGCAGCTGAGAGATGCAGTGCAGTACTCTCCAAAGAGGGCTAAGGGGCTGTAAATTCTAACCTTAACTCTTACAGTGACTGGCCTTAAGCAAGTCTGCAAACAGTTCTACCTCAGTTCCCCTATTTGTAAAATGTGAGTAATTTACTTATGTCCCTGAGAGGGTTATTAGGGTTCTTCATTCATTTATGTATATAAAAAAGCTTTAAAGGTGAACAGTTCTGTCATAAGTGCAATGAACTGCGGTTACCCCATACCTATAGCATCAGTATTTTGCTATAGAAAATCCAGATATAATGGCCCTGATTCTCCTCTTTTCTTCACCAGTTTTGCGCTGCTGTAAGTGTAATTCCACTTAACATCCATAGGGTAACAGACCTGAGGCTCCTTTGATCCTGAGCAAGAAAATTAGGCTATGTCTACACTGGTGGGTTGTTGTGCCAGAAGTATGCAAATGAGGCTGTGTGGAATATCGCCAAGCCTCATTTATATACCTAATGAGCCACCATTTTTGTGCAAGAGGCTCTTGTGCTAGAAGGAGCTGTCTACACCGCCCCTTCTTGTGCAAGAAAACCCCTCTTGCGCAATGCCACTACGCTGATTATTTTCAGGAATAACAGCATTGCGCAAGAAGGTTTTTCTTGCACAAGAAGGGGCCGTGTGGCACAAGAGCCTCTTCTACAAAATGGCGACTCGTTAGGTATTCAAATGAGGCTCGGCGATATTTCACACTTAGCCTCATTTGCATACTTCTGGCGCAACAACCCACCAGTGTAGACATAGCCTTAGTGTTGAAGACAATCACAGATAATTGGGGCACCCTTTGCTGGCTTGCCATCAGCCGCAACTCGATTCAGCTGTTACTGAGTCTGCAGCCACATCAGATACTTCCTACTGCATGGAAACATCATTTCTTTGTCAGGTTCATCCGTCTGAATTTCCTATTTTAGCACTCACCTGTCTTTGGTCTTGCAGACAGGGTCCACCGGCTTCTCTGCACTCTCTGGCTATGTCTACACTGGCAGCTTCTTGTGCAAGAAGATCTTGCACAAGAACATATCCACACTGCCATGTGCTTTTGTGCAAGGGATGTGCTTTTGTGCAAGAACATCAATGGTAGTGTGAACGCTCTCTTGCGCAAGAAAGCTCTGATGGCAGTTTTAATCATAGGGCTTTCTTGCGCAAGAAACCCCTGCCACGTGTCCAAACTGCCCTCTTGCGCAAGAGAGGTTACACTTGTTAGAAAAGAGCATAGCTCTTGCTCAAGAAGCCCTCTCTTACCACGCTTTACTGTAAATCTTCTTGCGCAAGAGTGGGCAGGCAGTGTGGATGCTCTGCGGAAGACTGGCCGTTCTTGTGCAAGAACCCGCCAGTGTAGACATAGCCTCTGTCTCAGAGCTAGAGCATCCATTTTGTGAATAAAGTGTCATGATGACCTCTCTCTCTCTCTTTTCCTGAGTGGGTTGTGCTAAACTGGTCTGTTCAGCATAGCTCGGGTTTTTACTGCATAGTGCTTCATCTTTATAGTTATTATCGGACATTTATATCAGTTTCTTAGTATCGTGGATATTACAGGCAGAGTGGCCACTGGCCAAGGCTCCAAACATAAACTGGAAAATTGCTTTTGGCAATGACTCTAGAACTGCTTGTGTATGTAGCATTTCAAGTATTAGGAATCAGCAGTTGTAATCTTTTGTGGCATCTCTTAGCACAGAAAGAGATGTTCGGTTCTGTGTTATCCTGGAGTAAAGCTGAAGTAATGCCACTGACATCCTAAAAATACACTCTAGATTTATATTAGTCTGACTCACCCGAGTGTAAGGGTTTCTTACATAAAAACTGGATTCTCCTCAATTTTTGATGGGGTCAATCACCAGGTATTTAGATGAAAAAAATGTTCTACATGCAGGACTGGTGTCAAAGCACATGAAGAGTAATAGCAATGATATTAAACCCAGTCTTGTTAGCACTGCCTTGAAAATAGAATCTTGATTTATTTACACTCCAAAATCAAATACAAACACAAAATCCACATTCACCCTTCCCTTTTCTCAAGAAAAATATACAGGACTAAGCGTACATGTGCATGCCATCACTTGTGCCTTTCCTTTCTGCCCATCAGCCCCTACTTCCTCTGTTTTTGCTTCTTTGTAGTCTGCAAACTTTGTGACCGGGAATAATGAATAGCTTGTAAGACCTGAAGAGACCTATGAGATCAAAGGTCACCAACCTTTCAGAGGTGGAGTGCCAAGTTTTGACCTATTCACCTCTATGTACGGGTGCCAAGTGATACTTTTTAAAGTCAATAATAGTGCTACTTACAGCAGCTTCATTAATAAATACATTAAGATGCAGATCGTTTAGTGTGATCCTTGGCCTTGCTGAGTTCTCCAATCTCGGGCTCATAGTTTGATGGTTTAAGCAGTACACAAGCCAGTCAGTACTATGCATATGCAAAGAGCAATAGTTTTTTCAGGATATGCAATACATATCCAACCCCTGGCTTCAACCCCCAACGGCAGAAACCCACCTGCCCACTCCAATTCCCAGTGGCAGCAACCCATTCGCCTGCCAGCTTCAGCACCCTCCCCTCAGTACCCAACCCACCCACAGCTGCAATACTCCCTCTCTCTGGTCCCCAGCCCTCCCACCCGTGGCTTCAATGTGCTGTGGCCGCCACATGTTCTAGGTCTGAAACGCCATCTGTCCCACAATGCGGCCTCACCCCAGTGATAGCCAGCCCCCAATGTGGCCCTGGCCAGCAGCTGTAACTCTCCTCCTCCGGTCCCCAACCTGTCTGCAGCTTCAACATGCTGCAGCAGCAACTTACTCAGCCGCCATGTGTTCTAGGCCTGAATCGCCATCTGCCCCTCAATGTGATCTCAGCCCCAGCAGCAGCCAGCCGTCAACATGGCGCTGGCCACATGCAGCTGCAACACCCGCCCTCCCGCACCAGTCCCCCCGGTCCCCAGGCTGCCCATAGCTTCACTACCCACACACCCACTCCCGTCCTCCACCACCCCGCCCTTCCTTCCCAATGCAGCCCTGGGCCGTCCCTGTCAGTGGGAGCAGCTATGACACCTTCCAGGAGCAGGAGGAAAGTGAGTGTGTAGGGGAGCCGGAACAACCCTCCCTTGACCAGAACCACAATTCCTGCATTGCTAGGCCTCGTCCTGGCCTTGTCCAAAGTATGGATCTCTAACAAAGCAAACCCTAGGCCTGACTCAAGTCTGGTGCACATACGCATGCAGGCCAGGCCAAAAAGGGTGGGGAAGAGTCAGGAGTGCTTGCCCAATCATGCATAACTTGTAAAGAACAGCAAGACCAGGTCATAGAATCATAGAATAATAGGACTGGAAGGGACCTCGAGAGGTCATCGAGTCCAGCCCCCCGCCCTCAAGGCAGGACCAAGCTCCGTCTACACCATCCCTGACAGATGTCTATCTAACCTGTTCTTAAATATCTCCAGAGAGGGAGATTCCACCACCTCCCTTGGCAATTTATTCCAATATTTGACCACCTTGACAGTTAGGAATTTTTTCCTAATGTCCAATCTAAACCTCCCCTGCTGCACTTTAAGCCCATTACTCCTTGTCCTGTCCTCAGTAACCAAGAGGAACAAATTTTCTCCTTCCTCCTTGTGACACCCTTTTAGATATTTGAAAACCGCTATCATGTCCCCCCTTAATCTTCTTTTTTCCAAACTAAACAAGCCCAGTTCATGAAGCCTGGCTTCATAGGTCATGTTCTCTAAACCTTTAATCATTCTTGTCGCTCTTCTCTGTACCGTTTCCAATTTCTCCACATCTTTCTTGAAATGTGGCGCCCAGAACTGGACACAGTACTCCAGCTGAGGCCTAACTAGTGCAGAGTAGAGCGGCAGAATGACTTCACGAGTTTTGCTTACAACACACCTGTTGATACAACCTACAATCATATTTGCTTTTTTTGCAACAGCATCACACTGTTGACTCATATTCAACTTGTGGTCCACTATGACCCCTCGATCCCTTTCCGCCATGCTCCTTCCTAGACAGTCGCTTCCCATCTTGTATGTATGAAACTGATTGTTCCTTCCTAAGTGGAGCACTTTGCATTTCTCTTTATTAAACTTCATCCTGTTTACCTCTGACCAGTTCTCTAATTTGCTAAGGTCATTTTGAATTATGTCCCTATCCTCCAAAGAAGTTGCAACTCCACCCAGTTTGGTATCATCTGCAAACTTAATAAGCGTACTCTCTATCCCAATATCTACATCATTGATGAAGATATTGAACAGTACGGGTCCCAAAACAGACCCTTGCGGAACTCCACTTGTTATCCCTTTCCAGCAGGATTTAGCACCGTTAACAACAACTCTCTGACTACGGTTATCCAGCCTATTATGCACCCACCTTATCGTGGCCCTGTCTAAGTTATATTTGCCTAGTTTATCAATAAGAATATCATGCGAGACCGTATCAAATGCCTTACTAAAGTCTAGGTATATGACATCCACCGCTTCTCCCTTATCCACAAGGCTCGTTATCCTATCAAAGAAAGCTATCAGATTAGTTTGGCATGACTGGTTCTTCACAAACCCATGCTGGCTATTCCCTATCACTTTATTACCTTCCAAGTGTTTGCATATGATTTCCTTAATTACCTGCTCCATTATCTTCGCTGGGACAGACGTTAATCTGACCGGTCTGTAGTTCCTGGGTTGTTCTTATTCCCCTTTTTATAGATGGGCACAATATTTGCCCTTTTCCAGTCTTCTGAAATCTCCCCTGTCTGCCATGATTTTTCAAAAATCATAGCTAAAGGCTCAGATACCTCCTCTATCAGCTCCTTGAGTATCGTGGGATGCATTTCATCAGGACCTGGTGACTTGCTGACATCTAACTTTCCTAAGTGATTTTTAACTTGTTCTTTGTGTATCCTATCTTCTAAACTTACCCTCTCTCTGCTTGTATTCACTACGTTAGGCACACCTCCAGACTTCTCGGTGAAGACTGAAACAAAGAAGTCATTGAGCATCTCCTCCATTTCCAAGTTTCCTGTTACTGCTTCTCCTTCCTCACTAAGCAGTGGGCCTACCCTGTCCTTGGTCTTCCTCTTGCTTTTAATGTATTTATAAAAGGTCTTCTTGTTTCCCTTTATGCCTGTAGCTAGTTTGATCTCATTTTGTGTCTTTGCCTTTCTAATCTTGCCCCTGCATTCCCGTGTTGCTTGCCTATATTAATCCTTTGTTATTTGTCCTAGTTTCCATTTTTTATAGGACTCCTTTTTTATTTTGAGATCATGCAAGATCTCCTTGTTAAGCCAAGCTGGTCTTTTGCCATATTTTCTATCTTTCCTACACAGTGGAATTGTTTGCTTTTGGGCCCTTAACAACATCTCTTTGAAATACTTCCAACTCTCCTCAGTCGTTTTTCCCATCAGTCTTGCTTCCCATGGGACCTGGGAAGACCAGAAAAGAAGACCAGAAAGAACCTGGTACTAGTACATCCCATTTTTTATAAGAGAAAAATTCCAGAGACAGCCAAAAAACTATTCATTAAGCACTTTTGCAATATTTTGGCACAGCAAAATGTATCCTAAATATTGGCATTATAGGTATCTTATGCAAAATGCAATTGGTCGGATTACTAGAACGACCACGTCAAGTATAAATATAGGTGTAGAAAAGATAATCAGTGGGAGGGAATGAGCAGGATCGACCCACAGGTCCTGCTTTTGATGTAACTAGAAGTAATGGACCCCTTCACACCGGCGACCCCAGTGCATCGCGTTCCTACGCGTGGGAATCAAAGGAACCACGACCTCCTGCCTGGTACTATAAGTAGCATATGGGTGAAGTGTAAGTGAACTAGGCTTAACTATTGTTTTATAATAATCTTCTATTAATTGCTTTTGCATTACTTTGCACTGTAGTAATTACTTTACATTCTAGACCAAAGATTTTAAGTTGTGTAGTAATTGTTTTTAAGGCTTGTGAAACTTAAACAACTATGTTAACTGCTTATAGCCTGTAATACATTAGTACGGTGAAGACTCTCTGGACTCTCCTGGTTTCCCTTGGATCTAAAAAATCGTACCACATGACTGAGTGCTGCTGCGGAGGTGGGCGGGCTGAGATTGTGCGTTGCCGCATAGGCGTGCATGTTAAAGGAACAGTGGCACAGGCTCCCGGCTGCCAAGGGAGAAGGAGTGGGGCTAAACTCCCTCCCTGCGTGCCAAGGAAAATCAGCTCCCACATGCTGGGGGTTGCCGACCCCTGTGTTAGATCATCTAGTCTGACTGTGTTTAACACAGGCTGTAGAATTTCTCCTCAGTTACCCTGTATGAATCCCAATAACTTAAGTGTAACTAAATCCTATCTCCCGGAAAGGAGTTCTTGAAGACTTCTAGAGAGAGAAAATCTGTTACTTCCCTTGATAGCTTTTTTCAATGACTAATCACCCTCCTTGTTTAAAATGGGTAGCTATTTCTCATTTGAATTTGTCAGGCTTCTAGATATTAGTTTTGTTTTGTCTTTCTCTGCTAGATTTTAGCACCTGGTATTTTCTCCCCATCAAACTACATATGTACCTGAATCAAGCTACCTCTCAATCTTCTTTTGGATAAACAAAATTACTTGAGATCCTTACGTTCCCGGCTGTAGAATCATTTTTGTGGCTGTTCTTTGTGCCCTCCCTGTTTTTTTCACATCTGTTTTTCAAAGGGGATTACATACAGGGACTGACTATGTCTATTTATGTTTAGAAAGCACTGTCTGTAATGCAGCATCACCACCATCATCAATTCAGTGGAATAAAAGCTGTTCCGGGGAGACTGGCCCATGGACTCCAGGAGACAGGCACAAAACTATTTAAAAAGGCTTAGGCACACAATGGATCCAGGCTTGTGAAGCTACATTGGAGCATAAGAGGACATAAAAATCACCTTCCCCGGCCTTTCTGCACCATCAGTTGAGGCACATGGGAGAAGATGGTACTGCATACCCTCTATTTCCCATAGCAGATGGGCCTTACACTGTGCCCCTGTCATTCTAGCCACCACAGCTAAGCTGCCCTGATGAGGGGGTGGGGTAGCACTGATCTGCTAATTGTAAGGGCTACTAGCAGATTGCTACCCCACTGGGACATGGGGAGCAGCGTTGGACTCGTGCCTCTCTGAGAACCAATTTCTTCCATGCAGTGCCTCACACAAAGGACAGACTGAATCCACATGCTCCATCCTTTAAATTACAAGAAATGCATAATGGCAGATGTGTTTAATTTCCCAACACAATGTCCCCATCTTTGGGCCTTATTTCCTTTGTTCGCCTCTTCCTCAGCTCCATTTGTTGGTTAACTATTGTGTCTTGGCTGAATTCAGGCTGAACGTTCTGTGAGATGGCCTGCCTCTCATGACCTCTTTGTACAGCACTGGGCACAGTGAGACCTCATCCATGTAAATGGACCTTGGGGCACTGCTGGAATACAAATTAATAATGCTCCTATTTATATTTCCCAATAAATGGAAAAGCAAGCTTCCTTCTTGAGCAATTATATCCATTCAAGAGTGCACGTGGTTGTCCTTGCAGCCTGCAAGTGCTCTAGTCAGCAATAATGGACCAGAGCTTGGAGCAAGCTAACTTCATTTCAGGTCAGGGCAAGCACAAAGGAATGAGAGCAAGGCAATTAAAAAACCTGTAAGGTTGGAGTTTCTACCCCCTCCTTAGGCAATCCATTCGAGTAGGTTGCAGAGTAATACAGGTTGAACCTCTCTAGTCCGGCACGCTCTGACATGATTTTAGTGAGCCAGATGTCCTCTTATCATGGGTGTAGTCAAGTTTCCTGTGATCCGATAAAGTTTGTTTACAGCCACCAGTCCTGGCGCTCAGTGTTCTCTGCTGTTATTTAGGATTAATTTACCCCTAAATATATTCTAAGAGCCCAGTAAGCAATGGGCGTGTTGGTAATGCTGCTAGACAATATTGGCCTCCCATGGCTCAGCAAATTCTCTGGTTTAGCATCAGCCAAGTCCAGAGGGTGCCAGACTGGAGGTTCAACCTGTACTACTTAATTTCTGAGAATTCAGAACAGTAATACCCAAAGGAGGGAAGGAAGAGAGGCACAACTCTGGCTCTTTCTGAGGATGACTCTCACCGCAAACTTTGCTCCAAAGTCCCAAGCTGCAAGCAAGACTAGGAAATTCCCAGCTCTTAAAATGATAGTTTGCAATTCCAATATACCACTATAGGGCAAGAGAATTTGGGAGTAAACTAAGGGGAAAACAGGATAACAGAGATGGAAATCCACTTATAGTTTAGTTGAACTTTGTACTAAGGAAAAGCAAAAAAACTACAAGCAACATGAAGTAGGGTTCATTTGTGAAACTATTTTAAATGTTAATCTCTCTCCTCCCAAGTTTCACCCTATGGCCAGTAATGATCCTCTTGTCTGGGGGTTTTCAGCAGTGCCTTTGCAAATCACAGGCAGGAAGAGGGACAAAAAGTTGTAGAAGCTTAATGTTAAATTGCAGTTCAACGTTTGTTCCACAAAAGCTTTTTTGTTATTGTTGTTTTAGTTATATTATATGGTAAAACCAACTACCTCCTTTAACTTCATTAACCTCTCATATTATTTAATATTTAACCAATCACACACGGACACCTATGTTTTCTCCTCCCTTCTCAATTCTTTTTACATTTTATCTCTTATCACGACCAAATGGTAACTCATTTAGGATCTTTGTTGGTGCAGATGGTCAGCATAAATTCACCGAGAGAGCTTATCTTATCTATGTTACCAATTCTTGGGGCTTTTCTGTTTCCTCCCTAAAGTTACCTGTCCCTGGGTGTCTCCACAACTATTGGTGCTATAACTCTTGTGAGGGGCATTCCTGAAGTGAGGATGCCTTAGCAGCAGCAAAGCATGTTTTTCCCTTCAATTTTTGTTGAAGGAAATCTCTGAGGGTATATCTACACTAGCCCCTTAGTCCGAACTAGGGAGGCTAACGTAGGCATTTGAAGTTGCAAATGAAGCCTGGGATTTAAATATCCCAGGCTTTATTTGCATCTTCCCATCCAGGCACCATTTTTAAATCCCCTTAGTTCGAACTAACTGCCTGCGGCTACACGTGGCAGTCAAACGTTAACTCTAACTAAGTCCTTAGTTCAAGTTAACTGTTACACCTCGTGGAACTGTTACACCTCGTTAGTTCGCGGGCAGTTAGTTCGGACTAAGGGAATTTAAAAATGGCGCCCGGACGGGAAAATGCAAATAAAGCCCGGGATATTTAAATCCCGGGCTTCATTTGCAACTTCGAATGCCTACATTAGCCTCCCTAGTTCGAACTAGGGGGCTAGTGTAGACATACCTTCAGTTTCCTTCAAGGCTGGTTTAGTATAGGGATGAATTAAGTCCTAGGCCTACAGAACATGCAACTCTAAAGGACCATGACCAATTATGATGGAGAAACTTCTTTTATTGCAGTAGCACTACCAGCAGTCCCCATGACAGTGAGAATCTGTACAACTGTATGAATCTGAAGTTTCTACAGATATTTTTGCTTTATTTAAAGTGTGAGGAGGAAAATAGTGCAAGGTTAAAACAACCTCGAAAGGTAATTGAAACTGTTGGAGAAAAACATATAGCATAACAAACCTGACTACAGATCATAGGACATCAGATTGATTAAAAAGTGGGTCAGAGCCGATCTAAAAAAAGTCAAGGCAAAGATTTTCAGTAGTAACAAGTGATTTGTTACCCCCATTCTTGGGTGTGCAATGTGAGATATTAAGAGGATGGGCAATTAACACTTTTTTAAAAGGATCTGGTTTTTTGGAGGCATATTAGGTTGGGCACCCAGAAAACTGGGTCATTAGCATCTGCTGAAAAATCTTGATCCAAAGCTACAAGTGAAATGACACCTAAAATATAACACAGCTGACTGGTTTCCTCAGTATGAGCAAATTTTTGATTCATTCTTAGTCTGATCTCAGCAGGTCACTGTCTTCACGACTTGTTCAAAACAAACTTGCTGTGGCGCCGGGATGAAGCATAGGAGCATGCTAAGGAGGATCTAAAGACTACTGACCACATCCATAGCACTGGCATTGTAGAGTCCTTTCATCAGATGTTAGCAGTTATTATCTCAGTAGGGTGCTACTCTAGTTAGATAAGGATGACTAGACTCCCACGGAGCACTGTTGCAGATGGCTTTCAGATGCTGAGATTGGGTATGTCCAAATAAAGAGGGAGTGTATAGGCATGCAAGAGGTTCACAAGATAATTTCAGGATCTTGCTAATTTCATGCTAGTGACAGACCACAAGCCTCTAGAGACATTAATAAAAACTGAAGACCTATACAAAGACCATCTAGACATTTAATGATGAGCATTAAATGTAGTTAGCAGGAGTCAACACCATTGGGAGTTGATAATCCCAGTGAATCAAGGAGAACTGGCTGAGGGGTGAAGTTGGAGGCTCTTCTAGGTCAGTGATTTCTGGTGAAATAGTAATTCTTTTCAAAGATTGTTTATGCTGAACTGATCTGTTGCAGGAAGACAAGCAGGAGCATGTCTGGAGAAGGCTGCAAGCCAGGGGTGGGCAGTAACATGATGGTGATTCACCAGGGTTAACCCCTGGCAGGCTGCCACTGCTATATTTAAGTGCCTGGCCACAGGTACTGGTGATCATGGCTCCTGTTGGCCACAGATCGCTGTTCCCAGCCAATATCCCAGGCAATATCCTTCTGGCCAAAAACTCCCACCTCACCAAGGGCTCCTCAGCTCAGGAGGGAAAAAGCAAGTAAATTACTGTCATGCTGCAAAAGCACCAGGGATTTAGGAGGGATGAAAACACAGCACGCAGCCATCCCCCCACTCTACGGCTTCTAGGCTTTGCCTGCTTAGTCCCATATCCTAAACCCTCTTCATTATGGAGCCTACAAAATGCTGTGGAAAAGGGGACAACAGGAACTTCAAGGGTTTTCCTACTGCAGCAGGCATTATAGAAATCAAATCTGGCTGAACTGTTCTTTCTAATGCTGAGAACTTGGCTTTTTTAACACATGAAATACTTTTGTTTTTTAGTCATTTTGACTTTTTCCCCCTCACAGAAAAATGGAAAAATATAATCAATAATCAGAGAGATGGAAAACGGTACTGTCGGCCAGAGTACAAGCTCAACAGACTGGGAATGCTCTACCTTTGAAATATGCCCCTCCCATGTTAATCACGAGGCTACACTTCCCGTGGCTAATGTCCAAGGACTATACACAGTATTAGTTTAACCAGTGGAAAGTTTCAAATCTGCCATCCCAGAATGCTATAGAAAGATACTGTGAACGGTTCTAAAATTAATAACAGAAATGTGGTTTTTAAAAAGGTCTGAAACATAAACATGAACATTCCTTAGCACGTACCAAGTCTTAACATTATGTTTTGCTTCCAAAAAGAAATTCAAATATTTCATTAAAGGCAGACTATGTTTAGATGGCAAAGATAATCAGGTGTTGAAAACGCATTGGTTCATTTTGCACTGAGGCAATGAAAGCTATGAAAAAATTCCAACACTACTATCACCTCTTATGGGGGTTGACGTCATTGTGTTTGCAGGCAGTTTAGACACTTAGGGCACATCTACACAACGGCATTATTCCAAAATAACATAGTGCATGTCTACACTACAAGCCTTTATTTCAAAATAATGTTGAGCTGAAGGACTTCTTACTCCGACTCATGATAACCCTCATTTCCTGAAGAGTGAGGGAAGTCAAAGGAAGAATGTTCTTCCTTCAACTTCCTGCTGTGTAGACAGCACCAAAAGCTGAATTAAGCTATTTTGACGCAATTGACATAGCTGAAGTTGCATAGCTTAATTTGATGTTAGCCCTGTAGTGTATACATACCCTAAGCTAGAAGGTCAGATTCTGGTCTCCATTAGAATAATTCTGACAGTGTATGGAGTCACTTTGGATTTACACCAGATTAAATAAAACTAAAATATGTCCCACAGTCTTTAGTTACCATTTATGGAAAGTTACATAAGTTAAAATAAAACTGCAGAAGGAATTTGCTCTATTTTTTTAATGTAATAGAAACATATGAGAATGAAAAGGAGCATTGTGTTCAGCTTTTCAATAGGAGCCACTTGGTGCTACCAAAGCTTGTTTCCTTACATAGTTCAGGGTCAATTCAAATCAAATTTAACTTACTATATGTTTCACTTCCTCATTAAAAAAGATGGCCAAAGAGCTATCTGTCCACTTCTCCTTGTCAGAGGAACAGAGATTTTGATCCGGAAGTATTGGGACAGTGGTAGGGAAAAAAGGAGACCTCTGTCAATGCAACCCTTGAATCTGCCAGTCAATGTTTTAGTTATAATTCCCAGGTCTATTTTGAGGTGAATAAGTTGGTATGGACCCAGTCCTACCAACTCCCTCACTTTTGGTTTTGTGAACTGAGGAGACCACTGTGTGTATCTCCCTGCAAACCATGAAAGAGAAACCATGCTAATGAATACAATGTGCTCTGCCTCTCAGATTTCCCTTTGAATTTACCTTGGCTATCACAACACTGGTGAAATTGTGCTAGGTGTGTGTCTTGCTGACTAATGGGTTCTGTAACAGATGGTGTATATTTGAAATTCCCAGACATCAGACAATAATTGCTTGCATGTAGCAGTGGAAAATAAGTTCCAAAGAAAATCTGGAAGGGCCAAAGGTCTTATTTTAAAAAACCACTGAGAAATGTTCTTATGTTCTTATGTAATGAAGACTCACGTGGCTTTCATTTTGCTAATAAACCTGCAGATGTGAAATCCATATATATCCAACAGTTAATTAGCCACATCATGGAAGTGCAGCTTGTGTGTTGCATAGAGATGAATGTGATTATGCCTGCTAGGGATCCAGTATGCTGTGCTAGTTATTAGAAGGGAGTGATTGGAAGAAGAAAACCAGATCTGTGCTTACACCAGGTATTTCACCAACAGTCTAAGAAAAGCGAGACTGAAATCTTTGGAGTACTTTATTGTAACCCTCTGTTACAGGACAGCTTGCAGGTGGGCAGAAGAGATGGGGCCAATCATTGGTTACAGATTAAGCCCCATATGTGTGGACTTGGGCAATGCCCTAAAGAGTGTAAGCATGGCAGAAGCTGAGGAGGTTGTAGTGGGACTACAGAGATTGAGGAGGCCACTGCAGGGAAGATGCTGAAACTTGGAGAAATGCTTCAGCTCGGCTGGGCTGGGAATCATCTGCTAAGACAGAAAGGACTCTAACCAGAGCAATGGACCTTGGGCTGAATCTGGCTGAAGGGAAGACTTTCGTGCTAAGTTTTGAACTTCAGGTTAACAAATCAGATCCTAAGGAGGGCAGTAGT
Source organism: Pelodiscus sinensis (assembly GCF_049634645.1). Classification (NCBI taxonomy): domain Eukaryota; kingdom Metazoa; phylum Chordata; order Testudines; family Trionychidae; genus Pelodiscus; species Pelodiscus sinensis. The sequence continues at coordinate 292,935,990 of NC_134711.1, read as the reverse complement.
GATTATATTGCAAAAGTCCTCTGTAGAGGTTATTTGGGGATCCCAAAAGGGAAACGGGAGGGGCAATATGCAGGATTGCTCTGAGGCCCCCTGAGGCTCTGTGAAGCAGCCACTCTCCTATGCATTGGAAAATATGCAGATTATTTAATTAAGAGCATTTTCATCATACACCCCACCTTTAATCAGCGCCTTTGGATGACAGGATACTGGGTTAGCTAGACCATTGATCTGACAGAGTACGGCCATTCTTATAGTCATACATTTCCAACGTGCTTTATATACTGCAGTCTGAGAAACAGCAGTGTTTGAGCCATACACAAATCCTTTAACATTTGGAAACCTGACTTTCATGAAGCCAATAAACACAAGCATAAATTGCAGCAGGCATAAAGTAAGATGGAAAGTGCAAGAGCCAAAATGGAATTTGAAGGGCAAATAACTAAAAGTATAAAAACAAACAAGAGATTTTTTAAAATATATGAGAAACAGTAAGCCTGCCAAAGAATGAGTGAGTCTGCTGGATCACTAAGGAGGGGAGGGAGCAATTAAACAAAATAAGGACATAGCTTAGATATTCAATGAATTATCTGAATTGTTTGAATTCTTTTTTACTACCATGGATTTTTTGGGTATTCCAAGTAGCAAAATACTTGGAAGATCATGTCTCACTAATCACTAAGTCCTGTCTATACTAGGGAGTTATTTTGAAATAACATCCCTTATTCCGAAATAATAAGCAGAGCGTCCACACTCCCAAGCCCGCTATTTTGAAATAACGGGCTGGTTATTTTGAAATCTGTACTCCTGCTTTCCTCGTGGAATAACGTTTATTTCGAAATAGTGATTTTGAAATAGCATTAGTGTGGACGCTCCGCTGCTGCTATTTCAAAATAACTACTCCCCAAAGTAATTTGAAATAATTATTCCCCAGTGCTTCCTGGGGCTCTAAGTTGAGGTAGCACATCCACAATAACAGAGCGTATCTCGGGCTTATTTTGAGGCTCGCTGTAGTGGACACACGCTATTTTGATTTTGGTTTTTTTGGGGAGTTATTATTCCAAATTTAATTATTTTGAAATAATTTCCTAGTGTAGACATGCCCTTAGACTTCTTTGAACATGTTAGCAAAGTAGTGGATAAAGAAGAACCAGTGGACATAAAATATTAAGACAAGGTCCGGCACTAGTAGCTACTAAAAAGCTAAGTAATCAATTCTTGAAAAGGAAAGTATTGCCTTGGATCCAAAAAGAGCCTAGGAACAAGTTTTTTGGGAGCATAAGGAATGAGACATAAGGAATGAGGAATATTATAATGGCTTTATATAAATCAATAATGTTACCTCTTCTGGAAGAGTGTATGTAGTACTGGTCACCTGATCTCAAAAAGGTTATTTGCTGAATTGGAAGGGGATTCAAGGAAAAAGCAACCAGAAAGATCAAAGAAAGCTCTTTCATGAAGAGAGATTGAAAAGACTGGAATTGTTTACCTTGGAACGGAGACATGATAAAAGTGTATAAAATAAAGCATGGTCTAGAGCAGTGTTTCTCAAGGTGGTCCATGAAACCACTCTGAGAAACCTGCTAACAGGCCGCTCTGGTTTGTTTATTTACCAGCACCACAGCCAGGTAGCCACACGGATCTCATTGGCTCTCGTTCATCATTTGCAGCCAAGGGGAGCCACGGGCAGCGGTGGCTCAGCCCAAGCCACTTCCCGCAGCTCCCCTTGGCTGTAAATGGCAAACTGAAGCCAATGGGAGCTGCAAGGCTCTGTGGCCACAGCACCAGTAAATACAAAGCGATTCTCCGATTTTGTGGACCACTTTGAGAAATGCTGGTCTAGAGAAGGCAGATACGGAGCTTCTGTTCTGCCCACCTCAGAATGCCGGAACATTCCATTCAATTAAAAGGTGACATTCAAAACGGATAAAAGGAAATTCTTTCAACTGTAATTAGACTCACTGCCAGAGAAAATCAATGATCGTGAGAACTTAACAAGACTGAAAAAGGCACTGGACACTCATGTGGGTACCGAAACTATTCAGTGCTGTAATAGTTAATACTGACAAAAATTGTGAAAGGGATGTTAAGCCTCATGTTTCAGGACTTAAGACAATCTCTGACTATTAGCGATCAGTATAAGACCTAATGCGGGTAGGGAGATCATCCCACAACTGCCCATGGCAGGGTTCTTACACCTGCCTTTCAAGGTTCTGGTGCTAGCCACAGTCAGAGACAGGATACCGGATTAGACAGACCTTCGATCTGAGCCAGTCTGGCAAATCCCACGTTCCCAGAGACCATAAATATTCAGCAGCACTGAAGTGTGGAGGTCAGTAGTAGCTAAGCAGACATCTGGTACAGCATGCAATTCATAACTGTAGGGTAATGAGAAATTTGGCCAAGGACATCAGGTTAAACCTTTATCTTTATGAAAAGTGTCATTATCTATCTTGGCCGTGTAAGAATTTGTTTTCTAAGCTTCTTATCTGAAAGACTCCACACAGGAAATTACACAGAATTGAATATATCTGCCCCAGCAGGACGAAAGTTTGTGACTCAGCCAGGATTTCTGAGGAAAGCTAAAAACTGGAAGTTTCAGAGAGCACGTGATCTGAGCATGAGTTATGAAGAGCTCTCGTCTTGTCTTTAACAATGACATCCACTACCACTACCCCTCTTTGCCTCAGTTTTCCTGGCTGTAAAATGAAATATTCCATTGTGAGGATTGGTTAGAACGGACTTGCAAAAGCATTTTGAAGATGGAAAGGGTTACTCAAATCTGCTGCTCAGATCATGAAGCCATTCCCTCTAGCATGCTCAGACTATATGCACACATTAAGCTGTCCTACAGTGTCAGATTCTAATCGTAGGGTTCCACTTTTATTTGCCTGAATGTCGGAAAAGTATTTGCTGGATTTTTTTTAACTAATGGGCCTCAGCTCTTTGATAATTCAAATGCAGTAGTTCTTTGAATTAGAGAACAGATACTGAGAATGTACAGGAGTTGTTTATAAGACAAAGGGCACCCTGAGTAACAGCGATAAAAAGTTCAGATAAACACTGTAAATTCTGCAGTAGACTTTAACGGTACAAGTTAAATGCACATCTGTAGCAAATGTTTTCTTTATTCAAGACTTGGATTGGACTCGTCACAAATTACTTCCAATTAAAAATAATCCTGAAACAATTTGCAATAAAGTAATTATGGGGGGGGGATCGCTGAACATTTTCCTTTGGAAATGGTTTAGATGCCTCCCACTATACACAATCTGTTATCATGAAAAAGGATGCAACATTTGGTAGAAGAAGCAAAGGAATAGCAACTTTTCAAGCCCTTTGAAAGATGCAGTTGACTGAACTCATTAGCATTTCCCTGGTGAATATTTATAGAATCCATCCACTTATTACATGTTGATTTCACTTTCCTTTCAGAAAAGAACCTCAGTGAGAGAAGAAAGAAATGGGTCTGGTACACACACAAAAAAGTTTTGGAAAATCTTCGCTGGTGAAAGAAGGAAGAAAGACTTCCTTCTTTCTTCACTGCTTGAAAGGAAATAAAGGGTAGTTTTATTCAAAATTATAATTGGCAGAAGAGGGAATCAGTAAAGATATCCGAGATTTTTAGTGGATTGTCTCTGCCCCAGATCTCTGACACTCTGAAGGAACTTTTAGATGCCCTTCTAGAAATCATGGGACTGACTCAGACTATAGAAGAGATAAAGGTAAGAAAGATCCATGCATAGATAGGTTCCCAGCTGAATTTTACAGAGTTCTCTTAAACGTGGGGGCTACGTCTACACGGGCATGAATTTCCGAAAATGCTTTTAACGGAAAAGTTTTCCGTTAAAAGCATTTTCGGAAAAGCGCGTCTAGATTGGCAGGATGCTTTTCCACAAAAGCACGTTTTGCGGAAAAGCGTCCATGGCCAATCTAGACATGGTTTTCTGCAAAAAAGCCCCGATCGCCTTTTTCACGATCGGGTCATTTTTGCGGAAAACAGAACTATGCTGTCTACACTGGCCCTTTTGCGCAAAAGTCTTTCGGAAAAAGACTTTTGCCCAAACGGGAGCAGCATAGTTTTTCCGGAAAAGCACTGATGATTTTACATAAGATCGTCAGTGCTTTTCCGGAAATTCAAGTGGCCAGTGTAGACAGCTGGCAAGTTTTTCTGGAAAAGCAGATGATTTTCCAGAAAAACTTGCCAGTCTAGACACAGCCATGGTGTGCAAGCAGTTCTGAAGCAGTGACCATTATAGTGGCTACTGTTATAGCAAACTAGCCACATTATTCTGAAAATGTAAATAATTTTCTGAGATTCTCCAAACATACCAATTCTTGTCTTTTAATTTTAACGGAACTCTTCAACATTGCTTTTAATCAACAAAAGTCATCACATTTCGCAGAAATTCAGTCAATGGGACACTTCACAATTTTGTTTCACTTCTAACCCTCTGAAATCAGGCAAAAACGTTTCACTGAGACCACAACTCAACTCAGCCTCCATTTTTTCATCCAGTACCCATGACCAATATTTTGACTAGATGTACATTATGATAGAACATGATGCTTCACAAAGCCATGTTGAACCAAACATGGAAAAAAGTGTGGCAACTGCCGTTTTCAAAATAGCAAACTGATTCTGTTGCAAAAGTGCATCCCACATTGTCAAAAACAATTCACTTTTTGACTGATCGACTTGGCTTTGAAGAGTGAGCAAATCTTTTTCAAACAAACATTTGTTCAGGCCAAGCAAACTGACAAGGACTTGAGAATTAGCAGTGTCAAACTGAAATGGAACCTAACCAATTGAGTTATAAGATCAAGAACACATATTCCTCCTCATCCAGAAATATAATTTATGCTATCATGTGCCAAAAGTGTCTGTCTGCTATGTACATTGGGCAAACGTCTCAGACACTTCACCAAAGAATCAATGCCCACAAAACCGATATTAGACAGGATCACAAAGAAAAAACAGTTTCTTGCCATTTCAACCAGAAAGGGCATTGTCTCAATTACTTGATTACCTGCATCCTGCTTCAAAGACCTTTTAACACCAGACTTGAAAGAGAATCCTTTGAACTGTCATTCATGCTTAAATTCGACACTTTATGCCTAGGTCTAAACAAAGACATCAATTATCTTACCCATTACAAAGATAGCTTCCCCAATTATCACCTCTAATATCATTAGCTCACAGACATTTACCTCCCCCCCCATCCCCCTTCTGTTCTGAAATTTGATTTGTCCTTTTCATATGTGTTCATTTTTTTTATTGTATCCTTTGGTATATATGGTTGTGCCAATTTTCTTCCACTATTTGATCTGAGGAAGTGGGTCTGGCCCACGAAAGCTCATCACCTAAGAAACCATCTTGTTAGTCTTTAAAGTGCTACATAGTCCTGTCTTTTGTTTCAGCTACACCAGACTAACACTGCTACATTTCTATCACTAAACTGAAATGGGTTTTTCATGAATTGAAATGCCAAGATGAAGCTCTCAAAAGCTGCAAAAGGCTGACTGAATTTCATTGCCAGGTTTTCAAGCCATCTCAAATCATGTGGACAATCAAGTTCATCACACTCAAATTCACTATGTCCAGTAATTTTCTGCACATTTGGGACATGAGTGAATTCTCCTGCCTTCATTTGAGCTGTAGCTTAGAAGTGAACTCCTGAAAGTGCTGGGCCACATCGCAAATCAGCTTCCCCTTTCCCTGAAGTTTCAGATTGAGTTAACATAAATGACAGGTGAGATCAGTCAGGAACCGCAAATCAAATTGCCCCCACTTATCTTCAATGGCACAAAAACTGTCCAGCTTTCCTTTCTTGACAAGAAAGTCTCTGACTGGAGTAAGCAGTGCAAGGAACTGCTCAAGCACCTTTCCACAACTCAGCCATCACACATTGGCAAAATAGACGATTTCAGAATGCTCATGTTCAATTTCTTTCAAAAATTCCACAAATTGGCGATGATTCAGAGCACAGTCTCCATTAAGTCTTTCAGAGTATCTGTTGTGGATATCTAGGCACACAGATTTTCTTGATGCAAAATACAGTGGCAGGAAAAGCAATTTGCTGTTCATTTTATTAGATTGCAGGTGCTCTTTCAGAAGAGAGACAAATCCAGAATTTTTTCCTCATCATAGCTGGTGCACCATCAGTTTTAACAGAAGCCAATTTTGCTAAATCCAAGTTGAAATCACTTGAGACACTTTTGAAAGTATTGAATATTATCAGATCCATGGGTACAATCTCTCAACCCACATACAGATAGCAGTTCTTCACGAATCTGGAAATCTTCTGTTCCAAAACAAATCCAGAAAAATTTAGCTGAGCAGTGTCACTGATGTCACATGACACATCCAGTGCCACCAAGGAGGCCAAACACTGATAAATTTCAGCACGCAACTGGGTTTTGAGATCAATAGACAAATCTTTCGACCAACGTACAACTGTTCGGTGACTCGGCTGCAAATTTTGAATGCTCTGCAAAATGTTATTTCACATCTGTTCATTATGATTTTCCAGTAAGGTTTCCATGACAGAGAAAATAATTTCCCTCACCATATCTCCATCTGAGAATGGCTTCTTGCAGCGAACAAATATCCACACTGCTTTCTAGCTGGCCAAAACTGCCAGTTCAGATGAAGATAGAAACTGCTTCAAAACCTTCTGCTGCTTTTCAAAATCCAATTTCAGCTGACCAATTTTATCAGTTCACTTTTTGCTTTCAATAGGATACACTGGATCAAAATCAATGTGCTCCCCTTAGAAATGCCTTCTTACATTGTCAGTCTTATTTGCAAGAATTATTGTATGACATAGCAGACACGTTGGCTTTTCATTCACCTCAATGATGGCATATTCCAGTTCCAATTTCTCTTGAAATTTACATTTGATGTCCTTCCAATCTCTCTCTTTCTTTGCTGCAGTTTCTGCTGATGATTTGTTGTTTTCAGCATTGTTTGACTTGTTACTAATGCTTTCTCATAACGGATGCAATTCTAGAAAAAATAATATTGTTCAGTTTCAACACAAAGCAAAAATAAGCAATATTGTTGGGGAGGTCAAAAAAGTACCCTTGTTAAAATTCAATATACTTAAAAAAATTTTTGAATACAACAATTTTTTAGTTTTTATTATTGAAGCCAACTAGCCACACTCAAGCGGCCAAATAGCCACATGTAGCAAGTGTGTTGGACACCATAGTCTGAAACTTTAGCATTTAGATTCTTAAATATGTCCACTGATGTTGAATAAGTTCAAGAAGGAGCTAGCACTCATGCTTGCTTTGAGAAGCTACAATTTCAGTTGTACCTAAATGTTGGAAAGACCTTGGACTATGTAGTAATTAAAAAGCTTTTTCTTGAATCAGTTGTGATGCTAGGATTTTAGCTGAAGTTCTTGCTTTGTGACTGGACAAAGTTCTAGCAAACAATGTACACATTATCTAAGTAAGCTTCCTTCATCATAGACATGGCTCAGATTGACATGATAGTTGCTTCAAGAGATTCTCAAGAACTCTTAACTATTATTTCTTTAGATTCTGGAAAGGCCTTTGATTGTATAGCCTGGGACTTTTTCATGTGTTAGCAAAATTTAGATTCAGTAAACAATGTATTGCTTGGATTAAGCTTTTATACTCACCTGACTTCCTGGATAGTTATCCTATTTCCATTAGAGAGAGGTATAAGGCAGGGCTGCCCTCTTTCTCCTCTTCTATTTGATTGACTTCTAGAACCTTCAGTCATTGCCATCTGAGCAAATCAACATATTCATGGTATCAGGGTGGGACAAACAGAACACAAAATTATACTCTACGGGTGCGTCTATATAGCACCCTTAGCTTGAAATAAGCCACGCAATTTGTGCTACACAAATTGCATATCTTATTTCGAGTGTATTTCAAAATAGCTTAATTCATAATTTGGTGCTGTCTACACAGCACCAAATATCAAAATAACTTTCTATTCTGAAATACCCCTTAACCATTGTGGAACAAGGTCAAAATCTAGTTCAAAATAATGGGCTGCTTCAAATAGACATGGAATAGCTATTTCAGGATACTTCTGGTATCCCGAAGTAGCTCTGCAGTGTAGACGTACCCCTATTTAGACAATACCCTTACATTAGAACTAAGCCTGAGGTTATCACTCCTAACTTCTAACCTCTATTAGTAAGTTTGGATTTCTCTCAGGGTGTACAATTAATTGGGGTTGCTGCACTGTCTGGAGCAGCTCACAAGTAGGAGTGCATTTGTCAGGGCAAACTGTTATAAAACACGGCAGACACCCCAAACTGGTGGTATGTTCTGTAATTAGATTTAATCAACTCACTAACAAATAACACTTCCGGATCAATATAAGTCTGTCCATGGAGTCACAGACAGTCCCCTCAGACTCTCCAGTCTATCTTGCCTCCCAGGCAAGCTGTTCTTTAGTGATAGCTGGTCACCTGTACTGAAGATCACAAAATATTGAGGTTTATGTCCATTTCCCAGGGATCAATCACATGCCTCAGATCAATTGTATCTCATCTCCTACACCAGTGCTGAAATAAAACTAACAGAAGGTTTATTAACTAGGAAACAGAGAGAGCTATTCACAGGTTAAAGCAAGTAAGCATGTGCCCACAAATGAATTACCATCTATGGATCCTAAATATGACAAAGATGTAGCAATCTGTTAAATCAAAATGCTTTTCAGACTGGGCCAAGGAGTAATCCTTGGTGATCTTTGTCCTAGTTTAGTGTCTCTGGCCCAGCAAGAATTTAAACAGCAAAAGGGCGAAAAATGTTCTTGTGACCAGTGTTTTATTTTTTACATTTGGCCTTCCAGTCCAAGAGACAAGCTCCCTTACATGCAGCATTTCCAAGGTCTGATAGAGCTATCCACCCATCCTTTGTATGGCCCTGTTAATCCTGATAGGCTTCTTGAATGGATGGGGGAAGAGCAGATTCCCATGCCTGGGTTCATAACTTGAGAGCAAACATTTTTCAAAGCTATAAAGTAAAACTTACATATTTCCTTATACCATGGAATTGAGACATTATAAATTACATTAATGCATACAGCAACTTACAAGCATTTTACAGAGTGTAATCACAGAATCCATTCTTATCAGACTAATACTCATTTTGGACAAAATGAACATGCAAGCTAGCTGGTTTAGTTTCCAGCTATGAGTTTGTCAGTGCTCAGGTGACATCTGCAGACTTGACAAGAGCTGGCATCTGGTTTAGCAACAGAGGAGTAAATAAGAAATCTTAGGCATTAACAAATATGCCTACCGAAGCCTTTTCTCAAATTAGGGCTTTCAATGGCAATCCCTTTATATGAAATAATTAGGAATACTGATTCTCAGAAATATTCAGAACAACCCAAAGGTAAACATGGATCCAATTACTGCCTAAGGGTATGTCTACACTACCCCGCTAGTTCGAACTAGCGGGGTAGTGTAGACATACCCCAAGTGAATAATGATTTGGAGAAATAGAGCTCATTAACCCTCAGTTTGTGGGGTAAAATAATATACTGAATTTTATTTGTCCAGAATGTTTTATGACCTGAGGCATCTCCCATTTTTTTCTATTTCTCCAACTTATTGTAAGAAATCCAATAATATTTTCAGAATATTCCTTTGGAGAGCTGGTAGGAAACCTACACAGGCTCTGAACAAATTACAGCTTCCCCTGTTTCTGGAAGGATTTCATTTTCCCAGCTTGAAAAATTATCATATCTTCTATTTGTTAAGTCAGGCATCCTTGGAAATAGGAAATAGTCTGTTTCCTGGATGTACTGATTCCCACAAAGGCTATTGATGATGGGCCTCATACATTCTGATCATGGCTGGAAAAGTAATTCTCTTTGTGCTACCTTAGCTCATATGCTTTGGAGCACCCCCCTGTCAAGAATTTCTGGTATGAGGTAGATGAAAGTACCAATTAGATATTATTTGCTAAATTGGAGATCTACCCCTTAAGTTTCACTCATGGATATATTCCTGATAACAAGGCAGTGTGCAGCATTGGTTGCTAAAAAAGTTATCCTCCAAAAACGGAAAAGTCTGTCCTCACCAAATATTGATGCCTGGCTCAGTGATATAGCTGACCCTGCAGCTAACAAACAATTGCCATTCCACAGAAAGGGAACGCCTGACAAACTCAGAGCAATTTGGTCTGTGCTTAATATAGACCCTGAAACTAGATATGTAGCTTTCCCTCTTCTCCTTTTTCACTTTGTTTTACCCTCTTTATTAACTTTGTGTATTATGATGGGTCTGGTATTTTTGTATATTTGATGTATTTAGAAACATTAACATTATAAATTAAAAAAAGAAAATAAAGTGTAAGCACTTTTTACATGAAAGCAGCAGTTAAAACTGTAAATGTACAATAATTTATGCTTTCTTCCAATCACATTACTGTTAAGCTTACTTCCATGATTATCTATAAAGGAGAGTGTCAGAAAGTACGGGTTTCATGTATTGAAAGTGCAATACATGTTTCCATCAATATCTCACATTGCTTAGGCCAGCAGAACTCTGAACATGGACTAAATGTGTGAACAGGAGCAGCCCTAGATGAGCTGCCGGCAACTGGCGCCCTAGGCGAAACATGCTATCAGCACCCTCGCCTCCAAAGCCCTCAAGGACCGTTTATCTTGGCACCCTAGGCGACCACCTAGTTTGCCTGTATTGACAGGCCGTCACTGTGTGTGAAACATCAGTGAACCTAGTGAGACTCCCACTGTAATCTTTCTAATATGATACTTACTTCCACTGTAGAATAATGTATTAAAGTACTTCGTCAATAAAGAAATGAGGAATAAAAATCTGGATGCCTCTTTGTATTTGTAGAACTAATGGTGTAATAGCCTGGGGTGCTGATAGATATGAAGAAAACCTGTGACCCTTATCTGTTTTTAAAGCTTTGTGGATTTCTGAAAAAACTTCCTTGCTATTTCCAAGGCCAAAAAACATGGAGATTATGATTTGCAACTTCATTACATTAAAATGTTCATAAGTAAAAAGATGTCAGGCACTTGAAGGGGAACAGACTTTGAACTAATACTTTCTTCTTTCCATCTGTAGTTGCAACTATCCATAAATCATCACCATTTGTTTGTTGCAGTACTCAAAGTCCCCAATCAGTACTGTGGCCCCTCTGTGATTTATAAAATACATGCAATTGGGTTCCATCTTGTGTCAAGGAAATGCCGTCCCCAGGTATTCCACAATTCTACCCCGTGTAGAATTGCCACCAGACCCACCTAATGAATTTCCTCCAAGCATTGAAGCTTTGTTTTATTTTTCTAAAGGTATATTTCTTATAATTGTGAAGAAAACGTAGAGAAACATAAACTGAGTGTCAATGGTAGGGTGCTGTAAACCTGAGTCTGCATGGAACCTGAATGGCAGCTCTTGTATGTTTGACCTGCCACAGTCCTATCAATGGGACTTCAACTTTGAAGCCTGATGAGGGTCATTTGGGGCAAGTCTACATGGGTATGTCTACATTACCCCGCTAGTTCGAACTAGCGGGGTAATGTAGGCATACCGCACTTGCAAATGAAGCCCGGGATTTGAATTTCCCGGGCTTCATTTGCATAAGCGGGGAGCCGCCATTTTTAAAACCCCGCTGGTTCGAACCCCGTGCAGCGCGGCTACACGGGGCTCGAACTAGGTAGTTCGAACTAGGATTCCTATTCCGAACTACTGGTACACCTCATTCCACGGTGTACCGGTAGTTCGGAATAGGAATCCTAGTTCGAACTACCTAGTTCGAGCCCCGTGTAGCCGTGCTGCACGGGGTTCGAACCAGCGGGGTTTTAAAAATGGCGGCTCCCCGCTTATGCAAATGAAGCCCGGGAAATTCAAATCCCGGGCTTCATTTGCAAGTGCGGTATGCTTACATTACCCTCCTAGTTCGAACTTGGGGGGTAGTGTAGACATACCCCATGAGAGTTATTTCTAAATAAGTTATTTTGAAATACTAACTCTCAAAATAACAATTTTGCAATAGCACTATTGCTCTTTACAAGCAGGAGTTATTGTTTTGAAATAACAAGCCCTTTATTTCAAAATAGCAGGTTTGGTAGTGTGGATGCTCACCTTATTATTTTGAAATAAGGGTAGATATTTTGAAATAACATGCCCTTTACTTTCCACTTTCTTAACTCTGCTGATTATTTTAACAGAAACAGCTAAATAAGGTGCTGTTCCATAATTCCAAATTCATCTCCATGTAAAAAATAAAAATGCAAATCCACTGTCTATTACTTAGCTTCCCAAATCTTCATGGTTCATGCTCAAAGGGCCTTGCAATCTGAAATGCAAGTTTTCAGTCTTGTTGAGCAATGAAATATTTCTGGCTAACTGCAGCAGCCACTATTACAGAAGTACGATACATTCTCAACCTCCATGGCATGAGGAAAGAAACAGCCCCAGAAAAAATAAATGCCAGATAAATTCCAGGCCAAAGTGATCAGAAAATATTTATTGAAAAATATTCTAATATTCTAATGGGAAAACATTTTTACTAAATATTTTGTCTGAAAAAAAGTCTTCCCTTTAGCAAACCCTAATTCCAGAGCTGAAATACAGGCTTGTTGCAAGTGGGGCAATGCTGAGGTATAACTTCAAATTGGGGTATGTAATAAGGACACCTGGAGAGGGACAGCGCAGTGGTTTAGCCATCAGGTTTAAAAGATGACACTTGGTCCCTCTATAGACCTTTTCACCTTTAAAGCTCTGCTCAAATCTTTATTAATTCTCAGAATCCCATAAGTGACTGGTGGGGTCCTATCATCTCCATGTGCATATTAATGATCTCATGATACTTTCTAGAGTGGCTTACTCTGGCCTTCACCCAAATTTTACTCCCCTACAACTATGTGTTTTGTGCACGTTATGCACTGAGCTGCTGCCCTCAACAGCTGCAGGAAACTAATAAGATTGCATTTCTCTCATTGAGGGCCTCATTCAAAGCCCAATAAGACCAACTGAAAGACTCCTTTGATTTCACTGGAGTAGGGATCAGGCCCTGCTTAACTGACTATTGCATCACCTCTGAGACCATGTGAAGGGGGTTTCAAATGGTGCAATTAGTCTTGGGCTTTTGTAAAGTTTTTTTGGTTTTGGTTTTTATTTCTCCCTCTTTTCTTCTGTCATCTTCACCTTCTCTGCTGAGAGCCCCAAATGATGCATTCAGGGCCCTGCTTAGTGCTCCAAATGCACCATTTGGGTCACATTGAGTTTTTTGTTGATGACATCGGTATCTACACTGGATCTTTGTGATGTTGGGAATGCGGTGAGATTCAGTAGGACTTGGGGGGGGGGGTGCGTCTAGATTGGCAAGTTTTTGCGCAGAAGCAAAAACTTGCCAGCTGTCTACACTGGCCGCTTGAATTTGCACAAGAACATTGACATTCTCATGTAAGAATTCAGTGCTTCTTGCGCAAATACTTTGATGCTCCCGCTCAGGGATAAGCCCTCTTGCGCAAGTATTCTTGCGCAAGAGGGCCAGTGTAGACAGGTAAGAATTTTTTGCTCAAGAAAGCCAGATGGCTAAAATGGCCATCGGAGCTTTCTTGCGCAAAAGCGCGTCTATATTGGGCACAGATGCTTTTGCGCAAAAGCACTTTTTGCACAAAAGCATCCATGCCAATCTAGACGCGCTTTTGCGGAAATATTTTTAATGGAAAAACTTTTCTGTTAAAAGTATTTCTGCAAAATCATGCCAGTCTAGACGCAGCTTGGGTGTCTCAGGTTACGGGTCTCTCTGGGATTACAGGTTGGTCATTCAGTGGTACTGGGTAATTCTGCAGCTGTTGGCAGGGAGGTTCAATAAGATTCAGTAGGGTGCCATGTCTCTGTGTGCTGTGGGAACAGTGACACTGGGGGTGGGGTGGTCTCTGAGTCTATGGGACCTGTTCTGAGGCTGCAGCCTCTGCCCGCCTGTCCCCACAACTTTCTGCCCTGCCCCATTCCACCCCATTCCTCCCTGCAAGTAGCTACCAGGAGGATTTAAATGCCAAGATTTTTCAGAATGAAACTGAGCTCTTCACCAAACTTTGCGAGAGAGTCATTGGGGATGACTTGGAAACATTGGTCTCCTTAGCCACATTCACAAAAGATCTTTAAATGTGAGTTTCCCTGAAACAGAAAGGAGTCCTGTGGCACTTTAGGCCTGGTCTACACTAAAGGGGAAAGTTGACTTCAGATACGCAACTTCTGCTATGTTAATTATGTAGCTGGAGTCAAGGTATCTTAAATCACATGTTGGTGCTGTTCACACAGCAGGAGGCTGATGGGAGCACATGCTCCTATTGACTTCACTTACTCCTTGTGAGGAGCAGGACTACCAGTGCCGATGGGAGTGCCCTCTCAGTTCAAATTAACGGGTTTTCACTAGACCCTATAATTTGAACCCCAGAAGATCAACTGCAGCAGTGTCAATCTTCTCAGTCGTGCGGACAAGCCCTTAGAGACTAACAGATTCAAATCTCTTATTTTCTAAGGTGCCACAGCACTCCTTGTTTTTTGCAGATACAGGCTAACATGGCTACCCTTCTGAGATTTTTCCCCTAAAACAGAAACAGGGCTGCATATTTTTGTTGTCTTCATGGAAGATGGTTGGAGGTATTCTTACCCACTAGATGCAGCCTGGGCCAATACATAGGTCAATGTTTGCTCTTCAGATGGAGGGTATGACCCTGACCAGACCCCAGAAATGAGACTAGGTGATAAATGCATGATAAATAATGAAAATAAAAACTTACTTAAACTTGTCAGTGTGGGTTTGATTCTAAAACCTTATGGCTGTGTCTAGACTGCATCCCTTTTCCGTAAAAGGGATGCAAATTAGACACGTCGCAATTGCAAATGAAGCGGGGATTTAAATCCCCCCCCCCGCTTCATTTGCATAAACATGGTTGCCACTTTTTTCCAGCTTGGAGCTTTGCCGGAAAAAAGCACCAGGCTAGACGGGGATCTTTCGGAAAGTAAAGCCTTTTCCGAAAGATCCCTTATTCCTCTTAAAATAAGGAATAAGGGATCTTTCGGAAAAGGCTTTATTCTCCAAAAGATCCGCGTCTAGACTGGCGCTTTTTTCCGGCAAAGCTCCAAGCCAGAAAAAAGCGGCAGCCATGTTTATGCAAATGAAGCGGGGGGGATTTAAATCCCCGCTTCATTTGCAATTGCGACGTGTCTAATTTGCATCCCTTTTATGGAAAAGGGATGCAGTCTAGACACAGCCCATCTGCGTTTGGGTGGCCATCAGATAGCATAGCTGTCCCAATCCAACCCAAAGTGTTGACAAAAAAAGCCCTAATTTACATTGGTTAAGTTTAGCTCTTCTATAAACCAGGACAGATCAGGTTACATAATATAAGTGCCATTGATGGCTGACTCAAGGCTAATTTTTAGTATAGATATGGCCTAAAAATACTGTACCAGTGGATGCAAGGGAATGAAATTTTATTTGTTCAGAATTGCTTTGACAATTAACCCAGGAGGAGGGCGAGGCACGGGAAGGAGGGGAGGCAGGCAAACATCTACCCACCCTATTCACCACAGAGCTATACATAGCCATAAAAGGCCCTGTTATAAAGGGAGATAAAACAGGCTGAGTGAAATGCTTCAGCTGTGAGAAATGTTTCAGTTGGGTGATTTGCTCTCAGCAAATTCCATAGCCTGAAGGCACTATTAACAAAAGCTCTGCTTCCTGCCATCCCCAATCTGAATTTAGGTACAGCCGTTAAGCCTGTACTGGAAGAGCAAGGAGTGAGAGATGGGACAGTAAAGAAGCAAAATGCAAGTGGAAGACGTCATGCCTCGCCCAGCAGGATTAACAATGTTGTAGAACCCGTCATGTGACTGTAGTGTGGTGACTAAAGAACAGGAGAGGCATTTGGCACAGGTAAGACTAAGCCTCACCATCAGGGTTCTGGGCCTGCTGGCATCCTCCTAAATCACCTTCTGAAAGAGAGACTGAACCATAAGGATCTGCAAAAACCATGCCAAGAAATGACAGGGAAATAAGTGAGCAGGATATGCTCTGTCTGGCTTGCAGGGGGGTGGGTTTTAAATAAGATACAGCTCAGCCTTCTAGCTAAAGGGCAGCTGTGTGGTTAAGGTTCCCCAATTGTCTTGCCAAAGATCTTGGGTTTGCATGTCACTCATTTTCATGCTGAGTTTGTCTACACTGTAAGCCTGGTGGTAGCAGCCCTTCAGTTACCAGCTGCTTGGTTTGCTAATCTAGGACTTCAGTATCCATACTTGTTTGTAACCCCAGGTTTAGCAGTGGTTGAATTTTGGGGCACTAGCCTCTGTACTGCATTATGTGGCCTGATGCCCTAGCCCTTCGTTTGTGGTGCAGTGTGTGAAAACTTTACTGTCCAGAGAACAAAGTCAATCTGTACCGTACTTTTGGCAGACTTCAGAACCACAAGTCCAGTGGGGGCTGCGTCAGCACTGCAAAGCAATAGGATTCGAACCCTGGGTCCTGACTTGACTCATGCTGGGATCTTCCATCCGCATGAAGTCCTGGGTCCAAGGCCTAGGTGAGCATGATTTGCACATAGATGGAAGGGGAGTTAGGCTTGTGCCTGAGTTTGACTCCTGATCTTACATTGCAGTGTAGTTCTGTCTTTAAAGGACATTTCTGCTTCTCCCAGCTGCAGACTGGGTCCCTTATCTCTCAGGTTTGGGCAGTCAAAGGCAGTTGGATACGCTGCTGCTTACAGAACTCACTTGGCTATGAAACTGACTCACGTTAACGATGTCAACCCAATAAGCCATTGGTTCAGGGGCACTTTGACTTTTGAAAGGCATCATGCAGTTGATCCTGGACATGAAAAAGAGCTGTCAGGACATTGAGTCTATCTGGTGGCTGCTCAGGTTCATTCCCCACTGAATGTTTGCAGAATGAATTCCAAGAAATGCTGGGTCACCAGCACCACGAGGCTCAGGGAACTTGGCATTTTGCCTTCTCCCCAACAAGCAACCTGCTTCAAATTGATCCCGGGTTTGTCTATGGCCAGGACAGCCTCTGGTAGAATCCTAGGAAGCAGTTAAGATACTCGGTTTCCCCTGTGCTTCTGGGGGGGAATTAATTGTGACTCCTTTTATAGCCAGGCCCACCAACAGGGAGGGCAAAGGGAGAAACCATTCTGGGGCCTGGTGATTCAAAAGGGCCTGGGGGACACCCGGCAGCTGTTAATGCCACAGTGGTGGCACCCAGAGCCCCGGACCCTTTAAATCACCACAGCAGCATCACGCAGTACATTATAGGCAGCACTGAGGCCTGTAGGGGCGAGGTCATACACCACTCCAGGCGGTGCTGACAGCTTACTGCCTTGGTCCCACCTCTAGCCTGAGGCACCTCCCCTTCCAGGAAGGCAGAACTAGACCCCCACACCGTGCCCAGCAAGGCTGTCAACTCTCCTGTTTGCAGCCTATAAAACAGGGGTAGGGAATCTAAGGCCCTGGGGCTGGATGCAGCCTGCGGCTCCCGCCCACCTGCAGTCCCATGTGGGGTCTGGAGCAAATACTAGCCTGGGCCCCACAAGGCTCTGGTATGCGAGGGGACTGTGGGGAGTGTCTTTCTCCTTCTCTGTCGGGGGGCCACGACAGTGAGGGGTTTTTGTTTTGTTTTAATTTGCTTCTCTCTTGGGTGTGGCCCCTGATTAATTTTACTGTGAGTCAGCGGCCCCTGACCCAAAAAAGTTTCCCCACCCCTGAAAGGGCACTGGAAGGCCTGTAACATTCCCTCGTGTGCTGGCTCTCCACTACCGGCTGCTGTGCTGACAGGGGGTGGGTGGTAAAACCAGGGCCCCGTGGCGTTCTGTCTATTTCCCATCCATTTGCTAGCAGTAGGGGTGGGAGCATGGGGTGCACAGAATTTGCTTAGTCACCCTTTCTCAGACTGAGTCCTGGGGATTCCAAATGCAGTTGTCGGGGGGGGGGGATTAGCAGGTGTTTAACCAAGATTAGTCACAATCTAGTCCTATAACTGTTGGAAACATCTATAATGACTCCATGTGCTCCAGCCCATTTTAAGCCCTGTGTATCCCAGTGTTCTCTCTTCTCCCCCAGTCCAATTTTAAATAATCAGCAGTGGGATTGTTTCTACTTCCCTTGAGAGAGTACATTGCAGACAGCTAGGTTTTCATGGTGAGCACTGTTTCCTGATAATCAACCTAATGTTCCCTTCTTTAACTCCATGGACACATTTCTTGAGGCAGACTTATACTCCCCAGCAAACAGGACACAGGTTTTTGTGGCTGCTCTCTCTTTTATTTATGGATTCTGAAATGGAATATAAAATAAAAAGGGGGAGAAAATCAAGTCATTAAATGGAACTCATTTACATTAGATGCCTCGGCACTTGTGTTTTCCCTGGATGCAGTACATAGAAATACATTAAAGCAGCTACTGAATTTTTTATATTATTCCTCCTTTATAGGAAAACGAAGTGCTGATGAGTGCCTTGACTGAGTATAAAAGTAGGAATTTATGGTGGGAATATTAGCAGACCCTTAATTCTTTCGACAGATGTAAAGTCACTGCTACAAAACTGCAAAGAGTAGAGCATGAAGACGACTTTGGGATGAGACTGATGTGGCCAGGAGGATCATGAGTCAATATGTACAGAACCTTAATATCTGGAAAAACAGAAGCAAACACTACAGTGGTTTTGGAAGTAAAGAACGAGCAAACCTAACTTTACCTAAGTAGATGAAATGAAGCAGATGGGAAGCTCCTGAGAGGACAGTAATACAAAGGTGGGAAATTACTCTTGGTGGTTTTGGCAGAGACCCAAGACCCAGCACTACAGGAAGTCGAATAAAAATTAAATTGGAACTGTATGACAACAACAACATCCTTCCCCTCAGCTACCCAACGCTTGTGTAATGAACAGATGTTGCAGCTCAGGGAGCCACAAGGACAGGAGATGAGGAGCCAGCCCTAGTGATTCAGGGGCTGCTTATTGTACATAGGGTTTGCTGGATGCTGTTGAGGCAGGGAGTGATGCATCTCCTTTTCTCTCCTGCTGGTAGATTTCTGTCAGTAGAGAGCTTTGCTCTGATGGGTGGGATTCAAAGGTCATTGTGAGCTCCAGAATGAGAGTGGTCCCAAGGGACAACACCCCCTTGTTTCGAGACGTAAACTGTCCAAACCACAGGCTGGGTTTAGGAAGAGTCTCTTTCTAACCTCTGATACTGGCCACTGCCAGGGACAGGCGACTGGAATTAGATTGGCCCCCGGTGTGATTGGCATTGCAGTTCCTACGTTCTTCATCGATGCACCATGGGAGAGCGGTAGAATTGATGGGAAGGAAACATAATTGAAATGACATTGGCAGTCAGACTAGATGTATTGGTCAGGAGCAGAACTGAATTGATTCAGGGGAGGGGTGGGCACAGAACTGATTAATTGCTTGGGGCAATGACTTGAGACAAATCGGAGGGAAGGAAGAGACCGAACTGAATTAATTAGACAGGGCGGGGAGGGAGTGAGAGCTGGAAGAATTACTGAGAAGCTGCATGAGTTTTAATGAATGGGAGGTGTGTACAGATTTGAAATGGGTGTGGGGTAGTTGAAAATGGCAGCAGGGGAGAACCAGATATTACATATTGCCTGGATCAGTTTGCACCTACCAAACTGTGTCATGGCCACGCTGCAAAAGTTCTCATTACAGATGCACACCCGCCATCCGAGATTAGGCAAGCTGATCATCATGTAACTACTCAGTTTATTTTTCAGGGACAGGGTTTATAGTCAGTTTTTCCAGCTAAGTCACTTAAAATAAATTTATAGGCCAAGTGGTGTCAACTCCCTCTTTATTATGGGAAACTGCTGCTGTTTAAATGGGAAACCATAAAAATAGTGTCTCACTTCTCTGCAGTACAAGCATCTTTGGCAGCTGGGCTGTGTCACAAGCTGAGGTGGGAATTTTTCGTAAGGCCCCTTGTTAAACTTTTGGCAGTGGCTCACTGCTTTAACATCCATGATTTGAAATGAAAGGAAGTGGCATGACGAGAAAATTAAAACAATGAAACAGAAATAAGAACATAAGAACGGCCATACTGTGTCAGATCAAAGGTCCATCTAGCCCAGCATCCTGTCTGCTGACAGTGACCAATGCCAGATGCCCCAGAGGGAGGGAACACAACAGGGAATCATTAAGTGATCCCTCTCCCATCACCCATTCCCAACCTCTGACAGAAGCTAGGGACACCATTCCTACCCATCCTGGCTAATAGCCATTGATGGACCTAGCCTCCATGAATCAATCTAGTTCTTTCTTGAATCCTGTTAAAGTCATGGTCTTCATGAGATCCTATAGCAAGGATTTCCACAGACCAACCATGCACTGTGTGAAGAAAAACTTCCTTTTGTTTGTTTTAAACCTGCTCACTATTAATTTCATTTGGTGACCCCTAATTCTTATGTTCTGGGAAGAAGTAAATAACTTTTCCTTATTCTCTTCTTCTGCCTCCTTACTCTCCTCATTTCTAAGTTGAAAAGTGCCAGTCTTTTTAATCTCTCTTTATATGGGGCCTGTTCCAAACCCGTAATCATTTTTGTTTCCCTTTTCAGAACCTTTTCCAATGCCAATATATCTTTTTTGAGATGAGGTGACCACATCTGTATGCAGTTTTCAATATGTGGGCATAAATTGGATTTATATAGAGGCAAAAAGATATTCTCTGTCTTATTCTCTATTCCTTTTTTAATGATTCCTAACATTCTGTTTTCTTTTTTGACTGCAACTGCACATTCAGTAGATGTTTTCAGAGAACTCTCCAAGATCTCTCTCTTGAGTAGTTGTAGCTAATTAGTCTCCATCATATTGTACATATAGTTGGGATTATTTTTTCCAATGTGCATTACTTTACATTTACCAACATTACATTTCATTTGCCATTTTGTTGCCCAATCACTTACTTTCATGAGATCTTTTTGAAGCTCCTCACAGTCTGCTTTAGTCTTAACTATCTTGAGCAGTTTAGTATCATGTGCAAATGCATTAATTTTCCAGAGAAAATAATATAGTCAATAGTTGTGTTTGTGGACAATTGTCAGAACCAGACACAGCTGTCATAGCAAATGCACTTAGGCAGTCAATTGGTGTCAGACACCATGGCTACGTATACACTGGCACCCTTTTCCCGGAAATGCTTAAAACGGAACAGTTTTCCGTTATAAGTATTTCCAGAAAAAGCGCGTCTACATTGGCAGGATGCTTTTCCGGAAAAGCACTTTTTCCGGAAAAGCGTCCGTGGCCAATGTAGACGCGCTTTTCCGCAAAAAAGCCCCGATGGTTATTTTCGCGATCAGGGCTTTTTTGCAGAAAAGACTACTGTGCTGTCTACACTGGCCCTTTTCCGGAACAGTTTTTCCGGAAAAGGACTTTTGCCCGAACGG
The DNA here is from genome assembly GCF_049634645.1 of Pelodiscus sinensis. Taxonomy (NCBI): domain Eukaryota; kingdom Metazoa; phylum Chordata; order Testudines; family Trionychidae; genus Pelodiscus; species Pelodiscus sinensis. The sequence continues at coordinate 292,914,556 of NC_134711.1, read as the reverse complement.
GAGCAGCATAGTTTTTCCAGAAAAACACTGACAATTTTACAGTAGATCGTCAGTGCTTTTCCGGAAATTCAAGGGGCCAGTGTAGACAGCTGGCAAGTTTTTCTGGAAAAGCGGCTGCTTTTCCTGAATAAGTGGCCCAGTGTAGACACAGACCATTTGAAAGGCAATTTCCAGACTCAGACAAACTGTCAAGAAGAAAAAATTTTGAACACTTTGCTGAGGATTTGCTTATTAAAAGTTAGTGGGTACAGCAAATAGGAAGCTCTGCTTACATGGAGGGAATATGGCCCAATAGGTAGCGCACTGGACTGGAACATGGGAGATCTACAGTTGTTGCACCTTTACTAAAGGCCTGTAGCATGACCACGACCAAATCACCTGATTCCTCTGTGCCTCGGTTTCCCAAACTTTGAGATGATCCTGCACTCTTTCGTAAAGCACTTGGAGATCTACTGATGAGCTAGGACTTACAGGACAAAAGGTCTTGCTGCTGCCCTCTCAGAACTAGAGGACTTGCTGCTGCTTGCTGCCATCTCAGAACTAGAGGAAGTTAATGGGTAGCAGGTTTAAAACTAATAAAAGAAAGTTCTTCTTCACACAGCGTGTAGTCAACCTGTGGAACTCCTTGCCAGAGGAGGCTGTGAAGCCTACGACTATAACAGAGTTTAAAGAGAAGCTAGATAATTTCATGGAGGTTAGGTCCATAAAAGGCTATTAGCCAGGGGATAAAATGGTGTCCCTGGCCTCTGTTTGTCAGAGGCTGGAGAGGGATGGCAGGAGACAAATCGCTTGATCATTGTCTTCGGTCCACCCTCTCTGGGGCACCTGTGCCAGCCACTGTCATTAGACAGGCTACTGGGCTAGATGGACCTTTGGTCTGACCCAGTACGGCCATTCTTATGTTCTTATGTCTCAACCTTACTGTGCAATTCTGCCTTTCTAGGAAACTCAGATTTCTGTTTAACCTAAGGTATTTATAAAGCCCAAATGCAGTTCCATGGGGCTACTGATATGGGCTACTACTCATTAGGCTGCATCAGCATGTGTCTGCAGACTCCTATTCTGCTGTGCATGCTCTGACCTGCAACGAAGGCAGGATTGGACACACAGCACTAGCTGATTGCAAAAGACTGAACATGGGCACCATTCCAGATAGGGAGCCACTGTTCTAAGACATCTTTATTTTAATTCATTAAGATGTATATGATGTCAGTACCCAGTGTGGCTCTCAAACTCTTTCAAGATCCCTCACCTATGATAATCACAAGGCAGACTACTGAGAAGTTGAGACTAACGTGGCATTTTGTCACTAATATGAGTAACATGGAAAGCGGTGAAATAATTCAGTTCTCTTGTTGTCTCCCTGATATTGCTTCTGTTTAACAGTCTCTGAGCAATTCTCTGATTTCATTACACTCACTTTTTCCTGGAAGAGTGTGATAATAAGAAGCCAACAGACAATGTGAGAAAGCCATTAATGATATCCTTCAGGTAGCTGAGGTGACATTGTTTTCCCACAAAAAGGATTTTTGATCACAAGTTCCATTACTCAAGAGACAATAAAATGGTGTAAACAATGGCATCATGCACAGTAGACATTAGAAGAATCTTCATAGCAATAGGCATCTCCCCTTAATTTTGCAGGGGGGGGAGGGTACACAATGAAGTCTATTATATGCACAGAGCATGACTCATTTGTTTCAGTTTAATTTCACTTAAAACACATGAAGAAACATACAGGGCCAGATTCTGTCTTCGATCATTCCTAGGAATGTCCATGGACATCAGTGGGCAAAGGGTATGGCTCATTTCATGAACCTGGCATGAGCTTTACTCCTGAGGAATTTCGCTTCTTTTTAATGAGCTGTTACTTTCTCTTTCATGTGGGCGGGCAGTCGGATTGGAGCCAAGCTGATCTCTACAGTCATCAGCTCCTTTGAGCGGCAGTCCCTCCAAGCCTTGATTTAAATGTTGTCTTTATTTGTAAACTGGTGCTTTTGGTGTGTATCATACAGACTGGCTCTGGTTTGAGTACAGTAGTTCCAGCACTTTTTCACAACTCTAGCAAACTAAAAACTTGATGGCAACAGCCAATACCTACTGCCTCCCTAGCACAGGGAAGGGCTGAGCAAGCTTCCCAAACTGCCCTTACCCATGTGCCTCAACATGCCACAGCTCTACCTATGGGTATAGGTATAGCTCAGTCTCTGGAGTCTGGATCATTCCCTTTTTTGGCCTATCTGCTGAGATAATCAAAAGCACACAATCATTACTGGTATTGATCCCAGGTGACCATGACTGGGATCCCTTCATGTAGGCCACTGAACAGCTAACAAATTGCAATGACTTTCAGTCACTGTTGAACTGGTCCCTCTAGAAGCTGGCATCTTGGAAGAGTAAGACTCACTGTGCTAGTACCATTCCTGAGGGACTCTACAGGCCCTCAGCTTCCTACATATGCAGCCCACAGCAATGGCAGACGGGACTTCCACAAAATGTCGCTTCCTTCCAGAAGACATCAGCTGAAATCCCAACCCCACTGAAGTCAGTGAATGCTGCATCTACCTAGACCACGAGTACAAAGCCAGCACTGGATGTTAGGGGCTATATTGCCTGCAGTTTTGAAACTTGAACCCATAGTCAGTTGTCCCAGAAAAAAAAAAGTGTGCTGTCAATTGATGCATTAGCACATTACTCTTGAGCAACATGTTCGAAGACCACCAGCGCTTTGCACTGCAAACAAGTGTAAGCAATGCATTGCTAATAGAAAGCAACATGTAGTCACATGGCATAACATAGTAAACAGTAAGTTTAAAACATTAAGGCTACGTCTACACTGGCATGAATTTCCGGAACTGCTTAAAACGGAATACTATTCCGTTTTCAGTTTTTCCGGAAAAGGAGCATCTACATTGGCAGGCTGCTTTTCTGGAAAAGCCCTTTTTCCGGAAAAGCGTCTGTGGCCAATGTAGACGCGCTTTTCCGGAAAAGAGCCCCGATTGCCATTTTCGTGATCGGGGCTTTTTTCCGGAAAAGACTACTGGGCTGTCTACACTGTCCCTTTTCCGGAACAGTGTTCCAGAATAAGGACTTATGCCCAAGCGGGAGCAGAATAGTTTTTCCGGAATAGCGGCTGATTTTGTACAGTAGAGCATCGTTGCTTTTCTGGAAATTCAAGGGCCAGTGTAGACAGCTCACAGCTTATTCCGGAAAAGTGGCTGATTTTCCGGAATAAGTGGCCCAGTGAAGACACAGCCTAAGGGTATGACTACACTGCAACACTATTTTGAAAAAACTAGTGCTATTCTGAAATAACAGTCCACATCTACATGCCAGGCAGTTATTTCGAAATAGTGTCAAAATACTGTCAAGCTTCTTACTCTGACTCCTGTAACCCTCATTGTTCGAGGAGTAAGGGAAGTGCTCTATTTCTAAATAAGTGCTGTGTAGATGCTCCCTATTTCAAAATGAGCTACGCAATTGATATACCTCAATTTGTGTAGCTTATTTCGAGTAAAGCCTTGCAGTGTGGACACACCCTCAGAAACCATGTAACTCGGGAAGCTGCACGGGTCTAGTGTTTTAGGAATGGAAAAATAGTACTTGAAAATCACAGCACTTCTCACCTACCATTTCGCTCATCGCTGTTTAAACTACCCATCTGCATTACCCTAGCTCCGGTGATTTCCAGCAATGAAGGCCAGTGGCTTTCCCCACCATGAGGGCCACAGTCCCCTTAGGTTTAGTGTAGTACACAAAGGCAAGGGCCTATTGATTAGATATAGTGGCCCACTGCATTTCTTATAGCAAGCATTTGTATTGAAATCATTTAGCCCTGAAATTAGGCCCTTTTCCATGGCCATGCAAGAGGACAGACTATTAATTTCAGCAGATAAAGCTCATTCGGACATGAATAGCAATGTCTACAGTGCAGTAAGGAACAAAAAGAGCTTAGTAACCAGTTGTTTAAGGGCTCAGTATTGCTTCCATTAGGTGGATTGAAGCAGGTACGTTAGGGAGAATTTGAATTCTAAGGATCTTTATTTAATGAAAGTGAAAACTGCCTTCTAACCATGAATTAATGTTTGTAAATAACTCATTCCTGAACCAAATCCCAGTAATTTCTTCTCTGATCCTTTCCAGTCCCTGCATTTAATACTTGTTTAATGCTTGTAAGAACATAAGAATGGCCGTACGGGGTGAAACCTAAGGTCCATCTAGCCCAGTATCCTGTCCTCCAACAGTGGCCAATGCCAGATCCCCTAGAGGTAATGAACAGAATTGGTAATCATCAAGTGATCTTGTAAATTGTGCACAGCTATCCAACTAGAGGCTAGAGGCAAAACAAAATCAAGTTACTGAAAATGTCTGCCTCAGTGATCTGACACTATTAGCTAAGATTCCACCACAATACCTCTGGAGAGACTAATTGTGCCAGAGAACAGCCCCATAACATACAGTAGCATACTCCTACTCAACATGAGGCCCGTTTGTTTGCAGCTCGTGGTGAGGTTTGGGTTGATGTGTGTTTTAGTAGTTAAATTCCTGGACTGTTGTGAAGCCAAAGCAAAAAAGTAGTTAATATAATGGTGTCACGTTATGGGATTCTAAAGATCACTGTTGCACCCATGGGGAGAGGGGGTTTGCCCCAAAAGTCTGTACAAAGGGGGTCATGTGAAGTGTCACATGAAAGCTTATGTTCTACTGATTCTCTATATGCTATTCATGTACTTGTATGATACCTGTATGTGGAGTTATAAATATGTACCTCTGTGTTGATGCTGGAAAATTGTCTGAGGCAGAGCAATGTGCCAGGAATGTTTGTTCAGTGGCTATGCTGATGAGCGGGGCTCCAGGGACAATAGATCTCTAGATGCCAATACACACCTGAAGAATGAATCTGGATGCTTGCAGACCAGCCAGAATAATGATTGCTGGCTTGGGACACAAGGATAGGTCACTGAGCCATGTGACCCACTCCAGCTTGGAAGAGACCAGGGATGGATATAAAATGCCATATGGCAGGCTCCATTTTGTCTTGAGTTCAGTTCCTGATCCCAGATGCAGCCTTGCAGGGAACGACGAGCCGGAAAGAACCGTGGATCCATCCTCACATAGGATGTACACCAGAGACATTTAAGATAGCAGTTTATAACATCTCTGCTAAGAGCCTGCATTGAGAACTTGGTGATTCGATGCATGTCATGTATTCTCCTTAACAACCTTACTCTCGTGCTTTTCTTTCTTTTATTAATAAACCTTTAGATTGTAGATTCTAAAGGGTTGGCTCAGCATGACCTTGTGGGTAAGATCCAGAGTGTAAATTGACCAGTGATCTGTGGCTGGTTTCTTGGGACCAGAAGAACCGGTTCACGGTAGGTGAAATTAGGTTCTATAACCCCTCACCTGTGTGTTAGGCCTGGGGCTGACTGGGGCATAGGAAGAGCTGGGGTGTCTGAGGGGTTTTGCTCGTGAGGCTTCTAGCTGGCCAGATTGGCAGCTAAAGTGCTCAGTGTGACTGGTTTGTGGCCTTTTTGGGAAGGTCTCCATTCTGGGGCTGTAAGGAGCACTGAGTTTGAGCAATTCGCCCTGAGCGGACGCCCTCAGTGGTGCCCAGACCTGGCCCGGTCCATCACAAATGGTCTTCTGTTGATATGCATTTTAGTAGTTAAATTCCTGGACAGTCATTGCTCATTAAAAGTGTTGTCATATGGATGGAAATTGGGTAAATACTGCATTTTATTAATATCAGAAATATGACTTAAATGGGGCCTGCATGTTGTATAGTCTTGCCTTAATTTATGTATTCATGCCCAACACTGAGGCTGTGTCTAGACTACATGGCTCCATCGATGGAGCCATGTAGATTAGGCAGATAGGCAAAGGCAAATGAAGCCGCGATTTAAATGATCGCGGCTTCATTTAAATTTACATGGCTGCTGCGCTGAGCTGACAAACAGCTGATCAGCTGTTTGTCGGCTCAGCGCGCTAGTCTGGACGCTCCCCTGCCGACATCAAACCCCTGTGTCGGCAGCCCCGTTATTCCTCGTGGGATGAGGTTTACCGGGGCTGCCGACAAAGGGCTTTGATGTCGGCAGGGGAGCATCCAGACTAGCGCGCTGAGCCGACAAACAGCTGATCAGCTGTTTGTTGACTCAGCGCGGCAGCCATGTAAATTTAAATGAAGCCGCGATCATTTAAATCGGGGCTTCATTTGCCTTTGCCAAAAAAACAAATCTACATGGCTCCATCAACGGAGCCAGGTAGTTTAGACGTACCCTGAGGGTGTGTCTAGACTACAGAGTTTTGTCGACAAAAGTCCACTTTTGTCGACAAAACTATACCTGCGTCTACACTACCACTGAGTTCTGTCGACATAATGTCGACAGAACTCAGCAGTTTTGTCGACGCTGGTAAACCTCATTTTACGAGGCATAACGCCTTTTGTCGACAGAGTTCTGTCAACAGAAGGTGTTATTGCATCTAGGGTTGTATCTAGACTACAGGGTTTTGTCGACAAAGCAGCTTGCTTTGTCGACAGAACTGAATGTAGTCTAGATGCTCTTTGTCGACAGAAGCTTTGTCAACAGTATCTGTTGACAAAACTTCTGTCAACAAAAGCCTGTCGTCTAGACGTACCCTGAGAAAGGAGCTATTTGCATATATTTGCATATATATTTGCATGTATATGCAACCACACTTAAGTTGCAGCCCTCAGCATGAGCTGTGAGTATCATTGTGGCTCACCAGGGCTTACAAAGTTGAGCAGCCCTGCAGTAGCAGATGCTGACAATATCCAGAGGCATTACAGTTTAGAGACTAAAGTGCCATGACACCATCCTCCAATAGACTGAGAAAATAAAATGTACTAGAGCATGTCTACCCTAGGAACTCCTGAAATAACTATTTTGAAATAGCATGTACATACTATGAGGAAGCGTTGAAATTAGTCGGAGGCACGTCCCTTACTGTGGATGTGCTACCTCAACTACAGCCTCAGGAAGAACTGGGGAGTAACTATTTTGAATGACACATTAATTCTATTTCGAAATAATTCATTTTAAATATGCACTATTCCTCATGGAAAGCAACAATTATCATTTCAAAATAACCAACCCATTATTTTGAAATAACAGGCTTGATAGGCTGTGTCTAAACTACATCCCTTTTTCGGTAAAGGCATGTAAATTAGGCACTTCGATATTGCAAACGAAGCCGGGATTTAAATATCCCATGCCTCATTTGCATAATGGCGGCTGCTGCTTTTTTCCATAATGGGGCTTTTTTGAAAAAAAAAAAGGCAGTTTAGATGGGGCATTTTTGACAGAAATGCCCCATTTAGAAAGATCCTGTACTCCTCTGTCGAAAACGTCCCGTCTAAACTGCTGGGTTTTTTTTTAAAAGCCCTTTCCGAAAAAAAGCAGTAGCTGCCATTATGCAAATGAAGTGCAGGATATTTAAAACCCCAGCTACATTTGCAATATCAACGTGCCTAATTTATATCCCTTTACTGAAAAAGGGATGTAGTTTAGACACAGCCATAGTGTGGACACTTGCCTTGTTATTTCGAAATAAGGGGGGTTATTTTGAAATAACTCCCTAGTGTAAACCAGAGCCTAGTGAGAGAGAATAAAGTGCTTTTTCTAGGCAATGGCACACAGAACTGGTTGTTTAACAGTTTCTTGGCAAAATACTAAAATATTGGTCCCTGTTTTTAAAAATGTCACTGCACGTGTGCATCACAGCATTCATTTTATCCATACTCTCAGACAGTGTCCCATTCACTGGAATCATACAATGCATGAAAACAGACAGCTCAGGATGACTAGCATTGTCTTTGAATCATAGGCATGGAAGTAGGGGTGGGGGAGTGGGTGCTGCAGTACCCCCAGCTTATGCACCTGGCTTCACTGCACCTGGGATTGGCCCTACTCCCAGGTCCTCCAGCACTGGGTCTTAGCTTCCAGGCAGCCCCTGCAGGGTCCTGCTGGCCCCAAGCATTTTGCCATCCCCATGGGATCCTGCCACCTGTTGGCTCCACTAGCTTTGCCAGCCCCAGGATCCTGCTTGCCCCATGGACTCCAACATTCCTCAGAGACCCGCTGGCCCTGCTGCAGGTCCCAAAGCCCTGGGATACCGATACCAGCTCAAGGATCTGCAGCTGCGAACTCCCCCGGACTGGATGCAGCAATGAAGTCCAGTCTGCTCAGTCTGGAAGAGTTAGCAAGCCGATCTCAGCAGGTCCAGAGGTGGGGTGCAGCTTAGCCTCCCTACCCCAAAAATAGTTTCAACATCACAGCTTTGAATAAGCTACAAGGTACATGGCAACCACAGCAGCCATGATGGGAGTTGAGTTTATAGCTATTATTAATCACTGGATTTAGAGCAGGGCACTGCTGGAACTTGTGGTGGAAGGCTCTAATTGATTAGTGAGAGAACCGCTTAAAACTTTGCCTAAGTACGAGACAATCTGAAATACTTTACAGTGACACTACTGGCCACAGATCCTGTGAGCTTGGTGGGAAGCGTAGTAGGAAATACCTGACTGTCATTGAAATAATGGTCCATGAAAAAAAGATAGCAAAGGGAGTTCCCTGACATATCTGTAAAAGATGCAGACTTGTGATTCAACAAACAGGGCACCGGATGTCACAAGCTCCTTGCAAGAAATACAGCTGATTTTTAGAAAGAGGAAAGCAAGTATTCTAAATGGCACAGTTGTGCTAACACTCCTGCTTGCACTGGGAGAGAATATTAATCCCAGAGTCAGAAGACAAATGATGTGTTGACAGCTATTTGAAAGCATATAAGCTTGCTATGTCTGATGGTCTAAATTCTTTGGCTGGTCCCTTATCTCCTGGCAATTGCAAATATTTCACCCTTTCAAAGATGCTGTCCTAATGATATCTTGTTTTTCAACTCAGATTTCCTTAGCTCCTGAGATTATTTTACACTGTTAATAAAGGCTCTTTAAATCTCACTTCAGTCCAGAGTGGTCAATTTTATTATTATTTGTTCTTTGTGGGAGAAGCCCAGTTGTGGGCCATGAACCTCTCTGTGCTAGGTGTTGTACAGCCACAGAACAAAAAGAATGTTTATTGTGAGACTCGTTTTCCAGAAGGCTAATCTGGAGCATAGAACAAATACATGACTTACACAGTCAGTTAGGGTATGTCTACACTACCACCCTAGTTCGAACTAGGGTGGCTAATGTCGGTAACCGAAGTTGCAAATGAAGCCCGGAATTTGAGGTGTACCGGTAGTACCATGGAACGAGGTGTACCGGTAGTTCGGAATCGGAAGCCTAATCCGAACTACCTACTCTGTGCCGCGTGTAGCCGCGGGCACGGAGTCCGAACTAGCGGGCATTTAAAAATGGCGGCGCCCAGCAAGATGCAAATGAAGCCCGGGAAATTCAAATCCCGGGCTTCATTTGCAACTTCGGTTGCCTACATTAACCACCCTAGTTCGAACTAGGGTGGTAGTGTAGACATATCCTCAGGGGCAGAGCTAGGAATTGAAGCTAGAGGTCCTGACTCCTGATTCTTCCTCTCAGCCGCTCGACTACAATGTCATTTCCCCAACTCTTCCCCATTACCCTAGCAGACACACTTACTGCATCACCAGCATGGCTGTTCATTTCTGTTCTTTGTCTTTTTCATTTGCAAACCCTGAACATAGGCACGGATCAGCAGAAGTGGCCCATGGCCCATCCACTTTGCATCCAGGCTAACCTCCCATCAACCTGCCCAGTGAGCCAGCCGGGGAGTGGGAGTAGCAGGGCTGGAATGATGGGCAGGCAGCAGAACACGATGCGGCCCTGTGTGTATATCCTGCTCTCCAGGTGCATCCCTAGGACTGTTAGCCAGTGTGTCCATTCTCCCCCAAGGCTGGCTGGGGTGTATGTGTGGTGCCATCTCTTCTGTCCCACTCCCCCTGCCCTCCATTCTTGCCCATCCACCCAAAGACAGGGTTCACCCCAGTGGGCCCTTCTGGCTACTCAACTGTTGCAAGCAAAATATAAAAGCCCATCTCCTCATCCCAGTGACACACTTTTCAAAAAGGAAACCTTGCATCACTCTGCACATTCTACATCTTTTGTACCATTGCTCATTATTTTAATTAATTCACATTTCACTTTTTCCCTCTGGAATGAGCAAGATAAGGATTTGTTATTTACTCACAAACGGGCCCACACTGCAAAACATGCACTCTATTACCAAATTCCACCAGCTTGTACTGCTTGTAAAATGAATATAAACATCTGAAAGGGGCTTTATACCAATAAATTCCTAATCTACATTAAGTGACAATGTGATCCCCAAATTAATACCTGTCTCCCATATTATGTCATGTCTTTTGACTTTTTGGCATCTTTTAATGTGTGTTTAGAGATGATGCATTGTTTATAGAGTGTATAGTTAGATAAACAGATCAAAAGAGACATTTTGAGAGATTTGTAGATGTATTGTGGCAGACCACAGCCTGTGAACTGCAAATAGCTTATAGAAGGCAGCTATATTGGGAGGTGGGTAATGCCCTCTTGTTTCCCATCAAGACTCACCTGAACACAGCCCAACAATCAGGGCAGACAATGGCGGCCTAATTTGGAGTCAGCCTGCAACAGGGGTTAATTAAGCACCTGTTGCTAGTTAAGGCCTCCAGGTCCCTATAAAAACTTTCCTCCCAGACAGTAGGGGGGAAAGTTTTGAGAGGAGTCCTACTCAACCCATTCCCAAGGTAAAAGATAATAGAAGGCAGCAGTGGGTGAAGTGGCCCAGGAGAGAGGTAGTAGTATTAGGGTGGGGCAAGAAGCCCTGCCAGCCTCCCCTCCTGTAGGGCCCCTGTGCTGGAGTTCAGTGGAGTGGGCGGGACTGGACTCTGACCCCTCTCCAACCCCCCTCTTGAAGGATTACCCTGCCAGAAAGATGGGAACAAACCAAAGGCCAAGAAAAGGGGGTTTGTCTTCCCCTCCTGCCCCTACTTGGGACTTGCCTGTGATGAGAATGACTCAGTAAGCAGGGACCCTTGCCTCTGGGGAAGTCCCAAGGCAACAAAGGGGTCACCATGGCTGCATTTAGACTGGTAAGTTTTTCCGAAAAGCAGCCGCTTTTGTGGAAAAACTTGCCAGCTGTCTACACTGGTTGCTTGAATTTCCGCAAGAACACTGACGATCTCATGTAAGATTGTCCGTGCTTCTTGCAGAAATACTATGCTGCTCCCATTCGGGCAAAAGCCCTCTTGCGCAAATGCTTTTGTGCAAGAGGGCCAGTGTAGACAGCACAGTATTGTTTTGCACAAAAAAACCCCGGTGGCGAAAATGGCTATCGGGGCTTTCTTGCGCAAAACCGTGTCTAGATTGGCACAGATGCTTTTCTGGAAAAAGTGCTTTTGCGGAAAAGCATCCGTGCCAATCTAGACGCTCTTTTCCGCGAATGCTTTTAATGGAAAAACGTTTCTGTTAAAAGCATTTGTGAAAAATCGTGCCAGTCTAGACGTAGCCTAAGACTAGCCATGATGAATCACAAGATAGGAGGTGAGATATTTAGAGCGTTTCTCTGGTTGAATTAAGGCCTAATTGAACTTATCAGCTCAGTGGGGCTGTGTCTACACTGGGCCATTTATTCTGGAAAAGCAGCTGCTTTTCTGGAATAAGCTGTGAGTTGTCTACACTGGCCGCTTGCTTTTCCGGAAAAGCAATGATGATCTAATGTAAAATCATCGTTTTTCCGGAAAAACTATGCTGCTCCCATTCAGGCAAAAGTCCTTTTCCGGAAAAACTGTTCCGGAAAAGGGCCAGTGTAGACAGCACAGTAGTCTTTTCTGCAAAAAAGCCCCAATCACGAAAATGACGATCGGGGCTTTTTTGTGGAAAAGCGTGTCTACATTGGCCACGGATGCTTTTCCGGAAAAAGTGCTTTTCCAGAAAAGCATCCTGCTAATGTAGACGTGCTTTTCCGGAAATACTTATAACGGAAAAACTTCTGTTTTAAGCATTTCTGGAAAAGGGTGCAAGTGTAGACATAGCCTGGGTGTTTTGCCATTTGCCAGGAGCTGAATAAGGCAGTCAAAATCTTCTCCAAAGCCCACTAGAATCAATGGGAATCTTAATACACAACAAAGTACTTATGTGAACAGCTATTTTCCCTTTACTAGCTACTGTATTTGCAACACCCTCACTATGCATGAGTGATTATATCTGGGATCTCTGATTGAGACTTTGTAACCACCAGCGTAAATGTCTGGGCTTAGAAGGTCATGTAAATACACTAGCATAAAATTGCAAGAGACAATTGTGCTATACACTTCTAACCTTTTTCCTTCAAGCAAGAATTATCTTACATTGCTAAGTGTATTTCTTTAATGATTGGTTGGACCAAAATTCTTCCCTGGCATGACCTTGTATACCCAGCACAAGAGCTGCTGTTTCACAGCATTCTGAAGCATACAGTTAATTAAACATTTGGGTGGCTACAAAGTGTGAATAAAATGATTTTGTTGGCTACTGTGGAGCGGGTTGAACTGAGCTCCGTTTCCTGTAGAGCCTTAGATCAGATTGTTGAAGGTATTGTGGCACCAAAGGCTGCAGTTAGGTGCCAAGGAGATTTTCAGAAGTGTCTACACCTCAGATCCTCCAAAGTAGTTAGACAAGTTGATTTCAGTGGATCTGGGCTTAAAACACTCCTGCAGATAGCACATCTTTTAACTCCTCATGGGCTCGCTGTGTCCCAACATAGAATAATCATTTCCCCTTGTAATTATTTGCTTTAATGTAGGCAGTGCTGAGGTAGCCATTTCAGGCCCAGGATATGAGAGATCAAAGTGGGTGATGCAATATCTTTTATTGGTCCAACTGCTGTTGATGAGAGACATACTTTCCAGCTTCAGCAAGGTCCATCTTCGAGGGTGCCATTTTGGGGGATGAGTGGGGGGAGTGGGGAGATGGAGCAGCCAAGCATACTGGGACACTGCTTCCTTTTCTTCCCATTCCCCTGATTATCAGAGAACAAGGGCATATACGTGGGTTCTGTGAATTACTCCTCTGCCCCTTTTGTTCTCCAGGCAGGAGTGAGAAGCATGCACAGAAACCAAGTACTTCCCCCTTGCTTCCTGATAGTCAGGGGAGCAGGAAGAAAAGTAAGCAGCATCCTGATATACATGGCTGCTTCTCTCCCTCACCCCTCCTCCCAAAATGGCGTCCTTGCTCATTTTCAAGAGAGTGGCATTTTCAAGAGAGTGGCTCCTTCCCCAGCACCTGAAGAAGACTGACTGTGTGAACTTGATGTTGGGAGTGTTCTTAACATAACTATACCTCCAGGGCCATGAAATGTCCAGGAAAAATTTCTCTGAAAAGAGGTCTGATCTTGCTGTCTTTACGCCACTAATACTCCCTATTGATCTTTGTGGGATCCTCATCCTCAGAAAATGGGACTGGGCCCCTTTATTTGTGATTAATGTATTAACCATCTCCCCACTCAGATGGTAGCATTTTAAAACAAATTGTCTCCAGTTCTTCCTTGTTCTCTCTAATCCATCATCATTTGAATAACAATAATAATAATAAAATGCATAATACTTACTAGAAATCATATCTTTTATATCCTCTGCTGAAAGAGTAACATTAAACTGTCATGGGCTTTTTGTACTTACATTTAATTTCACCATTGTCACTCTCAGAGGTTAAGTATGTGCGGGAGAGTTAACGATTATGTTGACACGCAGATTGTCTGTCTGTCATTCAACTAAGTATTTATAATGGAGCATTTCCAACTCTGGGCTGATATGTCAATTGTACTGGCAAGTGACTTCTGTGCAGTTCCTAGGGAGTGGGAAATGAGACAATGGAGGATTAAGTGCTGCAAAGAACTCTTTACCTTCCCTTGATAGACCAAGATTTTAAAAAGTTTTTCTATGGAGCCATGTCTTCATTTTTTTTTTTTTTTTTTTTTTGGAGAGCAACATACATAATTATTTAAATGTTTAGTTAACAAATACATACAAATAATGGAAAAGCTATGTTTGTCAACAGTTGGTCCCTGAATAATTAGCTTGCTAGAACGGAGACCAGGCCCACCCAAGGCGGGGGAGGGAAGGGGCAGCTGCCTCAGGGCCAGGTGATAGAAAAGGGCCCAGAGCTCCCAGGCATCACCACCACTGATACTGCAGCAGTGGCCAGAGCCCGGAGTCCTTTAAATCAGTGCTGGACTGTCACTCTTCGGGGAGCACTGCCGACTGTCTGGGGGGATGCACAGAGCTCTCCAGGTAGCACTGAGGGCTGCCTAGCCCCAGCCCCACCCCTTCCACCTGAGTCTCCGCCTCTTCCGGGGTAGAGAGACCTGGTGAAGCTGTTGGCCCTGGTGCTGGAGACTTACAGAAGATGACATTTATCCCTGAAACTATAAACGTTACAGGCACCTAATTGTGGCAGTTTCCTTGGGAGTGCAGGATTTGTTCCAGACATCCTAGGCTATGTCTAGACTAGCATGATTTTCTGCTAATGCTTTTAACAGAAAAGTTTTTCCGTTAAAAGCATTTGCGGAAAAGAGCGTCTAGATTGGCACAGACGCTTTTCTGCAAAAGCACTTTTTGCGGAAAAGCATCTGTGCCAATCTAGACACGGTTTTGCGCAAGAAAGCCCCGATCGCCATTTTCGCCATTGGGGCTTTTTTGTGCAAAACAGTTTTTAGCTGTCTACACTGGCCCTCTTGCGCAAAAACATTTCCGGAAAAGGGCTTTTGTCCGAACGGGAACATCGAAGCATTTGAACAAGAAGCATTGATTTCGGACAGTAGAACGTCAGTGCTTTAGTGCAAAATCAAGTGGCCAGTGTAAACAGCTGGCAAGTTTTTCTGAAAAAGCGGCTGCTTTTGCGGAAAAACTTGCCAGTCTAGATGTAGCCATAGTGTTTTGCCCGTTCTAGCTTTAAATGACTAAGGGATAGATCTTCCACAGCTTCCCTCAGGAGACGATTCTGGAAGTCGAATTAAAGCTTATGTGCCGCTTTTCCTCATCCACGTGGCCCCAAAATCTTGTTTGCTTTCACTCTTGTGTTTGTTAGGATGATGCAAGTGTGACAGGCTCACTCCCTGAAACCAGCTGGTGAACAGAATCCCAGACTGTGAATTCCTAGGAGAAAAATGAATCAACACCTGAAGGCTGGAGTTTATTGAACTTGTATCTCCAAGGAAAACCCACAATTCAGCCTTCCCTAAACCATCTAATCTCCATCTTCTCAGCCTAATGCACTCTGTGATTCATCCTTCTTACCTTTGATAAGGTTCATCGAGGGGTAGAACATTGGGATTTTTTGGGTAGGGGACTGAAAGCAAGGAAAGTGTGGCGAGTGGGGTTCTCAGACAAACACTGAGTGTGACATTCACAAAAGTATCTACATACCTTATTCAATGGGAGTTAGGTGCCTAAATACCCTTGTGAATCCCTCCTTGAGTTCTGAGTCAGGTGAGAACTTTTTGTGAAAAACAGTCCTTTTATTGGACCATCTCTGGTTTTTAGCCTTCCTAGATGGATGATCAATCAAGTTTCAGGTTTGTCAAAATTTGCTGGTCTGGGCTGAGAGTCACCAAAATCACAATGAGCTAAGCTATGCATATTTATCATTGCATGCATATTTGTTGATTTTGGCACTCACAGAATTTGAGGTCGAAAAGGACCAGCAGATCTTCTAGTCTGACTCCTGGATGTTACAAACCACCAATACCACCCAGCACCCATACCAAAATTAAACCAAAATAAATCCACATACCAAAATTAGACCAAAGTATTACACCCTCTGGTGGGTGTCCTTCTGTTACTGGGGTGCTCAGAACCATAGACAGCATTATGATCTCAGGGTTCAATGTAGCACACAATTAAAATGGACTCTCCTAAAACATATGTTTCGAATGGAGATTTTTCTGTTAAAAAAAAAAATTCAAAACACAAACATAGAGGGTGATCCTGCAATCTAACTTAAGTCAATGGAAGTTTTGCTTGAGTAATGACTGCAAGATTGAGCTTGTAATAGCAACCATCTCCTCCCTCCCTAGGAAATTCACCAGGATAAATACAGTAGCACCTTTTCAAGTATGTTTTCCATAAATATCTAATTTGCTTTGAATTTAACAGCTTAAAATGTAATCTGCCATATGCTTTGAAGGTAGTAAAGTTTGTTACCCTAAGTGCTCACACTATGAACTCTAATGAGCTGGTTAATGGGACCTGAGTTTGTAACAAGGGGCAAATGTTTTTACTGTCATGAAGCAAAAACTTAATATTACCTTACAACTGGTGATAACGATATTAGTAAAATTAATGGAAGTGTAACCCTTCTGCCAGGACAAGTTAATTGCAGCAAGGGCCGGGTTCAATATCTAGGGCTCTCCTACCATCAACATAATACAACGCCGGCTCCAGCCCCCACCCAGTGACCTGGGAAATCTTATACACCCCCCTGGGTGCCTCAAAGAGGTAATTCTTCCCCTCTCGCAAGCACAGAGCCTTGGTATAGCAGCAAATCTTTAATAACACAAGGTAACTTACATCAGCATTGAAGTGGGAAAACACCACAACTCAGATTCATAAACCAGACATGAGCAAAGACACCCCCCCCCCACAGCCACAAATCACCCAAAGTTCCCAAAAGTCTGACACCCCAAAAGTCTCAGCCCCAGGTCAGTGCTGCCCCACGGTTCAAAAGTTCACCTGGCAGGGTTTTACCATCCCAACCTGGGTGCAATAGAGGGGGCAGGAGTCGATACACCTTATGTGGTCCACCGGCGGCTCCGCCTCTCCGTAGGTTTCTGCTGCCGCCATTGATGCAAATCACTCTGCCACACTCCACCTGCTGTCCTGTAAGCTGCTCCAGCCATTCCACCAAGCAGTGTCTGCTCTGCCAGCCCTCCTCGGTCCACGCTCCCCGGCCACCAGCTGGTAGGTCCCGCAGCTGCTCCACCAGCCGCCCATCCCTGCCAGCCGCTTGCCTGCATCCACCAGTTGCCCCCGCAAACTGCTCCGCTATACGTCCCACGATCTGCTCTACTAGTAGCTCAGCAACAGTGATTTCAGCTCACAGTAGATTTCAGTTCTTCAGCAGTATGACACCAGGCTCCCCTCAGTACACAGTGGATGCATCTAGACTGGCAAGTTTTTCTGCAAAATCAGCTGCTTTTGCAGAAAAACTTGCCAGCTATCTACACTGGCCACTTGATTTCCTTACTGTCTGAAATCAGTGCTTCTTGCGGAAATACTATGCTGCTCCCGTTCGGGCAAAAGTCCCTTTTCCAGAAAAGTTTTTGCGCAAGAGGGCCAGTGTAGACAGCTAAAAACTGTTTTGCACAAAAAAGCCCCGATCGCAAAAATGGCAATCGGGGCTTTTTTGCAGAAAAGCACATCTAGACTGGCACGGACGCTTTTTGGTAAAAAGTGCTTTTGCGGAAAAGTGTCCATGCCGATCTAGACGCGCTTTTGCGCAAAAAAGCCCCGACTGCCATTTTCGCAATCAGGGCTTTTTTGCGCAAAACAAATCTGAGCTGTCTACACTGGCCCTCTTGCACAAAAACTTTGCGCCAAAGGACTTTTGCCCGAAGGGGAGCAGCATAGTATTTCCGCAAGAAGCACTGATTTCAGACAGTAGGAAGTCAGTGTTCTTGCAGAAATTCAAGTGGCCAGTGTAGACAGCTGGCAAGTTTTTCTGGAAAAGCAGGTGCTTTTGTGGAAAAACTGGCCAGTCTAGACACAGCCCGTGGCTTATCCTGACCCCGACTTGCCACAGTTCACCAACAGGTGTCAGGGAAGAGCTTATTCTGATCCTGCTTACACAAGCAACATCTAAAACCTAAACACTAAATACACTGTTGTAAGTCCAATACCCATCTTAACACAGGTGAATCTGACTGGTTTCCAGCAATGAATTTTCCAATGCTTGGCTGAGGCCTAAAGCTTTGGCAAGAGCTGGCAGCTAGTCTTGATTAGTCTTTTGTTCTGATTGTAAATAAGCATTCATAGTAAACTATACAAAACGTAATTTACATGGACTGACAGATAAGCATCTTCTGCCTGAAAGAATCTGATTTATCAATTTCTAGTGATGGGTCTCAATTCATAAACTTCAAGAATATAATTTTCAGTATACATATGTCAAGGCCTTTCTCCATCCACTCTGGCACTTCAAGTGCAGAAGATGGGGGCCCACAAGAGACCATAAAATACCTTGCTACTAAAGGCTTGCATTAAAACTCCCCAAGGCTACAAATTACTCAGCCTTGGATTGATATCGCTATCACCAACCAAGTGCAACCTCCCCTTTGTGTACCCGGGAAGGTGCATTTGGGAATACCTTCCTCTGAGGTGCTCTTGAGCCTTTTTAACTCCCCTCTCCCCCGTGAAAAGCTTGAAACCCAGCTGCTGAGATCAGCTGAAAATGGAACTTTAGTTTCTCTTAGTAGTTTGGGTGTGCAGTCTTAGGCACATGTACATAGAACCCTCCATCTCCTACGACATAGGAATCAGACCATGTTCTTAAAAGGTAATTTTTATTAAAAAACAAACACACACATTTGGTGAAACTTTGCTTGGCTGGTGGGTGTTTCAGAGCAAGTGAAAAAATAATTAAAGGCATAGGGAATTGCTTCCCTGAAATTCAGCTTGGAAATTCAGTTACAGTGTAAGAGGGTACGTACATGTGCTCAGCACAGAGAAGACCAAAAACTCAAGAAATAAAGAAAATAATCTGATTGTGTCTGACTAAACATTCCTTGTTTTATTTGCATATCTGTAACTTCAAGACTTAGTCCTTCTCTAGACATGGATGTTACTGGATGCATCTGGAAGATAATAAGGTGATAGGTAACAGCCAGCATGGATTTGTAAAGAAAAAATAATGTAAAACCAATCTGATAGCTTTCTTTGATAGACTAACAAGTCTTGTGAATAAGGGAGAAATGGTGGATTCGGTATACCTAGACTTTAGTAAGGCATTTGATAATCTCGCATGACCTTTTATCAATAAACCAGGGAAATAAAACCTAGATGGGGCTACTTTAAGGTGGGTGCATAACTGGCTGGATAACCATTCTCAGAGAGAAGTTATTAATGGCTCACAGGCATGCTGGAAGGGCATAACAATTTGGTTTTGCAGGGGTCAGTTTTGGGACTAGTTCTGTTCAATATCTTCATCACCAATTTAGATATTGGCATAGAGAGTACGTTTATTATATTTTCAGATGATACTAATCTGGGAGGGGTTGCAAGTGCTTTTAGGGTCTTAATTCAAAATGATCTGGACAAACTGAAGAAATGGTCTGAGGTACATAGGATGAAGTTTAATAAAGACAAATGCAAAGTATTCTACTTAGGAAGGAACAATTTGTTTCACACATACAGAATGGGAAGTGACTGTCTAGGAAGGAGTACTGCAGAAAGGGATCTAAGGGTCATAGTGGACCAGAAGCTAAATATGGGTATGTCTACACTACCCTCCTAGTTCGAACTAGGAGGGTAATGTAGGCATACCGCACTTGCAAATGAAGCCCGGGATTTGAATTTCCCGGGCTTCATTTGCATAAGCGGGGAGTCGCCATTTTTAAATCCCCGCTGGTTCGAACCCCGTGTAGCGCGGCTACACGGGGCTCGAACTAGGTAGTTCGGACTAGGGTTCCTATTCCGAACTACCGGTACACCTCGTCTGAACTACCTAGTTCGAGCCCCGTGTAGCCGCGCTGAGAAAAGCCGCTCTGCGTCTCCCTGGTCTGCTGGGAGCGGCGGGACCGCGGCGCGTCTTGGCGGTCTGCTGGGGGGGGGGAGGGCGCAGCTAGCGCGGGGTTGCCTCACCCCGTTTGTAAGTAGGGATCCGATGTAAGTCGGATCCATGTAACCCGGGGACTGCCTGTATATCTCTTCTTTCAAATGGCATGAAAACCCAAGATCCTTATCCCATTGGTGATCATAGAATCATAGAACTGGAAGAGACCTCAAGAGGTTATCAAATCCAGCCCCCTGCACTCATCGCAGGAGCAAGCACCATCTAGGATATCCCTGGCAGGTGTTTGTAAAACCTGCTCTTAAAAGTCTCCAATTATGGAGATTCTGTAACTTCCCTAGGCAATTTACATTCATGACAAATCCATGTTGACTATTTCTTATTTAATTGCCTTCTAGATATTTGTAAATTTATTCTTTAATTATTTGCTCCATTACCTTTCCTGGTACAGAAGTTAAGCTCAGTGCTCTGTAATTCCCTGGCTTGTCCTTATTTCCTTTTTTATAGATGGGCACGATATTTGCCCTTTTCCAGTCTTCTGCAATCTCTCGTTTTCCATGACATTTCAAAGATAATAGCTAGTAGCTCAGATAGCACCTTCGTCAGCTCCTTGAGTATTCTAGGATACATTTCATTAGGCCCTGGTGACTTAGACATCTATGTTGTCTATGTAATGTTTAACTTGTTCTTTCTCTATTTTAGCTTTTGATCCTATCCAATTTTCACTGACATTCACTATATTAGGCATCCAATCACCAACAGTATTCTTGGCAAAATTCAAAACAAAGGTGTTATTAAGCATCTCTGCCATTTCTGCATTTTTTGTTACTGTTTTTCCTTCTTCATTGAGTAACGGGCCTACCTTAGCCCAGGTCTTCCTCTTGCTTCTTATGTATTTGTAGAATGTTTTTTGATACCCTTTATGTCTCTAGCTAGTTTGATCTCGTTTTTGTGCCTTCGCCTGTCTTATTTTGCTCCTACATACTTATGTTATTTGTTTATAATCAGCCTTTTTTAATTTGACCCACTTTCACTTTTTGTAGGACTCTTTTTTTTATCTTTAGATCATTGAGGATCTCCTGGTGAAGCCAGGGTGGTCTCTTCCTAGCTTTCCTGTGCAGTGGAATTGTTTGCTCTTCTACCCTGAATAATGTCTCCTTGAAAAACTGCCAAATGTCTTCCATTTTTTCTTTTAAACTAGCTTCACATGAGTTTGCTAAAGTCTGCTTTCTTGAAATCTATTTGTTGTTGTTCCTCCTCCTACCATTCCATAGAATCATGAACTCTATCATTTTACGATCACGTTCACCCATGCTGGATGAAATTCCATTTTCAAATTCTTAGCGAGTTCTTCCCTATTTGTCAAAATCAGATCTAGAACAGCTTTTTCCCGAGTAGCTTTCTCCACCTTCTGAAATAAAAACATTGTCTCCAATACAGTCCAAGAACGTGTTGGATAATCTGTGCCCTGATGTGTTATTTTCCCAACAGATGTTTGGGTAGTTGAAATCTCCCAACACCATCTAGTCCTGTGCTTTGGATGATTTTTGTTAATTGTTTAAAAAAGCCTCATCCACCTCTTTTTCCTGGTTTGGTGGTCTGTAGTAAACCCCTATCATGACATTACCCTTCGTTTTTCCTCCCACCCCCCTCTTTTTATCTTTACCCAGAGACTTTCAACAAGTCTGTCTCCTATTTCCCTCTCCACCTCAGTCCAAGGCTGTGTCTACATTGGCACCCCTTTCCAGAAAAGGGATGCTAATGTAGACTTCGGAATTGCAAATTCCACGGGGGATTTAAATATCCCCCGCGGCATTTGCATTTACATGGCTGCCGCTTTTTTCTGGCTTGGGGATAAGCCGGAGAAAAGCGCCAGTCTAGACATGATTCTCCGGAAAATAAGCCCTTTTCCGGAGGATCTCTTATTCCTACTTGAAAGGAATAGGGTTAGGGTTAGGGATGCCAATGTAGATGTAGCCCAAGTGTATACATCTACTATATATTTGAAGAGTTTGTTTGTGCATTTAGTTGTGCAAAATAAAGTTTTGCATAAACAATCTGCCACTTGAATTAAGTGAATGCACTATTTTTTACACCAGACTATGCTGGGAGGAAGATTTAAATAATTATTTTTGTTTTTATTGGAAAACAGTCATGACTATTATGATTAGAGTTCATAAAAATATTTGCTAACAAGATTAAAATCGAGTTGCCCATTCAACTGTCATTTTAGTGCAAAGAAAATTTTTACTATTACAAATAACAAAATAATTCAAATTAATTATGGAAAGAGTAATGGAAGCTTTATGAGTTTCTGATTCAAATTTACTATATACAGCAATTATTCAATAAAATGAATAATGTTTGAAGTTTAAATCCTGTAAATTTAAAAGAGTTCTTTTACTTCCCTTTTGCAAGCACATTAATAAACAATTCTATTACATAGATTTAATTTCTTGAACTTTTCTGTAAGTGTAATCTGTACAAAATGACTTTGCCTGGTCAACAACGGGCCTCACCTGCTAGTTATTAATATATAAGGCAATGCCTCCTCCCTTTTTCCTGGCCTGTCCTTCCTGAGTAACCTATACCTTTCGATACCAATATTCTAGTCAACTGTATTATCTCTGCAAACTTCTGTGATACTATGTCATAGTTGTGTTCAGGGCTCGCCAAGCGGCAGCGAGCCCCGCTTGCCAGCCACGCGGAAGTGCATGCTGCGCATGTGCTGACCGCGCTGCATGGCCGTGCCAGGCTAAAATCTACTCGCCATGAGCGAGTAGATAGCCTAATTTGTCGAGCCCTGGTTCTGTTTATTTACTAGCATTTCATGTTCTTCCTGTTTATTCCCCGTACTTCTCACATTAGTATACAGACATCCAAGATTCTGATTTGATTCCTCCCCTCCTTGCAAGTTCTGTCATGTCTCTCCTTTATCCCTGCTGTTACAGCCTACGCTATCCCCAAATTCTGACTCTTCTCCCAGGTCTCCATGTTTTGACTTATCTCTGGGCTTTGGTCATCTGCCCCTTTTGAACCTAGTTTAAAGCCCTACTCACTTTCGTCAGTGTGTATCCAAATATGCTCTTCTCCTTGCTTGATAAGTGGCCCCCATCTCTGGTTAGCAGTCCTTTTTCCTGGAACAGCATCCCATGGTCAAGGATGACAAAGCCCTCCCAGGGACACCATATATGCATCCTGGCTTTCATGTTCAGGTTGCGTCTGTCTTTGCTTGGGATCCTGCCCTAGACAGACTAAAGAGAACACTACCTGATCTCCAAGCACTTTCACCCATGCTCTCAGAGCTCTGTAGCCACTTCTAATCTGATGAGGGTGACACCCAGCAGTATCATTAGTGCCCACAACAATGAGTAACATGGGGCAATAGTCAGAAGGCCAGTTTGTCCTTGGCAGTCCCTCCATAATGTTTCAGATACAGGCCTCTGGCAGACCCAGGATGCCATGTCAGGGCAACAGATGGATGCACCCCTCAGAAGAGAGTCTCCAACCAATGCTACCCCACGTTTCCTCCTGGGTTTGATGGCTACAGACCTCCATGCCTTGGAGATACATGGCTTTTCCTCCTCCATATTAGGGGTTAATTCTTCATCTCTCACTTCCAGGGTATCATAACTACTCTCAATTACCATGGTGGGTGGATTGGGAGTAGAGGTAGAGCACTGCCTGCTGCCAGAAGTAACTAGCAACCAGCGCCCTCCTGTGACAGAGCCATCTCCTACTCCTCCACCCCCCCGGTGGTGTGGCAGCTGTCCCCTGTTGCTGCATAGCTTCTTCAGCTCTGGATGTCTCCACATGAATACTCTCAAGGAATTCCTCATGGGTAAGGATGCTCCTCAGCCTATCCATCTCCTCCTTTAGCTCTTCAACCTTCTGCCTGAGACATTCTACCAGCAGGCACCTTTCATACTGGATGGTCCCTCTTCCCTCAGCCTGGCTTTCTGTATGTGGGAAATGAAGGCCACAGTCTCTGCAAATCCACTCCAGGATCTGGGTAGAGGTATCCCATGTCAGGTGGCCTGTTAGTCTACAGGCGCAGTAGGCAGAAGGAACCCTGGCACAGGTGACGTGGCCCTTCCCAAACATAGTGATTATCAAGTCTCGACAAATTATAGAAAACCCTACGCACCAGACAAAAAAGGGACTCGCCACCCCCACTGCGTGACCCCCACCGTACAGGTGCATGCCACCTGGAGAACAGGACGACCAGGACAGCATGTTTGCTTCTGTGACAGAGCAGGGCCACTCCGCAGTGGCGAGGGCGACCCACCTCTCACTTCAACGGTGCCTACCCCCGTGCTGCATGGGGAGCGCGGCGTTCTGACAGAGGTCTGCGCTGCTTGCTCTCATGCGGCCACCCAGCTGAGCGGCGTGCAGGGGGGCTGAGTCCTGGGATTCTTTTGACTTATTCACATGATTATGGTCTTCCAAAACTGCATTCTTCCTATCTAAGACTGGCAATATAATCTTTGGTTGGATCTGCTGTCATTCTTTTCCTGTCCTGAAAGGTGTTGTGTGGCTTTGTCCATCAATTGTTGCCATATTTCATCCCAAAGACAGATGATGTCACTTGTGAACAGTTTGTATATCAGTCTGCTAGGTTAATGCTCCTTTTGAAGGAAAGATATTATATAACTGTGAAAGGTTCTTCTAGGAGTTACATTGTGTATACATTAGGGTCAGAATGTAACCAAGAGGAGTTTGAAGGATGTGATTATTTCAAGACATTTTTATGGAGAACTAAGAAATGAACGGAGTCATCCAATGACACTATAATGCATTTCCAATATTGAGCAGAGAAAAATTTATTTACAGAGATTTTCAAATACAAACATAATAGCACATTTATATATATATATTTTGTTTACAAAAATGGATATTGAAATAATAAACATGATACAGCACAATACAACAACATGAGCTAAACGTAACAACGACAAATTCTATATCTGGAAGACGTTTCCCATTAATCTTACGTAACCAACAATATCCTACAGTACCATGAGAGGAATTCCCCAGGGTCTGAAAGATATCTGTTTACTGTCCTTCATAATAGTACCATAGGCAAAGCCCCTACATATGCTGAGTAAAAAAATTGCATTTTCGTAATAAAGGTGAAAACACGGAAGCTACATAAAAGTTCTATAGGACTGAATAAGTAGTGAATAAATGTTTTGTGGAAGAGTATAGAGAATATACAAAATACTGTTAAAGTGGCTTATTGGTCCATTTATTAGGTTTCATATATAGTTTAAAAAGTGGTATAACATTGGATTCAAAACCATCAAATGAATAAAAAAAGAAAGAAAAATGCACCAATAAGTTTGCATTTCATTTGTTCTGTGCCATGGTCTGCGTGTGTGTGTGTGTGTGTGTGTGTGTGTGTGTGTGTGTGTGTGTGTGTGTGTGTGTGTGTGAATGCACACACACTTTCAGGAGTGTTGTGCTGAAGTGGAACTTTGGAAGATTGCATCCTACCCCAAATATTTTTTTCACCAGTCTTTCAATTCATTCGCGCACCCAGACCTTCACAATTTATCAAAAAGGAACATTCCTTGTTCATAAAATTATATTCTTCCAGAACAGACCTGAAATATACTTTGTCAAGAAAGAACTTGGCAAACAAGAGCATTTGGTCCATACCTCCAGACTCCCATCCCATCCCATCCCAACCCACAATGTCACCTCACATCCTGACCTAGACCATGTCCACTCTCGTTTCAGACTGAGGGTTCTGCAGTTAGGAACTAAAGCACTTTTTTCAGAAGAAGAAATCTGCAAGTCACTTCGGCCTCTCGAAGCTCACTCATTCTCTAGACTGGACTCTCAGGCTGCCAGCCTCAGTAAGGGTACTGTTTCTGTTTCTTGCCAGAGAAACAGGCCAACCAAGTGCAGATTAACATAGCAGCAGCTGCTCCTCCTCCGGTGCAGTAGTAAGCCCAGCCAATTTCACAAGTACCTAGGAACAAACAAACCAAGGGAACAATGTTTTACTCAAGAAGGGAGATTTGCTTTCACCATAATGTTACTCGCTCTTTCCTTTTGGAGCAGTAAAAGGGAAATGAAAGTAGAAGTAACCAAATATGGCAGAAGGTGCCATGTATATTAGCCCCTGTATCAGCTTTTTGGTTTCATTCTCTTTTAAGCAATTTATATTTATGCACCTTCATCCAAAGCCTTCCCATTGTGGTAGAAGCCAGCCAGCCAGCCAGATATCAATGCTATCTAATCTATCTAAGTGCTCATGATTTTGGTGTCTGAGTATACTGGAATCTTCTTGCTTTTTTATTAAATACTAGACGATTTACCTGGCATTGTTCAGGCCCTTAATTCAATTCATTTTTGTTTTGGAAAATAAAATGAATGGCCTGCAGCCTGTCCACGGAGGGGAAGACGGTGGGTGAAGAAGGCAGAGATCCAGGGGCTGGCCCCAGCCTGCAGTGGCCCCTCCCGCGGCCTGTAACCTGTCTGCTGGGGGGTAGGCAGGACTCTGGGGCCAGCCCCAGACTCCATAGGCCCTCCCATGACCTGCAGTCTGTCTGGGGCTGGGCAGGCTGTGGGTGCCTGCCCCATCCCCAGCAGCCCTCGCTGCAGCCTTCAGGCTGTCTGCAGAGGGTAGGGCAGGGCTCTGGGGGCTAGCCCTGGCCTCTAGCAGCTTCCCTGCTGCCTGCAGGCTCCAGGGAGTCCAGCCTTCTGTAGCCTTACCCCATGGCCTGCAGCCTGTCTGGGGGGACCAGGCTCTGGGGGTGGGCCCCAGTCTCCAGCAGCCCCTTCCACTCCATGGCTGTTCCATGAACACTCCCACTGTTCAATATCTTCATCAATGATGTAGATATTGGGATAGAGAGTACGCTTATTAAGTTTGCAGATGATACCAAACTGGGTGGGATTGCGACTTCTTTGGAGGATAGGGACATAATTCAAAATGACCTTAGCAAGTTAGAGAAATGGTCAGAGGTAAACAGGATGAGGTTTAATAAAGAGAAATGCAAAGTGCTCCACTTAGGAAGGAACAATCAGTTCCATACATACAAGATGGGAAGCGTCTGTCTAGGAAGGAGCATGGCAGAAAGGGATCTAGGGGTCATAGTGGACCACAAGTTGAATATGAGTCAACAGTGTGACGCTGTTGCAAAAAAAGCAAATATGATTCTAGGTTGTATCAACAGGTGTGTTGTAAGCAAAACTCGTGAAGTCATTCTGCCGCTCTACTCTGCACTAGTTAGGCCTCAGCTGGAGTACTGTGTCCAGTTCTGGGCGCCACATTTCAAGAAAGATGTGGAGAAATTGGAAAGGGTACAGAGAAGAGCGACAAGAATGATTAAAGGTCTAGAGAACATGACCTATGAAGCCAGGCTTCATGAACTGGGCTTGTTTAGTTTGGAAAAACGAAGATTAAGGGGGGACATGATAGCGGTTTTCAAATATCTAAAAGGGTGTCACAAGGAGGAAGGAGAAAATTTGTTCCTCTTGGTTTCTGAGGACAGGACAAGGAGTAATGGGCTTAAAGTGCAGCAGGGGAGGTTTAGATTGGACATTAGGAAAAAATTCCTAACTGTGAGGGTGGTCAAATATTGGAATAAATTGCCAAGGGAGGTGGTGGAATCTCCCTCTCTGGAGATATTTAAGAACAGGTTAGATAGACATCTGTCAGGGATGGTGTAGATGGAGCTTGGTCCTGCCTTGAGGGCGGGGGGCTGGACTCGATGACCTCTTGAGGTCCCTTCCAGTCCTATTATTCTATGATTCTATGGCCAGCAGGCTGTCTGCAGGGAGGCAGAGCTCTGGGGACCAGCTCTGGCCTGCAGTGCAGCCTGTCCGGAGCCAGGGCATGTTTCCTGGCCCTGGCCCTAGGCTCTCTTTAGATGGGGCTACCAGATAGGGTTGGGGGTCTTGGTCAGGGTCTAGAGGAGGGGGAGAGCGGCAATCACTAAGGAGGTCGGGGGGGAGGGGGGGTAGGGAATCTTCCCCCCAGCACTACTTTGGGGTGGGGGGGGGCTACATGTCTTTCTTCCCTCTGCCCCCTTCCCTTTCCATGTTCTGGAAAAAAGTCCCATTCCAGGCACTTCCCATTTTCCTGTCATAACCAAACCCTGACCTTGCTTTTAAGCTACAATAACAGGAAGCTGCATACCAAATTTGGTGGCCCTAATTCTTATCATTTAGGAGGAATTTTTGACAGATAGATTTACATCCAGACTGAAGCACGCATCTCTAATAGACAGGCAGATAGTGCTAATGTAAGGTACTGGATGGCTGTGAATATCTCAGGGCAGTAACACCATGACTTGATGCATTTATTTAGTGCAGTGTGTTTTAAACTGTGTTCCGCTGTGAGGCAGTTGGAGGTGTGCCACGGAGAATAACAGAATTCAAAATGGCTGCCCTTAAAGGGGCAGGTGACCTTTTTTTCCTCAATAACTTTCCCCCGACCCTTCTCCCCCCTGCCCCCGACTTTTTTTTTTTGGCTCAACAAAAAAATCCTTGGTGTTCCCCATAAAAAAAAAATTATTGTCTGGTGTTCCTCGGTCTTAAAAAGTTTAAGAAACACTGATTTAGTGCTTAACACACTGAGGCCTAGTCTTGACTGGTACTTCTAAGCCCTATTGTAATAAGTGAAATTCTAAACATGGCTATTTGAAAAAGGTTCAAGTCATAAAACGATACAAATCCACACAATCCTGCCTATAGGACAGCTAATGAGAATGGGCATAAGCATCTCAGGAGCTTTTAGTGATTTACAATATGGATTTATTACACAATGTTTATACAGACAAAGTCTGTGATGGAATGTGGACTTGAGCCAAATTGGTAAAAGGACCCTAGGGAATGTACCCACCTAGCATCAAATCCAATATGGAATCTGGGCTATTGTCAAGGGAATATACTCTAGAACTTTTTTCCACAGAGTAGTTGTGAATTGGGGCGGTGTGCCAAATTCATCCTTGCTATGACTTGTAGCTTGTGAAAAAAGGAGTTGATTCCCAAGGCCCTATACCCTGTTACTAGCTCAGTGTAGTCAGTAACCAAAACTACATTTGTCTATGCTGGAGTAAATGTGCAGTTCATGAGTTTTAGCCTGGTAACTTCCATTTGCTTTAACAGGAGGCAAACAAATAACACTACACCAGCCACTGCTAAAATGGAGGAATGTTGCCCTCCTCCTGCAAAGATATGCAGGCAGGCAGGCCCTCAGACCTGTACAGACCTCACTGATTTCAGTGCAGTTGCACACATGTAAAGAGATCACCTGTGTGCAATTTCAAACCTCTGTGAATAAAGATAGCCGTACCTCACTGTACACTCCACCTCTTCCCCAGCCTGCTGCCGTGCCACCTAAGCCAAGGTGGATCCAGACTGCTGGCACTAAACATTAAAAAGGTCATAGAACAGTTTATAAACTACGAGAAGGGGAAAAGCCGTTTGGTGCGGAGGAGCACGTGGATCGGACAGAGATTTCTCTTAGAGGAGAGTCCTTTGATGGAGATTCTCTAGGTTTTAGTCAGAAAGAGAGGACGAGAGATGATAAACTGGGCCAGATCAGACAAGAAACAATCACATATACAAGAATCTAATACATCAGGAAAGGGCAGACAAATAAACAGTGTCAATTTTTTAAAGTGCTTCTACACAAATGCTAGAAGTCGAAATAATAAGATGGGTGAAGTAGAGTACCTTATATTAAAGGAGGAGATTGACATAATAGGCATCACAGAAATCTGGTGGAATGACGACAATCAGTGGGACACAATCATACCGGAATATAAAATATATCAGAAGGACAGAATAGGCCGTTCAGGTGGTGGAGTGACACTATATGTGAAAGATAATGTAGAATCAAATGAAGTAAAAATCTTAAATGAATCAACATGTTCAATAGAATCACTATGGATAAGTAATTCCATGCTCCAATAATAAGAGTATAGTAGTAGCGCTATATTATCGACCACCTGACCAGAACTGTGATAGTGACGTTGAAATGCTAAGGGAGATTAGTGACACTATGAAAATAAAAAACTCAATAATAATGGGGGATTTCAATTATCCCCATATTGACTAGGTACATGTCACCTCAGGACGAGATACAGAGATAAAATTCTTGATGACTTAAATGACTGCTTCTTGGAGCAGCTGGTACAGGAACCCACAAGGGGAGAGGCAATTCTTTATTTAGTCTTGAGTGGAGCGCAGGATCGGGTTCAGGAGGTAACTATTACAGGAGCATTTGGGAATAGTGACCATAATATAATAACATTTAACATTCTTGTGGTGGGAAGAACACCTCAGCAGTCCAGAACACTGGCATTTAATTTCAAAAAGGAATTACGCAAAAATGAGGAGGTTAGTTAAACAGAAATTAAAAGGCACAGTGACTAGAGTAAAATCCCTGCAAGCTGCATGGAAACTTTTCAAAGACGCCCAACTTAATAGACGCCCAACTTAAAAGACACCCATAATAGACGCCCAACTTAAATGTATACCCCAAATAAAAAAACATAGTAAGAGACCTAAAAAAGAGCCACCGTGGCTTAACCACCATGTAAAAGAAGCAGTGAGAGAAAAAAAGGCATCTTTTAAAAAGTGGAAGTCCAATCCTACTGAGGTAAATAGAAAAGAACATAAACACTGTCAAATCAAGTGTAAAAATGTAATAAGAAAAGCCAAAAAAGATTTTGAGCAACAGCTAACCAAAAACTCAAAAAGAAATAGCAAAATGTTTTAAAGTACATTAGAAGCAGGAAGCCTGCTAAAAAAACAGTGCAGCCCCTGGACGATCGAGATACAAAAGGAGCAATCAAGGACGATAAAGCCATTGCAGAGACACTAAATGATTTCTTCACTTCAGTCTTCACAGCTGAGGATGTTAGGGAGATTCCCAAACCTGCACTGTCCTTTGTGGGTGATGAATTTGAGGAACTGTCCTGGATTGAAGTGTCATTAGAGGAGGTTTTGGAACAAACAGAAAAACTTAACAGTAACAAATCACCGGGACCAGATGGCATTCACCCAAGGGTTCTGAATGAACTCAAATGGGAAATTGCGGAACTATTAACTATGGTTTGTAACCTATCCTTTAAATCAGCTTCTGTACTCAAGAACTAGAAGACAGATAACATAAGGCCAATATTTAAAAAGGGCTCTAGAGGCGACCCTGGCAATTACAGACCAGTAAAACTAATGTCAGTACCAGGCAACTTAGTTGAAACAATAGTAAAGAATACAATTGTCAGACACGTAGAAGAACATAATTTGTTGGGCAAAAGTCAGCATGGTTTCTGTAAAGGGAACTCCTGTCTTACTAATCTATTAGAGTTCTTTGAAGGGGTTAACAAACATGTAGACAAGGGGGATCCAGTAGATATAGTACACTTAGATTTCCAGAAAGCCTTTGACAAGGTCCCTCACCAAAGGTTCTTGTGTAAATTAGATTGTCATGGGATAAGAGGGAAGATCCTTTCATGGATTGAGAACTGGTTAAAAGACAGGAAACAAAGGATAGGAATAAATGGTAAATTTTCAGAATGGAGAGGGGTAACTAGTGGTGTTCCCCAAGGGTCAGTCCTAGGACCAATCCTATTCAACTTATTCATAAACAATCTAGAGAAAGGGGTAATCAGCGAGGTGGCAAAGTTGGCAGACGATACTAAGCTATTCAAGATAGTCAAGACCAATGCAGACTGTGAAGAACTTGAAAAAGGTCTCCCCAAACTGAGTGACGGGGCAACAAAATGGCAATTGAAATTTAATGTGGATAAGTGTAAACTAATGCACATTTGGAAAAAATAACCCCAACTATACGTACAATTTGTTGGGGGGCTAATTTAACTACAACTAATCATGAAAGAGATCTTGGAGTTACCGTGGATAGTTCTATGAAAACGTCCACGCAGTGTGCAGCAGCAGTCCAAAAAGCAAATAGGATGCTAGGAATTATTTAAAAAAGGATAGAAAATAAGACAAAGAATATCTTACTGCTCCTATATAAAACTATAGGACTCCTACATCCTGAATACTGTGTACAGATGTGGTCTCCTCACCTCAAAAAAGATACTTTGACATTAGAAAAGGTTCAGAAAAGAGCAACTAAAATTATTAGGGGTTTGGAAGGGTCCCATATGAGGAGAGGCTAAAGAGACTGGGACTTTTCAGTTTAGAAAAGAGGAGACTGAGGGGGACATGATAGAGGTATACAAAATCATGAGTGGTGTGGAGAGGGTGAATAAAGAAAAGTTATTTACTTGTTCCCATAATATAAGAACTAGAGGACACCAAATGAAATTAATGGGTAGCAGGTTTAAAACTAATAAAAAAAAGTTCTTCTTTACAGAGCGCAGAGTCAACCTGTGGAACTCCTTGCCAGAGGAGGCTGTGAAGGCTAGGACTATAACAGAGTTTTAAAAAGAGCTACATAAATTCATAGAGGTTAGGTCCATAAAAGGCTATTAGCCAGGAGGTAAGGAATGGTTCCCCTGGCCTCTGTTGTCAAAGCCTGGAGAAGGATGGCAAGAAACAAATTGCTTGATCATTGTCTTCGGTACACCCCCTCTGGGGCATCTGGCACTGGCCACTGTCGGCAGACAGGATACTGGGCTAGATGGTCTGACCCAGTATGGCCATTCTTATGTTCACACTAGAAGCAAACATGGTAAATCTATGACGATACAAACTGATGCAAGCCTGTCAAAATATAAAGCAGGGCTTGTGCTCCTTTCTTTAAAAGAGTGCTACTAAAATAATAACATTTCTAAAACTGTGTGTGACATGTCGCATGGCAAAAATGTTTCAGTCTACTGACCCATTTCCCCAAAGAAGACAACTCAACCAGTTTTGGACAGTTTCACTACAACAGAGACGATGATGTTAACCTGCCAAAACAAGCATGGCAACATTACACACTTGGGACCTCCAAAAGAGTGAGCCTTCGTTGTCTTTTTGCATAAGGAAAGAGCAGGAGTGTTTGCTGCTGCTAGTGAAGAGAGACTTTAAAAAGTGCAAAGTATCAGCAGAGTGGTTTCGTTGGGGTTTCAGAGTTTCCTACCAATGCTCTTTATTGAACCAAGTCTCTGCGCCTCCTCCAAGAGTTCTGCCCACCTATATTTAATTCATCCGAACGGGGAAATAGTCAATTAGAGGACTTGGCTTGCCTACAACCCTTTCAAGAAGTGAAAGAAGCAAAACTATTTAAATTGTTCCCCTTCGCTGTCTATAATAGCTCGTCAGGCAAGCCTCAGAGCTTACTTGGGCGGCAAATAGCTGTTTTCAATGCAGAGGAAAACAAGACTTGACAGTTAAAATAGAGGTTACTGGCACTGAAAATAGGTTAGCAGTGGAACAGACAGCCCCATCGCCTGCCAAGTCCAGAAAGAGAGAGAGAGAGAGAGGCTGTGGGGCTGGTTTCTGCAGTAGACGCAAATCAGAAGGGTCAAAGTATTTTATTTTGTTTCCTTTTAGTGGTTTGTTTACCTGCACTACAGGCAGCTTTGGAGTCTCTTTGTTTGTAGCAGTGCATGGAGGTCGCACAACAAATAGCCAAGGTCTGGGACTTTGACTTGCCTCCTCAGAAACAACCGTACGGAATCGTCCTCTGCCTTTATCATTGTTAGTCTGAAAATTGTAATGAAGTTCTAAACTGCTCCCCCAAACTGCCCCCACAGTAGCATCAATTCCACATGCCAGCCAAAGAAAAGAACTTCCCAGCAGGCCAAATTTGGATATTGGTTTGCTCTATGTGGCATGGAGCTGTCTGAGGAGCTCTGTTTGAGTCACTTCAGTCCAACTGAAAGTCCAATTGGGGGGAAGGCACACAAGAGGCTAGTCTCTAACCCCCAACCTCTCCCCTTGCTCTGGGGATGGAGTCCAGGAACCCACTCCCTTATCACCTGGGGGAGGGGAGGCACTATAGGCACAGAGCTATCACTCTTCTGTGGCAGGCGCAGGGGTGGAGGGGAGGTTTTCTTGATGGTACGGAGGGATTTATAGCAGCCCATGCAGACTGAGATCACCGCCAGGTCAGATATGGAAGAGTCAGCAGAAGCAGCAGCATCTATCTGGGAAAGTTTGCCCCCTCAGAGAGCAAGGAGACTTTTGCTCTCTCACCTCAGGACAGCTACCCATCCCACAGTCATTTCTATGTGGGCTTCCAGGCACTCCTGGGTCCTACGCACATCATGACGTTGCAGCCCCTGCAGCATAGTTTTCCTTGCACGTTTGGTATGGGGGGAATCAGGGGGCCCCTTTCCTCACATAGAGGCAAGAGCAGCAGCACGAGGCTCTTTCTCCCATCAGGAGCAGCAACAGAGGCCATCTTTCCCTCTGGAGCAGTGGGAATGACAGCAAGTGTTCCCTCTGCCCTCTAGCAAGGCAGGGTTGGAAGCTGGCTGCCCCAGTTCTTACCCCAGCAGTAGGTGAGGCTGGGTGGGTGGGGCAGGCCACAGCCCTGACACACACATTTCTGGCACACACCATTCTCTCTTGGTGTTGGCAGCACTCCCAGAGCAGTGGCTATTGGAGAGTAGAACCTATGAAGATGAATGGGAAACTCTCGCCTTAGAGCAATTGCATCAGGCTGGCTGCAGGACTCAGGCAGACACCACAGCACAGTTAAACTTGTTGCCTGTTTTCAGGGTTTTCTTTATAGGGCTGGGGCCTGGAAACTGTTTTAAAAAGTGAGAGCTGCAATTCTGACCCAAACAAATGGTGAGGAGCTGGGCCCTATGCACAGGCCTATGCAGCCTATGCCATAATCCACTCCTGGGAGGGCTGCCCGGCTTAGCCACTTACTAGGCCCCACTTTTGTGGCTACTCAGACAAGCAGAATGCAGAATACCACTCTGTGGCAGGTATGAGGGACCAGACTCCTTAGGAGTGCTACGACCCAGCAAAGGTCTGAGTCCCACTGTGGAGATCCTTCAGCTCCCCTACACCATGGCAATCTGGCTGGTGCCAAGTCAAAAGTAAGAGTTTAACCTGCCAATAGGGCATATTCCCGTATGTCTTCCTGCCCATTGACAGCCATTTATAACATTGACTTAGCTCCTTTCTTCCTAAAGAATCCCAAATTCCTTTCCAAACTTCCATCCAATTTTCCCTTCCAATTCATCCACTGTGGTGAAGGAGAATCATTATAATACTCTGGAAACAAAAGATGAGGAATTATATCCTAAGGTGCAGAAGAAGTCTTGTAGCCAGCTGGCTTTTAGCTTAACTGTAGAGACTCATGCACTAAGCCTCAGAGTTCCCGGGTTCAGTTTCACCTTACAAGTACAGAGTGAAGAAGAATCCTATGGAAAGCTCAGCTGGAAATTTGACAAGCAGAATTCAGTTGCCAAGGTCAGAATGTGTGTCTGTTTTCAGGCTACTGGGGAGGAATTGGGAAGCTGGTTATATATATATATTATATTCTACTGTATTACTTTGTGTATTTTAACCAACATGTGCCCAGAGATGATGACAGGTGCAGATTGCTAGATTTTACAACAGAGACCTTTTCTCTAATAATGATTGCTCGTACGTGGAAAAGCTCCTTCCCCCCCCTCCCCTTTTTTTTTGTGTGCTAGTAAAAGATTTTCAAAAGCTGGCACATTCGGTGTGAAGTCATGCCAAGGCCCTAAGCCTCACTGAACACGGACAGAGGCAGAAATAAGGAGCCTTGACTTCTGCGTAGGGTGAATTCAACTTTTGTTCTTTGGCAGAGGATAAGGGTCATTTAGTGAGGCCTGAGTTTATGGATGATGAGCTGCTAGATCAGTGTCACAGCACTGCTGAAGACACACAAGATGCACATTCAACCTTGGACTTGGCAGGCCATGGTTTTCCCTTTGCTGTGCTCCATATGCCCCAATGA
Organism: Pelodiscus sinensis; assembly: GCF_049634645.1. NCBI lineage: Eukaryota > Metazoa > Chordata > Testudines > Trionychidae > Pelodiscus > Pelodiscus sinensis. The sequence goes on along the minus strand of NC_134711.1, from coordinate 292,878,938 downwards.
ACATGGTCACCACTTTGATCATATAAGGAACAAACAGGCAGCCTTTTGCTCTTTCAAGCTCACAAGCGTGAGTGGTGTCAAAAGGAACAAGCAAAGGGACAGGGAAGTACAGCAGGGTGGTTGAAAGAACATTGGGACACTGCCCTTAGAGCATTAGTGACCTGAAATCAACCTATTGCTCATTTATTTCCATTAAGCGCCAGAAGCAGGGGGAGTCTCTTGCTAAAATAAGCTGATGTACATGTGGAGACTGAAGAATGGGGCTATAACACTAAAGAAGAGCTTGCTGCTGGGAGGGGTGAAGTGATCTCTGTGGTGTCCTAATTATAGTTCTCAAGCCAACAATAGACTTTCAAATTTGCCTACTGAAATTAACAATCATCTACATCAAACCGCCAAGTGTTTCACTAAAACAGTGATACTTCCCTTGTAATTTTTAATTTCATGAGGGGGAAAAAATGGTCTAGTTTGTGATTTTGCTCCAGTGTTTTCATTTTGCTGCATGTACCAGCTATTTTAATCCATTGCCCCCTAAGGAAAGATTGTGGGTTGTCAATAATTGGGCAATTTAGCTGCAGTTTAACCTGTGAAATGACTTTTGCTTCACTTTTGCATTAAGTTCTCCCTTTTAGAAGGATGGTAAAGCTTTGTAAAGGGCAGGCTAGAGAACATTCAAATGATTACACTAGAGGCCAAATCAAATGGCAAGACTCCAGGAGAAATGATACACTGGAGATCAAAAACATTCAGTTCTCCAGATTTATATTTTTATAGCAGCTATAACAGCAGCTACCATATTGGGACCCTGATCCAGCAAAGCTCTTAAACACATACTTAACTTTTATCATAGTGATCTCGAGGGGGCTACTCCCATGCAGAAAGTTAAGCATGTGCTCAAGTGCTTTGCTGGATTGGGGCTTAAATTAATTCATCAGATACAGTATTTTGCTTTGAGGGACTCTGTCTTGCTAAGCATTATAAATATCATTTTTTATATTTGATATTCTCTGCTGTTAAAATGAAAGCTTTAACAGGAAGACCAAGGTCCACAATTACATATGTAGTCAGTATATTTATTAGAGTTAAAAAAAAATCCAGTGAAATGATTTGTATCTTTCTTCCCATAAGCTCAAAATCTGAGTGGAGTGCGTATGGAATGTCTCCAACAATCAAAAATATTCAAAATACCTTCACACTTAAATAAGCTGTCATGCTTTCAAGCTGCATGTTCTGGAATGATGCTATGCTCAGGGCTAAGACTAGATTTTACACAACAGCATTAACTTTCCTGTTCAGGAAGAAGGAAGGGGTTTTGGCGCCATCAGGAGCTAAGGGGCGATTGTTGAGCCTAGTGCTGCATGATTACCAGCCCTTTGAAAGCTTTTGGCTTTGTCAAGCGAATTGATAGGCAGCATAAATAATTGGAGCTATGGGCCTTCTGACTGGTCAGTGGGGCTTTATCATTTATATCAGTGTTTCTCAACCAGTGGTCTGAGCACCCTTAAGGGTACTTGAGCACCCTTAGGGGTACATCAACATAACTGAAATTTGGAGAAAAACTGATTTTTGTTTTAAGTTTTACAGCACTTTGTTATTTTTGTACTTTTTACACCCCAAAATTTCATTGCCTGCCCACTATGATTAAGTTGTTGAAACAAATGTGTTAAAATGGTAGAAAAAAATGTTGTGTGTCTGAAGACTGTAGGTACTGGGGGTACTTATAATTTTTTTTAAAAAAGAGGTACTTTATAAAAAAAGGTTGAGAAACACTGATCTGTATACTGCGCCCATATGTTTGTGACCTATCATTCAAGAGCTTGTAAACCCTTGAACATGTGTATTCTATTTGTGTGCATGTATTTTCTTGTAAGGGAAGTTATAAATATAAAGTGCAAACCTGTTTGTTAATCTAGGACAGTGGTCCCCAACACGGTGCCCGCGGGTGCAATGGCACCTGCCGGGGCATTTATGTACGCCCGCGGAATGATCTGGGCCAGCCCCGCCCCCGGCGCATGCACGGTGCCAACCCCAGGTGTGTGGCTCATGGGCGGCCCCTGCCCTGGGCGCGCGGCACATGTGCCTGGCAGCCCCGAAAGGTTGGGAACCACTGAGCTAGGACTTCTAGTGAAAGCCATTAGAGGTACTTAAAGAACTTAATGGCCTGGCGCTCAAGACAAAGATCTGTAAACAGTTTTGTTTTTCCTGTAAGCCTAAACTATAGTTGGTCCCACAAAAACATGCAACTGTGCCATTTGGTGCTGGGATACTTACTGAGAGAGTCTGTTCAGAATATTCTCTGAGGTGATTGTCATTAATTGCCTTTGTGTTTTTGACAATACTTAGCACTTTTCATCAATAGATTGAATGCTTTTACAAAGCAGGGTCAGTGTTATCATCATCATTTTACAGACGGGAAACAGGCACAGAGAGAAGACTAGAATGGGGACAGAGTTGAGAACAGAATTTACATCTTTTGAGTCACCATCTAGTGTGCTTATAAAGGAACCCATTGAACATCAAAAGAGTTTGGGTGTCTTACTCCTATTTGTGCCCTTTAAAGTCTCCTCTTACCCATGTAGACACTCCTGGCTTTTAAGTAAGTCAGCAGCATTTCAGAAATTTTTCACAACAGTGGTTTAGATTTTGCAAAATCTAAAGGCTGTTGCAAGTATTTTGCACAGTTCTAATTTTAATGCAAATTCCTTGTGATATTTGACAAGCTTTTGCCAATCTGTAAAGCCCTTCTCTGTTGGGAACTTTGCTTTTCAGGTATTGTCCCTGAGTGAGGTGGTACTACATCTAGCTCAGACAAGTTAAATGCATTGTAAACTGTTTAGGTGAGATCCTTTTAGAGTAAATGACTTGCTATTTGCTCTAGCTATAAATACGATCCTCTGTATCTGAATCAACTTCTTTCAGCTAGTAGCTCAGAACCACAATGGACTCTGATCTAGATTTGGATCGATTGGACAGCTCCTCCATATAAATAATAAATAAATAACAGTAACAGCATATGCTACAACAGGAGATGGAAATGACTTTGATCTTTCCCGTTTATGTGAAAGAACTGGAATTCCTTAGCACTTGCTTATGACTGGTATATCATTTGTGCCAACTGATTTAGCCTGCAACCAAATGCTAATGTAGTTATTATTGCAGCTTTCTTTCTGACTGACAAAAAAGCAGTAGCATATGAGTCTAGTATATTCCAGGCTCTTCTACTGATATACCCCAGTCTGCCTATCCATCCATCTAGCTAGGTTATTACACCAGCCTCATTTCCACAGAGGCTGAGGGTACGTCTACACTACAACGTTAATTCGAACTAACTTAGTTCGAATTAGTTAATTCGAACTAAGCTAATTCGAACTAACGGATCTAGACTAAAAAACTAGTTCGAATTAGCGTTTTGCTAATTCGAACTAGCATGTCGACATTAAGTGGACCCTGAACCAGGCTTAAGGATGGCCGGAAGCAGTGCCGGCAGGGCATCAGAGGAGGACTTAGAGCATGGAGATGCTGTCTCAGGCTAGCCGAGGGCTGCGCTTAAAGGGTCCCGACCCCCACCCCGGACAGACAGTTCTCAGGGGTGCCCCGCTTGCAAAGCAGTCCTGGCTTGGAGTGCCCGGAGTACCCACACTGGGCACATCACACCACTCGGCCATCAGACTGGCTGCACTTGCCACAGGCTGCCATCTGGGGAGAGGGAGCAATCGGGGGGCTCCAGAAGCCCGCAGAGCCAGCCCAGTCCTCCCCATCGGGGGCGCGTACCCCATTCCTCCCTCACCTCCTTCCACTTACCCTTCCCTAGCCCCTTTTCTTGATGTACAAAATAAAGGACAATTGTGTTCAAAAATAGAATCTGTCTTTATTGAACAAAACTGGGGGAGACTGGGAAAAGGAGGTGGGAGAGGGGAAGAGAGAGGCTGGGAGAGGGGAGGGCAACTACAATGATCAGGGGTTGGGAACAGGTCCCATATGAAGAGATGCTAAAGAGACTGGGACTTCTCAGCTTAGAAAAGAGAAGACGGAGGGGGGACAGGATAGAGGTCTCTAAAAGCAGGAGTGGGGTGGAGAGGGTGCATACAGAAAAGTTCTTCATTAGTTCCCATGAAGAAGGACTAGAGGACACCAAAGGAAAGGAATGGGTAGCAGGCTTCAAACTAATAACAGAAAGTTGTTCTTCACAAAGCAAAGAGTCAATCTGTGGAACTCCTTGCTGCAGGAGGCTGTGAAGGCTACAACTAGAACAGAGTTTAAAGGGAAGTGAGATCAAGTCATGGAGGTTGGGTCCATGGAGTGCTATTAGCCAGGGGGTAGGAGTGGTGTCCCTGCCCAAGGTTTGTGGAAGGCTGGAGAGGGATGGCACGAGACAAATGGCTTGGTCACTGTCTTCGGTCCATCCCCTCCAGGGTCCCTAGGGTTGGCCGCTGTCGGCAGACAGGCTACTGGGCTAGATGGACCTTTGGTCTGACCCAGGACGGCCATTGTAAGCTCAGGGCTCAGGGTCGGGGGTCTCAGTGGACCACCTTGATTTTCATGCACACATGCTCCTGGGTGGCCAAGCTGGCAGCTCTCCTGCCCTAGACGGCCACCTTCCTGTGCCTAGTGTGGAGGTCGTGGACGAGGTCCACGATGTCCGCACTAGCCCAAGCGGGTGCACGCCTCTTGCGTTCCCGGGCAAGCTCCCGGGAGCCGCCAGCCTGGTCCCGGGAAGAGGGGGAGGGCTGGGGGGCATCAGGTGGGTGGCTCGATCCGTGCCAGGTGCAGGGTCTGCTGGCTGGGTGCTGGCAGGCTTGCACCTGGCACGGGCACCGTAGCCAGCCCGTGCCCCTTTAAGGGGTCCGGGGCTGGGAGGGGGGCAGACGAGTTTCCCTGGTGTTGGCCAGAGTGGCCACCAGGGAAACCAGGGGAGGGCTAGCCTCCCACTAGTTCGAATTAAGGGGCTACACAGCCCTTAATTCGAACTAGTAAGTTCGAACTAGGCTTAATCCTCGTGGAATGAGGATTACCTAGTTCGAACTAAGCGCTCTGTTAGTTCAAATTAAATTCGAACTAATGGAGCGCTAGTGTAGCGCCTATGAAAGTTAGTTCGAACTAACGTCTGTTAGTTCTAACTAACTTTGTAGTGTAGACATACCCTGAGTCTATGGAGGTTATTTGATCCAGGGTAGGACTACTTGAATTGTACCTGGCCATACATATTTAGCTACAACACAACTCCATTTATATATGCATTTATCTGTACCAATATTTTCTTTTGATGGAAAAATGAAGATGTTGTACATGGTGCTATCCGTCAAATCCAACTGAATAAAGGCAGTTGAACAAAATTCACTTTTAAATGAATTTCAAAGAAAGCATCAAGCTATGGTAGTGCCAAGTCAAATTTTTGGAAAAGAAAACAAATATCTACTTGTATGTAAATTAAAAGCACAATTAGTTTCCCTGCAGCCATATTAAATGCTGCTTTGAAATCTATGGCTACGTCTAGACTGGCATGATTTTGCGGAAATACTTTTAACGGGAAAGTTTTTCCGTTAAAAGTATTTCCGCAAAAGAGCGTCTAGATTGGCACGGATGCTTTTGTGCAAAAAGTGCTTTTGCGCAAAAGCATCCGTGGCCAGTCTAGATGCGATTTTGCGCAAGAAAGCTCCGATGGCCATTTTAGCCATTGGGCTTTCTTGCGCAAAACATTAAGGTGCCTGTCTACACTGGCCCTCTTACACAAATACTTGCGCAAGAGGGCTTATCCCTGAGTGAGAGTGTGAAAGTATTTGCACAAGGAGCACTGTTTTTTACATTACAAAGTCAGTGCTCTTGTGCAAATTCAAGCGGCCAGTGTAGACAGCTGGCAAGTTTTTGTGCAAAAGCGAGTGCTTTTGCGCAAAATCTTGCCAGTCTAGATGCAGCCTACATGTAAGTTGGGTTTTATTTTCCCTTCACAATATGACCTATCTCAGCTGTGCTTAGAGCGTCTGATTAGTCTGATGCCTTTGTCAATATTCCTGCAGACAAGAACAATCACTTCTTATCTAATGCATCCATTTAGGATTATACTCTTTCTGGGTTTTTAGCACAGTTATTATTCTCCCTGTCTGTGCACAAAGTTACATCTACATTATTTTGTACATTGGAGTTGTGTTTCTTTAAAGTCTACTACATTCAACTATTAATTCCTGAAATATTTTTGTCTAGCTTTGTCTTCCATGATGCAAAATTTGGCCACTTTTTTTATCTCATGACTTGAAATCCCAGATTCACCAGCCATTTTTGTTATCTCCCCATCCTAAAGATACAGCACCAGGATGGTGGTCATCTTGCTTCAGACTGCTCTAGTCCTCCTCCCACTACAGAGTTTCCAGTTCTCCCTCCAGTTAATCCATTCTGCTGGCTTTTCTTTGATCACAACAGGAGCTCCCTACAGTCACAGAAGATCCTTCTGAGTCTTTGCTGCTTCCTGCAGCCCTCCTCCTGGCCCACATTCCCTGCAACAGCTTCATGTGAGCTCTGTCGTCTCAGCAAGTTCTCTGCAGCGCTCCAGTTGTTTTCTGCCACCACTGCATGTTGACTCAATTCCTTGTTGTGTCTCTATTTGCTTTCTCACATACTGTTCTACCACCACCCTTCCCTGTACCACCCTAGTCAAAGGTACTGAGAGAGCCTCCTCCCTGGCTAGTTAATTTGTCACAGAGTGGCAGAACACTTACTCAAAATCCACTGAAATGTGGGATTGAAAAGTTTACATTCCTAAAATGATACTGTGATGGAGGCCAAAAATAGCTTACTCTTGACCCTGTCCAGACTAGAAGGACTGGTCTTCTAGCCATTTTATAAATGGTTATGCCTAAGAAATCACCACTTGATGAAACTCAGACAAGTCTGCAAAATACCACTTTGCCTCTAGCTCTCTCGCTCTGTTTTTGGGTGTGTGTGTGTGTGATGGGGAGGTATCCCAGAAGATTGTGCTAGGTTCTGGGTTCATCTAGAACCATCTGACTTCCTGAATCCCTTTCAGTCTAGTTCCAGTCCTTGAAACTGAGCTAAAAATGTTGACTGATAACTACCAGTGAAGGCTGAATGCCAGATGTCGTGTCATGGGAGACAGCAGTAGTATTTTCTATGATGTTGCTAATTTGACTGTGTTATTTGTTGTGGGTAGATGATTTTGTTGCCCCGAGTTCATGAGGTTCCATTCTGAAAGGCCTCTGAGTTCTGTTGGCTCATCTTATACAGAGTCCTGTGGGGTTCCATTCTGCCACCCCTTTTGGCATATATTTTCCAGGTGCTCCTGGAGTGTCCATGCTAGAGCAGCAGCTCTGATACTCTTGAGGAGGATGCAGCAGCTGTCCTATTCAGTGCCCTGCCAGCTCTCTGCCCTTGCAGACAGCTAGAACCTGCGAGAGTATTAGCATTAGATCCTAGCTAGCCCCTGCAAAAGAGTGAAGAGGTGACAGAAGGAACTCCACACGCACACACAGCACACGTACTCAGAAGCTGACAAGCATCTGTCCCTCAGCACTCTCAGTTCATCTTTCTGTGCATATTGTCTAAACATAGCTTGTGTGCAGTACTGGAGGTGACTAGTCCTGCCGATTCAAAAGGGAAAAGCACATGGCTGCTGCTTAACCAAATTAAATATTCAAATGAAAGCAATAATTACTCAAATACATCTTGAGACTTAGTGAGACAGATTCGCAGATACACTGGTTTCAGCCATAAAGCTATAACAAGAACACTAGTCTCTAATGATTAAATAAAAAAGCTTAGACTTGGGCAACTGATAATTGTAAGGGTTAAATTAAAAGAAATGACCAATCTGGTTAGTATGCAGTCCCGGTAACCTCTCCTCTGCCAATGTAACACAGCACCAACAGCGACCAATGTAAACATAACAGTACAAAGCCAAGCATTTAAATTCAGACAAGGTATAATCCGGAAGAAAGACTTTTAGCAGATTTCTAGTCTCATTCTAATCTGTTAATTATTATGGTAACATAAAATTCTAACATTCAGCACAATTGGGACTCTCGTCAAGCTTAGGTGTGCATAACAGATGCCTTACAGTCTCCAAATCCAGTAAATACGGGCAGAGTATCGAGCGTCACGATTATTATTACATGTCTCCTGTTCATATTCCTTATGCATTCCTGGAAGAAAAAGCTGACAGCTGAATTCTTTCAGAAGGGTTCTCTTATTGAATGTATTGTTACCAGGCCTGACTTATTCACATGCCAGGCTCATGAGTCATGGCAAGTGGACAAGAGAGGGCAGGGGCCATGTCTAAATTCACTGAATGCACAGCTCTCCCACCAAGAAGTTATTCAAACATACAATTATTAGAAACGTCTCATAGCTGGTGCCATCAGAAAGAACTCAAGCTGCCACACAAAACTGTCTTTGTGTGGTGCTTTCTCAAGAAAGAGCAGGGAACTGTAGCTTTTTGCTGTACTTTGGCAAGAGCAAAATGGTGGTACTTAGAATGAAATAATTGAAATCAAAGATGCTCAAGATCTATAAGGATTGTTCCCAGCAGTCTACTTTCTAACGCTCTGTCTCACCTTAACCAGTAATGGAGTTCCTCTGGTCACCAACCAGTAGATCATGAGCTACCGGTAGATCTCCGGGGCTCTAAGAGTAGCTCTTGAGCCCCTGAACTGCACACCTGCGCAGTACATTTACATTAGATTTCCTCATTTGAGGAGCAGCTACTCACTGAGCAACAACACAGGCGAGTAGCTGCGAGGAATGGTGGGAGCTGGGAGGTCGGGAGAGCTGAAACACCCCAGCCAGATGACTGTGGCTTTCACAGCTGGAGCTAGACGCAGCCTCCCTGGGCTGAGCGCAGGGCAGCCGGGCTGGAGGGAAGAGAAGCAGCTTCCCGGCCAGCTGGCCATGGCGCTCAGCCAGGGTGCACCACGCTCTTTGTGGGCTGGCGCAGAGGAGAAGCTGCCTGGCCTGCTGGCTGTGGCGTTCAGCCCCGAGGAGGCTGAACCGTGCTCCAGCTGATTGGGCGGCTTCCCCTCTGTGCCTGCCACGTGCTGCTTGGTGGCACCCTGGCTGAGCACCATGGCCAGCTGGCCGGGCAGCTGCTTCTCTTCCCTCCAGCTCGGCTGCCCTGCAGTCAGTCCGGAGGGCGCGCAGGTCGGAGGCTTCCCTCCGTGGCTGGTGTAGGGAACTCTCTGCCCCCAACCTTGTTCCCTCTCCTCTGCCCCAAACTTGTCCCCCGCACTCCTGGCCCCCTGTTCCCTCTCCCTTGTCCCCCCGACCCCGCTGCAGAAACCTGCCCCCCCCCCGCAGAAACTAGTTCCTTCTGGCACCCTGTCTCCTACTACGGAAACCTGTCCCCCTGCTCCCCTCTGCAGAAACCTGTCCCCCCCAGCACCCTGTCCCTTGCTGCAGAAACCTGTCCTGGCATCCTGCCCCCTCTCCCCTGCCCCCACTGGCACCCTGTTCCCTGCCCCAGAACCCTCTAGCACTCCTCCCCAGTACTGTGTCCCCTGCTCCCAAATGACTTTTCTATGGGTCAGTGACCCCTGACTCAAGGCAGGTTCCCTGCCAATCTCATAAATAAAGACAATGCAGAAACTTTTTGTGTTTAACATAGTATTCTATTTAAAAACGAAGCCTGGCCAACAAACTCCCAATTGCGGCCAAGCCCCCATCTGGCCACAACCACTCCTGCACTCCCCCTTCCCTGGACCCTAGATCTGAGCCTATCAAACACTGGAACCTTCTGCCCTCAGCCCCTCACATACCCCAACCCAAATTCCTGCACCCTCACATCTGCAAGCCTGTGGCTTGCTTAGTATCCCAACGCTGCCCAGCCTGGAGCCCCCTCCCTGAGCCAGTGTCCCTTTCTCCACCTCCTCCTGCATCCAGATTTCCTCCCAGAGCTTGCACCTCTCACCCCTTCCCACACCCAAATCCCTCATGCCCACCCCAGAGCCTACACATCCTGTCTCAACACAGCAAGGGTCCAGCTAGACTGCAGGAGTTTTTCAGGATTCTGGAGATATCCCAGAAAAACTCTTCTGCATCCAGGGTTGCGTTTGTTCTTCCGCTTTTTTAGTGGAAGAGCAAACAGGCTCTTTTGGTCACCCCTATATTCCTCTTACCACAAGGAATAAGGTGGCTTCCAAAAGAAGGGTTTTTTTTCTGATATTTGGTCCAGTGTAGACAGGCCAAATGTTGGAAAAACCTCTTACTACAGAATAATAATAATAAAAAAGTAGCAGTATAAGGATTGGGGATAGCAAGTGATGGAGAGGAGGAGAATAGAGAGGGCGGGGCTTCAAGGAAGGGAAGGGGCGGGGCTGTAGATCTTGGCTTGGTCTGTCATTTAAAAAGTGATCTTGGACATAAAAAGGTTGGAGACCACTGCTCTACTTCCTTTGAGGGAGCATTCCACAGTATTATTCGCCCTTGGGAAATGCGCTCTGATTGTTAACCTACAGCTTCTTTTTCTTTATGCCTTTCCATGTTTGGTGCTTGCATACTGCAAATATTTGTAGAATAACTGAAGAAATTTTCAGTTATATTGTTTGGAAGACAATATATTCTGACATGCTAATAGCAAAGGATAGTTCAATTAAGACATTTATTTACAGACAAGATAATATTTCTAGAATATATCCCAGTTTACCAAGAGACATTTTCGGCAACCTAGGCTGTGCATGGCAACCTGTTGCATTCCAAGGTCAAAACAATTGCTTACGCACATAAGTAGCTTTTTGAGCCAAGGACAAGCATATCTTGGGAGGGACTGTTTGGCTTTAAACCTGGTTGAAATATTTGTACAAAATTAAAAAATACTCTAGGTTTGTTCTTAAGCCCTCCCCTCTCCCCTACTAGGCAAGTATAGATTGATGAATGGTGTGCCAGAATCCTTAAGAAAGGCACTATTGTTAGGGAACTACAAACTCTGCCAAGTGCAGGCTATGAAAGGATTCACAGAGTGACCCTACAGATTTGCTTGCAGTAGTTGAAAGCAAAGACATCCCTGCTCATTTACTCGGACATTTGAGTTCAATGCACTGGAGCCACCTAGGGCATGCAATTCGCCATGGCTGGCCCTTCTGCACCTTTGAGAGGTTCCCTCAGGCTATGTCTACACTATGTGTTTAGCCAGAAGAGGCAATGCAAATGAAGCACAGGTTAGCATTTTCTTGCGCTTCATTTGCATAATCTTTTCCGATCCGTTTTTGCGCATGAGGTTTTTGTGCAAAAACAAGCAGTGTGGACGTTTCCTTTTTGTGCAAAACCGCCTTTTTGCACAAGATCCTTTTCCTGGGGGTTTTGCGCAAAATGGAAACGTCCACACTATTTGTTTTTGTGCAAAAACCTCTTACACAAGAACGGATCAGAAGAGATTATGCAAATAAAGCACGAGAAAATGCTAATCTGCACTTCATTTGCATTGCCTCTTCCGGCAAAACATGTAGTGTAGACATAGCCTCACACTATACTATGGATTCCCCCCTCCACAACAAGAGATAAGACCACTTGAGAACATCTAGAATAAGAAATAGTTAAATCCAGTGGCTTGTTGTTGGAAGTGAGGCTCTTGAAAGGAAATTCACCAGTTTCCCATGTGTGTGAATAAACAACCTACATGCCCCAAACTCTCAAAGACATAGGCTGAGTTCCATGAATACATCAAACCTCAAACCCAATGCTCAGTCTGCATAGGTTTTAGTTTGTTGTGAATATCTCCCACCGCTTTTGCACTCCTCTGCAACATGATGCCTGAGCACATGCAGCTAAAAACTCTACTGACTTATTTGCTGACATACTCCATTGCAAATTCACATCTAATCTTCTGCCTTCTGTCACTCCTGGGTCTCTTTTAATGAAACTTCTTCTAATTTATCTTCAGAGATTCTGCTTTCAAAGAGCTTTTCCCTTTTGTGTATCTGTGATGTTCCATGGTAAAATATCCTTAGTAAAGTTATAAGGAGTGCCATGCCCTAGCCCTCTCTATTAAGCAATACAATAATATATACACCAGCATCCAGCAAATATGCAAGAATTGCTCCCTGCAGACCTGCTCTATAGGCCTCTCTGTGTTTAGTGACAATAGAGGAGATAGAATTTAAAGGCACTGAGCTCTTTTGACAATCACTTACCCAATTCAAACTGGTTGGAAAGGTTACCACAGGTCTGTCTCACTTCTTCACTATCCCAACCCAATGGATAGAGGGCACAGCCAGAGCCAATCAACAAGCCTGTGGAGAGAGAGGAAAACAAGATTTACTACAACCCATGATCATTACCATAATAACGGCCAGCAGGTAAAATCAATACTTGGAATTACAGGAAAGGGTGGCATCAGCCTTATCATGAGGCAGATGTGCTGGGAACACTGGCAAAGCATGCATCACTTTCACAGTGGGAGACCAGATTTCACAGTCTGTCATGGGGTTTTCATGGCTGTGGATTTGATAGGGTGTTACTCTGTGTTGCACTGTGAGAAATCCACTGCCCACCCTGTTTCCTAACCTGAGGCCATGCTATTGATGGGACTCTGGTACCCACAAGGAGCACGAGCACACAGATGGCATAATTTGCTCCTTTGGGGGCTGTCTCAGTAGGTTGACTGCGGTTTGTGAAGGCTTCATACTGAACTGCCATCTCATCTGAGAGGTGGGCTCTCCGTCTCCAGGCTGAGCCACATTGGCAGGAAAATGCTCGTGTGCACCTGTTCTGAGGATACTGAGGACATCAGTCTCCAGGGCTTGTCAATCAATGAAAATGAAATGTTGTACATTTTTCCCATTTTAGAAGGGGCTTTGGGTTGTTTGTTTATTTTTCTGTTTGTTTTGAAGTGTGGCGTACAATGTAGGTGTCAGAGGAAAAATACCCGCACCCCACACAGCCTGGTGAAGTGCATCCCCAGATTTGGGGAGCAGCATGCTGCAGCACCCCCTGGGAATCCCTCCTCCCTGCCCATGCCCTGGAGGCAGAAACAGAGGATCCCTGGGAGACAGTGGAGAAATTTTGGGGCAGCTCCCACTCACCATCCTCACCAGGCATAGGCGGCTCTCCATATGCAGCCCAAGGAGGGCAGGAAGACCTGCGACCAAGGGACAGAGAGTGGAGCAGGACTAAGCGGCTGCCTGGAGGGATGGGGAGCAGCAGAGCTCAACATAGCCAGGAGAGGGATGACCCCCAACATCTTGGCAGCTGCACCCAAATCTGGCTTTGCTCTTATGACCAGGAAGCAGCACTCTTTGCAAAAAGCCTCGTCTGATCGGTCTCCACTACGAACCCTTCAGCCTCTCTGATAGTGCCCTTGCAGACCAGTGCTCAGCAGATAATGTTGGCCAGAGCTGCTGCCTTTTGCAAAGAGAGGTGGGGCTTCTGTCTGCTACAGAGCGCAATAGATTGCAACACAGATGGAATACAGAGAACTAAGGAAGTTGTCCCATGGAACCCTGGGATACAGCTGGAAGACATCCCCGACCCGAGTCAAGCCAGGGTTGCATACATGCAGAGACCCTAAATTCAAGCTCTAGGTGGGTGAAAGCAAGGAGGGTTAGGCTCAAGTACCTGTGTTTACACTTCTCTGTAGACAAACCCAATGAGTCTACTTGAAAACAAACTGTGTAGCTAGCTTGGATTTTTCCTTTTTATGCTTCAAAACTGCTACATATTTTGTTTGGAAAATTCAGCATACGGTTAAACAAGCGTCACGTTAATCACAGCATTTAAAAGCTCATTGCTTCCAATTAATTAATACAACAATCAGTCATGCTCTACAATTGTTCCAACATGAAAAAGTGAACCAACATTCAAGTCTAACCATTCTAATCCTTCATCGTTTTTCTCTTTCACATAGTCCAGGGCCAAAACAGACTAAAATAACGTCACTTGATCAATTCATGTTTCCAGAACCCAGAACACACAAGTTCCATGAACCACTTCAGCAAACACAAGTGAACTCCCCCTGAACCACTTCACCTATTATTGTACTATGTTGGAAGCTTCCCCTTCACAGCATGCTCTGATATGTCAGCACCAAACTTTCTTCTCAGCTGTTGCTGTAAGTAGGGTTGCCAGGTGTCCGGTATTCTACTGGACAGTCTGGTATTTGTGCTCTTTGTCTGGTAAAAAAATCAGAAAATACCGGACATGTGCAATGTGCGGTATTCTCTGATTTTTCTGGTTGTGCACCGGACAGAAGTGGGCGGGGGGGAGCGGCTGGAAGGCGGGGCAATGATCGGCGATAGGAGCCTGTGATTGCGCAGAAGCCTGGTGAGGGCGGGGGGAGTGGCTGGTACTCCCAGCACAATCGCAGGCTCCCAGCGCCGATGGCGGTCCCGCCTCACAGCCTGGGAGTCCCAGCTGAGAGGTGGGTCCGCGATCGCCGCTCTGGGCGCTCCAGTAGCCTAGGTGAGGTGAGGGGAGTCCCAGCCACTCCCCCTGCTCCCGTAAGGCTTCTGCGCAATCACAAACTCCCAGAGTCGATCATGGCTCTGCCTCCCAGCCTGGGAGTCCCAGCTGGGAGGCGGGGTTGCGATCACTGCTCTGGGCGCCCCAAAACGGGGGTGGGGGGGGAGGCGGGAGGAGGATGGCAGTATGACTTATTATCTTGCGTTCCCTTTTTTTTTTTTGCTCGACCATGTGTCCAGTATTTTTTGGGAGACTATCGGGCAACACTAGCTGAAAGCAGTGGCTGAAACAGCAGAGTCTATTTGGAGACAGCTAACTTACTGCAGTTTTAAAAGGGGAAACCTTACAGGGCATGTAATATACTGCCTAGTTTTATTTTTTAGCTTCATTTTGATAATGTCCTTATAGAAGCTTGCAAATTAATTGATTTACAGGGACACATGGCTCTTTGCAGACTTAAAGGTCAACAAAATCATTACGGAGCTTGCAATTTAGAAGCTTAATCATGTCTTTTAACTAGTGTATGCCCCAGGCTTCAGGAGAAGTTAGGAGACTTCCTGGCCCTGCGACCGGTCTGTTGGATGACCCTGGGCAAGTCACTCAACCTTCCTCTGCCTCAGTTTTCTCATCTGTGAAGTGAAGATTATGACACTGACTTCCTTTACAAAGCACTTTGAGATCTACTGAAGAAAAGTGTAATGTAAGTGCTAGGTATTATTAATATACAGGGGTTGGACGAGCATATTCTCACAAGGATCATCATCATAAACAGATGCTGGGGAAGGGGCAGAGGAGGCAATAGACCAAAAAGGGGGGAGACAATCCATACTGTTGGAGCATAAGTATTTAGATCAGGCGTGACTCATGCTTATAGGCCAAATTCAGTGCTGATGTATGCAGGCACAGGTTTGCTGGCATCAGTTGAGAAGTATCTGTTTACACCAGGGCTGAATCTGGTCCTTTGTATTTTTCATTCTTTCATTGTAGATCCAGATTTTTATTTGAAGATCTTGCGTAGGGTTGCCATATGGTTGAAACAAAAATACCGAAAAAGCACCTTCCAAAAAAAACACCAGGAAAAAATTCTGTTGAAGGAAAAAGGGGGGGGGAGGAGGGAGATACCAGCAGCCATTTTGTGCCGGCAGCCTTGTGGAACCAGGTAAGCATGGGGTCAGGGGGCTGCGGGTGTTGGGAGCCAGAGGGAGGTTTGGAGGGGGGGAGGGCGGGAAGCCGGGTGCTGAGTGTTTGTAGAGTTGCCCAGTGCCCGGCATTTTTGCCTCCTGGCCGGGGAAAAAAATCAGAAAATAATGGACATTTTAGGTGTCTGGTATTCTCTGAATTTTTTTACCAGACAAGAGGCAAAAATACCGGTCTGTCCGGGTTAATACCAGACACCTGGCAACCCTTCTTGTGCTGCTGTTTTTAAACAATTACGGCAGGCATGAGAGAGGGAGTAGTTAACGTGGGCATGAGATTAACAAAGGAAGGGGAGAACTGTTCAAAGGTGGGCCCTGAAGTAGAAAAGGGTGCTGCATTGGTGCCTAGGAGAAGGGAGGCGGTTCTGGGGATGCAGGACAGTAGGGCAAAGAAGACACAAAATGGTGAGCGGAAGAAAGAAACAAAGGACTAGAGCCTCAGCAGTGTTTCAGGGCATGAAATCACCTCACTTTTCAAAAATACATAGCTCCAAGACATTAGGAAAGCATCAAGATACCAAAGAAAGCCCTAAACTGCAAAATGGGTGGGAATTCCTCCTCCTTCAAAACTCCTTCCATTCAGAGCCAGCAGAGCACCATGGCATTCAAGTGAAAGGACTATTAACATAACAATGTTATTTCTGCCAGGAGGGCAAAACAAACTGTTAGAGGAGCTTTGCCAGTTATTCTCATCAGGTGGTAAAGAAGTACAGGCTGCATGTTAAACACATAAAGGGCTATTTGTTTCCAGTTCCATTTAGGTTTTGTTTTAGTGACTGTTTTTTTCACAAATACTGCTCCAAACATTTCCCACCCACTCTGCCTTTCATAGGCCAACCTCTTGTACTGAGGAGTCTCTCCCACAGATCATTTGGATACGCTGCAGTGACTATCTCACTTCCGAGAGCTAATCTTTTATGTTATTTTCTCATCCAGATTTCCCCACATAACATTGCAGCAACACAGATGACAAGGGAATGGCTTTCTCTGGAGGTCACATAGATATCATTCTCTATTGACCAGATGGGAATACTATGTAAGCAGTGCTGCCAGAGTTCACAAATATTTTATATTTGCTAAATTCTCACGGACCAGTGACCTAGAAAATGACTCTTCTACCACAGCTACAGAAACCTGACTATTGAAGTGTCTGCTCTGGAACCTACTATCGTTATATATATTGTTGTTAACCATATATTGGCTCTCAATTGTAATCATTTTTTAGTTGGCTATTAATTTTAGGCTCCGCCTGCTCACAATGAAGTCAAAGGCAAAATACCCAGGATTGGGTGTTTTATTTCTTTAGTTGACAAGGATTGTATTTTGCTGGATCCCTAGTACAGCAGAATCCTAAAGAGGCTTGGTTTTTTTGGTCCTGTTTTCTGTCTCTGTGCAACATGTTGGACGTTATGTGCACAGTTAGCACAGGCAGAACTCATTCACTGCTTTTGGTGTGGCGGCTTTTAATTTCTCTTTGACACAGCGGTGGATTTAAACAAACCTTACATTTGTAGCATAGTGGCAAGCAAGCCGCATTTCTGAGCCTACACAACTAAGTCTACAGCAGCCTTCTCACATATATCCAAGCTATCTTTTGTGGGTGTGGTGAGATCTGCATTCTACTCCTGGCTGTCATAGACCGCTTTGTGGCTTTAAGTCCAGGTCTGTATTTGCCCCAAGATCAACGCTCCAAAGATTGATCTTCTGAGGTTTGATTTAGCGGGTCTAGCAAAGAAATACAACATCAATGGCTGATGGTGCCCCTCTGAACCCCAATTTTCCAAGGGGTTGAGAGGAGTAAAGGAAATTGATGGGAGTATTTTTTCCCATAGACTTCCCTCATTAGGGATGCTGCAGAAATTCGACTCACAGTACTTTGACTGCAGCTACTCTATTCTCACAGCTGGCGTGTATCTTAGGTTGGCTTTCTTCTATAATGTAGACCTGGCCTAATTTCTTCATGTCAGTCTCCTTCCCTGTAAAATGGGGATTATATTTCTAGTTTATATTACAGGCATAATGTGAATCTAAAATGATAAGTTTTAGAGGAGTAGCAATGTTAGTCTGCCTAAGCAAAAATTAGGAGTCCTGTGGCATAAACTTTCATGGGCTGGAACACACTTTGTCAGATGCATTTGACAATGTGGGCTCCAGCCCACAAAAGCTTATGTCCAAATACATTTGTTAATCTATAAGAAGGTACCACAGGACTCCTTGTTATTTATGTTTGTAAAATATTTTGGGATTATCAGAAAGATAGGGCTAAAGAAGTGCAAAGTTTTATTATTAAAATAATAAATGTGTCAAAACACCTTCCATTTGTTTATTAGAAGAAAGGGATATATTCTGTTGTCAGATATTGCATGCCACTCCCATTAAAAGTATTTATATTTGTATATATGAAGGCCCAATTTGGTTCAAAGTTGCAGATTATATATATACAGGCAGTCCCCGAGTTACGCGGATCCGACTTATGTCGGATCCGCAGTTACGAACGGGGCGTTTCTCGCCCCGGAGGACGGGAGCGGCGGAACGCACAGATGCGCCGCGGTCCGCCGCCCCCGTCCTCTGGGGCGAGAAAAGCTGCTCCCCGTCTCCCTGGTTTGCAGGGAGATGGGGAGCAAAGCCTTGGAGCACGCCCGCAGCGGGACAGCCCGGGCGCACTTGAGCCGTCCCCCTGCGGGCATGCTCCGTGGCTTTGCTCCCCGTCTCCCGACCAGCAGACCAGGGAGATGGGGAGCAAAGCCTTGGAGCACGCCCGCAGCGGGACAGCCCAAGCGCGCCCGGGCTGTCCCGCTGCGGGCGTGCTCCAAGGCTTTGCTCCCTGTCTCCCTGCAGACCAGGGAGACGGGGAGCAAAGCCTCGGAGCACGCCAGCAGTGGGACAGCCGCGGCGCGCCTGGACTGTCCCGCTGCCCGCGTGCTCTGCGGCTTTGCTCCATGTCTCCCAGGTCAGCAGACTAGGGAGACGGAGCAAAGCCGTGGAGGACTTGGGCGGTCCCGCCACCCCCATCTCTCTGGTCTGCTGGGGGGGGGGTGCAGCTAGTGCCCCCCCCCCCCGAGCAGACCAGGCTTTTCTTGCCTACCCCTGGGGTAGAGCAGCTGGGGGCTGCCGGGTTGGTCTCACAGCGCCGCTCCGGACCAACCCGGCAGCACCCCAGCTGCTCTGCCCCAGGCGTCCTGATTCAGCCGCTGCTGGTCAGTTTCAGCAGCGGCTGAATCAGGACGCCTGGGGCAGAGCAGCTGGGGTGCTGCTGGGTTGCTCCAGTAGCGCCGAGGAGCCGCGCTACTGGAGCAACCCAGCAGCACCCCAGCTGCTCTGCCCCAGGCGTCCCCAAGTCAGCCGCTGCTAAAACTGACCAGTGGCTGACTACAGGAAGCCCGAGGCAGAGTTGCTCTGCCCCAGACTTCCTGGAATCAGCTGCTGATCAGTTTCAGCAGCAGCTGACTTGGGGACGCCTGGGTTTCTTAAGTTGAATCTGTATGTAAGTCAGAACTGGCGTCCAGATTCAGCCGTGGTTGAAACTGATCAGTTTCAGCAGCGGCTGACGCCAGTTCCGACTTACATACAGATTCAACTTAAGAACAAACCTACAGTCCCTATCTTGTAGTAACCCGGGGACTGCCTGTATACATTTTTACTGTTATCAGCATTGTGAGTCAGTTACTGTCACTTACTTTATGTTTGTAAAGTACCTAGCACAAAAGTGACCTGAATGAGACTGCTGCCTGTAACTGAAATATGAATTAATATTAATATTAATTATACTATTTCAGGAAGTTCTGAGGTATTGGACAGTCAAAACAATACACATCAAAGGAAGTGTTTTGCCATGGTGAAGGACTGCAGAGTTAAAGGCACTGGGTCTGGCTCTTTTCTCAGTCACTTATGTAAATCTGGAAGTTAGTGGGAAGAAACCAGTGTGAGATCAAAAACAAAGTCCTTCATGTACACACACAACTTGTGGCAATAACTGATCAACAATCCAAAGTATGGTGGCATGACCCTTGAAATGTTAAGCAGCTCCAAAGGAGATGCAGCAGGTGCAAGCAGCACTCTTTCAAATGATTGCACCATGTTAAAAATAGTTCATTTTTTCAATAACTAACTCACTGCACTGACTTCCAATTCTTACCATGTTCATGTCACTCTGGAACTAATGATCCAAAATGAAAATGGTAAATAATTGTGTGAAGGCCAGATCAACTCCCCATTCCAAAGAGAGACATCTTTTCCCTATTCCCAGTGAGTTTTATATTTCAGAAACAAGCAAACATTCACTTTTTTATTGGAATATAAGCCAGCCACGGTGGTTTCTTTTATCTATAAGCCTGCACTAACTTCTGACTCCAGGCAGTGACAGTGAGATCAATCAGAAAGCTGCCACCTAACTTTACTGCTTCCTTAGTGAAAAATTGATGTAGCTAAATTGGCCCCTGTCAGCCAAGAAATGATTTTTTTATTAATCTAGAACAACCAATATTGCAGAGCTTTCCACACTTCCTGACAGACTCGGTAAGATCAAAATAGGATTAGCTTTGCGTAGACGTCAAGCTCATGATGAGACCCTGGAGCACAGGCAGTCACTGCTTGAGTGCAGAGAGTGGGGAAGATATACCAGCCAGAGAAGTATGTGCCTGTTTGGCACACAGAAGTTCTGTTTAGAGAATACAGAAACAACCTGAGCCCAAATGGACTGTTTGGTGCATGGAACACCTGACAGTAAGATGAATGAGTTCTAATGACAAATATACAGTGGGTCTCACTGTTTCTTATTTTGAGAAGCACTGCTTGACATTTTCAAAGTAGCCCACAAGAGTTAATCTCACACTGTCCATTAATTTAAATGGGAGGCAGATGCCTAAATCCCTGCTTCTCTGTTTAATATTACACATGTAAGAAAAATAAGGATCTGATTCAAAGCACACTGAAATCTCATTGAGTTTAATAGGTTCTGGATCAGGCCTTATAGCGCCTATCCTGTAATCCGACTGGCATTGGTGAAGCCCCATGGACTGGATCAGGACCTGTATGAGCATCAAGCCTGTTTACAATCTATAGGGTTGCAAGGTGGCCGGTTTTGAACTGGACAGTCCAGTATTTGGGCTTTCTGTTCGGGAAACAAATTGAGAAAATATAAACGAGAAAATATAAATGTCCAGTATTTTCTAAATAAGATGTAATGTAGATTGTGATGTAATGTCAAATGTGTCCGATATTTTTGTTGAAACCATCTGGAAACCCTAACAATCTCCAGTTGTTTTCAACCCTGATACTTTTAACATGGAAGTTTGCAGACAATTCAGCTAGCCACAAAGAATAGTGCTTATGCTGAATGGCAGCAGCCTCCTCTTAAGACCTGAATTAAATCTAACAGCCCTGAAAGCCAAGCAAAACCTTAGCCTAATTTGGAAAGTTCAGTGGAGAGCTGACACCGATTTAATTCCAGGGTGCACATCCTGGCCTGCCCTATAGTTAAAAGCATTTAGCTGCTATTCTTTCCAACTCTCCCCACCCAGCCAGGCAGCTGCTTAACATGCTTAGAATGCCTGTGACATTCTTTAGAAAAAAAGCACCCTGTTGTAATTACCGTCATCTGTCCTTTTTGTTACCCATTGCAATCATCAAAAGAAAATTAAAAAAGGAACAGGAAGCATGCCGATGTGTCCATAAAATGCAGATTGACAAAGAAGCATCACAGCTTTCAGACATGCGAGGGGATCATTCAGAAGGAGAAGGCTAGCTTGTCCTTGCAAAGCCTGCGGTGTAATGAGCATATCTAAATCTGTTTGGGATGGCATGCTGGGTAGTGGAGGATGAGTTGGCACTATCAGCAGCTTTCTGGGGTAATTTCACAACTGGCAGTGAAGGGCTCCTTATTCTGTGACCAGGCCAAGAACCTGTGAATCACTTCCTTTATTGTAGTTTTTGTTAGCCTCTAAGGTGCCACAGGACTGCTCGTTTCTAAAGTTACAGACTAGCACGGCTACCCCTCTGAGACTTCTTTTCTCGTGATAGTCATATATAGCATTAAACATAAGCAAAGCAAGCAGCTACGTGGTCCCTCCTCTTTTGGTGACCACACAGACCACGTGAACTTTGCTGTTCCCAGCTTGACCCAATCTCTCCTGCCAGAAGCAGTATTGTAGAGAAGCTATACATAGCCCAATTGCTTTCTTTCCTTCACCTTGGGGATTCTGCAAATCAGAAGGCAGGGCCTTGTGACAGCATTTGTACTAGCATGTGCTAGGTTGATTACTCAATCTCTTCAGCTGCACATGAGTAGAGCCCTGCCTGGATACAAAAATGATCTGTGGATACCCAAGGATATAAAGCAGATGTCTGCTAATCTGCAGGGTTTTAGATAAAAATTTTTTATCCACATTGGCATCCGTATCCGCAAAAATGGGCCATGGATATCAGCACCCACATGCGTGGATGCAGATACCCGCAGATATAAAGCAGGTATACATGGGCGTCTGGTGGCTTAGGCAGGGGAAGGCTTTGCCTTCCCAAACCACTAGGCACAACCATGCCCAAACTCAGCCCCCAGAACAGCTGCTGTAGGCGTTCTGGGGACGGAGTGTTGCTGCCCCCAGCACCCGCCTTCCCTGTGCTCTGAGCCAGGGAGGCTGGAAACGTGTGGCCCTTTCCCTCCCCCGCATGGCCTCCTCCCTTCCCCCGATGCCTTGAGGAGGCAGGGGAGCTGCGCCACATTCATGTGCTCCCTTGCCTCTCTTCCCCGCCCTTGGTGCTCCAGGGAGGTGCGGAAGCCGCACCACACAAACGCACTCCCTCGCCTTTCTTCCCCTCCGCCACTGCTCCGGGGAGACTGGGGTGTGCTCGGCGCACTGCCCCACCTCTTCCATTCCCAGGGGTGGGGGCACACTTAGCATGCTGCCCTGCCTCGCCTCCTCCCCTCCCTGTGGGTGGCGGGGCCTCTGCAGTGGGGGGCGGGGCTGTAGGTAGGTTGCCAGGTGTCCGGTTTTTGCCTGGACTGTTTGTCATTCGGGTCCCCCGTCCGGTTAAAAAAAAAAGAAAATACTGGACATGTGATATGTCCGGTTTTCTTGTTCCCCTGGGACGGAAGCCCGGTGGGGACAATTTTCCTCTGCCGCGTCTGGCGGGGGTGGAGGAGTGAGGAGCGCGGGGCCATTTTTTTTCTCAACAGAATTTTTTCCCGGTGTTTTTTTTTTTTTTGGGGGGGGGGAGGTTTGGTATTTTTTGTTAAACCATCTGGCAACCCTAGCTGTAGGTGGTCCTGCCTCCCCCAGTCCCAGCTGCACCAACCACCCATGCAGATATATGCAGATTTGCAGGCCTCTACACGAGTCAATCAAGTACGCTGATTCCTAGAATATAATCTATGCATTGTGTGGTGCAGAACCTAACACAGTGAAATCAGCCTTAAGCGATCAGAGAAATACCTAAATCATAAAAAATCCACAAGTAAAACTTGAGATGAATGGACAGGCAGACCTTGGGTCAAAATCAAGGGTCCTACAATTGACATGGCATTCAGCCATCAGCATGATGGGTAGTAGAACAATAAATGCCAGTGAGTGAGCCTCATCCACCCCTATTATAGACACATTGCAACAAAACAGACAATAACCTTCACTATCGCTCATGCTGTAGGCATAACTTGCACTTGTGTTTTAATTCCACTTTCAACTTTAAAAGTGCTTTATGTTTGTATGGATTGGAGTCTGTGACTGAAAACCAATTAACTTACAAATAGATGTTGTTTATGGCTGATACTGCTAAGCAGGAACACTACAGACAGCAATTACACTAGCATCTTTTGCACAGAACTAAAGACACTTTTTCATCTTTAAAATTATAGACATGATTTGTGTCATTAGGCAATCAGACAGTCACTCAGAGATAAAATATTAACATCTATTAAAATCATGGAGAATTGTCTGGGTCTAGACAAGCCTGAAAAAATAAACAGAATGGATTAATACGCTGAGAGACATTAATTAGTTTTGACTATTGTAAAGTCAGGTCCATCATCCTACTCCTTGAAGCCCTCTCTTATTATGTTGCGCACGCATGGCATGATGGCAGTCCATGCGATTGTTGTCTTATTTAAGGCCTATAAAAAAATAAATCTTCAACTACTTTATCCCCTCTCTTTAAAAGGAGGAGCCAAAACACAGCACAGGATTCAATGGAGTATAATGGAAAAACTAATGGTGATTACAGAGGACAGAAGTGGTACTCATGACTGCAATGAAAGTGCTAAACTTCAGACTTGTCCTTTTAGTTTACTCTTTGAAAGAGGCTTTGCTTTCCCTCAGACAAGCTCCAAGCCAGTGGTGCTGCAGCACTCATGATTGAAGAGCCTGGTTATTCATCTTGTGCCTCCTAAATGGAATTGCTTCCTAACTTCCAATCAGTTACACGCCCTGCAAACCCACTGAAAGGCATGGGACTGCACAGGTGTCTCAAAGGGTATAATGTGAAAGTAACAGCAAATGGATTGCACAGATGTAATTGAAGGCCCACAACGTTTTTATTAGTGGCAGTGAAGCATGAGATGAAAAAAAACCATCTTGACTTTTAAGATCCCAGGCTGAATTTGCAGGATAAACAAAAAACAAAAGAACTTCTTGACTTGAGCAAATTTGATGTGCAAATCATTGAGAGAAAACAACAACTGAACTTCACAATGGAATGTTTATTTTAAAATTTTCAGAGAATAAGCATCCTTTAAAGATGTCTTTGTTTTTTTCCTCTCTTCTGCTCCCCACTTCCCTTTAAGACATAGTTTGGGACATTACCAAAAATAAATCTTTGTAAGGTTCCGCCCCCCCCCTCCCCCGGGGCAATTCAAACACTGCTTTACTGACAAAGATCCAGGTTATCTGCAGTAACTGAAAGAAATTCATTCCTTTCAAGACCATTTTCATTATGATTTTTCCCTTTCACATATTTTGCCTGTAAACTATTCTGAAACTTCAAGGATGGCAGTTTTCACATTCCCATCTGTCATTTTAGAACTATGATATTTTCCAAAACAAGTTTCAAATGCAACACAGAGTTTGACTTGCTGTTCCAAGCAGCTTAAAAATTCTCCTTTACATAAAGTTTCTAAAGCATTCAGCCATTATAAAAGGAAACTTATGATATGAAACTGAGATTGAGCTGGATGTGGATTGTTGTGTCATTGGCTTAGAGGTGCACCCTTGCAACTGAACTGAATTTCAAGTGAAATACTAAGACAGAGTAGTCAAATTCTGCTATCTTTACTCAGGCAAAACTCCCATTCAGAGGGAGGTGATCCTGATTAATTATATTAGAGAAAAGACTCGAGTATTCATAGGTGCTGAGTGCTGGGGGAGCTGCTGCACTCTCTGGCTTGAAGTGGTTTCCATTCTATCTGTGGTTACAGATTGGTTCAATGGCTCTCAGCTCCTCCACTATATGAATTGTTCCAGCATGTCTGTAAGTATGTACAATAAATTTAAAATACTGCAGACAAAGTGAATTTGAGTATAGCTGCTGATCATCTGACGTTATAAATCTCAAATTCAAGGGGGACATGAAAATAAGGACAGATCACCAAACCGTGTTTATAATCCTTCCAGTGCTCTTTTTGCCATTACTAGTCATGCAGGCTCACTCGAAACAGTTCTCCTAAAAAACAAGGATCTGCAGATACCTACAGAATTCTCCTTTTATGGTGTTACAGTTGGGAATACTCCAATCCTCCTTTCTCTTGTATGTAGTTCCCCAGGCTCTCCTCTTCAGGCAGAAGTTCTAACATCCAGTTTTGCCTGTGATCTCCATCATGGAAATTCAACCACTTAAATTGTGAATCGGGAGGTTTTTTCCAGGAGAGAAGAAAAAAGGAAGGTTTCCAAGTGAGATCACTGGTATCTGCCTTGTTGTACAGCAGATAAAACTGCTTCAGGATAGAAAGTTTTCAAACTCTTTAGACAAGAGCTCTAACTTTTCTAATTATTGAGGGGGGGGAGGCTTAGGGGTTAGCACTGCCCTCAAAAGTGCACTTGTGATCCCCATTTGTATACCTTTACAAACATTACAGGGAAATTTTTAGAATAATAGAATCTTAGAACTGGAAGGGACTTTGAGAGGTCATCAAGTCCAGTCTCCCGCCTTGCGGCAGGACCAAGCACCATCTAGATCATCCCTGATATATGCAGCCCCCTCCTATTTTCATAGAAAGTCTGCAGACTCCCATTAAGGGACTGTGGGTTAAAATCTGTGTTTGAGAACCTTAGAGAAGATTGCACTGACACACAGTTCAATGGTTTCTATTGCAAGCTCCTTCAGATCCAGCTACTAAAGGCCCTACAGTACTACTCCAGCATGGGGTAGTGAGGACACAAGCCGTCCTGTTTCTGTCCCTGTATTTCCTCTGAGTGCAATGACTGCTCCTTCCTAGCAAAACTCCCTAACTGGGGGTCAGGAGGAACAGTTAGTTAACGGTGGAGTTGGACACCACTAGGTGGTATGCAGCACTCCCTCAAGAGATGTTGTGTAACACTGACAGGTGGAACCAAACCTGGGACCTCTGGACCTTAGTGCATGAGCCTCTATGGCTTCAGCTAAAAGCCAGCTGGCTCTCAACTAAGGCTGTAGAGCAAACTCATTGTTCTCCCTCTGTAAGTGGTCCAGTGCCACTCCATGGGACAGTGAACCACTCCTAGGAGGTATGTGGGTTACAGTTGCAGTGGTCACGAATTTCAGAATTCCTGCCAAAACTGCCCATAAGGTGGAGCAGGTCCACACAACTGAAACGATAGCCCTTTAAATAAAAACAATCCTTAAATCAGGCTGGTCAGGATTGTCTTCCAAACAGTCAAGCAGAACGCTGGAGAGATCCTCAGCATAAACAGATAGCCAAGGGAGGGGTCCAAAAAATGTAAAACCAAAATCATGCTCTTTATTTCTGCCAGGATCTTGACTCCAACTTTATCTCTCTTTTGGCCCATTTGTTCCTGGGTTTTCACACAGGGCACAAACCGCCCAGCCTTTCACTTGACACTCAAATCCCCAGGTTTGATACAAATACATGTAAAAAGCTTCCAGCTTTGTTAGTTTTCTTCCTTTTGTTTTATCAGTCAGGGTACATCTACACAGTAGCGCGTACCTCTAAATAAGCTACATGATTTGAGCAAATTGTGTTGCTTATTTCAGAATAGCTTATTTTGAAATTTGGCACTGTCTGCACAGGACTGATTTAGAAATAAACCACTATGCCACTGACTTCCTTAATCCTCGTACAACAAGGTTTACAGGAAGTCGGAGCAAGAAGCCTATTATTTCAAAATAATGGGATTCTTGTGTAGACAGCGCATAACTTTATTTTGGGATAACACACATTATTCCAAAATAACTCTGCTGTGTAGACGTACCATCAGTGTCTTGCCAGCAAGGAACTTTCCCTGTTGTTTGGAGCCATTTTCACATTGTGAGCATAAGTTCCTTTTTGTCTCAGATGTGAGAAAATGTCAGAGCATGATCGCTGATGGGAGAATAGCTTTCCCCCAACACACACACGCCTTTCAGAAAATATATGAAAGAAGAGCCTCAGGCAGCAAGAATAAAGAGGTGCAGGCAGAAGAAGGCATTATAAATGCCTGTCAGATGCAAGCATCCAGCACGGCAAAAAGCTGCAATCCTCCCCAGCAGCTTTAGTTGTAGCCTGAGTGTATCAAAAAAGAATCAAATGTAGTTTTCAGAATCTGAACCTTCCCTTTTGAACTGTGTGTGGGAAACAAATGCACAGTGTGTGACAGAGGGTGTGGAAGAATCTTCCCTTCACTTTGATTTTCACTTGATCAAAGGTGGCATGTTCATTACTGAAGAGGAGCTTCAGGCTCCTGCAGGGAATTCCCTCTTACTGGCTATCGTGTTACCTATGGGAAACAGTCCCGTTTGCTCTAATTGCTCCTGACAGCTTTTTAAATAATATTAAATACTTCAGAGGGGAGTTAAAGGGCAGCTTTGCTAATACCTGGAATGGGAGTTAGTAAATGGCTGGGTTGCTCCTTGATAAAAGTAAAACTCAGGGTAGAGTCAGCTGCTGATACAGAAAGGTAATAAAACAGCCAGTTTATAACACTGTGCACTGGAGGCCTGAATTTCAGGGGTTCTGAGAACCTGCAGCTTCCATGACTCCACCCAGGTGCCCTGCACCTTTGAAAATCAGGCCCAATCGCTATTTTCAGTTGTACAAATCAGCAAATCAGCTATTTTCAGTTGTACAAGTCAGGTAAACAGATTCCAGATATTACATAGAAGTAGCGCAGCAGCATCTTCAGCACCAGACTAGAACCCTAGCAGGAGAAGTTATATGCCCCTGCTCACTATGCTCACCAACCCCCTCTCTCCGGTATCTTTCTTGGGGGCTGCGCCCCTTATTTGCTATGCTCACCAATCCCCTCTCTCTGGCAGCCTTCTCAGCCAGAGAGCATGAGGGTGTGCGCCTGGTAGGAAAAATGTTGTATATATAGAAAGAGGTTACATCACATTATGTTATCCGTGACAAGACTGTATTATCTTTATATAGCACAATAGGTGCAAATCTCAGAAGACAGATCTCTGCCCATGCGATTTGTTTTGCTTTGTTGCACACACCCCCTATTAGTTACCAGCTTGGGAACTCGAGGTGGGGGTTTGGGCTGGGCACAAGCACAGGACAAGTGGAGTTGGAGTGCAAGTTAGCAAAGCTAAGTCAAAGCAGGTTCTGAGAAGGGACCTGAAGGGGGAAGAGAGAGAGAGAGAGAGAGAGAGAGAGATTGTTCTGTGCCTGGCTCTAGAGAGGCTTTCCCAGGCCTAAGGGCAACACGAAAAAAAGGCCTGACTGGGAGAAGGAGACACATGAAATCGCAAGGTGAGAGCAATGGGTAGCACATGGGGTAGGATCTGTGAAGTGATCTCTGCTGTATGTGGGGCTTTGGATTTCTCTTTGGAAATTAGAGGAAAATATTAAACTCTCCCTCACCAACTCCATGATATTGTCGCCCCTTCTTCGGACACCCAGGTATTTTTGAAAATTTATTTTTTACAGAAACTTTATTTTGAGATTTCTCTTCAGTCGGGGTATATTGTCATTATGCCCAAATGCTGCAGCCACCCCAACAACCACCTGAATCCTGCCCCTCCTCACAGAGGAGGCCCTGACAGTTGGGGGGTAACAGCAGATCAACTCCATTGCAGTCAGAGTCCTGTGAGCCATTTTGGATCCATATATCAAATCTGAGTCATTGCTGGGGAAACAAGATAGCACTGCCTTCTCCAAGCAGCCTCTCTGCCATGGCTCTGGGGCTCCAAGCCAAATGGAACTCGTCTGTCTGGCTAGTTCCTGGCAAAGGTTTCTTCCATTACAAAATGAACATGCAACTGTGCCTGACTGGCAAGATTTGCTTTAAATGGGGCTAGGATGAGAACAACAATCTGAGGTGCAGATTGGAACCAAAATGCATGAAGGATGCTCAAAGAGAATCTGGAATTTGACTGGGAGCTCATTTTGTACAGACAGCCATGCTCACCATTTGCACAGTCTTAGCCTTTTGAAAAAAATATAGCAAGTCCTCACACACTATCAGACTTCTGTCTGTGACAGCCCATGTGTGTGTTCCCTCAACATGCTATGGCTCAAACCCAAATTGCTGACAGTTCAAACAGGCTAGAACTGCATAAGTCACGTGACATAGTCATGTATTTACATACAATCCCTTTGTTAAATACGAAGATAACTATTGATATAAAATAAGTTAAGAAATTGTGTGCTATTTGTTGAAAAGAGACAAGGCAGATCAATTATTATTATTTATTTGAACTTCAGTGGCCTCTAGAGGCCACCGCTGAGGATGGATTGCTCATGTGCACATACACAATATGACACAGTCCCAACTCCCTGTTCCAAAGATGCTACAATTTAAGGCCCAGATCTTGAAAATAGGACCATGTGGGCAGAACCCTACAACTGAATCTGTGGCATAACCTTGCCATGCCATACATCTAACCTGTGTAGGCGCTCATTCTTTTGTTGCTGCAGGTTTTGAAGACCACAGTTGGTAGCAGGGACACGGCCTTAGTTCACAGCATGCTGGGATGAGAATCTACTCTGCATAAGTTTGCTGCAGACTCAGGGTGTGTCTACACTGCACTATAACTCGAAGTAAAATATGCAATTTGAGCTACGCTTATTTGCATAGCTTATTTCAAGTTACTTGCAAAATAGCTTATTTTGTCATTTGGTGCTGCCTACATAGTGCCAAATTTCGAAATAAAGCGCTATTCTGAAACGTCCCTTACTCCTTTCAGAATGAGATTTACAGGGATTTCGGAATAGCAAGCCCGAAATAACGGGCTTGCTGTAAAGACGCGGGATAGCTATTTTGGGATACTCCAGTATCCCGAAATAGCATTGCAGTGTAGACGTAGCCTCAGTGTCTTTGTTGGCCCTAGTAATGCACATGAACGGTTCACCGGTGAGCTGTGAGCTAAATCCTCTTTGAAAAGGTACTAGCTTAGTTCAAAGCCACTATTGAACTATGAAGGCATATCATCTGGAGCCACACCAGGCTAGTGTCCGGTAGATTTACAGAAACAATTCACGGAATGCTGGGGTGTGGACAAGTCACAAAGGGTATGTGCAAACCAGGTTTGCAGGACCCAGGCTTCTGGACACAGTGTTCCAAGCTCATGCTTGGGTAGCCACATTGCCTTGTAAAACTAGGTTTACAATTCCTGGACCCAGGTCTCACAGCCCTGCTAATGTGCCCATCCTGCACTCTGCAGGCCTTCTGCTGTAGGTCTGCGGCTTCAGCTGTATCCACAATGCAAAATAACAGGGCTTGGACCTGAGGCTAGTGGAACTTGGGCTCTCAACCACCCCCCTCGGCGGGTCCTAGGACTGGGTCCTGAGTGCTTACTGATCTGAGGCAGAGCTCAGCCTGCATGTGCAGCACAGACATAACTCTTAGAGACTTCTCCAGTCTGTTGCAGAGCCATAAATTTGCCCAAATCTCCTGAATCCCAGTCCAGTTCTTTAACCACTAAAGCATCCTGAGATACAGATTAAGACTGAACCTGTGGAATTACCTTGCCATGCCACACATATAACCCAGCGATGTCCCGAGGTATTTCACAGTGACAAGTGTATGAAATTACTCTAGTGATTTATGAGCAATAGTCTGAGATGCCGACTACAGCAATAATACTCTGTCTTAGCCAAGTCCTTCACTTTGATGCGATCATCAACTCATTTCAGTGATGGAGGGACTGGTCCAAGGTATATAACCAAGGGGCACAGTTAGCCAAGGACACTTTCAGTCCAACTGACATTGGTTTCTTTTGTTTCAGGAAGGAGATGTCCAGAAACTAAAGACAGAACAGAGACTGATGCATTTCTGTCTATATCCTGCGAATATGTCTAAGCCTTGGGAGGAAGATGATAATGAGCTAGATTCCCCCCAGTTGTAAACTGTTGTGTAACTCCACTGAAGTCCACAAAACTGTGTCAATTTACACTATTTGAGGTTCTAGCTCACCTTTCTTATTCCCACTATTTCAGATTATGGTGGTCCACCATGTGCCCTGACCCTGCAATGTTTTAAGCACATGCTTAACTTTTCTCACTGTGAGTTCTCATTGACTTTCCAAAAACACATAGTAGCAGTGGTAGTTATGAGGCTCTGAAGGTGAATGTTGGGATATTTTATAGAACTATTAGCACAACTTCCAAAGGGATATGCAGACACCTCACCTCCAAATCAATGTCTCCAGGTACCCTGTGGGGCAGATAGATAAATCAGAGACAGTTGAAGTGGTGTAAAAATATATGGAGATAGTGGAGGAGAGGTAAAACGTAATTTAATATTTACCATTACACCTGCATGATTCGTTTCACAGCCTTTTTTGAGTCCCATTGACTTCAACGGGACTACTCAGAAAGTATATAAGTAAGTACATGAATAAGCCTTTGTAGTATCATCATACTTGGCCTTTGTATTGCAATTAACCACACGTAATCAAAAGAAATCTGGCCCAGTCCAACCAACTGCGAGCATCCTGTGAAGTGAGTCAGATGGTGCCCCCTATACCTTTAAGATGAACATTGCTCTTGTCCCATTTTCTGCCACTGCATTCTGAATTGGAAGGATGGTAACAGTCAGTAGTGGGCTCAAATGAGAATTCCATGACATTCAAAATTGTTCCTGTCACAGCACAAAGGGCAAACATATCTTCAGGTTTGTTTTGCATGATTTCACTTATCTCACATTTAGCTTTACATGCACATTCTGGCTGTGTCTAGACTGGCCAGTTTTTCCGGAAAATCAGCCACTTTTCCGGAAAAACTTGCCAGCTGTCTACACTGGCCGCTTGAATTTCCACAAAAGCACTGACTTCCTACTGTAAGAAATCAGTGCTTTTTGCGGAAATACTATGCTGCTCCTGTTCGGGCAAAAGTTCCTTTTGCGCAAAAGGGCCAGTGTAGACAGCTGAGATTTGTTTTGCGCAAAAAAGCCCCGATCACGAAAATGGCGATCAGGGCTTTTTTGCGCAAAAGCGTGTCTAGATTGGCCATGGACGCTTTTCTGCAAAAAGTGCTTTTGCGGAAAAGCGTCCGTGCCAATCTAGACGCTCTTTTCTGAAAATGCTTTTAACGGAGAACTTTTCCGTTAAAAGCATTTCCGGAAAATCATGCCAATCTAGACGCAGCCTCTATGAAAAAGCTACTTTTCCCTTTGAAACCAGATGAAAAAAAAAGTAAATGTGTGTCTTTTGCACTCACTCACTGGCCTAATTTCCACTGAAAAAACATCACATCAGCTATATTTTGCTCAGAAACGGCAATTTTTCAATCTGTGGTTAGCTCATATTTTTTAAAAGTTAGTAGTTTATTAGGAATATTCCACATACCCATAGCTCAAAAGCTCTTGGCACCTCCATTTTATCATTATCTAGAAAGAGCCGTAAGTATGTAATGCCCTAGACCACCTCAATGCTTACCAAAATCCTGCACACAGAGAACCCCTCGCAAAAGGAAAAGATGGTGAGCACTGGGAAAGTGCCTATTCTAATTCCCTCCCTGCAGCATGGTACACCTAACCTAAGGTTAGTTCAGAAGTTCTGACTTGATTGGGGCTCAGTGTGAGATCGCTGAGCATTCTTGAAAAGCCTCCTCATTGTTCTGAGTGTTTTGCCATCTTCCACACGCACCTCCAGGGAACTTTCATATGTATGGAGAACATCAGAATTGCCCACTCTCCATAGCCTCCCACTGTAGAGGGCATCTAAAGCTGTGAAAAAGTACCCATAAAAAGTGGCCCTACATAGAATATTGGAGTAATATCAGCATGGGTTTAGAGTAACCCAGTGATAAATTAGGCCCGTTGTGTCTAACTCAAAAAGAAAAGAAGGGAGTTACATGGGACATCTTGAAATTGGTGACAAATCTAGTTACTATAGCTGGAAGTATGCTCCGGTGTGTGGGTCTAACAGCTTATTATTACTCTCACATTCTAAAAGCCTGTCAGCAATGATGCTTTATGAACAATGAATGACCCCCTTCAATATACAAAATATCATCTAATTAATTAATATTTGTAGATTATTTGAAAAAAGCAAGTGTTTCAAAATAGCAGTAGTATTTGGCCCTTCAAAAACAGCATATAGGCTAGGTCTACACTATAGCCTTTTTTTTGAAAAAGCTACGCAAATTGCACTCTGAAATTTCCATAGCTTTTTTCAATTGCTTTTCTAGAAGAGGCGTTTCCACCAAATGGGGCTAAATGGTGGAAAAAGCCTCCTCTTTCAGAGGAGCCCTTATTCTTCGTAGAACGAGGTATACAGGGCTCCCTGAAAGAGCTCATTTGATTTGAAAAAAAAAAAAAAGCGGAAGAGCAAACGCGTTCCCTGGATACGGCTGAGTTTTTCCTGGGATACCTCCAGTATCCCAGAAAAAAACCACAATCTAGACCTACCCATAGAGAACACAGACTGAATCCAGAAAACAACAAGCCATAAAATGGAACTAAGATCAGCTTAGAGGTCCCTTGTAATGGAGCTGTAATTGTTGGTAAGTGACTAGAGCCCAAATCTACAAAGATATGCCAGTGCCAAACTCCCACTGAGTTAAGTAGGAATTAGGAGCCTAAATACTTAGAGAATATGGGCCTGGAAACATCCAGAGGAAAAACAAGGTTTTTATCATCTCTTATTTAGTAAACATTATCTGTAGTGTTATAAAACCTCTCTCCTAAAAAAAAAAAAGATGATTTTTTCTGATATGTACCAACTGCTCACGGGCTGCTTGTGCTGTTGGTCTCTGCTTGAATATGTAGCTTTTTTATACTTAAAAATCTGAAATAAATAGGTGCTTTTGTGTACAGCTCTGTTTACTGTGATGCAAATGCCTATGTGCTACAAACGCCAATGACATTTGACATAGTTGTGCATTGTGTAGCGAGCCCAAGCCCAGCTTGGGAGCAAGGCTTTCCATGAGCAGGCTGTGCTGACTCTCCTTGATTTACTTCCAGAAGTTCAGACACAAAGCCTCCATTTATCTTGTTCAGTGCATTTGGCTCCCACTTCCTAGGATTTTCACAGTCCTGGGTGAGTGGAAGTGCTTCTAAAATTTTCCTTCTCATTCTTTTCTAGTCCTTCAAATATATACCAAATTTTACCCATCATTTGATTCTAGCATATTGCCAACATAAATTGAATATTCCCCCTTGGCAACAATTATTTGTAATGCACCTCAAACTAAGTGTACTGAATACATCCTGGCTGTGTCTAGACTGCATCCCTTATTTTCCGTAAAAGGGATGCAAATTAGACACATCGCAATTGCAAATGAAGCGGAGATTTAAATCCCCCCGCTTCATTTGCATAAACATGGCTGCCGCTTTTTTCCGGCTCGGAGCTTTGCCGGAAAAAAGCGCCAGTCTAGACGCGGATCTTTCGGAAAATAAAGCCTTTTCCGAAAGATCCCTTATTCCTCTTAAAATAAAAAGCGGCAGCCATGTTTATGCAAATGAAGCGGGGGGGATTTAAATCTCCGCTTCATTTGCAATTGCGATGTGTCTAATTTGCATCCCTTTTACAGAAAAGGAATGCAGTCTAGACACAGCCCCCATGTTTTCGTGCAGAGCAGCTAGCACAATGGGGCCTCATCATAATTAGAGGCTCTAAATCAGGCCCACGGCCAGAGATGACTTGCTAAGCCACCAGGTCTGGCCAGCGGGAGCCTCAGCCAGGCTCCCTGCCTGCCTCACCTTGCTTGGTGCTCAGAAAAGCTGGCTGTGGGGCCGTGTCATATCCCCCAAGCAGAAAAGTGAAAGGTTTCATTTCTGAAAGCTGATGAATCAAAGGTGGAGAGGAACTCTGAGATCCCCTCTTAAAAGCAACATTACATTGGATGGAAGGGTTCTAGCAAAGCTGATTAATAAAGCAATTTAGATAAATTCTATTTATGCTTCTATTTGTATAAGTACATTGGTAACTGCTTACTCTGCAACTTGAACAAGTCTGGAATCCTAAATGGGGCAGCAGAAATCTTGCTGAAAACTATAAAATTGGTGGCAGAAGAAAGTGTGGTAATGAGGATTTCCTTTCTGCTTCCAAACAAAAGCAATCTTCTAATATTTCTGGCATGACCACTTTAATTAAACATAATTTATTAGATCCTTACATGGCCCCTATAGGATTGCTTCTTTCAGATAGCCAATTATAAACTCTTACATACTTTATAGCTCTCATTATGTGATCCAGAGACACTGTAATAAATAATGCAAGCCCCCTTTTGTATCTGTTCTACCTTTAGAAAGAAAGCGGGGTTGGTGTGGAGGGAGGGAGGAGTTTTAACATGTTCATATTTCCAAGGAGGCTGAAAACAATTCAGCTTTAGTTTCCTTTCATGAAATGCTTTTTATTCCCAGACTGGACTCCTGTGGCTTGATTCATCGCTAGGCAAAAATCAAGTTCAAATAGGCGTGGACCAT
Organism: Pelodiscus sinensis; assembly: GCF_049634645.1. Lineage (NCBI taxonomy): Eukaryota > Metazoa > Chordata > Testudines > Trionychidae > Pelodiscus > Pelodiscus sinensis. Next base: position 292,843,357 of record NC_134711.1, on the reverse strand, counting down.
GACAGACAAACTGTTGCTGGCCTGACACTTCCTTGTGACATCCTGTCACCTTCAGAAAAGAGGGAAGGCCTGGAAGCCAGACTAACGGGTTGAATGCAAATGAACAGATAGGCAGTGGTGTACTTTTAGGGGTAATGAAGTGGAAATGCCCTAGCCGTGAACAGTACTTTTCACCCTGCTTTCTTTGGGTTGCTGTTTCTGAGTTTTCAGAAAGTGATGTTGCACCAGCCAAGGTAGCGTGGAAAAAAAACAAAGTTGCTCTAATTCTTGGGATGGTTTCAAAAAGCAGAGGGAATGCTTTGGGGGAAACAGAATAAAGAATAATATGTTGCTTCATAGTGGGCTATTTAAATGCAATGTTTTCTTTTGAGTAAAAAACTGCAGCATGGATAACATTTCACAAAAGGTAATGCACAACTGCAACGGGGCCATGGCTATGCTTGTGTCCAATCCACAAGACTGAGGAATTAAGAGACCTGGGATATATTCCTGGCCCTCTGTCTTCCTGTGTAACCACATGTGATTTATTTAGTGTCTCTAAACCATTTATTCTCCATAGGAATAATAGGGAAATAGTTCCGAAAGTCATGGTGTGAGGGGATGTATCAAGCTTAATACAGATCTTTAAGATGCTTTAAGATCTTTTGGTGCAAGGTATTAGAAATTAGAGCAACGTAAGTATTGTTGCTTCAGCGAACTAGGGCACAACAACAGAACAGAACAATTTACTGGAACCTGGGATTTTATTGCAGGTTGAACTCAAATTCCCATTGACTTGACAAAATGGTTAGGGCTGTGTTTCCTTCCATCCAGTTTTAAAAGAACATAGATATGAGAGAGAGAGAACAACCCCGTAAAGCGCAAAACGGGCTGTAGTCCAGCCTTGATGGAACAACGCAGGTGTGCACCACTCCTAGACTTCACCCATGAGGAGATAGTATTGTTTTTTCTCCTGTTGAGAGGTGGAAGGGGCACTCAGGAGCTGTGGCACAGCATGCATATACAGGATGAGATCCTGAATTGAACACAGCTCCTGGACTGCACACCTCCCTGAAAACTACTAAGAACTATTTAGAAAAGTGAGACATACAAAAATCCATGGATCCAGATATAATGCATCCGAAGGTGGTGAGGGAATTGGCAGATGTCATTGCAGAGCCTTTGACCATTATCTTTGAAAACTCGTGGTGACTGGGTGAGGTCCCGGACAATTGGAAAAAGTCAAATGTACTGCCCATCTTTAAATGAAAGACAAACCAGGGAGCTATAGATCAGTCAGCCTCACCTCAGTCCCTGGAAAAATCATGGAGGGGATCCTCAAATAATCCATTTTGAAGTACTTGGAAGAGAGGAAAATAATCGGGAATAATCAACATGGATTCACCAAGGCAAGTCATGCCTGACCAACCTGATTGCCTTCTGTGATGGCTCCGAGGACTGGCTCTGTGAATAAGGGAAGACTGGGGATGTGCTTAACTTTAGCAAAGCTTTTGACTTGGTCTCCTACAATATTCTTGCTAGCAAGTTAAGGAAGTATGGATTGGTTAAATGGATTGTAAGGTGGATATTGGTTTTGAACAACCAATGGACCAATTTAATGATAGTCCAACATCCCATTACACAACAACAACAACCAGACTAAAATAGATGGTTATTCTGTATTGGCCTTCGGTTACAGTAATCTTAAATTCTACTGATAACAGATGTAGATAACACATTTTTAGGTAGAAGTGTCATGGTATGTATCCTTTAAGCCTTTGAAAACCCACCTCAGAGCATACACTCCAAGTCTGTGTACACATTTGTGGTTTATAATGAAGGAAAAATCCCATCTGAAACCACAATTGCAGTGGGAGGTGCTTTTTGAAATGCTCAGGCTAACTCAACCAAAAAAGTCACTAAAACGAATCAAAATATACTAATTTTGGTGGAAAATTATCTCTGGAGTTCAACTTTATATGGAAATTTACTAAAAGGGTTTTTTAAAAAGCACTGACGTTTTATGAACTGAAGAACGCACGTCTGAGAGTGATATGCAAATGGGAATCACAGATGCCCTGTGAGTATTAATTGAAGATTAGCAATGGGAAACGAAATAGGAGGCACATAATCGAGTCAAACTACTGTAGCCAGTCATCAGAGACTAAAAGGTTCGACAGAAGTGCAGACATCAAAGATGGAAAAAAAACAATCCCTGTTTTACCCAGTCTACTTCCCAACCAGTGGAACCTTGTATTCAGTACTTTGTAGCACACTGTCTCCTACAATAGATTATTTCTATCTGTACTAAAAATTGTGCTTTGTCCAGTCTGATTTTAAAAGTTTCCAAGCAAAGATCATTTCCCCGGGGGCCCAGTTCAGGAAAACACTTAAGTACATGCTTAAATCCATCCCTCTTCAGGAATGCACTTAAGTACATTCTTAAAGTTAAGCATGTGCTTAAATGCTTTCCTCAAAAGGGTTTTTTTTGTGAATCAAAGCCCTAGTTCATTATACTCAGCCTAAACTTTTCTTAATATCTTCCTATTACTAATTTCATTGTGACAAGCTAAAACAAAGGACTGGATTATACTCTTCTCACTCGAATTAATGAGCAGTTTGTCTAATTTAATCTGGCCCAAAGCCAGAACATTTTGAATAGATCTATATGCAGAACAAGAATAATTCTTGGCGCTTCTCACTGAATTCCCTTCAATTTTTCAACATCCTTTTGAAAGTGTCGACACCTAATCTGGACTCGTCCAAGTTCTCCAGAATCAGCCCTCTATATTCCTACTTGATATTCCTTTGTTCGACTCCTTTGACCCTTTATTCCTGAACTGCCTACATCTGCATTTTAACCAGTCATATGGACCTGCATCTAAATGCGCTGGCTCTGACTGTGAGTCAAAATGGAAATGTGAAGCTATCTAGATTCTTGTATCAAAACCATCACTGTGATGTCAGAGCATCAAGCAATGATGCATTATGACTAACATCAGTACAAAGGGTATATCTAGACTACAGGATTTTGTCGACAAAAGTGGACTTTTGTCCACAAAACTATACCTGCATCTACACCACTGCTGAGTTCTGTCGACATAACATTGACAGAACTCAGCAGTTTTGTTGACGGCTATAAACCTTATTCTATGAGAATAACGCCTTTTGTCGACAGAATTCTGTCGACAGAATTCTGTCGACAGAAGGTGTTATTGCATCTACACTGTCCTTTGCGTCTACACTGCCACGTCGACAAAGCAGCTTGCTTTGTCGACAGAACTGGATGTAGTCTAGACACTCTTTGTCGACAGTATCTGTCGACAAAACTTCTGTCGACAAAAGCTTGTAGTCTAGACGTACCCAATCTGACCTGAGTATAAAGCTGATTTGGAGTGTATATTCTGAGATACTTCCAGAGAGGTCAGATTCCACTGGCCTCAAGCAGCTGCTTGTGCTTGGCTTTAGGAGACATTCAACACCTCGCAAAAGCCCAGACAGCGCCAAAATTTGAAATAAGCTATTTTGAGATAAGGGTGAAGTGTGGACGCATCCTTATAGTGTAAGAGGGACAAGATGAGTGGGCTAAGGATAATAAATGAGTTTGGCACTGTCACAGTTCAGAGCAACAGTATAGGGTTGCCAGGTGTCCCATTTTGAACTGGACAGTCCAGTATTTGAGCTTTCTGTTCAGGAAACAAATTGAGAAAATATAAATGAGAAAATATAAATGTCCGGTATTTTCTAAATAAGATGTAATGTAGATTGTGATGTAATGTCAAGTGTGTCCAGTATTTTTGTTGAAACCATCTGGCAACCCTACAGCTGTACCTGAATTCCCTTTAAAGGCACCCACTCTAGGCTCCCAGCATGTCAATCATCATCTCCCTTGGGTGGAAACCAGTGTTCCCTATGAGCTGCGGGGCAACTCAGCCTTACATATAATTAATCAGCCCCACCCAGTCAGTGAGTGCCTTGCAGGGAGCCCTGGGCCTCTGACTGGGTGGGGTTGATAAATCACCTGTGAAGCTCTGCTGCCGCACAGCTTAGAGGGAGCACTGGTTACCATACATCCCTTTATAAGCTAGCATAGTTACTGTTAAGGTAAAAGCATGACAGAGAAAACATACTAATAATCAGGGCTCGCTAAGCGGCGGTGAGCCCCACTCACCAGCCGCGCAGTTTCGCGCCGTTCTGCGTTCTGTGCATGCGCAGATCGCTCTGTGACGGCTCTTCTGGGTTGCAATATACTCGCCATGGGCAGGTAGATTACATTATTTGTTGAGCCCTGCTAATAACAATAAAAGAATCTACATGCATGCTAATAAGCTTTCCAGAGATCACAACCCCCAACTTCAGCATGGGCTCTGGTAAAAACTAGACCTTCAAATCCCAAAAAGGGTTTTTTCTGTTTTTACAAGTTCATAACAACCTCAGCTTAGAATTAGAGCCACCATGAATAGTTCAGCCTTTCCTTTATGCACCTTTAACTGTGGCCTCAAGTAACAGATAATTAGAAAATACAGGCCTACTCCTCAGAGCATAGCTTTAAAAAGTTGGGGGTTTGCATTTCCAGGGGCAGGAAATCAGTATTCTCCTCTCTCTCTAGATTTCCCAGGAAAACCATTTTGCCTGTCGTATCCCAAAAGACCATTCTTGTCTGCCACATTGTTCAATATAATCCTTTGGAAGCCCCGGGGGCCACAATGATACTCACAGCACATGCCGAGGGACGCAACTCAAGTGTGGTTGCATATACATGAAAATATATATGCAAATAGCTTATTTCACACTGATGGGCATGAATACAAAGATTAAGACTTAAGCCGTGGCGCCAGACCCAAACGTGGCCAGTCAGCACTGCCCACAAGGATAAGCAGCCAGCATTTCCCACAATGCATCAGCACTCCTGGCACCTCCTCCCTGGGTCTAGAAATGCCAAAACTCTGTACCGGTCTGTTCCAGCCAGCCCGTTCACTTGTGTCTTTCAGTGCGCACCCTGCCTGGGAGATGCCTCACTGTTGTGGAGCGTGTTCCCAGTGGAGGCCCTGTTCAAAGGATCCTACCCGCAGACTGTGTGCTGAGCCCCGTATAAACCGAAACTGCACTGCGGGCCTGATCTAGGCCCTCAATACTGCACAACCTTTGCATTTAATATAACAGACTCCAAAGCTAATTAAGAGTAATTCAATAAGCTTTTCCAAGGTTATTGAAGGAAATTGCCATATCTGTCACAACAACAGAGAAAAGTGATAGAGACAAGTATAAACCCTCCAAAAGCAATGCTGAACGTATGACCAAAGAAGCAGAAAACCAAAAGAGGATGAAAGCCAAAGGAAGGAAACAAGTCAAGAAGGTTATTACTGGCTGTGTTAAAGGGCAGTAGGAAAGGTCAAGAAGGAAAAGCATAGGATTGAGGTTCCATAATCAAGGAAGAACAGTTTTGTATTATGAAGAGGCTCTCCAGTCAAAAGGCAGTTGGTGTTGGCAGAGATTTCTTAAGAGATAATTCCCTTCGTTCTCATGAACAAAGTAGCTATTGTACGTCTCACATTTATTATAATTGCTTGCTTAGCTGCCTAATAAGTATAATTTACATATGTCATCAGAAAAATAAGTTCATGATTGTAATGAAAAACGTTCATGCAGTTCAGCAGTCCAAAATGCCTTGGCTTAATATATTCATTCATTTCAGCTAAGTCTACACTACAGCACTTTTGAGCGTACCCATTATTTTGAAATATAACGGGCTTACTATTCTGACGTCCCTGTAAATCTTATTCCATGAGGAGTAAGGGATGTTTTGGAAGTGTGATTTATTTCAAAATAAGTGCTGTGTAAACATCAACATATTTTGAAATAAGCTATTTCGAAACTGACTTGAAATAAGCAACGCAATTTGCGTAGCACCCTTACAGCACATCTATACAGCAGGGCTTAACTCGAAATAAGCTACACAAATTGAGCTATGTCAATTGTGTGGTTTATTTTAAAATACTGTAGCTTATTTCAAGTTTTGGTGTTGTCTACATAGTACTTATTTAGAAACAGAGCATTCTTCCTCTGACTTCCCTTACTCACAAAATGAGGGTTATGGGAGTCAGAGTAAAAAGTCCTCCAGCTTGACAGTATTTCAACATCATGTTGAAATAAGTGCCAGCTGTGTAGATCTGGGCTATGTTATTTTGAAGTAACGTTCTTGTGTAGACATAGCCTTAGTATTTAGTGGCACAATGACATTGTCTATAATAATATTACCAGAATGTTCCACTTGCTCAGGAATGATAGGTAAAAGGAAAAGGGAGGAGGTATTGTCTTATCTATTAAAAATGTATACACTTGAATTGAAGTTGAGATGGAAATAAGAGACAGACTTTCTGAAAATCTCTGGGTAAGGACAAATGAAATAAAAATAAGGGTGCTGTTATGGTAGGAGTCTACTACAGACCACTTAACCAGGGGGATGGGATGGTTGAAGTGTTATTTAAACAACTATCAGAATCATCTAAGCAAAGAACTTGTGATGGGACACTTAAATTAACCAGACATCTGGTTGGGAAACTAACACAGCAGGGCACAGATTAGCCAACAAGTTCTTAGAATGTATTGGAGACAATATTTTTTATTTCAGAAGTGATCACAAAATGATGGAGTTGATGATTGTAAGGAATGGTAAGGGACAAAACAGCATGTAATGGACAGGAGGACTTCTGACCAGCACCCAGTGACTAAGAGGTTAAACTTAGATAGCTAAAAAAGGTGTTGGCCAGGGGACCGGGAGAACCAATCGAGATAAGAGTGTTGAAATTTGAATTGGATATAGATTCCTTGCTAGTTTTCCTTGTGTGTAGAGATAAACCAGGAGTTGAGAGAGACAGAATGATTTAAACCCAGGCAGGGCTACTATGTCTCCAAGGAATTTGGGGCATGGGAGTGGACTGAACAAAGAGAAAATTGGAAGCAGGTAAAGGGAATAGTGAATCCAGTAACGTTCAGGGTAATTTTTCTTTATTTTGTGGTTTGGTTTGAACTGCTCTGTGTGAATCTATTTACTACCTTGTATTGTGTCCAGAGACTTTTCTCTATGTTTTAATTTGTTTTCCTTAGTTGCTCTGTAACATCTAGCAACCAAGTATGCTTTATCAAGTTTATCTTTTGTTTTTTAATAAAAATCACTTTATTTTTTGTATTTTTTATATTTATTTATTTGTCCTGGAAGGTCTGTCTGTGTGTATCTGCATGCCTCTGACTGAGGGGTCAGCTACCCCTGCAGCTTGTTTTTCTTTTCTTTTTTCAAGCTCTTTTGGGGCAAAAGAGCTTGGCCTACCCATGGGGGTGGTTTCAAATGCTCACCCCTGATTTTTAGGGATAAAAAAGCACTGGATGGTAGCAGCGATTCCCCAAAATCTGTGTATTATGATTCGGGGGGGAGGAGGAGAGGGTTTTTTTTGTAACCAGTGCCTGTACAGGCAAGATTTTGAAGCTCTCTCAAAGGCTCTCACCTTCTGCACTCGGCGTGCTAGAGTGGGAAACAGCCCTGACACAGCACAATAAAGATAATGGATTTCAAGAAGACAGATTTTAGCAAACTTCAGGAATTGGTAGGTACGATCCCATGGGAAGCACATCCAAGAGAAAAACAGTTCAAGAGAGTTGGCAGAAGAGAGACATTATTAAAGGCTGAAGAACAAACTAATCCACTGCATAGGAAATATGGCAAGAGACTACCCTAGCTTAACCAAGAGATCTTCAATGATCTAAAACTTTAAAAAAAAGAGTCTTACAAAAAGTGGAAACTAGCTCAAATTCAAAGGATGTATATAAACAAATTACACAAGTATGTAGGGACAAAATGAGATTAAACTAGCTAGAGACATAAAGGGTAACAAGAAAGTATTCTACAAATGCATTAGAAGCATGAGGAAGACCAAGGATATGGTGAAAGGGAAAAACAAAAACAGAAAATGTGGAAAAGACAGAAGTGCTGTGTGATTTTTTTTAAACTTTTCAATAAAAAGGTTAGTAGTGTTTGGACATCTATCATGAAATACATCCTAGAATACGCAAGGCGATAACTGAGGAGATGTCTGAGCCATTAGCCATCATCTTTGAAAAGTCATAAAAGACAAGAGAGGTTCCAGAGGACTGACAAAAGACAAATATAGTGCCCACCCATAAAAAGGAAGAAAAGGGCAACCCAGGGAATTACAGACCAGTCATCTTAACTTCAGTGCTCAGAAAGATAATGGAGCTAAAAATTAAGCAATCAATTTGCAAACGCTTAGAAGATAATATGATGATAAATAATAGCTTGGATTAATCAAGAACTAATTGTGTCAAACTAACCTAATAGCTTTCTTTGATAGGGCAACAAGCCATGTGGATGGGAAGGAAACAATAGATGTGATAGATCTTGATTTTACTAAGGCGTTGATATTTTCTTGCGTGAACTTCTTATAAACAAACTAGGAAAATATAACCTAGATGGATCTACTATAAGGTGGGAGCACAATTGGTTGAAAAACATTCCCAGAGAATAATTATCAATAGTTCACAGTCATGCTGGAAGGGCATAATGAGTGGGATTCCACAGAGAATGGTTCTAGATTCTGTTCTGTTCAATATTTTCATCAATGATTTAGATAATGGCATAGAGAGTACACATAAAGTCTGTGGATAATTCCAAGTTGGGAGAGGTTGCCAGTGTTTTGAAGGATAGGATTAAAATTCAAGATGATCTGGAGAACCTGGAGAAATGGTCTGAAGTAAACAGGATGAAATTCAATGAGGACAAATGCAAAGTACTCCACTTAGGAAAGAACAATCGGTTGCACACATACAAAATGGGAAATGGCTGCCTAGGAAGGAATACTACAGAAAGGAATTCACAAGCTAAATATGTCATTAATGTAAACACTGGGGCAACGTCTACACTGGTATGATTTTGCGCAAATACTTTTAACGCAAGAGTTTTCGCGTTAAAGTATTTGCGCAAGAGAGCGTCTACATTGGCATGTGCCTTTGCGCAAGAGATGTGCTTTTGCGCAAAAGCATCCGTGCCAGTGTAGACGCTCTCTTGTGCAAGAAAGCTCCGATGGCCATTTTAGCCATCGGGCTTTCTTGCGCAAAAATTCATGTTGCCTATTTCAAGAAATTCAAGAACAGTTGCGCAAGAGGGCTTTTTCCTGAGCAGGAGCATCATAGTTCTTGACCAAGAAGCACTGATTTCTTACATTAGAATGTCAGTGTTCTTGCGCAAGAACTCCCCGCCAGTCTAGACAGGCAGCATGCTTTTGCGCAAAATCATGCCAATGTAGACACAGCCTGTGGCAAAAAAGCAAACCTGCTTAAATTGTAGAAAGGGAAGTTTAGGTTGGACATTAGGAAAAACTTCCAGTCAGGTAGGTTGCGGAAACTCCCTTATTGGATATTTTTAAAAGCAGGATAGACAAATACCTGCCAGGAATGGTTGAGAGAATACTTAATCCTGCCATGAGGGCAGGGGACTGGACTACATAACTGCTCGAGGTCCCTTCTACGGATGTAAAAACCACCTAAAACAGTTAACCAGTTAAATGGTTTGTTTAACCAGTTAACTATCTGTTATGGACGGGGAGCTGCTCCAGCCCAGCCCTGGCTCACAGTGGGCAGCAGGCGCTGCTTCAGTCCTGCTTCACTGTGGCAATGGGGACTGCTCCAGCCTGGCCCCAGCTCACCACAGCCATGGGCGGCGGGGGGACTGCTCTAGCCCTGCCAACTGTGCGAGGCCTTCCAGGTAACTGGTTACCCTGTAAGCATTCTGATAAGACTAATTGGGCAACCAGTTAACTGTTTAACCTTTTACATTCTTAGTCCCTTTCACTCCTATAATTCTAGGAGGCTGGCTTAAGTATCCAGAAGAGCACAGAAAGCAGAAAATTAAATTCCCATTGCCATGGTGAATTATATACACTATTGAAGATAGCTTAACTCCCAGGACAAGCTGAGAAACAGTCCTTTTAAACAAAAGCACTGCACTCACAAAGAACTTCATCACAACTGAGAACGCATTACTCTGACAAGGAGTTAAGAATCCTTCCAAATCCCTTTTTGTGGAGACTCTTCCAACTATCAGCATTGTCTGAAAATGGAGCTGCTAACAATCATGAAATAGATTCATTGCATCTTAGTGCCTAAAAAAGGCACCTCTGCTAAGCTGTGCCAATGGGAACATATATAATGGTTTATGAATGACCAGGAGACAGGCCTTTTAAGGACTTCCCCATCACTGTTGTGCTAGTTACCTGACACTAATACAGTGGTATTTGGATATTTTCCAAAGCTAGAACTACCTAGGAATGACAACAATGCTCTTTACAAGTTTTTTCATATCACAAAGTAGAGCCAGACACACAATTTACAATATCAAGTACACTTCCCACAGTGAAGAGTCATTTTATCCCTCCTCCCCAATACAACCAAGGAGCCCTGTGAGGAGCTGTATCTCTCAGGCAGGGATGGAGAATCGTTTTTCCACCAGGATCACTGACTCAGAAAAAATCAATCCCAGGCCACAGGTAGAAGAGGACGTGGAGGCTCTGGGCTTCCCCCCAACAGCAGGGTGAGCTAATGTTCACAGCTCCAGCTCCACAGAGGGGTGCAGAGGTTCGGGTGGGGACAGAAATGAAGGGTTCAGGATGTGGGAAGGGGCTCTGGACTGGGGGTTGGAGTGCAGGGGGGTGAGGACTTTGTATGGGGGTGTGGGCTCTGGGGCAGGGATGAGAGGTTTACATTGCAGGAGGGGGCACTAGGCAGGGGCCAAGGGGTTTGGAGTGTAGGGCAGGGAACTGAAGTGCAGATGCAGGGTCTGGGAGGGAATTCTGACCAGGTGCAGGAGGGTTTGGGTGGGGCCTAGGAGGCAGTTGAGAAGCAGGAGGAGGTTCCAACCTGGGGCAGGGGGGTTGGGTTTAAATGACGGGCCAGAAGTGGCCTATAGGCCAGAGGTTCTAAGGGGTGCATTTGAAACTTAATGCTTCCCAGAGCTCTGCCTTGGAGCAATGCACCTATGCAATGTGTACAAATAGCATAATGTAATCCATAGGATTTAAATTCTTTGCAGCAGGGAATGTCCTTTACTCTGTACCCTCCTAACACAGTGGGACTCCAAGTTTTGTTTATTCCTAAGGGTGCTAGTGAATGCAAATAATAAACAATAATAATCTTTACAATTTACAAAGGTTGTTGGGTTGGATTCTTATCCGGGTGGCCCTGGCATTGCATCTGGTTGTCTCCGTTTGTGTTTATCTGGACGCTGGTATAGCACCAATTACCATGTTCTTCAAGTGCCTCCCAGAGTGATAATGTGATTATTATAAAGTAACAGTAAAGTTATCTTTCCCTCTCTGTGCTCCAGCCAGCAAGGATAGGGATAGGTGAGTGTTGTGTTTTGTTCTGAAGGTGTGATAGGTTGTAATCACTTGGGTGATGTCTACACCGTGCCCGTTTTGTGCAAGAAATATGCAAATGAGGCTAAGCGTGGAATATTGCCGAGCCTCATTTGCATAATTAATGAGACTCCGTTTTTGCACAAAATCTACTCTTATACAAGAGCCGTTCTTCCTGAAAAAAATGCAGAAGAGTGGCTCTTCTGCAAGTGGGGGATTTTGTACAAAAATGAGCCGTGCAGACGGCTCCTTTTTGCACAAAAGCCCCTTGTGCAAAAACGGAGCCTAATTAATGATGCAAATGAGGCGTGGCGATAGTCCACCCTTAGCCTCATTTGCATATTTTGTGTGCAAAATAGGAGCAGTGTAAACATAGCCTTGGGGGTTTATTTCTCTTTCTGGATTAGCAAATGTTGTCCGAGGCAGGTCTTTTCCAGCCTTCTGCGCATAGGAAGCCTTGCATTTTGCTTTGGTGCTATAAATCCTGTCCTTAACCTCATAATCCAGAAAGATGATGACTGTTTGGTGGTGGAGAATGTATGTGAAAATCCAAGTCTGTTACCAGATAATTTGGATACAGAAGAAAGAACTGATCTAATAAATCATTCACCATAAATAGTTCACCCAGCTCTAATAGTAGATGAAGATGTCTCTCTGTCCTGGGCATTTCTAAGGAATCCATCATTGCAGTCTCTAGGGGTACGTCTAGACTACAAGCCTCTTTTGAAAGAGATCACAAGACAGCCACAAGAGTTTTGAAAAAGCGATCCACTTTTTCGAAAGAGAGCACCCAGGCAACCTGGATGATCTCTTTAGAAAAAGCCCTGTTTGCATTCAAGAATGCCTTTTTTCGAAAGAAAGAAAGAAAGAAAGAAAGAAAGAAAGAAAGAAAGAAAGAAAGAAAGCTTTCTTGGTAAAAGTAGGTTTACCGATTTTGAAAAAACTACTGTGTTCTTTTAATTTAATTTCAAAAGAACGTGATGGCAGTGTAGATGCAGGTGAAGTTTTTTTGAGAAAAGGTCACTTTTTTCGAAAAAACTCCGTAGTATAAACACACCCTAGGTGCTGACGTAATGCATTAAAAAGGTTTTAACACCTACTAACCAAACAGAAACAAGAATAGGTTCTGTGTCCCAGAGGTTTTAACGGTGGAAATATCTGCTCTGCTTTCAGACACTCATCAGTTGTTAGTGGTGAAACAGAGCTAGATGAACACTTGAACCTTTCCCATGATGTTACCTGATGAGAGTTCCAGAAACACATTTGAACCCAGTCTTAACTTTGGATGCCATTTTAACTAGATTTACCAAATACTTCAGTTTAAACACACACACTGGATTAGTTTAGTTTAAAAATTAAACAAATTTAATTAACTACAATTTGAGAGTTTTAAAGTGAGTACAAATATAAAAGTATTAAAAACAGAAATGGTTGCAAGAGAAATAAAGATAAAATGCTTCCTAGTAGCTAAAACTTAACAAGTTAGAGTTGGTTCAAGGTCAGAGCCTCTCTGTTTCCCACCCAAGGCTAACCAAATTCTCAAGCCAGGATCTCCTGCAAAATCAGAGGGTTGGTTCCTTTGTTTCCTTAGGTGAAATGGCAAAAGATTGGTGGAAGTATCTTGAAGTGTTTTGGCTCCTCACTTTTACAGTCCAGTCTCCCTTTGAAATGCATTTTCCTGAGGGTTCTCTGTAGGGATGTTAAATTGCAGTTATCTGACGAATCACGTAGTCGATACAATTTGTATTGATTACATGATTAGTCAATAAGGACTGCTCTGCAGCAGGGGTAGTTCCAGGAGCCCAATCCTTGGCAGCTGTGAACAGGGGCTGCTTGGCTGAAGCAGCCCCTAACCGCAAGAAGGAGACAGCTCCATGCTGGGGCCCCAGTAGAGAGGGGCTGCTGCCGGACCAGCCTCTGCCCACAGTGAACCCTGGCCCGCCGCAGGCAGAGACTGTTTGCAGCAGCCTCCCCTATCCCCATCCCTGGCTGCCCCTGGTAGAGGCAGCGGGGGGGGAGGGGGGAAGGGGCGTGGGCAGGTGGCTGGCCTTTTAAGCTGGCTCCCCCCAGCACTGGCTCCTGTTTGACTACTCATGAACATCCCTAATTCCCTGAGATCAAGTTCATTCCAGCTACAAGGATGGAAACATGGAGTTGTGTGGCGAAAGAGGTCCATGCTATTATTCCAAAATACAGATTTGTTCCTGCCATTTTGGTTGCCCAAAAAAATGGCCGCCTGACAAGTTATTGCCAATCAACTTTGATGACCACTGGCTAGAAGTGTCAGCTTCTTTGTCTTTGAGAAACCATTTTCCCTCTCCCCAGACTTGTCTGGTAAACACACTGAAGTCATCATTTCAGCTCATATTCATAACTCTTGACACGTATGTTGAACGCACAGTACACTAGAATATTAATGATCAGTGTATTAATCATTTTTAAATGATACCTCACAAGGCTTCTTTTCCAAAAAGATAATTACATTAATGTATAGGGTATTAATACAAGGATGCTTTCGGTCAAAGTCCCATAACCCTTTTGTTTATTTTAACCAGGTCAGCATCTTCTGGCTCTCAAAGGAATAGGACCTAGTTTGACATTTTTAATTTATACAGATGGAAGAGGCTGCAGACAAACAATACTGTATTAATATACAGTATATATCATTCCAGTTTTAGTTGTGAATGCAATTTAAGAAAAAAATCTAAACCGTTAAAAAAAAATTCTACTGAGATCCCTTCTCTCCCCCTCCCTTGGCTAAACGAGTTCATGCTACTACTTTCCATGACATCCAATTCATAGGCAAGGAGATTAGTGTGATCCTCTTATGAATGTGGGTGCACTTGCAGCACCTTTGTGAAAAGGCACAGGTCTGCAGGCAGTCATTGCTATGGAACAGAAACTGGGCAGTGTAACCATATAGTTCTCTGCCTTGTTAACTAGCATGGAGCTGTTTGATTGACAGAGCTAAATTAGGTCACAACAGCTGCATAAAACCAGGAGAAGGCTGGACAGGGAAAACTTGGTTAATGAGATACTGTACATTTCTGAAAGATTATAATAGAGGTGAAGGGTGTTTTTAGTTCACTAATATCTAACTTCTGAAAAATGCTATTTATTTACTTGAGAACTTGATGTACTTTAATCAGCGGGCCTGACGCGCTCAGAAGTGGAAAAGGAAGGCGGCTTCTTACTACTTCTGCAAAAGTTCATTAGTTGAATGAGTCATTCTAAACAGACCTCATCTTTATTCTTTTTTCCTCCCGCCTTCTGCCTTTAATCTTTCAACACAAAATCACATCTTTCTTATCACCAAGTACGTGGATGAACTGTAACCCTGCCAAGTAGCCTAGTGAACTGGTTCAGAAGAATTCCCACGTGGGCTGCATTCCAATTCGGAAGAAACTTCCCCCTCTCCTCAGTTCCCACCTACAGAGAGTCCAATCTAGCAACTCTTTATTCTGCCAGCAGTCCCACTAAAAACAGTGGGATGCTGAAAGACTACAGGATTAGGCCCCAAAGATGTAAAATGGGACTTATATCAGCATATGATTCATAGTGCTACAGCATGAAAAAGGATTAGAGATATGGAGTCATTGATATGCTACTTTTCGAAGATTTAAAGCATTACCAGGAGAAAGAGTGGAAGTAACTGGTGTTCCTTTGCATGTAGGGCATCTCTATATCATTAAGAGATAATGCCATTGGATATTTTGGCACCACAATTGTGGGAAGATGCATGAATTCCTTTATTTTTGTGACACTGAAGAGTCTTATTAATGGGGTTTATTTTTCCCCTCTGAACATTTAAATTCATTAATTAATTGAATCAGATGCTACTTTTTATAGAATTTTAAAATGCTGTGATGGGTAGTTAAAAATTCAACAAAATGAGTGTACAAACTCATGTATGTAGCCTAATTTACACGTGTTTACAAACGAATGGAATCAAAATCCAGATTATTTGAGGGAGCTGCGAAAGAATGGGCCTTATTCTCAGTGGTTATGTTGCTTGTTTGGGGGTCAGGAGGCCCCCATTCCCTATTCTGACAGACTTCATGTGTGACTTTGGGTGAGTCATTTAGTTTCTTTGCCTAATAGCCCACCTGTAAAATAATAATATGGGGGAATAAAGAACTTCCCCTACCTCATGAGGATTTTAGGATGCTCATTATATTAATAAAGCAGAAGTAAAGAGTTTATTTTGGCTTTGTATTTCACACTGATCTTCCTGGTTCTGCTGCCCACAATTCAAGAAGGATGTTGATACATTGGAGAAGGTTCAGAGAAGATCCATAAGCTGGGCTCGACAAACTACTGAATCTACACGCCTGTGGCGAGTAGATTTCATCCCGGCGCCCTGTTTACCGGTGGAGCGCACATGCATAATGCGGCTCTTGCGCATGCGCAGTGCGAGGCTGGCGAGCAGCTTTTGCCGCCGTTTGTCAAGCCCTGTCCATGAGGATGATGAAAGGATTAGAAAACATGCCTTTGAGTGACAGATTCAAGGAACTCAATATATTTAGTTTAACACAGAGATGGTTAAGCGGTGACTTGATTACAGTGTATAAGGACCTATGTTGAGAACAAATATTTAATAACGGGCTCTTCAGTCTAGCAGAGGAAGGTACATCAAGATCCAATGGTTGTAAATTGAAGCTAGACAAATACATATGGAAAATAAGGTGTAAATTTTTAACAATGAGAATAATTAACAATTAGAACAATTTACTCTGGAGCATGGTGGATTCTCCATCACTGACAGTTTTTAAATGAAAACTGGTTTTTGCTCTAAAGGATCTGTTCTGGGAATTATTTGGGGGATATTCTATGGCCTATGCTATTCATGAAATTAGCCTTGAGCACAATGTTTTTTTCTGGCCTTAGAATCTATGAATGATTGTGCCACATTCTGGGTGTGTCTAAACTACATGGCTTCTTCGATGGAGCCATGTAGATTAGGCTGATCGGCAGAGGGAAATGAAGCCATAATTTAAATGAAGCCGCGAGGCATACCTGCGCCAGTCGACAAAGGCTTCCTTGTCGACAGCGGTGTGTCCAGACTGCCCCGATCTACCGACAAACAGCTGATCATCAGCTGGTTGGCAGAGCGCGACAGCCATTTAAATTTAAATGAAGCCGCAATTATTTAAATTGTGGCTTCATTTCCCTCTGCCGATCAGCCTAATCTATATATCTCCATAGATGGAGCCATGTAGTTTAGACACACCCTCTGATACTATAATGGGGGGAGGGGGTGAAGAGAAGGATTTTATAAATACCTAAGACACAGAGACACTTTCAAGCTTGAGGGGAGGGAAGAGGATCTGTGGTCCTCAATCAGGGGTCTGAGCCTCTGCAGGGCTGCAAACAGGTTTCAGGGGATCCACCAAAGACAGCTGGTGTTAAATACATTGGGGCCTAAGGCACAAAGCCTGTACTTCCCTGAGACCTGCTACCTGGGGCTGAAGCCAAAGCCTGTGCAACTTAGCTTGTAGGGACCCCTACGGCAAAAAAATAGTTGTTGTGGCCCAGTTGGGCGGTAGAATTTTTACAGCATGTTCGGGGGGGGGCCTCAGAAAGAAAAATGGTTGAGAACCCCTGGCCTAGAACTTGTCTATAAGGAAGAAGAATCTAATATATAAAGGAGAATGTTTGTATGTTTGTGCGCTAATAACTTGGACACTATAAGAGCTACCGCAACCAAACTTTGCATGGGATAACATTTTATGAGGAGAAGGTTTTAAGGTACGGTGGGAGGGAAGAGATGAGAGAGCGACGCCTCTCCCCGGGGCTGCATGGAGCTTGGCAGAGCGGGGAGAAGCGGCTTCCCGGGGGAAGCAGCAGGGACAGTCACTCACTAAGGCTGGCAGAGGGACAAGGAAGCGGAGGGCGGGCTCAGGCACCAGAGGCAGGCACGCAACTCCTTTCCTCTTCCCTCCCCTCAGGCTCCTCACCTCAGTTATATCAACTGTCAACTTATATTTCAACAATGTATACTCACTCTATTTTTCGGTAACTCACTTTAATTATTGAACGGCTTATATTATTTTTCCTAAAAAAATTGATCAATTACATTTTTTAGCCCATTTTACAAAAAGATTATGCCATTTAAAAAAAAAGGCAGCTAGGAAGAAAGACTGCAGGTGCAAAAAGAATGGCTTTATCAAGAGCACCTGAACGTGTAGATACACAAGGACAGTCACTGAAAGTACTTGGAATTGATTTGGAGACATCTTGCTTTTCACATGGACAACTCTATGTTGCGTGTTAAAGAGTTGGAAGTGGAAAAAATTTGTACATATTTGTTAAGAATAATGAAACAAAAAATAAAGTTTACAATAAAGTATTTGATAACATGTAAAATTGGTTGTTTTATACGTTTTTTATATATATTTTAATCCCTATAGAACTCAGTGCAACTTTTCTACCATTCAAAAAATGATAATGGACTACTGTTTTCCTAAATTTTGTTCCTCCACTTTCCCGAGCAACGCTAGGTAACTCCAGCTAGTCTTTAAATATTGGACTCTCTCCCCACACAAAAAAAAATAAAATAAGGGGGGAATTGTTTGGATGTTTAGAGGCAAGGGCCTGATTCAAAGTCTATTGAAATCAGTGCAAGTCTGTCCACTGATTTCAGTGGGCTCTTAATGAACCTCTAAATGATCTCCTATGGAAGTAAGTGTACTTGTGATCTCACTTGCTTCTGGCTCTGGAAACGGGGAGCTGATGTGGTTTTTTCAGACAGCATGTAAATTTCTCATTTTATTGAAGCATCTCCTTTTTGTAATGTGAGTGGCAGATGGGGCAAGTGGAAATTGCATATTAAAAACAGCAGAAGCTAATATCAGTTTGAATTTGTTCAGACACTGATTATTATCCAATGCTTGGAATGACAGACATCTGCAAATCCCTCGTTAAGACAGGAGTTCTTGATGTTCTAAATAACAGCTGTGGATTTTCTTGAGCTATCTAAATCAAATATCTGATTTAGCCACAGAAACCTCACAATATTGCATTAGCTCAGTAAAAATTAAACAGCTTTGGCTTTTCAGTGCTCACTGACTCCTTGGCATTAACATCAAAATCCCACAATGGCAAAACCCACTGTGGGGATTACAGCATGTAAACAGTCCATTTAATCCAGAGCTCTGTGGGAGATTAACATGAAGGAGCAAAAAGGTGCAAAATACAATTTAATTAGATCATATTCTAGAATCATCAGCACATAGATTCCTCTTTATTGCAGGGTTGTGACGTGCTTATTTTGATAGGGAACTAATATCAACTTTCATCAATAATAAGTATATTATTAATATCTGGGGTTGGGGCAATTTGGCGGATGGACAATGAAACAGATCTTAGAGGACATGGATTTCAGAGCTATCGCCACCACAAGAGAGATATTTCACTTGAGAGCACAGTTCCTGCCTTTCCAAAACTTCCAGTGTTCTCTGGAGCACTGTAGTTTTAAAGACTACTAAAGATTTGTCTACATTTGTTTCACTAAACCGGCAGTGAACAAAAGGCCCTCCATGGGCTGCATCCGGCCCGCCAAGTGAGTATATCCAGCCCATGGAGGCCCTGCCGCTCCCCTGCCGCCAGGCCAATCAGGATCTGGGGGTGGGGGAGTGCACAAAATTTCCTCCTGCCCTGTCCCCATCCTGTAAGGAGTTCAGGGTGCTTAGAAGTGTCGTACACTCCTGGAAGGGCAGGAGGAGACTTCGCATGCTACCCCTACCCCCAAAACCTGATTGGCTTGGTGGTGGAGAGTGGGAGCGTGCAAAGTTTCTGCCCACCCTGTGAGGGGCTCAGCACTTAAAGTCAACTGCCAGCTGCTACTCAGCTGATGCATGACTCTAAGCGCAGTGCTCCCTTGCAGGGCGGGAGCAGGGAGCGAGAGACTTCACGTGCTTCCCCTCCCCAGGCCCTGATTGACCTGGGGACAGCAGGGGGGAGCATGTGAAGTCTTCTCCCACCACCAGGGGCCTGGGTATCTAGAAGGAACTGCCAGCTATTCAGAACAGCTGGTGGTTCTGTCTGGGGGGGGGAGGGAGATGCTCCCCCACCTCCAGACCAATCAGAGTTTGTGGGTGGGGAAGTACAGATGTGTCCTCGCCTGCTCCTTCCGCCAGAAGACCCACTCCTTCCCATTTAGGCCCCACCCCTTCCAGGTCAGCTCAGGGCCACTTAAAAAATTTCTGAAGTGGCCCCCGGTCAAAAATTATTGCCAACCCCTGCATTAAACAGTCTCAGAAAGAACACATACAGCCTGATCAAGACTCATTGAAGTCTGTGGAAAGATATCGATTAACTTCAATAGGATTTGGATTAGGCCCTTTATGAGGTAGACAGAACATGTAGTACAGCCAACCTCAATTATCCATAAATCACAAATGAGGCCCCCATGAATCAGCTTACAAAATGATGAATTTATCAAATAAATAAAGGGGAAGTAGGAGTATCTGCTCTTTGGCTTTTGAGCCTTTTAAGATCCACATTTTCAAGTTTTCTCCACAACCTTAAGGGACAAAAACTCGAAGTTGAGATTCTCATGTAATCATCTGTCTTCAGGATCTAGAACTTCAACAGAAACACCAAGTTTCCCAATAAAATTGTGGGAACTGACAACATGGTAACATGGTCCTAAGAATACTCTCATTTATATGGATAGAAATACAGATAGAAATCAGGAGACATTCCTCAGAAGCCAATGACATTAGGGCAAAATTCCATGTGAAATCCGAATCTTGCGTGTAGCAGCTATGTTGAAATTCTCCCACCCATTCAAGGCACAAGGCCACTCACCTGAAGTGCCTTCCAGTAGCAGGCTGCAGCAGAACAGGTGTGCCAGCCTCAGTTTCCCTTTTTCAGAGTCTCCAGTAACTCCAAGACAGCTCTCCTAACAGTACTCCTCCTTAGTACTGGTTTATTATCACAAACGTAGTGAAGTCCCCAAGCACAGGCCATTTAACACGCTGTGTCCATCCCCTTGTCCATGAAGTATGGCATGTGCTGTCAAATATTTGCTGCCATACCTAGACTCCTTCCTTGTCAGTCCTCTTCTATCAGAACAACCACCTAGCCCTACCAGCTGGGGACAGCTCTGCTCTTGCCAGCAGGAAACCTGCCCTGCCCTACCAACTTCTCTGCAGGGAGATCATGTTCACCAGGGGAGCATCCCTCATGCCCCAGCCCTCTGTGTTCCCCTGTGTCCAGGTCTTCCTGTTTCCCTACTGTTTCCCTACTTTCAGCCCTCTCTGGTGCTTGTCTCTGGGGGTATGTCTACACTCTGGGGGATGTCCAGTGTGAAGTCAGCAGGCAGCCTCCACTGCTGCTTTCTATCCATCAGCCTTCTCTATCCCTGACTCTCTGGCTTGAGGAGTCATCTAGGAAACCTCTCCCCAGCTGCTCTCCTGCCTTTTGCCTTCCCTAGGAACCATCTGCTTCCTTCAGTCTCCTGGTCTTTGGCAGCTCTCAGCTGCCAATCTGACTCTCTCACTCCCAGGCAATTCTCACCTGCTCTTTCCCAGGTAGCTGTGACTCACCAGGTCTCTCTTCCCTCTATGGCCTAGATGCCCTAATTTAAATCTGAGGTCAGCTAAAAGCCACGGTCCATTGGCTTCTTCCCTCCTACATACCCAGTGCCATCCTGTGACAGGCCTCCATGCAGCAGAAGTTTGGCAGTTTCACTCTACAAGGAATGATGACCATAGTGAGCACACAGGACTTCACCATGAATGCCAGAGTGCAGGCCTGCTCCACCCAGGCTGACCCAAATGGTTCATTTAAGGTAGGGCTGATGCACTGGATTAAAAATATTACTTGGATGTGGTAGTTCCAGTTCCTAACTCCCACTGTAGGACATGAACAGCAGCTGAAATTGCTACTCCACCATAAGTACTAAAACAGCTACTATGAAACCAGATTGGCAGAGCTGTTCTATCTCTTGCACATCGGTGTGGGTTGGCACAGAGATGGGGCATGTGAAATTCATCCTATTAGAATAGCACCCAAAGAATACATTTGCACAAATCTTTATTCAAGGTTAATTTCCAATGAAGGAAAAAACAAACTCTGTTGTTAGTATTTGGGCTTGCCAAGGAGGAGGGATACCTATGGAAAATCTATTCTGCTAGGGTATGTCTACACTACCCCGCTAGTTCGAACTAGCGGGGGTAATGTAGTTATCCGCAGTTGCAAATGAAGCCCGGGATTTGAATTTCCCGGGCTTCATTTGCATGAAGCCGGCCGGCGCCATTTTTAAATGCCGGCTAGTTCGGACCCCGTGCCGCGCGGCTACACGCAGCACGGGGTCCGAACTAGCCGGCATTTAAAAATGGCGCCGGACGGCTTCATGCAAATGAAGCCCGGGAAATTCAAAACCCGGGCTTCATTTGCAACTGCGGATGACTACATTACCCCCGCTAGTTCGAACTAGCGGGGTAGTGTAGACATACCCCTATTTAGTAACCATAATTATATTTCATTTTCATGGGCTCCTGATGTTCTTGGTTCTTGTCTGTTGTGGACAAGTCAGTGTCAAAAACACCGTGAGAGGAGGAGTTGTGTGTGCATTTCTGACCCGACTGAAGTAGAAGCTTCAGGAAATCTCACATGAAAGTCTTAGGGTAGCCACCAAATTCTGAAAACTGAAGTGGTTCTGATAAGCATGTGAATATTTTAGAACTTCATTTCCCTTCATCATAGATATCTAACCCTCATTACTGCTAATTATGCATAACTGAGCAGAAATATACCCAGAGGCCTGGTACACTAAGCCCTAGTCTACATATTTTTGAAATAATAAGTGGAGTGTTCACACTACCAAGCCCGTTATTTTGAAATAACAGGCTGGTTATTTCAAAATCTGTACTTCTGCTTTCCTTGTGGAATAATGCTAATTTCAAAATAGCATTAGTGTGGATGTTCCGCTGCTGCTATTTCAAAATAACTGCTCCCCAAAGTAATTTGAAATAATTACTCCCCAGTGCTTCCTGGGGCTCTGAGTCAAGGTAGCACGACCACAATAACAGAACCTGCCTCAGACTAATTTCAAGGCTTCCCCGTAGTATGGACACACTATTTCAATTTTGTTATTCTGGGTATTATTAAATCGCTTTTAGTTATTTCAAAATGGCTTCCTATATAAACATGCCCTAAAACCACTTAACAGAGTGAGGCAAAATGGCCAATGTAAACAAGAATCAGGCCAATTGTTTCCTCAGAGAACAGCATTATGAATTCCTTTATAAAGTCCTTATAGACTATCTTTAGTTTATCCAAGAACAATAAAAAATTTTTTGATAGGATTCTCTTTGTGTAAAGTAAGATGGCATCTTGACTAGTGTCGTATTTATGAAAGTAACTAATGCCATTCGAAGAGTAATTTTTTGTAACATTATATTAACTGTGTATGCACAGTACTAATGAATATTATTTTCCTGCATGAGTTATGTTTCTTACCATGTTTTCAGGATGAAAATATGCTTATCACACATAGAAGCAGATTCTTAAAAAATAATTCTAAGACCCAGTAAGTCAAACAATAAAAGAGCACCTTCCAAGAAAAGCCCCGGAGTGCTTCACTCATTCTGTCAAGCTGTCTGCTCGTGTCATATAAAACACATGCTTATTCTAATAAAATGTATTAAGATTTGATGGCACAGTATCGTGAAATAATTAGGAAACAACTCAGAAATGTCATTACAGGGTGACTCTGATAGGTGAATTATTGCTTTTGTTCGGTATTATATTTCATACTCCAAGAAATTTGATCCACAAAAATTACAATTATTTTAATTCCTATCAGAACATTAACCTTGCTCCATGCATGGGTGAATGACTGAACAGGCTCAAAGTTCATTTACATCAGCGAACAGAGAATGAGGCAGCTGGTCTAGAAAACACAGAGATAGCCTCTGTTTTTGATTACATTGAAAAAGTCCAGTAAGATATTTTTTGGTACCTGATCAAGTGTCTGAAAAACAGCAGTGTAAGCACTAGTATTTCAGACAAAGGAAGGTATTAATATGTCATTTTCTCATTGGCAAATAAGACACTAAACAAATCATATGACTATTCAGTGCTGAAGGAGATGTTACATTTTCTATTTCAGCTCTTTGCTCAGCCTTAATAAGCAGATAAACCATGAAAGAATTGCCATTTTAAATCTCTGGAATGTATTCTCCTCTAATGTTCTTTTCACAGATTTTCGCATAGCAAATCAAGGTTTTCCAATGTTTCAAGCAATATCTTGGGCAGCTGAAATGATAAGTAGGTCAGAAAATGCCAACCAAAAGCTAAAATCATTGGTTGTTTCCCATAAGCTCCTTCGAAAAATGAGTTATCCAGGGCAGGCATTGTTTTTCATAATTCTCATTTCTGCATGGATAGAAATGGTGTATTGATGTGTACATGTGTTTTATCAATTCACTTTTTAGTATACTAATTTCAACCGAGTTTCTTTTGAGTATAATATTATTCATACGTGCTACTATGTAGAACTCAAATTCTACTGAAGTGTGTGTGTCAGAGAGTGTGTGTAAGAGAGAGAGAGAACACAAAGGCGGAATACACAAAGGGAGTTAGTAAAATATCACGGAAATACACAAAGTCTGAGTTAGACACCTTGGCTCCTACACAATGAGTGTGGAGAGACTGAACATAACTAAGGAAATACAGGACCTGATGATCAAGAAATCTGTCTTTGCAGCCACTTTAAACAGAGGATTATGATTCCCCGGAGAAAAATAATGTAGAAAAAATCTTAAGAATGTGATTTAATTTATAGTGTGCTACTACATACAATAAGTACCGTTTATGCTTATTTAGTAAAAGTGATAAGAATTTATAAAGGTAAAGGGACCCTCTCTGTCCATAGTAGAAAAGCTGGTTCAGCTTTCAGGATCTTTGGCCAACGATGTCAGAGTGATGGTGGTCATTCATAGCAAATGTGATGCCTTTTCTGGTAATAAAGATTTCCATCCACCACCACCTCTCCTCCCGCCTCCCCCTCACCCCAGCCATCCAATTGGAAAACATTCCAGTTGCCTCTAATCTGAGCTAGGTTCAAACTAGTGATGTGCAAACAGGGATGCACGGCACCTGAATCTATGGTTGCCCTTGTCCAGTTATACTCTGTTAAAATACTAAAGACTAAAGTGAAGCATTTAACCACAAGCCTAAGCAGGTGGTTGCTTGGAAGAGCACAGCCCTATTTGTTGCTCGCAGATGCACAATCCCACTATGGGTGAAACAGAGCACAGGGTGTCCTGTCCTTTAGGCTAATCCAGCATGTTCCCCTAATTTAACCTTCCCACTTTGCTGGCTGTAATAAACAGAGCCAGGGTGTCTTTCTTGAGGCCTTTGGTGTCATATCTCCTTGGGAGTAGGAACTGCAACTGGGATAGGGCCTTGTGTGGGCTGAGGTGGGGGTGGAGGGCTAGCTTCTTGCAAATTACCCAACCTGTCCATCCATACTCCCCAATACTGGATCCAATTCTGTAATTCCTACTCATGAAACAGTCCCTCCATATGTAATCACACTAGAGCTCAGGAAAACATTCAAACAGGTAAGGGGGGCTGCCCAATGTAAGTCAGGATTTCAGAACACAGCCCTCGCTGAACAGAAAGCTAGCAGTCTGAACACTGGCACAGACTATGGGGCGGGTTCAAGTAATAAAGCACTATTCTGTGTCAGGCTGGCAGAATCTGATCACTATCTTTTTAAACAGACCTGTCCTGAAGAAGACTGATCTTGTGATCCAAATGTCATTAGAAATTTTGTTTTCTGTTTCCACTGGCCTTAAAGAAATGCTGCTTGAAATTAACAAAATGTAAGGCTATACTACAAACTCTGCATTCGATAGGAAAATGCATGTCTTTCAAATACACCAGGTACATATGACATTGGTAAAGAGGATAATATCACTTGGAGGTGACTGCAAATCAGCCTTTCTTAATATTTTAGTGGAAGTAATTCCTTAGTGAGGCTGTTATAATACAATTAAAATATACTGTAGATTCAGAAGGATATCTTGCCTTTCTAAGGGACTAGAATGTAGCAGCCACATTAATAGTCCCTCTTGAAATTGGATTTAGAAAGAATTTTTAAGAAATCAGCCTTAAGACCACAGCACAATGGAGGCTTACATAATGGATCAAGATATAGCTAGATTTCATGCTCATATTGTTCATCCATAAATTATGAGTTTGAATCTCCGAGATACCATGTAAGTAGAGCACTCTACCTAGTAAATTGTTCAGAGCCAGAAAACTTGCTTAGTGAATTGTAGGCATTTTTCATTGTATTAACTTTCTGATTCCTTACAATACAATTTATTAATGCTGTTGATTAATAACGGTTAACTCACACAATTAACTCAAAAACAATAGAATCCTAATTGAAATGTATTCACTGTTTTTCTACATTTTCAAATATATGGACTTCAGTTACAATACAGGACACAAAGTATACAGAACACACAAAATGTAACTTACAAATGTATATTCTTTTTCTGTTACATACCAGCGCTCAAAACCAAAACAGTTTAAAACTTTGGAACCTACGTGTCCTCTCGGTCCTACTTCGTGTTCAGCCAACCGCTAAGATAAACAAGTGTGTTTACATCTGTGGGAGATAATGCTGCCCACTTCTTGTGTACAATGTTACTGGAAAGTGACAACAGGCATTCACATGACACTTTTGCAGCTGGCATTGCAAGGTATTTATATGACAAATATGCAGAACATTCACCTGTCCCTTCATGTTTCAGCAACCATTCCAGAGGGCATACCTCCATGCTGATGATGCTTATTGTAAAAGTGTGTTAATTCAATTTTTGACTGAACTCCTTGGGGGAGAACTGTATGTCTATTTTATCCTCATTCTGCCATATGTTTCATGTTACAGCAATCTTGGATAATGACCCAGCACATGTGGTTCATTTTAACAACACTTTCACAGCAGAGTTGACAAAATGCAAAGTAGGTAACAACGTGAGTTTTCTAAAGATAGATACAGCACTCAACCCAAGATTTAAGAACTTAAGTACCTTCCAAAATCTAAGAGGGATGAGGTGTCTTTGACAAGTCTCAAAAGAGCAAGACTCTGATGCAGAAATTACACAATC
This sequence comes from Pelodiscus sinensis, assembly GCF_049634645.1. Classification (NCBI taxonomy): domain Eukaryota; kingdom Metazoa; phylum Chordata; order Testudines; family Trionychidae; genus Pelodiscus; species Pelodiscus sinensis. Next base: position 292,816,818 of record NC_134711.1, on the reverse strand, counting down.
TGAACCACCCAAAAATAAAATCAATCTTCTGTTGGTGACATCTAGCGCAGATGATAAAAATGATGAACATACATTGGTTCATGCTGTTTTGGATCACTATCTAGCAGAACCCACCGTCATCATGGATACATCCTCCAGAATGGTAGTTGAAGCATGAAGGGGCATATGAATCTTGTGACGTTAGTTATGACAGTGCTATGCTAACATCTGTTATCATTTTTGTGTGTAAACAAGAAGCCGGTAACATTATCTACTGCAAATGTAAACAAACTTGTTTGAGCAATTGACTGAAGTGTAAGCTCAAAAGTTGTACTTGTAATGGCAGAATTGAACGATACTATTCCCTTTGTTTTGTTTTTTCCTTTGTAAAAAAAAATAAATATAAAATGAGCACTGTTCATTTTGTATTCTGTGTTGTAACAGAAATCATGTATTGGAAAACATCCAAAATATTTAAATAAATGGTATTCTCTTATTGTTTCACAGCACACAACATTACAGAGCACTTTAGAAAAAAGTTTTAAGGGAAGATTTAAACAGAGAAAGTGACTCTAAGACATAGAGTAAGGAAAGAGTGTTCCAAACAGATGTGGCAAACCTCATGAAAAAGTAGCTACTAAAATAATGGGATTGTATTAATTTAAATGGAATATATAGGTCAAAAGATACAAAACCCAGACAGCTTCCACCATTAAAGATTATTAAAAAAAATCAGGATTTGGTATACAGAGACTTCACTTTGTTTAGGACCATAGCAAACATATAATTAAAATCCTTTTAACCATTTATTAAAGTTAAATAAAGGAAAGAAAACAAGCATTTGAAATATAAATGATTAAGTAAAGCTTTTATGTTAACATCTCTGGTTCCCTTTCCCTTTTGCTGGAAAGGGTTTTTAGAAGAAAAAAACTTCTTATTTAACAGTCTGGTATCAACTATAGTAATATCTGTTCTTTTGGTGAAAAAAGAATTTAGTTGAGATGGACTGGAGCTGCTGTTGCTAATATCTGATTCCATTTCTTCCCAGATGATGTCTGGAGTTCAGCTGGAACTAACAGATATGGGGATGTCATTTGAGTTCCTCTCTGGCATGGTCAGGTGAAGACATTTCTCAGGATCAGAGTGACAAAATCCTAGGGCCTCAAGAGATGGCGGAAATGGCAGTCATGATGGGGAAGTTCGCTCCCATACCCTATTTTTCTCCTGAATGTCTCTTCCTTTAGGACCCACAGAGGAAGTGGTGGGTGGAATAGCCCATCTTCTCGTTATTTTGTGCACCAATTAGGCCTAATTTACAACACACCAATTTTGGCTCACTCATTTTTGGTTCCACGCTTTTCTTCTTTACCAGTCATGACCCTAACACTGTCCTTGAACTATATAAGTTAACCTTTTTATTTTGACTAACTCAGTCTGTCTCCCTGTCATACTGTTTCCCATAATATCAGGTTTTATAGGTTACTGTGACATCTTACGAACATTCACATATTGCTAATAATTGAGCTCACCATTAGGGTAAATTTGTAAGTCCAATTATCCCAACTGCCCATAGATAGAACATAAGAACAACCATACTGGGTCAGACCAAAGGTCCATCTAGCCCAGTATCCTGTTTTCCAACTAGGATAGCCAGGTGTCTGGTTTTGAACTGGACAGTCTGATATTTGAGCTTTCTGTCCAGGAAACCAATTGAGAAAATACCGGACATATAAATGTCCGGTATTTTCTAATTAAGTAAGTTTTATTATTATAATGAGCATCAGTTCGTAGTTGTGTACTGCCTGGTTGGTAGACATGCTCACACTGCATGAGCATGTCTACCAGCCAGGCAGTACTCAACTACACAGTAGAGAGGACGGGGAGGGGGTAGGATGGAATCTCAGGGGCCAGACTTGCCCATGCGCCCCACTGGGACCGTGCACAGGACGGACAGCATCCCAGGATCTGCGTGCGCCCAGGCCAGCCCCACTCCCCACTGCCTGGTCCCCGCCCCCTCCAGGCCCGCTCCCCCCGACCCCCTCCTGACCATCCCTGCCAGCTGGTTCCCCCCGGCCAGTCCCACTCCCCCCCAACCCCCTACCGGCCAGCCCTGCTTCCCGCCGGTTGGTCCCCCCCCCCCGATCACCCCCGGCCAGCCCTGCTCCCCACTGGCCAGTTCCCCCCAGCCAGCCCTGCTCCCCCCAATCTCCTCCTGGCCAGCTCTGCTTCCTGCCAGTCATCCCCCCCCAATCTCCCCCAGGCAGCCCCACTATCCCCGACCTCCTTCCAGCAACCCCTTCCCTCCCCCCATCTGAGATCAAGTGTGTCTGGTATTTTTCTGAAATCATCTGGTAACCCTATTTCCAACAGTAGCCAATGCCAGATGCTCCAGAGGGAATGAATAATATCCATCAAGTGATCCATCCCATCCTGCCCATTCCCATCCTTGATGCTCCTGACTAATAAGAATTGATGGACCTATCCTCCATGAATTTATATAGTTCTTATTTGAACCGTATTACAGTCTTGACTTTCACAACATCCTCTGGCAAAGAGTTCCATGGGTTGATTGTGTTATGTTAAGAAATACTTCCTTTTGTTTATTTTAAACCTGCCCCTATTAATTTCATTCACTGATCCCTGGTTCTTGTGTTATGAGAGAGAGTAAATAACACTTCCTCATCTCTTTTCCAACCTGAAAAGTCACAGGTTTTTTTCTCTCTCCTCATACAGAAGCTGTTCCATATCCCTAATAATTTTTGTTGCTTTTCTCTGAACCTTTTCTAATTCCACATAGGCTTGCCAGATGCTTTTACCAAAAATTCTGAACATGAAAGGAAAAAAACCTGGTTGAGAAAAAAAAGAAAAAAAAAAGGGAGACAAAAGTTGTTGAGCAAAAAAACGGGACACCAAACTTGTTGACCAAAAAAAACCCCAAATCCCGGGAGAACAAAAAAAAGGTCGCTGCGCCTTTAAGAATCCCCGGGCTCCTCGCCTCCCCCCACCCATGCCAGATGCAGCAGGGGAGTGATGTCCCCACTGGCCTTCCGTCCATCCATTTTACATGTCCAGTATTTTCTGGGTTTTTTTCCGGACAGGGGCCATAAATAACGGACTGTCCGTGTGAAAACCGGAGACCTGGCAACCCTAATTCCACTATATCTTTTTTTGAAAAAAGGCGACAGCGTCTGCATGAAGCATTTATGATATAAGTGTACCATGAATTTATACAGAGGCAATATGCTATTTTCTGCCTTATTATCTATCCCTTTCTTAATGATTCCCAACATTCTGTTTGCTTTTTGACTGCCACTGCACATGGAGTGCATGTTTTCAGAGAAGCATCTACAATGACTCCAAGACTTCTCTCTCTTGAGTGGTAACAGCTAATTTAGACTCCATCATTCTATGTATATAATTAGGAAGAATTAAGGGGGAAAGGACAGAATAAGAGGCTTAAGACTCAAGGAACAGATTTAATGGTACTTCAGTAATAACAAAAGCACATATTGGTTTTTGAAGATAGGAAGACAATCATGGTATCTTATGTGATTATGACATTACTGTTGCCAGATCAAGATGTGAGACTAAATTCACCTCTACAGCAGGAGTCAGAGTCATCCACTAGTAGGCCACAAAACATTTTGTTTTTGTTCACTTCCACAGAAACAGCCCCTGCAGCTCCCAGCGGCTGCAGTTCGCGGTTCCCAGCGAATGGGAGCTGCAGCAAGCATTGCAGGCCGCAGGACATGCTGGCCACCGCTTCCCACAGTTCCTATTGGCAGAGAATGGTGAACCATGACCACTGGGAACTGCAGGGGGCTGTGGCTATGGACAGTGACCGTAAACAAAATGTCTTGTGGTCTGCTAGCACAGACCCTGATGGGCTGTGTTGCCAACTGCTGTTCTACAGACAGATTTGAAAATTAGAGCTACATTTTTAATCACGAGTTTGTGGACATTGCTTAGTGTTCCCTTCTAAGTCAAAAAGAAGTGGGCACACTGGAAACTCTTGCGGGGAGGGACTATCTGTATTGTTTTTTGTAGAGTGCCCCTGGTCCTGGTTTAGCACTGTGGCTCATAAGGTGCTTCATAACAAATGAGGAGGTTACATTTTCTGAAATATTCTTCTCAACTAAAAAGGTGAATTATAATTATTTTATAGAATAAGTTATATAAAAAGCAGGAGGACACGTTTTTGTATTTCATAATCTATAGACCAATGCACAGGAAAAAAAGAGTTGCAGAGAGTTTTATAGAGGAGTTTTGAATATGAATAAATGGAATCTGAATACATGAAAATTCAACACTAAGAAATGCACATCTGCTCAAACTGTCATGCAAAACCTTAAGTCCTGAACCTCTGTTATGTCAAAGTTTCTACCCATATTTAGCACTACAAAGTCATACACTAACTGTGAATGCTCTGAATGAGCCCTTAAAAAGCTTTTTTTCTCCTTTAAACTCTTTTTATGCAGCCTTCAAAGCAATAACATCAGAGATATTAACAGCCCCAAAGGTTTTATTTTAAAGACAGTGCAGAAAAAAGAAAATTTTAATATTAAAAAAATCTTCTACATAAAATCCCAGTCTGGAGGGAGGAAAAAATCTCTGATAAATCTTTCAGAATATGCCAGCCAGCTTGTGCTACAAATCCTATATCTTCTGCTGGATGTCACATTGTATTAGGCATCCTTTCAGTACCACATCTATCAAAAGAGGCTCTTAAGTTATTACCAGTGAGTGAATATAGATGGTGACAGCATCAGTACAGAAAGGTAGATCCTGGAAAATCTGGCCACCAATATGCAAATATAAATTGATTACATTCCTTCCAGCCTGTAATAGCTGTTGCCTGAATAACTGAAGCTGTTCAGACCGTATTCTTCAGAGCACTACAATGAAGTAGGTCAGGCAGTGGAGAGTCGTTTTGGTAGGCCTTGCCTACCCTGTACATCATCATCACCCACACCTCTAACCTGGCTCTGAAATGTTTACATGACAGGTTTATGTATATGCTTGTTAAGGTGTCACCAGCCTCCACTGACAACTATAGAACCTTGTTGCGCACGGACCGCTAACAGGAAATATATCTCAAGGATTTTTGAGGTACCTATGTGCTTATGAAACAATGATAGCAAAGTGTAAGAAAGGAATTAGGGAACTCTCCTTGAAACTCACTTGTGTTCCGTGTTGCAGTTAGTTTTGTTGAAGTGTGTGCAGCAGACAATAACACTCAAGGTTCATATCCAGATTTTCAACTAAGACCATGTCTATCCAGTGATTGAGTCAAGCCAAGGTGGGACTTTCCTGTGCATTAGTTTGCCATGCACTAACTGGCCAGATGGCCCTGCTACTGAACAGTTCCAACAAGCTCTAAGTTTAATAAACATTCCCTTTGATGTCAGGGTTTGGCCCAAACATTGAACTCTTAAGGAAGATGGAAGAGGCAGCAACATTCAAATAAGATCAGAAAAAACTAGGAACAGTGAAATCATGAGAAAGATATACAGTTGCTAGAAGATATACATCTTTTCTCTTTGGCTATGTCTAGACTGCAGGGTTCTTTTGGAAGAACCTTGTTTCGGAAGAGCTCTTCTGAAAAAACTTCTTCCGAAATAGAGCGTTCACACACAAAAGCACATCAAAAAAGCGATCTGCTTTTTCGAAAGATAGCATCCACACTGAATGGATGCTATCTTGCATTTAAGTTGTGATTACTATGGACCGAGTGGCCTCATAGGCACCTGTGCTTTTTCCTCTTTCCTCTTCTTTCAAAAGAACTCCCTCTTCTCCGTCCACACACACCTTTTTCTGAAAGAGCTCTTTCGGAAAAAGTCTTCTTCCTCGTAGAAAGAGGATTACCAATGCCAGGAAAAGTCCTCTGTTCTTTCGATTTACTTCAGAAGAACGTGATTGCAGCGTGGACGTAACTCAGGTTTTATTGGAAAAACCTGTTTTTGCTGGAAAATCGGCTGTTTTTCTGAAAAAACTCTGTAGTGTAGATATATCCTTTGTGTTTTACTGAGTGCCCAAGATCTTCTCTATGTGAGGGTCCTTTTTTCCAGATCAGGAATTCAGGCTCAAAATATGAAACAATATTTCTATTTTACTGTGGCTGAATCTATCCACTCACAACACTGAAGTCTAGATGCACAGGAAAGGCTTCCAAAAAGATCGTCTTACTTCCAGATTGGAATACGATACCTTTAAAAGTATGTTCCTTTCCTTTTCCCCCCCATCCAAAAGTGCCAGACAATTTCACAAAATACTCTGCAGATTACTTGTGGTAAATACATTTGTAGGAATGCTCGCAGAATGGTTACCAGTCCTCTTGCTATAATTTACTTGAGACTGGGAAAGGAGGACTTATTAATATATCCAGTGAATGTATATTCCATATGCCTGTAGCAGATGCCAAAGAATGCCAACAACATCTGTGGCAAAGGTGGGTAAAATTCTTTGTCACAGGCTTCTCAAGAGAGAAAAAAGCTCTGGTTCAGACCATTATTACAGGCAACCCTTAGACCTCACTGCATTCCTGAACTTTGCTCTGAATACAAATTATACTCAAAGTAGGTCTTCAAAAATAACAAACTTCTACAGAACAGCTTTAAACTTTAATCCTTTAAATATAACAGATGGCTCTATATAATTAGCATCTCATTTACATATAGTCACCGAGAGGAAAAGCAAGAATCATCTTAATGAGTAAATGTGGAACCTGTCATCTCACAATGTTCACAAGTCTTAGGGCTATGCACTGCCCTTGTTCCATGTTCAAAATTCCTGCTGACTACATGAGGACTACTGCACCTGGATAGAAAGTGATATGTGGCTCTGCAGACTTCAAAAGAGATATAAACTATGGCTCTGCCATTATTTCTGCACTAAGAAATTTGAAAGGAATAGAAAGATCATCATTAGAGAAGGTTTTCTATGTTTTCAAATAATTTAGTTATGTCACCTATTCAAAGCTGTTGAAACACTCCATTTACTTTACTGAGCTTTGCTGAATTTCTGCTGTGAAACTGACATAGGCCCCTCTATTGCAGCCAACCACAGGTCCCATTTTTAGATGAATGAAACCATTATGCTACTATGACATGGTGATCCTTTTTGAATGATCAGGGGACAAGAAATAATGAATTACAGATAACTGTCTTTCTCCCCAATTGAAAAGTAACCACTAACCCCGACTAAGGTCAGAATTAGGCTTATCAAATAGGAGAAGGAATCAAATGTACAAGACAGATACCTATGTGTTGCTAGAAAGGAGTAACATAGAAGTTCCCTTTTATTACTGAGTTCCCAAAGTGTGAGTGGGGCTCTCCAGAAACAAATAATGGCATAGGGCAAACTCCGCAACTGCTATTCCGCTTTTTATTGTGGAAGAGCAGATGTGCTCTTTCGGAGGCCCTGTCTTCCTCCTTCCACGAGGAAGAAGGGCTCTTCTGAAAGAGGAGGATTTTCCAAAATTTGGCCCAGTGTAGATGGGGCAAATTTCGGAAAATCCTCTTCCGACAAAACTAGCGGAAAAAAGTACGCAAATTGCGCTCCACAATTTGCGTACCTTTTTCCGATAAAACATTGTGGTCTAGACGTAGCCTCATAGAGGCAGCAAGGGGGGAAGCAGGAGCCAGTGCTGGGGGGAGCTGGCTTAAAAGCTGGTTCTCCCCAGCACTGGCTCCACGGGGGGCAGGGGAAACAGAGGGGTAGCGGGGACTGGGCACGAGCTGGGAATTAGCTGATTAGTTGATTAAACTAAATGTAACATCTCTACCTCTGACCTTGCTTTAAGTTATAATAAAAGAAAACTATATTGAATTTTCTGGCCTTAGTTCTTGAACAGACAGACAGACAGACAGAGATGCACATACAGACAAACTCTCTCAAATACATAGTAGACTAAGTGAATTCACTGCCTGTAGGCAGCATGGGAGAAGTAACTGTTTGGGAGCTGTTGGAGTGTGTTTTGGGAGGGGATATCATGAATGGGGGAGCACAACAGAAGAAAGTCTGAAGGAAGAAGAGGGAAACAACAGTGGCTCAGAGGTGGGAGGAAGTGTGGAAGGAGATGTAGGGGTGATCAAATATGAAGTGGATTGTTCAAGATTATGTTCACAAAAACATCTCTTGCTTCGGTGAAAATCAGTTGAAATTTTGGGAATTTTATTTGATGAATCTTATATCTGGCCAGAAATAACAGGCTGAAATTGTTGTAAAAATTTTTACTGAAAATTTCAAACTTTTCAAATGGCGATAAAAAAAGAAGCTGTGCAATTGTGAATTCCATTTTTTTTACTAGCTCTGGAGAGAATGTCATCTGTAAAGGTCAAGTTTGAGCAATTTAAGGCCTTGAAAGCATGAAGAAGTATGGATTCAATATATGGAAGATTACTAAAGTCTGAAAGATATAGCAGCAGTTTTAGCACTGAAATTGTACTGCCAATTTTGTATAGGAATTCAATGTGCTAGTTAGAAAAAACAAAGATAAGCATTGTATTGGCACATCAGTAGGGCTAAGTTTAAACCACAGCAAAGTCTTTTTTTTCTTTTTAGTTGCACTCCCGTACATTATGAAAGAAATGCTTTGTTAAATCAGGAGGACCAGCTGAATGAAAGAAATTAACTGGGCCACAAAACATATTGATATCAAGTTCTAAAGTTGTAGGATTAAAAAGGAGGTACCAAAGACTGAGTATTATCTCAGTGTATTTGTTCCTGATTTTATTTTGAGGCATAGCTGAAGAAGATTATCGTTTGGATACTAATTATTTTATTTTATACAAGGACTAAGGATATAACAGTGATGAATCTTTTCCATGGCTAAGAAACAAGGGAAAATGGCAGCCAATCAGCCTTTACTAAGATGAACAGAGGAAACTATCTGAAAATTGTGATAGTTTTTCTCTCCATCTTTCGCTTTTAAAATGAATTCATCTATTTTGAACGAGAACTTTTTGAAGAACGAGCACCAAAGAAGGTGTTCCACAAATCTCTCAAATTACTATTTGGAAAAGATACAAGGGATAATAAAGAGGTACAGTAGACTTCCGATAATCTGGAACCTTTAGGACCTAGGTGGTGCCGGATTATCGGATATGCTGGAGTATCAAGAGGTACTATATACTGTATATAAAGTGTTTTTAACTCTTTTTATTGTAGCACAAGCACTGTCAAGCGTCAGACAATGCCTGTGGCAGACTGACTCGGTCCCGTCTGGTTTCCCTCGGTTCAGCTGCTACCGCTGCTGCCTTGTGACTCGTTTTTGCCGAAGCTCACTCACTAGGCTCTTGCCATTTTGATGCTGGACTAACGGGAGTGCCGTACAACTGGATGCCAGACTATTGGAGTTTTATGGTATTGTCAATTAAGTGAACAATAGCAAAGAAAAGGCAATACAGTAGAACCTCACAATGACAAACACCAGAGTATGACGTGACAGGCTAACCACACACCCCATTTGGAATTAGAAGTATACAGTCAGACACCAGGAACAACAACAACAAAGAACAAATACTGTACAACTAAAATCCCTGTAAGTGGCACGGCCACCTATTGAGCACCACAAAGGCACTCCATTAAGCTGTACAGACCAGAGATCTGTGGCAGCCAGGGGAGGGCTATCCTACCCCTAGCCCCAAACTAGACTGCCCTCCAATTATCTGAGGCCACTGGACTCCAGACCAGGTCATGTTACAGGCAGTCCAGCACTGACCTGACTCCTGCTGCGGCAGCTCGGCCCCAATCCTGCTATGGGAGGCAGCCCTGATTCTCATCCAGTCCTGATCCCCATCCAGCCACAACCCCTATCCCACCCCAGCTACCTGGCCCCATCCACCATCTGGTTGATGTGACCCAACCCCAGCCCCCATGTGGCCTCATCCCTGTCCCCCATCCAGCCCCAGTGGCCTGTCCCTGGCCCCATCCATCTATTGCTCCCATTCAGGCCCAGAGGCCTGGCCTACCCCCCATCTTGCCCTTCCTTGTTCTCTCACATCCAGGTGCTGCTGCAAGGAGAAAGAGCTGGGGAGAGTCTTCCCTCCTCACACTAGCTCCAGAGCATCCTTCTTCACTCCAAATCTTTCCTGAACCCTATAGCCTATATCCCCAGCCAGAATCCTCCTACCCCTGCACCGCAACCTTCTACTCCAGCCTGGGTTCCCCATCCCTGGCCCAACTCCAGAGCCCGTACTCCAGCCAGAGCCCTGGCACCCCAGCCCATAGCTCCTAATCCACTGCCCCACCCCAGAAACTGCAACCCCAGCCAGAACCCTCACAGTATTGCACCCCAACTCACTGCCCCAGGCCTGAGCCTCCTCCCTTACTATGAATCCTTTGGCCCTACCCCCACCACATTCAATTTATGTGCACCAATATGAAAGTGATGTGTCTCACATTACCTCCATATTTGTGCACATAACAAAATTCATTCTGTTCAAGGCTGGGAAGAATTAGAGGGTACACTGCTGTACAATACAGAACTGTGTTAAACATGAGCTACGAAAAATAAAGGGAAAGTATAAAAAAGTGAGAAGGCAAAGAAATAGTTTGTGCTTATTTCATTTAAATTAAGATGTTTAAAAGCAGCGTTTTGCTTCTCCATAGCAAAGTTTTAAAGCTGTATTAAGTCAATGTTCAACTGTAAACTTTTGAAAGAATGACTATGATGTTTTGTTCAGAGTTAGGAACATTTCAGAGTTATGAACAACCTCCATTCCCCAGGTGTACATAACTCTGAAGTTTGACTGTAATACATCTCCTCAAGCAGAAAATATAGCCATGGCCAACTGCATTATTTTCTCACCAGGATATAGGGAGGTTGTATCATTCCGTTAAGACAGAGTCCTGAATGAAATATACAGTACAAACCTACACTGCCCTATAGCCCTGATCTACACTAGGAAGTTATTTTGAAATAACTCTCCTTATTTTGACAAGTAGAACGTCGACACTACCAAGCCCATTATTTCAAAATAACAGGCTAGTTACTTCAAAATCTGTATTCCTGCTTTCCATGAGAAATAACACTTATTTCAAAATAATTATTTTGATATAGCATTAATGTGGATGCTCTACTGCTGCTATTTCAAAATAACTACTTCCCAGAGTAATTCAAAGTAATTACTCCCCAGTGCTTCCTGGAGCTCTAAGTCAAGGTAGCACGTCCACAATAGTGGGGCCTGCCTCAGACTAATTTTGAGGGTCCCTTATACGAGGGACATGCTATTTCGATTTTGTTATTTCGGGAGTTATTATTTTGAATTTTGTTATTTTGAAATAATTTCCTAGTGTGGACACACCCAGTGGGAGCTCCCTGAGCAGTATGTTCTGTTCTATTCTGCTTTGGGATTCTGTTTGTGTTGCTGTGAGCCCACAAGGGCACACAGAAGGAGAAAAGACAGTTGGCCCTGGCCTTACTCAGGCTATACAAATGGAAGAAGGCTTCTGGTGCCATTTGCTGCCAAGCTCTGTCCACATACCCACATAAGAGACTGCCACAATCTGGCTCCCTTTTTCTTTCTCGTTCTTTCCTCTGCCTTCCCATAACTACTGGCAATTGGCTGGAGAGAGCAAGAAGGAACCAATAAATAGTTGGACTCTAAGAGGTATCAATAAAGTAGCTGGGTAAAATCATGGCTCCATCAAAATCAATGGCAAAACTTCCATTGTCTTTGACAGGGCCAGGATTTCACCAAACTCAGCAAACATGTATGAATAATTTGTAAAAGACTGGCAGAGTGTGGTTAAAATGCTTTTTCTTGCATTCTCACTTTGCAATTCCCAAGAAGCTTACCCAGGGCTGGCTCTAGGCACCAGAAAACAAGCAGGTGCTTGGGGCAGCACATTGCCAGGGGTGGCATTCCGGGCCGCAGGAGGAGCAGGGCGACGGGGAGCCTCCCAGAGGCCACCCCAAGCTGGGAACCCCGTGCCCAGCTGCTCGGAGCCTGCGCTTGGACCTGGGGTGCTGGGAGGAGAGGGCAGAGCGGGGCAGGGCGCTGGGAGGGCAGGGCGCCTGGCCCCGGGGTGCTGGGAGAGCAGGGCAGGGCGGGGCACTGGGAGCCTTGCCCCAGCTCAGGGCTACCACGTCTGGCGACGCTGAGCCCGGCGGGGCGGGCCGCAGCCTTGGTGGCTGCTCCCGGCAGCTGGCTCACTTGAGCGGAATTCAGGGCCTCGGCAGGCGCTGGGGCTCCGCCACGGCGGGGCCCCATCACCCGAGCAGGGAGCCCCGTGGATGCCGCCCCGAGCTAGGAGCCCCGCACCCGGCTGCTTGGAGCCTGCGCTTGGCCCTGGGGTGCTGAGAGTTCTCTGTGGGCAGCCCCAAGGTGCAGCCCCTGCAAGCTACATTTGCAGGAAGACCCTCCCCAGACAAAAAGGGGGCGGCCAAAAAATTTTTTGCTTGGGGCGGCAAAAAACCTAGAGCCAGCGCTGAGCTTACCTACTAACTCAGGGTATGTCTACACTACCCCCCTAGTTTGAACTAGGGGGGGTAATGTAGTCATACGGAGTTGCAAATGAAGCCCGGGATTTGAATTTCCCGGGCTTCATTTGCATTAAGCCGGCCGGCGCCATTTTTAAATGCCGGCTAGTTCGGACTGCGTGCCGCGCGGCTACACGCGGCACAAACTAGCTAGTTCGGTTTAGGCTTCCTAATCCGAACTAGCTAGTTCGTGCCGCGTGTAGCCGCGCGGCACGCAGTCCGAACTAGCCGGCATTTAAAAATGGCGCCGGCCGGCTTAATGCAAATGAAGCCCGGGAAATTCAAATCCCGGGCTTCATTTGCAACTCCGTATGACTACAATACCCCTCCTAGTTCGAACTAGGGGGGTAGTGTAGACATACCCTCAGGGAAAAGCACTGTCTGCGGGAGGCAGGGGCCATGGGCAGACTCAGTCTACTAGGCAACCAAGAGGGAGAGAGGAGATAAACTACTTTGAGCCATAAGGAATGACAGCAGGTGAGCCTGGATGGCCGCCAGCATGCCTGCTCACAGCAGCAGCTGTGTCTGAGAAAGGAAGGAGTGAGAGTCAAATGACTTACAAGTAAAATCCCAGGATGAAGAGGTAGTGTTACCAGGAAGCCCTTCAGCGAGATGCAAGTACCCACAAGTGCTCTGAGAAGGAAGAAGTCATTTTGGAGTACAGACCTAGCCACTGAAAGAAGAAGCTGGCTGTTTGGTGAGCTGGTGAGTCCATTCTACCTGACAACTGACCTCTGGGTACCCAGAAGCAACATCCCTCAGTCTGGTCATTTCCCTCTTCAAAGTGACTAAGTTTTTTTCTTTTTCCTTTTTCTTTTAAACTTTCTGCATGCATTCTCCCTACCCAGCCAGGCTCTCCTTCAGTAAAATCAGTCACCACATAACATGTTCTGCTCTGGCAGCTAGCTCAGGACTGCTGCCTGCTGTTACTGTACCTCAGTGCTAGGGTAGAAAATCAGGAGTTAGGATTTTCAGCAGAGTTACTGCAATTTGCACCTGACCCATACATTCCTTTGTCATTGGAGAACTCTTGAGAACAGACATGGCCTTATTCCTGCATGAAGAAGATATTGGCCAACTGTGGTGGTCAGTCCCTCTGGAGATGGAGGCACTGCCAAATAAATTAATATCAGAAGAAAATAAGGAAGTTACACCCTGCTAAGCTGGAGGAAAGATCCAGATCAACCTAAACCTGTCTTTAAAAACCCATAAGGGAATTGGTGTTAAATAACCAGGTGGATAGGAGCGCTATACCTTTAAGACAGGTGATCTAGACACAGCCTACAGGCTAAATAGAGCTAAAAAAGGTCTACATGGTGGCGTGTAAGCCTTGGTCTATACTAGGGAGTTCTTTTGATATAATTCTCTTTATTTCAAAATAACAAGTGGAGTGTCCACATTACCAAGCCCGTTATTTCAAAATAAGAGGCTGGTTATTTTGAAGTAATAACTCCTGCCTCCCTTGGAGAATAAGCTTATTTTGAAATAGTTATTTTGAGAGTTATTATTTCTAATTTAGTTATATTGAAATAATTTCCTAGTATAGACATGCTCAGAGTGTCCTTGGGCCTGATTTGCATTTACATTTGACCTATTCTGCACTATTCTGGAAAGGCAAAGATATCTTAAAATGAGTGTACATGTTTTAAGGCTTTTTTAAACTGCAAGAGTGGTGTAAAGAGACTTAAATGTGAATACAATTCAGGCCTCCTATGTTTAATATCAAAATACAGTAAAGATTGATGACTCTGCTCCAAGGAATAAATCCAGCAACAGACAACAAACCCCTTGATGTCTTATTCATGTGAAATACCTTTGCGGGACCATTTGTGTTACAATCAAATTTCAAGCTGACTTGCAGCTAATGAAATGCCCAGATTTACTAACCACATTTCATCCAGTGCTCTAAAGATCAACCAACATTTTTTGACATCTTACAGCCAATTGACAAACTACGAATGGAAACTGTATTTAAATCAACTGAATTGAAAGTGCTTTGTTTTGGAAACATGGCAGAGACCTGGTTGCAATACTGGAAAACAGATGCTTACTGCTGATTTTCATTTTGGCTTTTCTCCCGAAAGGCAAGTTAAAATCTTTTAGCAGGATCAATGAAACTAAAATAATTGTTTGAGGAAGGAAGTGATTCCATGCATTATTTTGTTTGGGAATAACTGTGTACATTCTCCAATGACTGCAAGACATTTATTAGCCATGGAAACACATCAGACTCTGCAACTCTTCCAGATGTGCTATAAATCAGTATCCTTTGTGAGCCATATGTTTTCTTTTTAAGGTTCCAAAGATACAAAGATGGTGGCCAGATTTCATAGGTCCTGACTGTGTACAGTGAACACTTAAACACTTGAATAATCCTGCCGAGGTCAGTGGGATTACTTGGGTGAGTAAATGTGAACTGATATAAATTAAGGTTTTCCAATCTGGCGCACAAAGCCTATGCTAAGGTAAAAAAAAATAAAAAACTTCAACATGTAGAGAGCAACAAAGAGGATGAATAAATGTATGACAGAGAAATCGTGCAATAGGTTGGCATCATTAACAAATTGTACTCTAGGCTAAATTCCTTCCTTTCTATATCTGGTAGGAGTGCACATCAACAAATCATTCTGGGGAGTACAAGGAAGTCTGTTTACTTGTACCATGACTCGTTCTGCTGATGGATGTTCAAATAAGAATCAGGAACATACATTCCAAAGTCAGGGCACATGTGGGTGTCCTACAGTTGGCTGCCATCTTTTGTATTCTGGCCTTCCATTGTGTAAACCCATTAGCTTGGACAATTATGTGAACTATAGTAGGTTTGAAACACTATTAAAGGAATGTCTCATCTGTGAAATCAGCTATTTTAATTATATATAATATATAATTATAATAATTAATAAGAGCAGCATTTGTGACTATAGTGTTTGACTAGATGTTCGACTGCAGCTGGTATACGTTCAGTAAAGCTCAGAAAATGATTCTCAGGACAGGTCTACTCTCTTAGGGTATGTCTACACTACCCCGCTAGTTCGAACTAGCGGGGTAATGTAGGCATACCGCACTTGCAAATGAAGGAGTAATGGTAGTTCGAACTAGGAAGCCTAGTTTGAACTACCTAGTTCGTGCCGCGTGTAGCCGCGCGGCACAGGGTTCGAACGAGCGGGGATTTAAAAATGGCGGAGCCCCGCTTATGCAAATGAAGCCCGGGAAATTCAAATCCTGGGCTTCATTTGCAAGTGCGGTATGCCTACATTACCCTCCTAGTTCGAACTAGGAGGGTAGTGTAGACATACCCTTAGGGAACACTGAATGAAGATACACAACTCCAGCTACATTAATTACATAGCTGGAGTCAATATACCTTGTTTCACGTTTCCCCGCCGTCCCCACAGTGGGAGGCAGACAGGAGCAAATGCTCCTTTTAGCTTCCCTTACTCTTTGCACAAGCAGGAGTCCAGGCAACTGGCGGAGGTACCCTCTGAGTTCAATTTAGTGAGTCTTAACTAAATTAGTTAAATCAAACTCTAGAAGAATAATTGCGGCAGCAGCGATCTTCTGTTTAATGTAGACATGGCCCAAGTCACTCTATTTTATACCCAGCTGCTCCTTGACTCCACAACCTGTTCTAATACTTTAGGATCACTGGAGTATAGGGTTGACCCCTTTGTCCTAGAAATAACCCTGTACCTTGGGCCAGCAGGAGGAAGGACTAGCACACAGCATCTACAGTCCTTCCCCATGTTCTTTTTAAATAAAAGAATTCTTCAGGGGATCAATTAAATCTTTCCAGGTACTTTGCGCTACCCCAGAGGACCTGAAGCCCAGAAGCCTAAGCGCCTGTCCTAAAACGAATACATTATTTCAAGGGATTTCCCAGCATGATAAAATGAGTTAGTTGTTTGAGAGTAGCTTCAACAAAGTATATATCTACACTACAAAGTTAATTCAAACTAACAGCCGTTAGTTCAAATTAACTTTTATAGCGTCTATACACGCAAACCGCTAGTTGCTGGGAGGCGGTTGGCCCGGAGAGACCTCCACCCCTCATCCCTGAGTTTCACCTCCCCTTCTTTCCCCTTGCTTCCCCCTTCCAGCTCCCTCCTCCTAGGTTTCCCCTCTCTTCTCCCACCTTCTCTCCCACCTCCTTTCCCCCGTCTCCCCACAGTTTCATTCCCCCGCCTCAGTTGTGTTGAATAAAGAGAATTGTTATTTTTGAAAATATATGTCTTTTATTTGACATAGGGAAGTGGAAGGAGGAGAGAGAGGAATGGGGCACAAACCCGTAGTGGGGCAGACCGGGGAGACTGTTAGCGCTCCTCAGGATGGAAGCTCTCCCGCAGGGCCCCCTGGATCCTGACATCCCCTCAATGGTCCTCCCATATGGCAGCCTGCAGAGAGTGCAGCCAGGCTGCTGGCAACATGTCCACGAGACGCAGCAGAGTCCCCAGGGGCAGGTCTGGTTCCATGTTGCAGAGTGCCGTGGTGCCCTGAGTGAGGGCAAGCAGAGCACTCCAAGACACAAATGCTTTGCTGTTCCTCATCGAGGTAGACAAGCAAGTGGGGAACCCTGAGAATTGTCTGTCCGGGGTGGGGGTCCGGTGCCTTTAAGCACAGCCCTCGGCTAGCCTGAGGCAGCAGCTCCACATGCTAAGTCCTAACCTGATGCCCTACTGGCACTGGTTCCGGCCAGCCTTAACTTCGGTTCAGGGTCCACTCAATGTGGACATGATATTTCGAATTAGCAAAACGCTAATTAGAATTAGTTTTTAGGTCTAGATGCCCTCATTCGAATTAGCTTAGTTTGAATGAACAAATTCGAATTAAGTTAGTTCGAATTAGTGCTGTAGTGTAGACATACCCTTAGAGGGGACCCAACCCAGCAACTCCGCAGTGCTGCTGTGAAAGTTGAGTGCATAGTATTCACAAGAGGTATCTCGTGAAACACCACTGAATGAATTTAAAAAGAAACAAACAGCCCCAAATCGTCTACACTGATATTTAATACAAAGCCCCTCTTTATTTCACAGACACTAAGGGTCCCTCTGCATAGCAGCTGAGAGATGTACTTCCCAGCTCTGGTTGAAATGCATGTGCTAGCTCTAAAACTATCAAGTAAGACAGCTCAGGGTACCTGCCCAAGTACAGTCCCACCTGACCACCTAGGTACATTCACAAGTGGCTAGCCCATGTTGAAACCCGTGCCTCTGAGGCCATGCTTCTATTTTAGGCACTCACTAGAGCAGAGCTGGCATGTGTACACACCCACCTGAGCTGAGAATTACACCTTCCTGTTGCTTTATAAATGCAACTCCCATCAAATCTTTGTTCCTACTCATACCATTTGCAAACAGGAATACATCAAAGCATATTCAGGTACTCTAACAGTGTCCTCACAGGATGATACAGCATGCTGTTGTTCTGCAGATTCATACCCTGGCTTGCTGTATCATTACTGACCTACACTACAAGTCTACACTACAGCGCTATTTCGAATACATAGTTAATTTGAATGAAGCAAATTCAAAATAACACATCTACACACAAAAACTATTTCGAAATAGTGTTTTGCTGTTTCGAAATAGCACATCCACACTGAGTGGACCCTGAACCGAAGTTAAGGTTGGCTGGAACCAGTGCTGGCAGGGCATCAGGTTAGGACTTAGGGTATATCTACACTACAAAGTTAATTCGAACTAACAGACGTTAGTTCGAATTAACTTTGATAGGCGCTACACATGCAAACCGCTAGTTCGAACTTAATTCGAACTAGCGGTGCGCTTAATTCGAACTAGGCAAACCTCATTCTACGAGGACTAATGCCTAGTTCGAATTACCTAGTTCGAATTAAGGGCTGTGTAGCCACTTAATTCGAACGAGTGGGAGGCTAGCCCGCCCCAGCTTTCCCTGGTGGCCTCTCTGGGCACCATCAGGGAAACTCTTCTGCCCCCCTCCCGGCCCCGGGCCCCTTAAAGGGGCACGGGCTGGCTACGGTGCCCGTGCCAGGTGCAAGCCTGCCAGCACCCAGCCAGCAGACCCTGCACCTGGCACGGCTCAAGCCAGCCACCCGCTGCCACCCAGCCCTCCGCCTCTTCCCAGGACCAGGCTGGCGGCTCCCGGGAGCCTGCCCGGCTCCGCAAGAGGCGGGCGCCCACCTGGTCTAGTGCAGACATCGTGGACCTCATCCATGACCTCCGCACTAGGCACAGGAAAGTGGCTATCTAGGGCAGGATAGCTGCCAGCCTGGCCACCCAGGAGCAGGCTTGCATGAAAATCAAGGTGGCCCACTGAGACCCTCAACCCTGAGTCCTGAGCTTAGAATAGCCGTACTGGGTCAGACCAAAGGTCCATCTAGCCCAGTAGCCTGTCTCCCAACAGCGGCCAACACTAGGTACCCTGGAGGGGATGGACCGAAGACAATGACCAAGCCATTTGTCTCGTACCATCCATCTCCAGCTTCCACAAACAGAGGCCAGGGACACCATTTCTACCCCCTGGCTAATAGCACGCCATGGACCCAACCTCCATGACTTCATCTCGCTTCTCTTTAAACTCTGTTCTAGTTCTAGCCTTCACAGCCTCCTGCAGCAAGGAGTTCCACAGGTTGACTATTTGCTTTGTGAAGAAGAACTTTCTGTTGTTAGTTTGAAGCCTGCTACCCATTCATTTCATTTGGTGTCCTCTAGTCCTTCTATTATGGGAACTAATGAAGAACTTTTATTGATGCACCCTCTCCCCACCACTCATGCTTTTATAGACTTCTATCCTGTCCCCCTTCCGTCTCCTCTTTTCTAAGCTGAGAAGTCCCAGTCTCTTTAGCCTCTCTTCATATGAGACCTGTTCCAAACCCCTGATCATTTTAGTTGCCCTCCCCTCTTCCACCCTCTCTCTTCCCCTCTCCCACCTCCTTTTCCCAGTCTCCCCCAGTTTTGTTCAATAAAGAGAGTTTCTATTTTTGAACACACGTGTCCTTTATTTTGTACATCAGGAAGGGGGGCTAGGGAGGGGTAAGTGGAAGGAGGTGAGGGAGGAATGGGGTACGAGCACCCGATGGGGAGGACTGAGCTGGCTCTGCAGGCTCCTCGGGGTGGAAGCTCTCCTGAAGCCCCTTGATTGACACCCCCTCCGGATGGCAGCCTGCGGCAAGTGCAGCCGGGCCGATGGCCGAGTGATGTGATGTGCCGAGTGTGGGCACTCCGGGCACTCCAAGCCAGGACTGCTTTGCAAGCGGGGAACCCCTGAGAACTGTCTGTCCTGGGTGGGGGTCGGGTCCCTTTAAGCACAGCCCTCGGCTAGCCTGAGACAGCAGCTCCATGCTCTAAGTCCTAATCTGATGCCCTGCCGGCAGTGCTTCCAGCCATCCTTAGCCTCGGTTCAGGGTCCACTCAGTGTGGACATGCTAGTTCGAATTAGCAAAACGCTAATTCGAACTAGTTTTTATGTCTAGATGTGCTAATTCGAATGAGCTTAGTTCGAATTAACTAATTCGAACTAAGTTAGTTCGAATTAGTGCTGTAGTGTAGACATACCCTAAGTGTGTGGGGCTGCTGCCTGAGGCTAACTGAGCTCAGTGCTTAAAGGGACCTTACCCCCTCCCTGGACAGACAGTTCTCAGGGTTCCCCGCTTGCTTGTCCACCTCGATGAGGGACAGCAAAGCAGTCCTGTTTTGGAGTGCCCTGAGTGCCCGCACTAGGGAAAGCACAGCACTTGGCCACATGGAGCCAGAGTTGTCTCTGGCATGCTGGTGCATCTTGTGGCGTCATTGTCATCAGCCCGGCTGCACTTGCTGCAGGCTGCCATCTGGGGGGTCCATCAGGGGGCTGTCAGGATCCAGGAGGCCCTGAGGGACAGCGTCCACCCTAAGGAGCCCTCAGAGCCTCCCGGTCCTCCCCACCGGGAGCTCGTGCCCCATTCCTCCCTCACGTCCTTCCACTTACCCCTCCCTAACCCCCCTTCCTGATGTCAAATAAAAGACACGTATGTTCAAAAATAGAAACTGGGTTTACTGAACAAAACTGGGGGGGGGGGGGAATGAACCTCGGGGGCGACTGGGAAAATGAGGTGAGAGAGGGGAAGAGAGAGTGTGGGAGAGGGGAGAGGGAAACCTGGGAGGAGGGAGCTGGAAGGGGGAAGCAAGGGGAAGAAGTGGGAGGGAAAGTTCAGGGCTCAGACTTGGGGGGTCTCGCCGGACTTTGACTTTCATGCAAACCTGCTCCTGTGTTCGCATGTGGCCTTTGGTAGCCAGGCTGGCAGCTATCCTGCCATAGAAGGCCATGTTCCTCCGTCTATTGCAGAGATAGTGGACGTTGGGGGCATCACCCCCCCAAACTTGAATAAGGTCCATGATCTCCACCATGGACCAGGAAGGCGCCCACCTTCTTCAGCCCATCAGGCTCCTGGGAGCTGGCAGACTGCTCCTGGGGAGCGGTGGAGGGCTGGCTGCCAGTTGCTTGCTGGCTCATGTTTTGAGGCCACTGGGTATGGGGCCCCGGTGGCCACTGCTGGCTCTGGGCTGGCAACCTTGGAGCTGGCACAGGCACTGTGGCCAGGGTCTACCCCTTTAATGGCTCCGGGGTTGGGGGAGAGGAGAGTAAGTTTTCCTGGTTGTGCCCAGAGTGGCCACCACTGGAGGCCACTGCTGGAGGCCCCCTATTTCAAATTAAGTGTCTACACAGCACTTAATTCAAAATAGCTATTTCAAATTTGGCGTTACTCCTCGCAGAATGAGGTTTACCAAATTCGAATTAAGGGCTCCGCTATTTCGAATTAATTTTGAAATAATGGTTTGCATGTATAGACGCTATTAAAGTTAATTCAAAATAACGGCTGTTATTTCGAATTAACTTTGCAGCGTAGAGATACTCGTAGTTATTGATTGGCTTCCTCACAACAGAGGTCTTTATTTAGGGTTTTTTCCTTGTGCAGTAGAACTGCTAAGATACAAACACCAGAATGACAGACTTACCAGTCAACTGTACACCCTGTGGAACTGGAAGTCCTCAGTCTAGCTGAAGCCCCAGCGCTCCCTCCAAGTCTAAGGCACTGGACCCTAGTCCTTATGTGGGGCAGAAGCTCTGAGCCCCCTGCTCTAAGCCGTGGTACCCCTAAGGGTCAGAAACCCTAATTTCCATCCCTACACAGAGCCCCAACATCCCCCAACCCAGTCGCTGCAGCTCCAACCACCCCATGTGGCTGATGTTCATAACTACTACTTCAGAAGCTTCAGAGGGGTGTAGTCAAGTTAGTTTGTAACTGGAAAAACTTAAAAAACAACAAGTAGTCTGGTAGCACCTTAAACATGTAGATGGTATCGTGAGTTTTCATGGGCACAGCCCACTTCTTCAGATGACTGGAGTATTAAAAGTCCAGATCCCAGAAAAAATAAGGGAAGGTGGGACGAAGGAGGGCGGAAAAAAGAGAAAAAAGACAGTGACTAGATTGTTCAAGTTACAAAAGGCTGATAAGAATAATTAGCACCTCCATTGTTTGGTTGGTTGGTTGGTTAAGTCATTAGGATGTGGAAGGTAGTGAGCAAGCCATCCGATATCTCTATTCATTCCAATCTGTTAAGAATTAAACTTGTAAATGAATGTAAGCACCAACTTCTTCAGAGTTAGGGAACATTTCAAAGTTATGGACAACCTCCATTCCCAAGATGCTTGTACTCTGAGGTTCTACTGTACATGGGTCTCAGCTTTTTTGGAGTCCTCTATAAGTAATTTCTTTATATTATGCAAAGTTTTTAGCTTTGGTTAATACAGTGGTGTCACGGTGTGGTTAGCATCACCTGAAGTTCTATGGCAGAGACAAAATTCTTTCACATGTAATGAATCTACCCAGCAGAACTCAGCTGAGAGATGACATAGAGTTTTCAGAGTTCCTGTATTTCATTCAGTTTTCCATCTGGACTGACTGAGGCACCAAAAGGTGTCAATGACTTGTTAAAAGGAATCAGACACATATGAAATCAGTGGCCCTGACAAGGTTAAGAAACAGACCAGACCATACAGACTCCCACTAGTCTGCTGTAAGTAGTAAACCATATGACCTAGTTAATGAGACTTAGGAACGAAATCCATGACAAGAAAGTAACTTCACATTCCAATGTAGATGGTGAAAATTGTCCAGTATATCTAAAAATGCAGTTCACAATTAGGACTACATTTCCCTAATTGATACACCATTCTTTTAGCACTTGCTTCCTAATTGATACACCATTCTTTTAGCATTCAGATTCAGAATAACTGAGAGAGTTTTAAACATCTGAAGATCCTCTTTTGGAAATGAAGACATCCGAGTGGGTGTATTATAAAATTATCTCCATCCATCAAATGACTCACTGTTTGAAGGACCCACATCTAATATTTTGGTTCAAATGTTGTTTAATCTAATTGTAGCTATAATTTTAACCCTCCAGAAAGATCTGCAGAAAGAGAATGAGTTGTGTTTGTCTTTATACTGAAATGTTTTTATATTTCTTCTATTCCTGGCGTTACTCTGACAGGTGTGTCATCTGTCAGGATTAAGCAGCACAGCACAGACAGCAGGCATTAATGACATCTTTGACATGGCTGTTAGCATCTCCAGTTAATACTGGAAAAGTATTTATCTTTCACTGGAGTCTGAGTTAGCAGTTTGTGAAACCATACGAATTAGGAAGAAAAAAGAATTTTCAGCAAAGAGAGAGAAATGGCCTATGTAACCATAAGCCAACATTTTCTAAGTGGCTAATCATTTTGGGTGCATCAGTTTCTAGGGCATAACTTAAGACATGTAACAAGCCAGCCTGCCCTTAAGGGCCGAAGCTAGCCAAGTCTGATTACAGTATGAGCCACATCTGGGACACATCAGGAGTATTGCCCTATAAAGAGCAGCAGAAGGCTGAAAGGAAAGGAGGAAGTTCAGGAAAGCATACAGAGACTGCAGGCAATATGACAGATTCCTGCAGGGAAGACCCTGAGGCTAATGGCGGTCAGGAGGTAGAAAGCTCCTGTGGGGAAATCTGGATGACGAAGGTGGCCAGTAGTCCAGTTTTTGACTGGAAAGTCTGCTGGAAAGGGGGACCTGATGGTGTCTAGTCAGATGAGATCTAGAGCTGGAGACACAAACTCTGGTTATTGTGGGTGGAGCAGCCTGTACTCAGCTAGCTACCTGCATCAGGCAGCAGCAGCTCCCAGCCCTGTAGGTGAGCTCCTCCCAATACACTCTGGCTGTGTCTAGACTGGCAAGTTTTTCCCAAAAGCAGCTGCTTTTGTGGAAAAACTTGCCAGCTGTCTACATTGGCCGCTTGAATTTCCGCAAGAACACTGACGATCTCATGTAAGAAATCAGTGCTTCTTGCGGATATACTATGCTGCCCCCGTTCGGGCAAAAGCCCTCTTGCGCAAAAGGGCCAGTGTAGACAGCTCAGAATTGTTTTGCGCAAAAGCGCGTCTAGGTTGGCCACGGACGCTTTGTGGAGAAGCATCCGTGCCAATCTAGACGCTCTTTTCCACAAATGCTTTTAACGGAAAACTTTTCCATTAAAAGCATTTGCGGAAAATCATGCCAGTCTAGATGTAGCCTCTGAGAGCAGAGGGAGAGGGCAAATGCAGGAAGGGAGAGGGACAGAGGAGTGAAAGCATGTAGGGCCTCAGGGGACTGGCCAGAGAAGGGGAGGTTCAGGCACTCCTGCTGGAATGGCCAGTTTTTAAATATTACTAAGTTGGCAGCCCTAGGTCTACCCCCCCTTTTCAGCAGGTAAAAGGGATGGGGGAGGGGAACCTCTATAAAAGTTGCATGTCCAGTTGTGGTGTTCCCCGTGGCTTAAACACTGTGAAGGATAGCTATAAAATTGTTTTCTAAGCACCCATCTCAAGCCCTGGTGTATGAAGTACTGCAGCCCATAGGACAAACACCGGAGGCTGCCATAATTTAGACAGGCCCGCAGGGCCATCTAACTAATGTCAGAGGCCTCTCCGTCTGTGGCAGCTGCCCAGCCCTGGGTACGGTTCAAAGGGAGCTTAAAATCACTTTGGCTTGCTTCCTCTGTCTGTGAATTCTATTAGAGGTACCGCACAGAATCCCACCCAATGACTCTTGACAAGTGCGGCCACCCAGTTCCACTGTCTGACAGAGTACAGACTGAATTTCCTCCCTTGGAGCAGTGAGCTCACATCTCCCTACTCTTCTGAGCCTGCAGCACTGCTACAGTTGGGTAATCTTTACTCTCCACATGGAAGGACTGTGATTGTCCCCAATTCCTGAGCAGGTATGCCTATCTCACACCCCCAAACAGGACCAGGCTCGACTAAATTCTTCTTTCACTTACACCCGTGTAAATCTGGGGTAGGCTGGGTTGTTTGTTTTTGGCTATCCATGGAGTTAATCCAGATTTATAGAGAGTAGAACTTGGCTTACTGAGTGCAGCTGGAAAGTACGCAGCACCAGAGAAAGCAACCGCTCAAAAGCAATAAAGCAGACACAATATGAAAACAGTTATGATTTCTCTCCTCCAGAGAACTGGGCTGTCAAACATTGTATTACCTTTCTCCTAGTATACCCAGTGGTATTTATTGTATGTTATGAAGTGTGTACATTATCAGCATGAGTTATTAGTGGCAAACAGCATTACAAAATGAGAAAGCGGATGAAAGTGGGGTTTTTTTTGCCAGCGTTAAGCTATGAAATGAAAGCTTCTTTCAAATGAGGAAAACACATAGTTGAAAAGTAAAGAAATCAAGGAAATTAAATATTGGGTGAAATATATTATTAAACAACTCAGCTACCATATTTACAGAAAAGAAGGTCTTCACATTTCTTTCTCATTTTATTAGCAGACACAAAGACAGAAGGAGAATGAGCATGTTTTATTCAATGTGGTGGCTAGCATGAATCTAGTGTACTTATACAGACATGCTTTTTGACCTTGGGCTGGCTCTTACCTTTGGGACAAAACTGTGCTCAACTTACTTTGGCTTTGGAGAAACTGATTAACTGGCTCAACTTACTTTGGCTGGAGAATTCAGAATGAGTAAAGTGATTCAGAATAAGAAGCCCTCAGAAGATACCTGCAAATGAGATGCCAAATGCTAAGGAAGGTCCTTGTTAATATATATAAATGGAAACTTTTGCAACAGAAAATACCATTATATTCTATTCCATTTTGTTCTGTTCTGATTCTGACACAGTTCCCATCACTGGTGAGTTTTTTTGTTACTTTCCTGACATTTCTTTTAACTAGCCAAAAAAAAAAAAAGGACTCTTATATTGTTTTCCCAGCAGTTGCTTCTCCTATGCCCACAGAGCACCCATTTAATATTCCTCAGAATATGCAGACCTTGCTGAACCACAAAGTAGAGTCTCTGTAACTCTGATTCAGAGAAATCCATGGAGACAGATGGGAGTTCAAGACTGCTGGGAATGTGGCTTGGTTTGAAATTATCTTTAAATGTCACTTGAATGCGTGGAGGCACTTTGGGGAGGTGGATGTGTGTTGACTGGTAGAGGAAGTGATGTCAGGGGAAAAGGGAAAGAGGAATAGGAAGAAATACTGTTCAGAAAAAAGTTCTGAGATCTAACATAAGGTGTGGAGGAATGGTGATTAATTTAGGGACATAGAGGTGAAAAGGATCTTTTGGGTCACTGAGTCCTGTTTCTTTCATATTCTTATCAAAATCTATTTTAGTGTTAGGTTGGTAACTCCACTGCTCCTATTTCATGTGTAATCCAGACCCTCACTCCTCTAATGGTTGGACACCTTCCAGATTAGATCCCCAGATCTTAAAATGAGGAATTTTGGTAAGACTTGATCTTGCTTTAAAGTATTGTGTCCAGTTTGGTAGCATTTCCATTATTTTGAATGCATTTTATCACTGTGGGAACAGCTGTTCTTGTAGCATTTACATTGAAATATTGCAGGAACAGTTTATACCTGCAATGTATTTCTAATCACATCCATCCAGCAGGAAACCACAGAGGAGAGAGAGAGCAGATGGTGATGCAGAAGAGGAGCTGTTTCTTTTTTTAGAGAAAGAACCACTGGAAAAACTTAAGCAGAGAAGGTGAGGGAAATGGAACTACAGGAATATGAAGAAATAGGAAAAATAAACAGAAAAAACAGGAAGAAGGAAAGTGAAAGGGCAGCAACAGAATGTGAAATAACATGTAAGAAAATCTTCCCTGGTCATCTACCTAATCTGCACAAAAAATAAAATATTCCATATGAATAACATGGACCACACAGATACACTCTGGTTTATTTCCTTTCACATGCATTTGTTATCCAGTCCTTTTCATTTGATGTCACTTCACAATTCTGACCAATCAGATTAAGTCAATGACTTCACTGCTATCCATTTAAAATGGTGGTCTGGGCAGGATTCTTGCATTTTCTCTTGTTGAAGGGATTTCTCTTACCCATTGAGTCCTTCCCTACCCCACTTTTTTTCTCACATAGGTCTCATGAACATATGTTATTGCATGAGGGCTGCCGTAGAGTGATGTAAAGGCCTCCATCTGTTCCCCAGGGCTGAGTATTTTGCCTCCACACTATCCATGATATTTTTCTATTTCAGAATAAGTCACAATTGCTATCAGGCCAAAGAACATGACTGGGAGTCAAACACAAACTACCTCTAAAATACTATTTACTATAAAAAATGGTGGCTTTGTCTTGTACGTCTTTCAGGTTTGCCCTTATCTGTACAGACACTATCCAAGTCCATACCTTCCTCTTTTTTACAGTTACTTTTCAAATGCTGCTAGAACTTTTAAGGGTCATGTGGAATCCCCAACTGAACCAAAATCATGTTGCAACTGATAATGGTGTTAGCAAACCACAGATGATTTACAGCAGTTAGCCATTTGAAAGCTGGCATACTGCTATAATGATATGTCTGATTTTCCTACTTTCACAAAGGGTTTGATGTGTGCCTGTCTGCAGTAGTGTCAAATCAGAAAACAAGACAAGATGTAAAGCCTTCAACCTGGTGCCAACCTGTGCCAAAGCTACCTTTGAACTCTTCAATTCCTGCAATCAGCTTAAACACTACAGAATATGGAAGTAAAGAATAAGACCCATCCTCCGTACCCCACCTCATTCATTTTACATTAAGCAATGCATTCCTTGAGTTGCTCTTGAAATTCTCAGTCTGAGAGTCATGACTAATTAATCCCTCTGAAAATTGACAGTGATGTTCAGTGGAACTTCAAATACAGTTTGTCAACTCCTTTGATAGCCCCCTGTGCACGTGGCAAAGACTCAACATCATGATCAAAGTTTCCATCAATGTTTCCCCAAATGGAAACCCTATTAGTGCTAGAGAGGAAATAGGTGCAAGGGTCTAAGCAGAAATGTGAAAATCACTTGGATCTAATTGATTCTCTTAGCTGCAACTCAATCCCTTACTTTTGACAGATGGGCTGCCATTATGAATTATCACTTTCCCTGTCCCCTTAGGTCCCCTTACCCTTGATAATTGTCTTGCTAGTACTGAATGAGGAATGTAAAATGAGGATTCTATCTTGCAGACAGTGATGCGTACATTTTCATTTCAGAAGATGAACAGGACAATCCCAGCTTGCCACTGTGTAGCAAAAGTGAACGTCTTGAAAAGTCCCAATAAAAGCTGTATTTGGAGGCTGAGAAAATGAAAGGAGTTAAATGCGACCATATGTGACATGCAGCTGCCACAATCCCCTTGGAGAATGCAGCAAGGTCACTCTAAAAATGCTAATCAAAAGAAAAACGATTCACTTTGGTACCAGCAACTCCTTGATATAGGAGTGAGCGCTCTCATTTTCATTACCAGTCTGTTTGCGTGAAGACACGAAGAACATGTGGTTTACTGTGATTATCAAGGCATGTCACTAGCAACTGGCCCAGATGAACAAGTCCCTAAGAGCATCGTAGCAGGCAACAAGGATGAACATGCTAATCTCCCGGGTTGTTGGTTTTTTTTTAACCAAGAGGTACTCTCCACTCAGGGTACGTCTAGACTATAAGCCTCTTTCGAAAAAGGCTTTTTTGAAAGAGCTCTTTTGAAAAAGCCTCTTTCGAAAGAGATGGTCTAGACATCCGCAAGACTTTTGAAAAAGCGATCTGTTTTTTTGAAAGAGAGCACCCAGGCAATCTGGGCATTCTCTTTCGAAAAAGCCCTGTTTGCATTTAAGAACACCTTTCTTTGAAAGAGGTCTTTCAAAAAAAGGCATTCTTCCTCGTAAAATGAGGTTTACCGCTGTTGAAAAAACTTCCACGTTCTTTCAATTTAATTTTGAAAGAACGAGATTGCAGTCTAGATGCACATGACGTTTTTTTCAAAAAAAGGCTTTTTTTGAAAAAACTGTGTAGTCTAGACATAGCCTCAGAGTCATAGAATTTAAGACGAGAAGGGACTGCCTAGAATTCAATCTGACCTCTGTATTGCACTAACCCCAACACCTGAAATTAGATCAGAGAAGTATAAGCCACAGGAGACTAGACTAATATGTGCCACAGGAAGAGAGTAGGAGGAACGAAGGTACACCAGTGCCTGATGCCTTGGTAGTGGAAGGGAAAAGATTGAGATATAGCCACATAATGCTGACAAGGGACCCACGCCCACAAACTGTAAAGCAAAGATGGGGAACCTTTTTTGGGTAGAGGGCCGCTAAACCATAGAAAAATCAGTTGGGGTTGCTGCACACAAATGAGAAGCTCCCTCCCCAAAAAAACAACCCCTCACTGATGTGGCCCCTGACTGAGAAGGAGAAAGACACTCCCCACATTCCCCTCGCACACCAAAGAGTAATGGGGCCAAGGCTAGTAGATTTTGTGTATTCCAGTCCCACAGTAGGCGCCAGGTCCCCAGTTCAGGGTGGGGGAGCCCTGATTCAGGCAAGCCAAGGGCCACATTCAGCCCCCAGACCTGATGTTCCCCATCCTTGCTGTAAAGGAAGCTCCCCCTCATCCCCCCACCGGCTACTGTCACTGACCTAGGGGAAAATTCCTCCCTAGCAAGGGCGCCATTTCTGGAATGTGGGGGGCAGCAGCCATGCACTCTGGGACGCGGCTTGCTTTTCATCCCATTCCCCAGACGCTAAGGGAGTGAGGGGAAAGTGTTTGCATTCTGTGCATGCCTCTCATTTCCCATCTATTGTATACAACCAAGCCCTAAGATACAACTGTATTTGCTCCAACCCCACAGACAGAGACAAACACCTACAGGATCTATAGCATCCTTAAAACTGAAATACCCACCCGCGGAAGTGAAAAAACAGATCAATAGAGCCAAAAAAGTATCCAGACGTGACTATTTGTAGTTTTTTACGTCTTTCCTGTTACAGACTAACTCAGCTACCCCTCTGAAGCTTATCTACTCACTGTCTCTTTTTTCTTCCTCCACTCAATGTTTTTCCTTCTCCCTCCCCCCTCATTCCCTTATTTATCCTTGGATCTGGACTTCCTACACTCCAGTCATCTGAAGAAGTGGGCTGTGCCCACAAAAGCTCATAATACCATCTACATGTTTTGTTAGTCTTTAAGGTGCTACTAGACTGTTGTTATAAAAGTACTAGTTTGAGAGGGCCTGATCCAGAGCCTATTTTATTTAAGCCAATAAGAATGACAGGAAAAATAAGAATGACACACTGTATCATTTAAATCGAAGGGGTGACTCCAAGTCTTTTATATGTTAGCTGACAGAGAAAAAAAAATAGAGAAGAATTACTAGTCATTTTCAAATAAATATTAAAACAAACATCTAACTAATTAGCCCTCCAGTTTTGCAGGAAGATAGGTATTGCAGTCCATACTTTACAAAGAAATTGAGGCATGTAGAGGTGAATTATTTTATCGAAGACCACAGAATAAGTCAGTGGCCTAGCTGGTATTAAATCTCAAAATATGCTGGCTATTGGCCCTGTTCTCAACTCGTTATCTCACACTGCTTCTCAGAGGAAAAGAGTGGATCAAGAGAACATGCCCATCGGACACAAAATGGTTGATATTTTGACTTCATTTAAAATTTATTTGTGCATTTTGATCTAATTTGCCATAGGCTGGTCCTTCAAAAAAAATCTTCCTCTTTTCTTAAAATAACTGGGGAATGTACTCTTTGCCATTAAATGATGCCCCCCTCTGATAGCCCAGGGCTGAAAACCAGAATAAAGACTGAGTGGAGGAGGAAAAACATGGCCATAGTAGTTATTCAAGCTAATTAGCCCTGCATGAGATGTTAGGCTTATAAGAGGAAGGAATTCCTCTATCAGATATTTCATGTTTGGGAATACCCTCCTGTAATAAAGGCCCATATTAGTCAAGAAAGAACAATGAGTCAGTAGTTTTCAGAGATAGAGGCTGTCAACTACGTAAATCAGGGACCACGACTGATTAACTAATTTAAACACTTAAGATAGGTTTGGTTGCTATGGCAATAAAAGAAAGGTCAAAACCCTAATCACCTTGGAGACTCACCATCCTCCAGAGATTCCAGCAGATGAAGTCCAGAAATATATTAAGAGATACCCAGATTGCTTTGTAACAGCTTGATTATTTTGTCAGCTGGAAGAAATACCTACTATGTATTACCCTAGCCTCCAAAGTGCAGATAGTTCTGACTACGTGCTATTTTTACAAGGCATTTCCACATAGCCAAAAAAACAAAAATCCCTGGCAGCAAGATTCGGAGCCTAGGTCTGCTCATACATGACAGGGATAAAAATAGCAGTGTGGACATTTGGGCTGGTGTAGACATTTCAAAATAAGTTTATTTCTCTTTACAAACAATAGGTATTATTTTAAAATAACAGGTTTAGTAGTGTGGATGCTCGCCTTGTTATTTTGAAATAACACCCCAGTATAGACATGACCTCTAAGAGCATCAATTCAGGACAAATTGCTTAGAGACAGGGCCACTTACAGCCCAAAATGGAGAGTCCTCCGTCTTAAGGCTTGTGGAGTCAGTCTGAAGATATTATTAGTGAATTGTATTTAAATGTTGCTTGGCCCCAGTTATATTCTAAATATGTTGCAAAAATCACAACACGGTTAAAGATCTTGATAAAGTTTTATAGAGGAAAACTGAATGAGGGGAAATGGATCAGATCCTTGGATACAGATCAAGAGCCCTCAGAAGAAGCTGGGATAGTGTCAGGGAAACTTGCAGCATACCCTTTGCATTTCCATGATCCTGCTTATACCACTGTGCAAGGCTGGTCCCTTTAAACTAGCTTGAGTGACTTGATAGCCTCAGACTGCTGAAAAATGCAGCTGAGAGTCACTGGAATGGAGGGGAGGCCCAACCACAGCTCTGCTCTTCTAGCTACACCTCCTTTCCCCAGCTGCTCTATCAACAAGAAGGATGGTGGCATAGGAGCACCTACACTGGTTCTGTTCCACTGCAGGGGCCCCAGTGAGCCTGCTTTAGCCCAGTTACAGTGGATGTAACTGATCACTCTGGTGGTGTGATGCAAAATAAGACACACTGCCCCAGTGAACACAGCCCTGTATATCTACAGTGGAGTCATTTTTCATTGCCAAGAAAAAATACCCATGGTGCTTACTCAGTTTTTCCTAACTTTGAGTCAGAGTTTCAGCACAACTTCATTTTAATAAGTGTTGCTTAGACTAATCAAAGTGTAAGCGGGGGAATGGTCCCGCTATTGTGGGGAACTTTCCTGGCTTCTATACACCCCAGTGAAATGAACCAGCGAAAGGATCTGAGTCCCCGTTCCCACTTCCTTTACCCCACGGCTCCCTGATCCTAAGGGCTCCCCTTCCACTCTCCTGAGTAGCAGAGCCCTTGAAACCCCAACAAGGCTGGGCCCAGGTTTCCTGGGGCTTAATCCCTGACCTTGTAGTCACTAGGGGCAGGAGTTAGGGTGTCCCCACTCCGAGATGCTCTCTTTACACTGCAGGCCTTCTTGGCCCAGTGATCACTTCATAAGGTTCAAAGCAAATACAATTTATTAAACAACAACGGATTAAAGAGAAAAGAATAAGAAAAAAATGAGAATGGTTAAATGAGAACACACAGCTCTGCTCTGTAGCACAGGGACATCAAAACAGCAGTCTGCAGAGTATAAGGACAGTCCACAGTCTCTTTCTTAGAGGCCCTGGATATGCTGCAGGGGGCTACAGGCTGGACACGCTAGCTCTGGTAGTGACCACACAGTCTCAAGCTCGAAGTGGCCAGACCCCTCTCCCAGTCCAGAGCCTTTCCCCACACTTTGCTGGTCCCAGGTGCTCACCACATCCAGCTGCAAGCTGTGCTGCTTGGCCAGTTCCAGCTCCTTGTGTTGCTTCTCTGTTCCTTTTTGCTCTCTGAGCCCAGCCAGTCTGCTGCTCAACACAGGGTCTGCTCTCCTTGAGTTGTGTATGCCTGGCTCTGCTGCTGCAAAAACTGCCCCTCAGCACAGCTTGCACTCCTCTTAGCAGTGTCTCAGCTCTCTGTTCCTTTTGCAGGACTTCTTCATACAGCTTGCACTGCTCTTTTCAGCTCTCTGTCTTTGCAGGACCTCTTCTGCACACAGCTTGTTTGTTCAGAGAGAGAGCCAGAACAATCCCAGCTCACAGGGAGGATGGGGCCTGGCCTCTCCCCTTCCTCACTGGCCTGTCCAACCTGTCAATCAGGCTGAGCTGGAGTGTTGGCTGCTTTCCATTGTCTCTGGGGTCAGTCAGTCTCATGAACTCTTCCCCTTCAGATACTGCGAGCTGGAAAACCAAAAACTCCCACAGAGTTTTAGTAAGGGGTAACAGTCCCCTTACAAAAGCATCAGTTGAGAATATATTTGTTTATCTGAGGCTAGGTATTCCCTACTTGTGGTGAGTGGGAGGAACATTTTGGGGATAGAAAACTGAGTTTCAACTTGCAGAGTTTCCTCTGAATTGTTGTAATGAGAGTAGGGGGAGCTGTCCTCCTTCTAAGGAACAGGTAGCGAGTCTGGCCCCTAAGAACTCTGAGGAACAGTTTGGTGAGTTGGGCCTACAGATCTCAGGACACCGGCTGAGGCACACTACTGCAAGTGGCACTCATTGCTGCACAGCTCCTGTAGATCTCCGGTGCAGTTCTTGCCTGACAATATCTGAAAACCCTCTTCAGGGAGACCTGCTATCTCTGATGAGATCAGTCCTCCTTCAATCCACCCAGCTAGGCCCCGGAACACAGTGATGAATGGTCAACATTATCCATTTCCTTCCTTACTGGACCGAATCTACCTCATCTAGATCTCCTCGTACTGCAGAATAGAGGAGATGAGCAGATCCCATGGCAATTAAGGGTGAGATTTTCAAAGGAACCTAAGGGTATTGATGTGTAAAAGGGAAGTCAAATCCCCCGGAGCCATTGATTCCCCTATGAGGGGCACGTACAATATACATACATTGCTAATGCTTAGATATATTTGCTATTTGTATAGGAGTAAGACATGACAAAGGTCAAGGCCTGTCACAGGTAATAACTTATAATAAGGAGACGAGGGGAGGTGAAACCAGTCTTCTGTTAAGTAGAGATATGGATAGATTCCACATCCTTTAAACTTGTGACCGGCTCAAGCAGGAAAGGGAAAAGGGAAGTATGGCTTGCCCATTGTTCAGCAAGAGTGAATGAATGTAATACAGCTGTAACCGCAAAGTCAGCAAGTAGGCACTGTATTTAACCTCGTTTGGAAAATTAACCTGACCTATAGGAATGCTAAACGTCAAAAAATGAAGTAACCTATCATGTTAAGGCACCTAAACCAGGAAGGATGTGAACCCTATAAAAACCCCTGCATATGAGATGTTGGGGGTCGGCTCTGATTTGAACATTGAGTTCCTTAGCCGTACCGTGGTTGCAACCAATAAACTTGAGTTGGACCCAGCCTGAAAGTGTGACTCTCTTCTTGGGGTAAATCAGACTAGCCTCCAAGGGGACGAAACCTTGCAATTTATGCAACAAATTGGCGACCCAGATGGGACCTCCCTTGGACTACTCCGGAGTCGGACGACAAGATTCGCTGTAGGTGACCGTGAAGTGCGCACCGGACTGTTTGAGTCCGTCACGGCACCGAAAGCGTGAGTCGGGACATCCGGAAAGTTAAAGGAGTCTCTATTGAATGAGTCAACTAGGCTGTAAGGTCCGAAGAGAAGGCGCCGGGGCAGAGACAGAGTGAGTATACCGATAATTCCCTGTGTTTTGGGTAGTGTTGGTAATTCGAGAACTGTCCTTCGAGGACAGTAGGAACTTCGAATAAACACGGTGTATCCGGTAGGAAAACACGTATAGGGTAGGCGGGTCGCACCCGAATGGTAAAAGCCTCTGTAAGCCCCAGAAGGAACACCATGAACCCGTGGGTTGCGTGGGGAAGTTATGAGGAGTTAGGAAAACTCCAGTGGATTGCTTTTGTTTTTAGTAGGAGTACTCTTGTTCTTTGTTTTAAATGATTTGTTGGAAACCTAAATTGTGAAACCACAGGTTTGTGTGTAAGCATAACTGTCGCTGACCAGGTCTGAGACTTAAGCTGACTCCAGCCGCCCCAAGAATCCTGCAAGGGGAAACCCGATGACCAGGATTTCTTGATTGCAAGGGGGGTCAGCCGAACCTCGTGACCCAGCGAGTCTCCAAGCCCCCTGTTTGTCTATATTTGTTGCTGTCTAATAGGCCCGTCTTAAGTGTCACGGCTCCACAAGGGCACACCGGTGTCTCTAGTGAGGCAGCCAAGCGCTGGACCCTCTCTGAGTTCGGACGCTAAAAGCTGGTGTGGTGTCATTCCATCGACACACGGAGCCGCGATAAAAGCTTGTTGACTGTGTATGTGTGTGTGCGCGCAATATATATAAATAGATAGATATGGGTTCGGGAAGTTCCCGGATAGAAAACTCCGCAACCCCATTGGGATGCATGTTACAGAATTTTAGTAATTTTAAAAGTGACTATAGAGTAAAAATGGCAAAAGATGAGTTAATTAAATTTTGTCAACTTGAGTGGCCTACTTTTGGTGTCGGATGGCCAGATACGGGCTCCTTTGATGTAAACCTGGTATCCCTAACACATAGCGTTGTGACGCGGGACGGACAGTGGGATCACTTCCATATATTGATTGTTGGTTATTCCACGTCCAGATCGACCAAAATGGATATTAAAATGTAGTATGGGTGTGTGTAAGGTCATGGCTGCAAAGGCAAAGACCTTGAGAGGTAAACGCCCTGGAATACTGGCTCCCTCTAGTGATGAGGAATTTGAGCCCTATGGAAAGAAGAGGAAACCCCCTTCTTCTTCAGGAGGGTCTAGCCCTATTAGAGAGAATGAGAATTGTTCCCCTCCTGCCACTTCAGGAGGAAACAGTAACTCTGAAATCATAAGTGAACTTACATCTGAAAAGTTACCCCCCCCTTATCAGACTCCTGCTGGTCCTGGATTCACTTCAGCCCCCCCTGCAGAGGCTGAAGTGAGGGGGGCTGAGCCAACAGGGTGGACTACTCAATTCAGGCAAAAAAATACTTCTTGCGAAAAGGCCCATCAGATCCGGGATCATCATACCATCAGTACCCCCTTAGAGAAGTAATAGAGGAGGGAAGATAAGAGAGCGCAGAAGCAGATGGCAGTGCTGGCTGCAGCACTCTCCAGCAACCAGAGGCCGGACCATAAGGGGCCCCCTCAGAAAGGAAAGGGACGGGTAGCAGTTGATGGATGTGTGCACTGATGGGGAAAAAGGACATTGGAAGAGAGACTGCCCAAAAATTGAAGGCAAAGGGGAAGAAAAGACAACCGGAGAACCGCCAGATGCGGGCAGAATCCTCCGGAGAAGAATCTAGTTGAAGGGGACGGGAATCTAAGGCCACTACCCTACGAGCTAAAGCTCGAAAGGATCCCATGGTAAAAATAAGGGTGGGTGGCAGGGACTATGAGGCTTTGGTGGATACTGGAGCCACATTTTCTATGATTCCCGTAAAACCCCCCTCAGCTAAGGAAAGTGGAAAGCATGTGATAGTGGAAGGAATTGAGGGAAAGAGAAGCAGGCTACCCGTATGTAGACCCCTCCTCACGAAGATTAGAAAAAAAAAAAAATTATTATGCTAGAGCATGCCTTTGTTGTTTCATCTGCATGCCCAGTTGCCCTGCTAGGGTGAGATATGCTAATTAAGCTGCAAGCTAAAATTTTCTTCCGTAGTGATCAGAATGTAGTGCAGCTGCCGGTGAAACAGGGCTCAAATTACCAGATGGCTCTCTGTGCAGCTGAAATGCTGTTAGAGACAAAAGGGACTGAGGTCTTAGAAGGAGTCAATCCATGTGTATGGGCAGATGAGACCCCTGCCCGAGCAAAGTTTGTGACTCCAGTAAGAATTCCTCTCTTTGAAGGAGAAGGCTCTGTGGGTGTAAAGCCATATCCCCTGAGAGAAAAAAGAGCCACCTGGATAGGCTTAAAGCCATTAATCGAACAATTCAAAAGATATGGCTAGGTAGTAGAAAGTTCCTCTCCCTTCAACACCCCTATTTTAGGGATGCCAAAACCAGATAGCGTCTCATAGACTCGTGCAAGACTTACGGGCAATAAATAAGAAAGTTCTTGTAGACCATCCTATGGTCCCCAACCCACACACTATCTTAACACAAATTCCAGCAGACACAACAGTGTTTACGGTATTAGACTTGAAAGATGCTTTCTTTTCTATACCTTTACACAAAAGTAGTTGGAAATTATTTGCTTTTGAATGGGAAGACCCAGACACCCATCACAAAACCCAGCTGTTGTGGACTGTGTTGCCCCAGGGTTTTGTGTCATCCCCCCATATTTTTGGGACGACATTGCAAAAAGACTTAGAAGACTGGAGGGGGCAGCACCCTGAGGTAGCTCTCCTCCAGTATATTGATGATTTGTTGATTACCAGTCCTGATATGCAAAAGGGAAAAAGGGCAACGGAACCCCTGTTGAATGCCCTAGGGAAGAAGGGATATAAAGTTTCACAAGAGAAGGCCCAAATATGCACCTTCCTAAGCTATGAGATTGAAAAGGGAATGCGGGCTTTGAGCAAGGATCGAATCCAAGCAACTTCAGGAAATTCTCAAGCCCTTCTTAGCAAATAGATAACGACAGCCTCTACGGCTAGAAACGCAGGCAACCCAAAGATGTTTCACAACATATGAGTGGGGGCCATCCAGAGGAAAAAAACATAACAAACAGTTAAAACCTTTCCCTCACACACCGTTATAATTGGCTTGAGGGCGTGGGGGAAGGTAACTTAAAAGCCACCCAAAAGTCAACCAGTAGAAATTGAATGTGAAGATGTAATCACTAAAAACTAAATCTGCCCTAACAAGGAGACACATTCTGCAACATAAATCTCCTTACAGAACATGAGCAAGTGATTCACCCCAGAGCCAGCAGCATAACTCAACTGCTGCAGCCTGGATGTTATGAAAATCATATACTGAAAAGAATTAGGAAGTGTGGGGGCTAATTAGAAAGCCCACTCTCCTTACCAAATTAATGCTAGACAAATCTGTGTAATTAAGAAAAGTAATTTAGCAGGATCAAGACAGATCATAAGAGGAAAAAAAAGAGCCCGGTCTGCAATACGAGAGGGAAACTGAACCATGCCACTGTTGGGGAGGGCTAGCAACTCTAAGGTAATTCAAGGGAGTGGAAGGTCACAAGTACCGATGAAGCGCTCTTGTTCTCAGAAAGTTGCAGCTCACTCGCACATGAAAATGGTAAGGAACTAGCTGTAACCTGTTCCCCTAGCAGATCTTAGGCAGTATTTTAAGTTATAATAGGCCACCCCGATGGGGGGGGGAGAAATGTTTTCTTGTCTTTCAGATCATCAGAAAGCGCTGGCGCCAGTTGAAGAAAAACAACAACAAAATGCCATGGTTCTGTGTCATGACATGTGTTTGTGTTCTGTCCAAGTTTGTCTTGTGTGTCTTAATTGTAATACGTATTGCAAATGTTGTGAATAGAAAATTGTTTAGGCTAGGAGAATGTTAACAATGTCTCCACAGGTGAACAAAAAGAACTGGAAGGAAGCAAGGAGTACATCACGTCAACAGAAGGATGGGAGACAGTACTAGCTCCTTCCCACCAGACTAGTTTTGTTTTAATGGCCATTGCTAACTTGCCCTCATTTGGATATCATCAACCAGGACTTTAAGGACAAAATGGAGCCTCCCAGTTGTGCACCATGCCCTGAACAGGCCCCTGTTCCAGAACAAGGACAACTGTCACTGGTCCTTACCTTGATGATGTTCCACACTGGTACAGACCAGTTGTGTGCTAGACTGGTTAATCAAATTGGCAAATGCCTGATTAGGCAATGACAAGGCTTAGCAGATACCATCGCAGATTGGTTTGAGCCTGGTAACCCTATCAGCAACACTTATGTCATAGCCCAGAAATTGTATGAGAATCCAGACTTGTAAATGCAGTAATATCCAGTGCCCGTAAAGGCCTACACACCAGCCAAGCTAATCAATTGATCCTAAATAGTTTGAAGGATCTGTCCAGCTCTGTAGACCTAACCTGATGTTTGGACCAGAAACTAATTGGATTAGAAGTAAAATAAAGAAATTAGAAGGCCAGTATTGAAGAATAAGGTAAGCTTTAGCCACTACCACTTAGTTCTTATGGTGGTGAGTCCCCAATCTCCCCTGTGCCTACCCATGGGAGTAGGGAAAGAGAGAATCCATGAGGACCCAAAGGCCCACCTGGACAGGGCATAGTACAACCATTTGTTTTTGGTCTCTCTGAGGATTCCTCACTCAGATCAGATCAGAATGGTAACCTCCCTGCTTGTACCAAAGCAAGGGCATATAGATAGAATAGAAGGCATTGCTTATTCTGAAGGTGTGGGAGCCTCCCTATACCCAGGGATTGTTGCACCCACTTTGATAAGGAAATTTTATGTACCTGCCCATTTAACATCATGACGAATCTGCCTAGGCTTGATGTGGTTGTCATAGAAAAACAAATGAACATCGAGCTGGTCCAAATGAACGGTACCTACTGGTGTTTGACTACCCAGACAGATCACTC
The DNA here is from genome assembly GCF_049634645.1 of Pelodiscus sinensis. Lineage (NCBI taxonomy): Eukaryota > Metazoa > Chordata > Testudines > Trionychidae > Pelodiscus > Pelodiscus sinensis. Next base: position 292,777,387 of record NC_134711.1, on the reverse strand, counting down.
CATCCTGCCCCTCTGTATATCCATCTGTGTGCATAACGGTCCCTCATCAAGCGGCCTAACCGTCAATAGAATGTGGACATATCGCACTTTGGTAGTGGAGATAACTACACATGAGATGCTGAGTGGCATGGCGGAAGTAAGTACCAAGAGGAGGGTTTACTGGCCCTGCAGGCAAAGATCAAGAAGTTGGTGGCCAATGCCCAAAGATATATTGGGGCTAGCCGTCTGAGGTACACACAGATAGGGAAACACCGTGGACCATGCCAAACACCTATCTCTGCAGCACTCAACCAGGCAGTAGAGGTCAAACCTATAATCATGGGCAGTGCCAGTAAGGCGACGAAATATCTTGGGGATGGATTTGAATAGTGTTTGCCAAATTATGTAGAGAGTTTTGATTTTAACATTTATAATAATGATAGTGCTGTACCAGCACTTCCAGAGTAAATTAAAATCCCTTAAATTGTTGTATTTAACCTAGTAGATTAAGAAGAACCCCAAAGTCAAGAGAAAAGAACTATAGGAGTAAACTGAGGCAGTCCATGGTATCTTGCTAAGGACTGACAAACTCAAATAATTAAGTCAGCCTGAGAAGCGTATGCTACAGCAGTAACTGCGACCCTGGTTCCCCTGGCAACCACATGCCAAAAAGGCCTCACTTTGATAAGGCCGGTATCAAGCAACCGCGTGGGATTGTTTTTATGGTTTGCTTTATTCCTAGGAAATAACCTTGGTTCCAAAAGAGCTAGCTGGCTTTTGGCTCAGAGAATAAAGACTCTTATGTCCATCAGCGCTGTGAAGTGCCAAGAACTGACTGTTAGCCAATGCTTCCCATTGCAAAATGATCCTACCCCGACTGCTGATAAGCCTCTCTCCCTTCTGGTCCTGCTTTCCCACCTGTTGGACACCAGAAGAATCGAAATATTACAGGGTGATGTGCTAGTAACCTCTCCCCTGCATGATGCTGAACCACGACTGTTTCAAAGAAAAAGAGGAAAACTCTTGTTGTGCTATGTTGGTACACATTCCTGTTTAGTTTTGTTTTGTTGTGATTATATTATGCTTAATGCCCTGTTTTATACCTTGTATAATTGCCTCTATATGTCGCACTGTATTGACTACTGTCAACCGTGAAATGCTTGTACATTACCAAAGATTAGCCAAAGAAGAAACTGATGAGGTATAAGAAAGAGAAAGCCTCTTGAGGGGGGAATTGATGTGTAAAAGGGAAGTCAAATCCCCCGGAGCCATTGATTCCCCTATGAGGGGCACGTACAATATACATACATTGCTAATGCTTAGATATATTTGCTATTTGTATAGGAGTAAGACATGACAAAGGTCAAGGCCTGTCACAGGTAATAACTTATAATAAGGAGACGAGGGGAGGTGAAACCAGTCTTCTGTTAAGTAGAGATATGGATAGATTCCACATCCTTTAAACTTGTGACCGGCTCAAGCAGGAAAGGGAAAAGGGAAGTATGGCTTGCCCATTGTTCAGCAAGAGTGAATGAATGTAATACAGCTGTAACCGCAAAGTCAGCAAGTAGGCACTGTATTTAACCTCGTTTGGAAAATTAACCTGACCTATAGGAATGCTAAACGTCAAAAAATGAAGTAACCTATCATGTTAAGGCACCTAAACCAGGAAGGATGTGAACCCTATAAAAACCCCTGCATATGAGATGTTGGGGGTCGGCTCTGATTTGAACATTGAGTTCCTTAGCCGTACCGTGGTTGCAACCAATAAACTTGAGTTGGACCCAGCCTGAAAGTGTGACTCTCTTCTTGGGGTAAATCAGACTAGCCTCCAAGGGGACGAAACCTTGCAATTTATGCAACAGTATGTCTAGACTACATGCCTCTGTTGTCAGAGGCATGTAGATTAGGCTACCCGGCATAGGGAAATGAAGCCGCGATTTAAATAATCGCAGCTTCATTTAAATTAAAATGGCTGCTGCGCTCTGCCGACCAGCTGATGATCAGCTGTTTGTCGGCAGATCAGGGCAGTCTGGACGTGCTGCGGTCGACAAGGAAGCCTTTGTTGACCAGTGCAGGTAAACCTGGTTTCACAAGGCATACCTGCGCTGGTCGACAAAGGCTTCCATGTCAACCGCGGCGCGTCCAGACTGCCCCGATCTGCTGACAAACAATTCCAGGAATGCATTTTGCATAGCTGGAGTGACATGTCTTAAGCCTGCTGTAAAACTGGTGTAAGTGAGCTATGAACTGGTCTCCTTAACTCTGCCTCCTCTTAATATTTTGTATTCCTCTTGTCTGTCTTCTCCCATCCCATATTCTTCTTTCTGTCTTCCCCTGTTGTTCTTCCTCTGCTCATCTCCCCTCTACCCAACGATCAATCTATCATTTGAATGGCAAGCCCTAGCATGCTGGAAATATCACAGCTACCACAGATCAGTGATGGAAAATGCATTCTGCTTATGAGGATAATACGAATCTGTTCCCCTCTCATACATCCCAACTGCTCAAGTTTTCCAGGGAAAGAATGTTAAAAAGAAAACCTTATTGAATTAGACATTTACCAGATTTTTTCGGCTGGCAGTGCTGGAATATGGAGTTGGTGGAATGCAGATTGTCAATATGGACTTATAGATTGGTGGACAGTCTAAACGTTGGATGTTTTATCTTCTTGTATAAAAGCACAATAGCATGAAGCAATTTCTGTCACAAAGCCTGTGCTTGCTGATGTTTTATGTACACTCAGTGCTTTTTTATGACTCTGCTATTGTGCACGCTGCATCTTGTGGGCTGTGGAAATGCAATAAAAAGTTTAAATAATACAATTTTTTAAAAATGAAGGATGAGATTGTGGACATTCCTTATAGCATTATAAATTTTCTTTTTTCTAAACACACTCGCTCAATGTAACTATTAAGTTGTAAATTCTTCAGTTTCTTAGAGAGAGTTCAGTTGTCATTCGATTCATTTCCCTTGGCTTCAGAAAGCTTCAGGCCTTCACTTGTGTGGGAGATTTGCCTGAATAAGGACAAAGCAAAAAAAAGAGGCCCAGATCATTCACTTCCCATTGAAAAATCCACCCAGGCAGGGACTGATGGGGAGAAAATCTCCACAATGATTCCCTCATGGCCATCTCCTATATGATCCAAGCAAGGGAGGAAGTATCAATCCCCTGGAAAAGGTGACTGTCCCAGTCTTAGGTGCTGAGGATGCTGCCGCACTCCTTGGCTTGAAGTTCTTTCCATCATATACAAAGTTTACAGTTTGGTTCAGAGGCTCTCAGCATCCCCACTATCCAAACTGTTCCACCGCTCCTGATCCCAACCCCAACCTTTCAGAACCACAGCAGATCAGGAGTCATCCTTATGGAAGTCCCAAAGCTTGCACGCTGGCTTTGCCTCTCAGAATACCATTGCCACTGGGCATCCCAGCAGGGTTTAAGAGGGGCCCATGGGAAAGAAAATACAGCTTGGGTCTCTTTCCCTGACCAGTTTCTGTAAGACGAGAGTAGGATGGTGAACATTCCTGTCCACTCCTCCCCACTCAGGCAGTCTCAATTCTGTGCTCTGATTCCGGACTGTACATAGAGCCCTCCACAGGGCTATATGGATGGTCTCATGAAAGCAACGGAAGCCACCCCTTGCATATGACTGGAAAATCTACATGCAAAGGGGCCTTTCCTTGAGTATATTTTGGAGAGTGACAGATGGTCTGGGTCTGGAGACTTGGCCCTTACATCCTTTGTACAAGGTTCAGGCTTCAAGAGATGAAGGCCTTTTCTTAACAGTTCCTACTGGTTGTTTTTTCTCCATTGCTTTTGTTTCCTTTATGTAAATGTTTAAATTAGCATTTATTAATTTCCTAGCCTGAGCTTTTCTCACTTAGCAAACACTGAGCTTTGAAAGGGTCAGTCCCATGAGGAGAGGTTCTTTACAAAGTGTTTAGAAGTAGCTTCCATTTGACAGAGGAAATACCAGCCTCGCAAACCAGCTTTTCTTTGATATCTTCCCTCACACCAACTAGTAAAATTGGGCTCATGCATTATTACCCTTCATTTGATCACTCTCTGACAGGATTTAGTAACCCTTAACAAGGGCAATGTGTTATCATCCATTACTAACCGACACCCCCATTACAGCCAAGTTGTTATTATCTATGACTAGCTCCTATCCTAGTTCACTCTTTTTCATAAACTAGCCCCCATTCCGAATCCTGGAACATTCTGACAGTTTTGCTAAAGCATTCCATCCAATGGATATTTTTGAGGTAATGAAAATAATCCATATTAAGACAAAAGTCCTCTCATGCTCTTTGGACAAAGGCCAGTTTTTACAACAGGATCTCATATGCCACCGAGTTGATTGATGCTTGCTATATAAATACCCATGGCAATTAACCTGGAGTAATGATTCCCAACTGTGCTAAAGAGACCACCCCTTTGCCCTCCCTGACTTACAAACTAATCATTTAAAGCCAGAGGGCTTAATGCCTGCTCCCTGAACACTGGATCAGAATGAAGGAGAACTATGACATGTTTCTGAAAGGAACCCAAACTACATTGCATCCCCCTTGTTTTTATTTTGTTTGGGGGAGAGCACCATGCCAGCTAGCCAGTTAACAAGTCCATGTTGGATATAAAAGGGGAGCTGAAGGTGAGGATCCTGGATGATAATGATGATGGGGAGGAGGCAGTAGTAGCAGTGGTGGTGGAGGGTGGAGGAATTCTAAGAAATGCCAAACAGGATTTTGCAAAATCCTAAACAGGAGGCTTGTTTTGCATTCAGGAATCTAGTGGGAATCAGAGCCTCATTTATGCCAAAGACTTTTATTCCTGTCAGGCAGCACAGAGGGGCCTAATCATGAGCAGAAATGGTCCCTTGAAAATGACACCTGTGCAGAGCCCTTTCTCCCTCCCCCCCGCCCAAGTGAAGAACAGATAGCATAGTGGCCCTGCTTCCAGCCTCCAGCATAGGGAATGGCTCAGTGGCATGACTGGAGTGCACTACACCATGGCTCTTGTGCCTCCCAGGGCTCCTAGGGCAAGGGTGGGTAATAATCAGCCTGTGGGCCAAACACAGTTTGCCAGAGTTAGCATCTGGTAGCCAACTGGGACTAACCCTGGCAAGCTGCATCTGGCCCATGAGCCATTGATTGGCCATCCCTGTCCTAGGGGGCTATGGGAAGCAGAGCATAAATTAGAGGAGCCTTGAAGCTGCCAATCTTATACCAGGAGCCAACAGGCCCCTGCACAGCACCATCATTTCCAAGGTGACTTAAAGGTATCTTTACCCCCCACATCCCTGCCCCAAGTACAGAAACAGAGTAGCTAAGAATTAGGCCTAGTACACATAGTTCACCAAGTTCGCCAGCAACGAGTTAGTACTATTTTTCATGTACTCTATAGGGAAATTAAAGGAGAAGAAAGAAAAGTCCCTAATATTTATTTACAAGAAGCAGCACAGAATTTTGTTCCATTCTGCAAGTCAACTTTTCAGGCATTCCCTGGACTATGGAGATGTTTGTATGCACCGGGGGGGAAATACATCATTAACAAGCAATATTCAATGTGGGGGGATCATCAAAATTACCTCAGAGCTGCCCCTCACAACATAGCTATGAAGTAACCCCCTGAAGAAGCACTGACTAGCAGTTTCCAGATTGTGAAGGGGAGAAGGCTTGGATTTGTGATGAAGGGCAATTCCAGCTCTGCCAAGGAACAGTCTTCATCCAGGGGTGTCTGCCAGGATAAACAGCTGCTCAGGGCTCCTTCAACTCCTTCCTCTGCTGGCTGGAAGCCCTACTTAGTAGAAGCCATAGAAGGGACCCTACCCAGGAGGAATGCATGTTGCCTGCCTTAACTCCTACTAAGCTACCTGCACAGTCCACTTATCATCTTTTCACCTTAGATCTTCAATGCTGTTGGAGTCTCTTCCATACAGACCACAGGGCAGGGACATTTTCAGTGTCCTAGGCTGGTGCAGGGAGACAGAAATGGAACTTGCCTATAACTCTCCATTGTGGTAAAGTTCTGGCCCATCATTATTTACAAGAAGAGATAACATTTTAATTTCTTACTGTATTTTTTAGCTTAAAGTCCCTGATATTTAACAATGAGAAGTGATGGAGATAAAGCTACAAAATTTCTGTTAACACAGCATTTAAAGTTAAAAAAATCTTAAAAGTGTTCCTGCAACCTCCATGTCTGAACTTATCATCCCTGACAGTCAATTGTACATCACACCTCATACATTTCACAGTAGGAGAGCAGGCAGAGATGCTAGCTCAGAGTGCCCTGATCAGAAGCAGACAGGAGAATATCTGGGGCACAACGCTACAGAATGTTCCAAACTAACCACCAGAGTCTTGGGCCCCATTTAATATTTCAACACTCCAAAAAATGAGAATCAGACACAAGTATATTTGGTTCAGATGCCAGTGTGCCCATTTGCTTTACAAACAAATGGAAATTTGTAGAAGCAGCTTCATGTCATAATGGAAAACTGTGGACTAATCAATGCACAGTGAGCAAGAATGCAGGATAAGCTGAAAATGAAAAGCGAGCATTGACTGAGGACTCTGAGGTGACTAAAATATTTAGCAATTATTTTCTTTCTGTGCCAGTGCTTGACTGTCACTTGATTTGGAACAAGGCTTCTGCTGAATACTTCAATTTAACTTTTCTGCTAATGTTTATAATGAGTTATTTAAGCATAGCTAAAACTCCTGCTTTCTATAACAGGCATAATAACTGATCAAAGCAACAAGTAGTGTCAGTTATAACTTATCTTCCCTGGCTGCATAATGAGGTATTCTTCTCAGTTTAATGGTGTTCATTTCGAAGAGGACAATTACACAAGCACTCCACAGTCATTCCACTTTTATGAGGTAGAGATGCCTCACTTGTGAGCAGATATAGGCTCATTTCTGGGACAGTAGTTACATAAAACCTACTGAAAAAACCCTCATATGATCAGATAACTGACTTAATAATGAAAGTGGATTATTGGGGTCTAAGCAATTTGGATTTTGCAGAGATAAGTTAACTACCTCCTTTTAAATTGATTTAATGTCTTCTTTAAAAACGGACTTTTCTCTTTTAGCATACTGACGAGATTTTCTCTCCTTTTCTTATTGTTTCACACATTGGCTTATGGGAACATGGGCTGCATCCAATTATGTGTTTTTCATAAGCCCCATGGGCTCGATTCTAGTAGGAAGGACAACATTTTCATTGTCAGTCTGTGTCAAAGCTGCGAGGAGGTATTCTAGCTGAGAGACAGCCAGCACCTTCCTTCCCCACTCGGAAGATATCCAGAGATACCCGCGGATATGCAGAGCTCTAATAATAACAGGAGCAGCAGACCAGCACTACCATATTGCTGAACAACACTATTCTTGCAGCTGGAGCAAAAATCAGAGAGGTTTGCCATAAACCTCCCACAACCGGGAGTTAATGTGACACTTTTACTAAGGCACCAGGCAGTTACTAGTTATCACAGTGATGTGGGCACTGGAAAACCATGGAGTGAGATAACTACAAAAGTGTTTGAGTGCTTCAAATAGTTAGCTGGATGTTCATTTCCTCATTAGGCTGCTGGTGTGCTGTGACCACTGCCTACCACCAATACTGTCTTATTGTTGCCTTGTACTTCCCCATCAGTTTGTCTGTATCCATCTGTTGTCTCTTGTCTTATACTTAAATGGTAAACTAGGGACAAGGACTATCTGTTCTGTGTTTGTAGAGTGCCTAGTGGGTTCCTGATTCACAGGGCTCATGGGTGCTACTTGGATGTCAGAAATAATAATAACAGTATGAAAAGGCTGATACAGCACCACCGAAGTTAACAGTTAATCTTTTAATTTCAGTGGTACAGAATTGGGACATAAATGCCAATCAGACTCCATTCTTTCAGCTAGCTTTTCATTGCTAACTCCTGCTTGGGTCTTCCACTCTCAAGCCTGCCCATTAGAGACTCTCTTTTTTAACCATTTAACACACAAGAACTCGGACTCAGCTTCTCACTGGACAAAGCAGAGTAAATGCTCACGTGGGCTCACCTCTCCTTTTTCACTAATTCTACTCCTTTCCCTCTCTTCTCCCCACTTTCTCCCTTCGGCATAAACCATATTCTTTTGGAGTAAACCAGAAGTGAGCTTCTGGGATCAAGCATTTAAATCCATATTTAGGTACCAAAATTAAAGAGCCTTAATTTGCAGCAGTTCTGTGGAGCTGATGATGAGAGTCTACAGCTTTCAAAAATCCAAAAGTTTTTATTTAGGTATCTAAACACAGATTCAGATTCTAAAGCGTAGATACAAGATATGAAAATTTTGCATCCGCCTGCAACATTTCCACTGACAACCAAGGTAGATCCAACAGCAGAGGAGTTGCCATTTCAACTTCTTGAAACAGGACCTTGTTTTCCTTTCCAAGCTTGATGCACCCTTATGCTATTAAATAAGTAAAGGATAACAGTGAAATATGAAGATCTTATGGTTCAAATGGCAAGTGCCATATGTCCCTCTGTGCAAATGAGAGGTGCTTTTAGGTCTCCAATGACTGGGTCTAGAATTGTTTTTCACACACTGGATTTATATCTTGAAAATAAGTTAGTCTCACAGAGAAAAGAGGTTACTGGAAAGAAATTCATCCCAAAGCAGTTAATAGTGATAAATGTATGTGCCATCCGTCTTGGCAATACAATGCATTCCCCAAAACTGAGTAATGTGCTCAGCCAAATCAGCTCAGATACCAAAAATGAGATCATTTATTCCTGTCTTTACTTAATTGTTAGTAAATAGCACATTTTAATTATGGCTGGTCCTATCTTCCATGGCTTGAACTGAGGTTTTTGTTTCACTGTCTCCCATCGATACATTGAGAAACAATAGAACGTTGAAGAGTCACACTAAAAACATTCTTAAAAACTAACCCGGCCTTTGGAAATAGGTGGCTTAGATTCTTAATAAAATTCATTAGCAAATTTCACTTTTAAAACTGCATTAAATGTATTTATGTAGGGTTAGATTGTGACTGGATTGCACACTCTTGCATGGAGGTAAGAGCAACAGCCTCCCCATTATGCCCCTCCCTGGGGTTGCCGGGAGCTACATGTCCTCTTACTCTCTGCTCAGACTAGGTGGGTAGAGTGTAGCTGGAGAAGGGCTGAGAATCCATCCCCACTAGTGACCAGCAGAATAAGACAAACATTTATTGCTAGTACCACACCACAGTAAACCTCTCTCCCCTAGGAGCAAAGAGTAGAAGCTACAGTCCCTTGGTCCTGGGGTGCCACAGCTGCCTGCCATCTCATACTATGGCCTCTGTCGTTGAGGCAAATTTTGCCTTTGATTATTTAGATTTGTACTGACCATCTATTAAAGAGCTGCCACTGCTCTGGGAACACTTGATAATCTCTGAGAAATACTTAAATAAATAAATGGGAGAAACGATGGCTTTGCAGTCCACCCTGAAGGGTTAACAAACTCATGCTATTGCAGGCCAGTATTTATTCAGTAAGAAGAAAATAATTCCTTCCAAATCCTCTTTATGTCTCAACAAATACAAAATAAACTTACAGAGGAAAACTTAGTAGCTATAAGACAATTTACAGAGAACACACCACAGTCTCAAGGTTGCAAACCAAGTTTGGTTATAGGAACACAAAACACTCATTGTCCAAGATCAATAAAGTAGACTTCAGCATACACATGTGTACGATATTTTCCTGTACTCAGAGAAGGAATAGCAACACTTTCAGCACCATCAATTTGATGGCAAGTATTTGTTAGCATGGGTTCTCTATCAGGCCTGCTCTTTTTTCTCTCAAATGCATGGCTTGTCTGCTCCTGTATTCAGCAAGACAACACACATATAATTACTAAAAGCCTGTCTTAAAGGTAATAGTGCCAGATCTGCCTCAGTGTACCTGGAAACTTTAGCATCCTACACCTACTATTAATATGTGAATGCTTAAAACAAGACAATGCTATATTGTTGAGGAAACTTTTGTGATTTATGTCACAAACTAAGCTTTGACCTACTCAGACAGCAAAAGCTGGACATGGGCTGTGTTGCAGAGTTTATAATTACTATTTATTTGTTTTATCATAACACCTAGGATCCTTAATCATGGACCAGGACCCCACTGGGCTAGGAATTGTACAAACACAGAACAAAAAGACAATCCATTCCCCAGAGATCTTATTATCTAGGGCCATGTCAACACTACCACTTATGTTTGCAAAATTTACGTCACTCAAAGCAAGGGTGTGATAAAAGAACAGATGATGTCAGCCTCTTCTGCCTACACAGTTACTCTTTGGAGGGGGTTTAATTCTATCATCAGGAATGCGCTGTCTCTCTTCAGCACAGAGCAGCTACATGAGACATTTTACAGCAGCACTTCACTTTATGCCCCTCCAATTAAATGGAGAATGCCACAAAGATCATCTTCACCCAACTTCTGTATCTATTTCCTTCCTAGGACATCATACTGCATCCGTGGTGCAATAATGCACTTGTGTGGTTCTGGGACAAGCATCCTGAGAATGGGTTCTCTATGCATTCCAGGTTGGAAACAATTCAGGAAGGTTATTTTGGTGTGTTATCTGAATTTGAAACAGTTGTGCACAGCAATATTGCCTTTTACCAATTGTGGAGCATCCGATTCCACTGAATCACTTGGGATGCTTGCCTTCCTAACCTCTGAACAGCCTGAGGCAGCCGTGATTAGCTTCCTGATTAACAAGTTCACACATTTTGCCTTAGAATCTACTCTGCTTGCACTGGTTCCCATTAATAAACACTTGCCATCCCACTTCGTTGGGGGTCGCAGCATTATGCTCTTCAAGCCCTAATTATATCATCAGGTAATGACAGGCCTGGAATATCTTTTAAAGGTGATTTCACTGTACCATAATTCATGTTGCTTGAGGGTCAGTTTTCTTCAAAGATTAATGAGTGAGGAAATGAGAGGTTTCACAATAGAAACATTCATGGCAAGTTAACCCAGCCAAACTCCAATGCCACATTAACTATGATGGGCCCAGGATTTCACCCTATATTTTGGGGGCCTGGAGGAGGCAGAAATCCTGTAGGCAACAGCTAGAAAGTAGAACTGTCTGGAAAAATTCCAACTAAACTTTTTTTTTTCTATAGGAATTTTCTGATTCATCAAAGAGGCAGGAAGAAAAGATGGGTGAGTAATGGGTTTTACTGGATCAACTCCTGGTGGTGAGACAAGCTTTCAACCTTACTGCGACGGGGCGTCCTCGCCCTGTCCCTTCTCCGCGGCCGGGGAAGCACTGGGCAGCCGCCGCGGCGGGGAGGCTCACCCGTGTTGCCACCTGCTCCCACGCCACTCAGCCGTCGCCCCGGGCTGACGTCAGGAGGGGCGACGTCAGGGGTGCCCCGGGGCAAGCGGAGGGAGCGAGTAATGGCCCCACCCCCAAGGAAGGAGGCGGGGTGCACATCGTCCCGGGTCGGGGACGTGACACGGGGACGCCGGCATTGGGTGGGGCCGGGGCAAGCCGCCGGCACGGCCCCTGCCCATGATAGGACGGTTAGGGTGGCGGCGGTCATTCAAAAAGGCATGCCAGCCCAGACCAAGGAGACCGAGCCCGGGAGAGAAGCCTACGCCCGAGCAGAAGGCCCAAGGCCGGGAGGAAGCACCCAGCCACCACTAGGAACCGTTGCGCCTCCACCAGCAGTCCTGTCCATAAAGGGGAAGGTGAGCTCCATGGTAGAGAGGCTTTCAGGGGAAGGGAAGCAGCCCAGGGTGGAACCCGGTGTGGTTGGCGGGTCGGTGCATTTTGGCGGCTCGCCCCACTGACCGGACCGGATCCTTTACGGATCTGAGTCCTTAGGGCCCTGGGCTGGGGCCCATGAGCGAGGGTGGATCTGGGCCCCCTCTTCTCCCCCCACGTTACCCCTTGTCGCCGCAACGGGGGTGTCGTGGCGGCACTATAAGCGGGGACTAGAAGGTCGCGGTTGATTCAGGGGAGGGCGATGGTGATGCCGGTGATGAACACCCGAGACAGACTGTAGGCGGTCCAGCGATGGACTGAGTGAAGACAGTCGATTGGGGCACTGAGGCACGGTGAGGGGTGGCGGTCACGGGAGCACCTCCTGACACTTACATACAGTTCTTCTTCCAGATTGGGAAGTTTAGTCAGGGTATGGCTAAATACAAGATGGAACAGATTGTTTAGCATAAGTAATTCCATATTTCAAGGGACTATTCAAGGTGACAGCTCATGAACCAGGATGTACCAACTCAAAGCAGCACCAGACCCTGCCAGAACAAAAGATGCAAAACCTGCATGCATATTTCTCCTTTTAAAATGACTAATACCCCCACAACACACTTTTCAACATCCCTGGGTCCTACACATGTCCATCCCAATGCATGGTATACTTTGTCCACTAAGCTAAATGCTCCAATTGCAACTATGTGGCTAAAACTGACCATCACTACACTCTCAAATGAAGTCACACAGGAAAACAATGCAAGACAAAGTTCTCACTCTGTATCTGACCACTCAGTCCTCGTTCTCAAAGGGAACCTGCTCAACACCATGAAAAACCAGGACACTTAAAACTTTGCCAGGCACTAAAAAGAGACACAGGATGCACATCTTATTATAGCAAACAATCTATAACCTACTAACCACACCTGAAGCAGCTTTCATCCCTCCCCCCCCCCCCCCCCCACCATTCTTTTCCTTCCTGTGACTACTAGAGCAAGGGTGGGCAAGAGAGCATCCATGGACTGGATCTGGCCTACCAAGCCAGTTGATCTAGTCCGCGGCCTCCCAGCCACTCCCCTGCCCCTAGGCCTATCAAGAAGACCCGGGGATGGGGGAGTGTACGAAGTCTCCTCCCACCTTGTAAGGGGCGCATTGTACTTGGAATAAACCACCAGCTGTTCAAAACAGCTGGCTGTTCCCTCTAGGTGCCTGGGTGCAAGGGGCAAAGATTTCACATGCTCCCCCGCTCCCAGGCCAATCAGGGGGGGAGAGCACGGGTATTGCTCTGACTCTGCCCTTTCTGCCAGAAGACCCGGTCCTTCCACGGTGTCCTGGGGCCACTTCAAATATTTGTGAAGTGGGCCCCTCTTCTAAAATTATTGCCCACTCTTGCACTAGAGGGATGCATCTGAGTGACTTCACCTTGAAAAGTCCTATGAAATATTTTAATTACTTATTCTAAACAATCTGTTCCATCTTGTACTCAGCTGTGATTCTCTGATTATATCTACACTTGGAAACTATTTCAAAATTACTAAATTTGACTCAAGAACTCTCGATTTAACAAGTTCAAATTAGCAGGTCCTCACTACAGGGAAGCATCAAAATTAATCCAAGGCAGGTTCTGTTAATGTGGACATGCTACCTCGGACTTAGAAACCCAGGAAGCACTCTAGGGAGCTGCGGGAGGCCTCCCAGAGGCCAATAAGTTTTAATCAGCTGCACCGGAGCATCCACACTAAGGTTATTTAGAAATTACTAATTCAGAATTAGTGGTATTCTTCATGAAAAGCAAGAGTACAAAGCTTGAATTCTGCAGCCCATTATTTTGAAATAACGGGATTGATAGTGTGGATTCACCACTTATAAATTCAAAGAGAGGGGGGGATATTTCGGAATATGGTCCTAGTGTAGACCAGGGCTCTGAATAAGTTTCCCAGCCCTGAAGAAATGTTCTGTGGATCTTGAGAGCTTTTCTCTCTTACCAACTAAAGTCAGTCCAATAAAAGATTTTACCTCACCTGCCTTCTCTCTAATATCCTGGGGCTGACATAGCTACAACAACACGGCATGCAACATTTCATAGAGACATTTTAATTTTGATGAAGTTCCAATGAAACAATGCTTGGCTGCCTGCCTGCTCACCTGCAGGGATCCCAGTACTTCCAGGGACAGAAAAAGAAAAAAGAAAAAAAAAGATGGGGAGAGAGGTAATTATTATTTTTCTTCTAGAATTATTAAGATGGACCCAAACTAAGAATTCTCATCTGGAAAGACCCATGCTTTGAGGCAATGCAGGCCTGGCTTTGAACTCTGTTCCTCAGACCCACCTTTGGTTATAATACTCTCATAGCTCTTCATTCATTAGCTATTTCTTTCTGAAAATAGAAAGTGATTTATTACATGCATATTTTTTCATGGTTACCAAGTTCTCTGGCCACAAGATCATTCTTTCAGTGAAATGCTCATAGGAATAACAGATGGTTTCTATTTTCTGAAAGCCTCAACCAAAGCCCAGCTGTTTTAAGTTTGAGTAGGTGCTTTTAAAGCAATAAAATGTCCCCTTTTCTGTTCTTCCTGCAACCACACACTAATTCTCTCATTTCCTCTCAGGCAGCTGGCTTCAAATATTTATTGCACTTGTTGGGTTGGAGTTGGGGTGATCAGATTGCTACAACAGAGCCTGATTTCCCCCTCACAGAAACTTGCAAAATACTACTATAAAACAGCTAGACTAGAGTATATTTAATGTCCTAATAAACTAGCCAAAGAATTTGATTAATCATACTGTACTTAGCACTGTCCTTCTCCAAAATTTGAGACCCCTTTTTATACATGGTATATTCCACCTCTTCTTGACATTAGGTACAATGAGTATAAAAAAGAAACACTGAAAGTTGAGTTTTGTCATCACAGTGCAAAATAGGGGCTAAATTCTGGTGTTAAACAGATGCTTAAAAAAATGGTAGATTATAGCTGGATCCTATGGGGATCTACAGAGGGAAGACACAAGAAATTCCACCTTCTTGGCTCCTCCCCAGATAGTGCTTTGCAGATTTGCATCCCTGATGTGAAGGGACTGTTTTGTGAAAGAGCCTGTGGTGGAGCGAGGCATACCGATGGTGGTACAAAGAAGTGGGACCATGGGCTGTGGTAGGTCAGAGCAAGTACACACCAAAATCCATTGGCCACAGTGGCTGGCCCTGTCCTAAAACTCTAATTCTGTAGTTCTACTTATCGGATAGCATAAGCTTATCGGATAGTCGACTAGTGATACGACTGGTCACTTCCCCACTCCTTTCTGCTTCTATCAGAAAGAGGCAGCAAGGGAGGGAGCAGGAGCCGGTGCTGGGAGGAGCCGGCTTAAAAGCCGGTTCCCCCCAGCACCATCTCTGCGGAGGGTGGGGGGGGCAGAGGAGGTAGAGGCACAGCAGAAACGGCGAGAGCAGGAACTGAAGCAGTCTCTACTTGCTCTGCTCTGCTGTGATTCTGCTTTTCAAATGTGCATTTCAAAAGCAGAGGCCCCAGAGGGAGCCCTGGCCAGCGGGGGGTTTCCCTGCCAAGGCTCTTGTATATTTCAAAGGCTCAGATGCTACAGGGAGTGCGGGGCCAGCGGGGGAGTACGCTGGTCCCATGCTCCCTGCAGGGCGTCCTTCTGAAATGTACAAGATCCCCACTGTGGCTCTTGTACATTTCCAAGGTTGAGGCGCCACAGGGAGCAGGGGGCCAGCACAGCGCCTCATCCTTTGAAATATACAAGAGTCCTAAATCTTGTACATTTCAAAAGAATCTTGTACATTTCAAAAGAAAGTCCCATGATCCCTGCGGGGCTTCTGCTTTTGAACTGTAGCAAGAGCCTCAGGGCTCTTGCTACAATTCGAAAGCGGAGGCGCCCTTATAGACTAATCGAATAATTGATGGAAATCCCATCGACTATTAAATTAGTTAATTAGTCTAAATTTAACATCCCTAGGAGCAATATGCCCAGAATAAGAGTGTGTGGGCCCAGGGTTTGCATCATCACACATAAAACTTGCAGTTTGGTCTCTCCCAGCCATCCTCACAGACAACACTGGCTTGCAAAGCAACCTCTTTGTGAGCACTGAAGCACCCAGAACTGAAACAGGAAACTTGCCTTGTCCTTCCCTTTTGGGGAACAGCCTTCTGAAATTTGACTTACTGAGTTAAATTCCACAGCCTTATGAGATGGCCACGTGTGCTTTGCAATTGTATTTACTATAGCATTCGCCTTCTTAAGTGCTACTAATAAATAATGGATAGCTCCCACTGGCTACCTGCAGCATTATTTTTAAATAAGTGGCTAGGCATATGAGTACATCAAACTACCATGTTATTTATTATATCCTAAGGGCTCACTGCCTAAATGAGCTAGAAGCAGGAAATGAGAGTGATTAGTTGTTATTTCCAAGAACAGCATCATTGCAGATGCTTGGTTGGAGTTATGGGTTGTCAGATATATTGTGGGAAATACCTAGTAAGTCTTCAGAAAGCATAAGGGCAGCCTCTTGTAATTGCCACCTCCTGGGTCTCCAGTACACTTGGGCCCAGTATCCAGTGCATTAGGACCATATCTCATTGCCAGCAAAGGGAACTCTGCCACAGGCTGGGGATTCTATGTGGCCCGATTCTTGTTTCTACTACATCTTTTAGCCTTTAGCTGTATCAGTGACTTCACAAATACCCTTTGAGGAAATAAAGAAGATGCTAAAGAGATTTCTGGATATGGTTCCCTGTTCCTTGCTGTTTGACATCTATTACATACGGCCTCCCAAATGAAAATAAAGGTATTTTGACAACATGGGCAGGATCTTCCCTGTACTAGTACACGCAGTTGGGGTGTATTGTCTATGCCTCTCCTCTTTGGGGGCCACCAGGTCAGCCCCTGATGTATGAGGGCTCACGTGTTAGCTCTGAGGGCTGCCCTCATTCGCATCACTACTTCCACAGGTCCTGTGTGCTTCACCCACTCCAGCTCTTGCTCCCTTCCTTCTCTATCCACCGCTGCCCCAGATTGTCACAAGCATCTGTGAAGGCAGTTCCAAGCTGGCAGAACCAGCTTTGTGCATGGCACAGAATCCCTGCACTGGAGGTATTCCTCAGTGAGTCTTAGGCCTCGCCTACAGCTCCTTTTGCACCAGCCTTGCTACTACAAGCAGACTGTCGGGCATTATGTTTCAAGGAAGACCATAGTATTAATTTCCTGTCCTCTTGTAGCTACTCTTGGATTCAAAACCCAGGTTCGTAACACTATGGGGTATTCGGAACCTTTTGTGGGAGAGAGGAGAGGATATAGGCCCACCCTTCTCTAAACGGAACAAGCAAGTTTGTTGAAAATTTGGTGGGAAAAAATAGCAACTATAAAACTGGGCTTTGAATATTTTTCCGGAAGAGGAAATGCAAATGGAGCACTCATTTGCATATCTCGTGCTCTCATTTGCGTATTCTCTTCCGATCCTTTTTGCAGAAGAGGTTTTTGCACAAAAAAGCGCTATGTAGACAGCGCCTTTTTGCGCAAAACCCCCAGTTTGTGCAAGATCCCTTCTTCCTCAAAAATGTTTCAAATTCTGCTTCCAGGGCGGGGGCAGAGTGGCGAAGGATTGCATGCTACCCCACCCCCAGGCCTTAATTGGCCTGAGGGTGGGGGCAGCATGCGACGCCTCCTCCCGCCCTGCCAGGAATACATAGCGCTTTGAAGCACCATGTGCCACTCGCAAGGCGGGGGGGGGGGGGGGAGGGGAGAGCGGAGGAGACTGCGTGGAACCTGTGGCACTTTAAAGTGCCACATGCTCCTCGAAGGGCAGGAGGAGGCTTCCCACGCTCCCCCATCCCAGGCCCTGATTGGCCTGTGGGTGGGGGAGCGTGCCAAGCCTCTTCCAGGGCATGGGTGCCTAGTGGGAAGGGGGGGCAGAAAAGCTCCCCCAGACCAATCATGGTCTGGGGGTGGGGTAGCCCCGCCCCTTCTTGTTTAGGCTCCATCCCTTCCGGGATGGCCCAGGGCAATTTCAAAAATTTTTCAAGTGGCTGCGGGCGAAAATTATTGCCCACACCGATCTAGACCATCTCTGACAGATGTCTGTCTAACCTGCTCTGAAATATCTCTAGTGGTGAAGATTCCACAACCTTCTTATACAATTTATTCCAGTGTTTACTAGACTGCTGTCTGTGGCACTCAGTACAACCGGCATCTTTTTTTTCCATACTCCATAAAGTTTATGTGCCATAAATAAAATAACACATGGCACACTGTGGCATTTGCATATCCTAGTCTCTAAAATTCATAATATGCTTCTTGAGAACCTATTAAAAGGTTTTTTTTATATATATAAATAAAATAGACTTTTCCTAGGAGAAACCCACATGCAGCTTCCAAAGAGCTGCAGAATCCTCCAAGGACATGATAGTTTACCTACTGCTGAAAAGCAGTAAACTAACAACGGTGTAGATAATATTTCCTTTTCAGTGTCTTGGACACCAATAAGTATTTATTTGGCAGGTAATGGAGAAATATATGGCACAGCCTATAAGTTCTGATTAATACTCTAGAATATTAAACCACAGGTGCTACAAAGTTGTTGAGCGACACAGTACAAAAAATTGCCAGTCTCTTTAATAAACAGTCTGCAGGTGGGCTACAAGAAACCTTTACACTAAAATTACAGGGTGTTGCCATCTAAAATGTATAAACTGATACAAAATCTAACTACTGACTATAAATTGAAGCACCATAAAAATAAAATTGAAAAATCACCTTTTGTGGGGTGTGCAGATTGAGCCATAGATCAGTTTTAACATCCCACCAAAGAAGTAAATTGCCACCACATACCAATAAAAGTACCTTCGGCCAATGCCGTGGTTAAACTTTGGGCTGGGATATAGGTAGAAGCCAAGATAAATAACTTACATTCAGTGGTTAAAGAGGTAAGGGGAGACGGAGAAAATACAGGTGCCTTACATATCATTGTGGGATCAGCTTCATTCAAAAGCAGAAACTGGAAGAGTTCAAAGTGAAAAAGGATATATAGGCGATAGGGGATAAAATCCAATTGTCCCATCAAATATACGTGTATGACTCTATTGATTTCAGTTGGTTGGATGAAGAGAAGGGATGCTGTTCCCACGAATGATAGTTGCTCTTCTTTCTTTTGCTTCCCTCTTTGAAATCTTTTCTGCAAACTAATTCTTTTTGGCAGGGCCGCCAATGGGGCTGGGACAAAGTGGGCAGCTGCATTAGACTCAACAATTTCAAAGGGCCCAGAGCCCCCCAGTTACCAGAGCAGTGGCAGTAGCAGCTGCTAGAGCCCCAAGCCCTTCACCATCAGAGCCCCTGGTGGCACTGATGGGCTGTCTGAGGGAAACTAGCCCCCAGCTCCACATCTTCTGTCTGAGGCCCCGCCCTTCTGGGGGGCAGGGAGCCCAGAGCTGGCTCCCCACAAGACCTGGCAAGGTCACTTATCAGCCCTGCTTTTGGGGAACAATTAGATAACTTTTTTAAATGGCTCCCCATTGTAGGCCGGATCCTCACTGTTTTATAGGAAGATACAGCAATTAATTGCTTTGGTGAGACGAAGACTTGTGCACCAGTTAATACATACTTGTTTTTCCCCATTTTGAATCTATCCTGACCACATCACTAATGTGGCAGCAGTTCCAGGAAAAAACATAACTTCTACTGTTATGTTTAGGTTTTTTTCCTTGAAAAGTATTCTGATTAATGCTATTTTGTGATTGGATTTGAATGCCAATCTTGTAGGTTAATAACTCTGGGTCTGATCCTGAAAAACCTTGCTCCACTGAGTAATTTTCACTCTCTGAAATCTAATGGGACTATTTCCATGAGGAAAGATTACTCTTAGAAATAAGGTTCAAACCCTTTCATGTCACCTTGGCAATTTCCCTCTCCTGTTGTTAAACTGCATTCCCACATATACAATAGATTAAAATTAATCATCTAATTAGGAAAGCCTCTGATTCACAACTGATTTTAAATTTTAATGCATCCCATACAAAATAAGCAAGGGATAGTGAACCACACTGACATCACAGCAGCCTACACCCATATGCATAAACACTTTTCCAATTCAAAACATTTAAGCATTAATTCATTTATTACAACTTGCTTGGGCTCAGTTAATCAAGAAAAACCAATGGCCTGCTGGGTAGTTTTGCCATTTCAATTATCATACCTTGCACTTCTATCACTCTTTTTATCCATACACTTCCTATTAACTATGCCTCACCCTTTAAGTGTCAGAGGAATAGTGATGTTAGTCTGAATCTGCAAAAACAATGAGGACTCCTGTGGCACCTCAAGGTGGGTCTAAACTACACCCCTCTGCTGACAAAGGGATATAGATTAGGCACTTTGAAAGTGCAAATGAGCCCGGGATTTAAATATCCCGAGCTTCATTTGCATCTGGCGCTCCTCATTTTTTGAGGAATACAGGATCTGCCGAAAAAGCTCCCTGCTGTCATCAGAGCCACGGCTAGACTTTACTTTCACTTTCGAAACGGCACGTGATTGGTACAGCACTGGAACGTGAGTATGCAAATGAAGCCCAGGATATTTAAATCCTGGGCTCATTTGCACTTTCGAAGTGCTTGATTTGCATCCCTCTGCCGATAGAGGGATGCAGTCTGGAGGTAGCCTCAGAAACTAACAGATTTATTTGGGCACAAGCTTTTTGTGGGTAAAATATCTTTGCCAGATGAAAGCTTATGCTAAAATAAATCTGTTTGTCTCTGAGGTGCCACAGGACACCTCATAGTTGCTCCGGTGGTAGGTAGAAGCTACACACACTTTGTAAACACTGCAACTGAGACACATGCAAAGTTACCTTCACTAGAGAATCAGGTCATATTGGAACACAGTCTTGAAGAGTCACGTTAACTATCATGCTACCAAACAGGACTCTGCAGACACTGTAAGCAGGGACTTTCTGGTCACACCCCATGCTTTATGAAGACTGATTTATGAATATGAATATGCATTACTCAAAACTCTTTAGGCAAAGTGGGTTATCTAACATATCGTTTAAAAAGTTGTAATATGCTAAAACCGTATATCCTATTTCTGAGCATGTATTTTTATTGCATGTAAAGTTAGAAATATTAAGTGAAAATCTGTTTGATCAGTCCATGTATTCTAGTAAAAGCCATTAGTGATGCTTTAGGAAGTTGATGACTCAATGATCAAGTCAATGACCTCCCTATGGTTTTGGTTTTCCTGTAAGCTCAGACTGTGTTTGGTCCTGCAAAGACATATGGCCAAGCCACCTGAAGCAAAAACCCATTTTGGATCTGGTACTTTTCCACTCAATGTGAAAAATCTGAACTGAACACAAAGAATTCTGGCCTTGGGCAAAAGAGATAAAAAGGGGGGAACCAAAAAATAGAGGGAATGGCCAGATACCAGGAGACCTCTCCCATCCATTTACCACCCAAGATGCCTGCTGAAAAAAATCTAAGACTGAACAGAGGGAAGGACTGGGCCCAAGCTCGGAGGCGGGCTATCTTGTGAAAGAGATGACTAAAACAACTGCTAGGGTAAGAATTTTGCATGTAACAAGTTTCTTAGTGGATTAGGATTATTTAGCATGTTTTGTTTATTTTCTTTTATAATTTACTTTGATCGGTCTGTTTTCACTTGCAATCACTTAAATCCTATTTTTTTACTTAATAAAAACACTTTTGTTTATTATCAAGACCAATGTAAATACTTGTTACCTGGCAGGAAGCAACCGCGGTGCATACCTCTCTTTCATTGATAAAGAGGGCAACTGTATAAACTTTCACTGTGTAACACTTTTATACAGAGTGAGATGGATTTATTTGGGGATTTGGTCCCTTTTGGGGGTTCAATTTGTGGGTGCTGTCATTGGCCCTCTGAGTGCTGAGCTGGTTCTGCATATATGTTGCTCTGCCGGGGGAAGGGGGGGTGGTAACCCCAACTCTGTACCTAGGCTGGGGGACACCAGACATTCTGGCCCAGCAGAACAGATTGGTAGGGAGACCCAGAGGACAGGAAGGTGGGCATCAGTGACTTGATTAGCACACTGAGGGCATGTCTACACAGCAGCATTATTTTGGAATAATATCAGTTAGTCTGAAATACAGGCAGTCCCCGGGTTACATGGATCCGACTTACATCGGATCCCTACTTACAAACGGGGTGAGGTAACCCCGCACTAGCTGCTTCCCCCCAGCAGACCAGGGAGACACAAAGCTAGCACCCCCCCCCCCCCCCCCCAGCAGACCAGGGAGATGCGGAGCAGCTTTTCTCAGCAGACACCTCAGCTTGAGAATAAAGGACTAAGGGAAGTGAGGTGTGGGAGAATAAAACTAAGCTCTGGAGAAATGTTTGGCTAGAGATTCCCCTACAATATGTACCAGTTCCGACTTGCATACAAATTCAACTTAAGAACAAACCTACAGTCCCTATCTTGTACGTAACCCGGGGACTGCCTGTAACGTATTGTGCATCTATACAGCAAGCCTATTATTTTGAAATAAATTCAAAATACCGGCCTTCTTATTCCGACTTCTGTAAACCTCATTGTATGAGGAGTAAGGGAAGTCGGAGGAAGAGATCTATATTTCAAAACAGGTGCTATGAAGATGTGCCCAAATTTGAAATAAGCTATTTCAACTTAAGCTATGCAGCTAGCATAGCTCAAATTGTATAGCTTATTTCGAGGTTAGCCCTGCTGTGTACACATGCCCTGAGTGACAACCCCAAGCAGACTTCAGTGCTCTAACACATCACATTCCCTGTTTAGCATCAAGTCAGATCCTGGATGAACCCCACTGGAGCCATACATTTAACCTTGACCATCTGTCATGATGTTAAACACAATTTGCCTCTGCTTACATTGATTGAGGTTGTGTTTAACATCCTGTTAGTACAGATGATACCTAAAGCTGATTGTGTTGCTATGCCCGCATACTCTTTATAGAAATTTGTTTTGAATATGAACATGGATAACTCAAATATGCTTTATGCAAAATAGGGCAAGTAATCTATCAAAATAGGGCATGTAATCCCTGAATATGTATATTCAATGTGTGTGCATATATCATTCTTTATGCAAAATTAGAAATATTAAGTGGAAACCTTTTTGTTTTATTATTCTAGGTCTTCTAGTGAAAGCCATTAGTGGTATTTAAGGAACTTAATGGCCCAGTACTCAAGACCATGATTTGTAAATTGTTTTGTTTTTCCGATAAGCCCAAACTGAGATCAGTCCTACAAAGTTCTATGACCATGCTACCTGGTGCTGGACTCCATCTTGAATTTGGTATTTTTCTATGGGAGTGGGGAAAATTGAAGAAAGGATTCCCACCCTGGGGAAATTCTGTTTAAGGGAGGAGGAGCAAACAAGGACTGTCTTCAGCTGGCTTTTGAAACTGTCTCCCACTCTAAAAAGATACATAAAAACACCTGGAAAAAAGAGAACCTTAATAAGAGGGATGAAGGAGCATTGCTGGACCCATCTCATTGGAAAAGATCAGCTCTGACTTGAAGAATTTTACCTGAAATAAGGATTAAGTTGAGGAATTATGTTTTGTAACAACTCTTCTTAGTGTACTAGGCTTAGCTGATGTTTTTTGTTTATTTTTTTCTTAGTAACTTATTTTGATCAGCCTGTTTTCACTTGCAATCACTTAATTCTTCATTTTTATACTTAATACAAACATTTTTGTTTATTATCAGGTCCAGTGTAAATAATTATTGCCTGGGGGGAGTAGGAGTAGGGACACAAGCTGTGCACATATCTCTTTCATTGATAAAGGGGGTGAACATCTTTATGAGCTTGTTCTGCATAAAACTTTTATGAAAACTGATTTACTTGGGATTTTGGTCCCTTTTGAGGGCTGTGCTCCTGGGTGCAGCCACGTCCCTGTAGGTGAGCCTTTCACAGCTGAGCTATCATCAGCATCTGTATTACTCTGATGAAGGGCTGTTACCCCAACTCTATTATTTTGCTGGGGGAGTTCAGAACATCTTGCCCAGCAGAACAGGGTGGTGAAGCACTCCAGAGGGCAGGTAGGTGGTCTCAGTGATACGATCAGCACACCAAGTGACACTCTCAAGCGGATCTCCATGATTCAACCCATCACACTGATGTCCTAACACAATCTAATATACTAATGACAACAACTCCAGAGAGGTTAAGAGCATGACCCCGATTGATGCTGAGCATCCTGAGAGACAAGGATACTCAGGGCCTTTGAGCAGGTGTTAAGGAATCTTGTAAGAATGGGTCCTATGCGCCAGATTTTCAAAATATTTAGGCACCTAAAGATGCAGCTCCAAAGCATCTTTAGAGCTTCTAAGAACCCCACTAAGTGCTAATTCCCAATGTAAATCTGGTCTTAAGTGACTGCCCCATGGTTACAGTGCAAGTTAGTAACAGAGTCAAAGATCCCCAAAGTCCCAATCCCAGCACCCTGCATTAAACATGATAAACATTCCCTATTTGTTTTCAAGTTTTGCTGTAAAAAGAACATCTAATTGCACTTATTCTCTGACCTTCACTATGCTGGCTGCCCTTTAAAAAACAGATCTGCTCTCATCAGTATTAGAAGGTATTGTTATCTAGTAATAATTACACTGGAGCACTAGCATACCTTCCAGCTGAGACTCTGAAATGTACAGGCATGAACAACTTTTATCCTCATAACACTTCTGGGAGGTAGGAAAGTAGATATTATTTTCTCCATTTTACAGATCCCACAGAGATGTTACAGTTAAAATTTTCACACAGGAATGCCTGAAGCTGAGTCCCCATGACACTGTTTAGGTCCCAGCAGAAATGGCTTGGTTTATCATTGTCAGTCCTCTGCTACTGGAGCTAGTTTTTTGGTATAAGTTTTTTGTATAATCCCCGAAATCCTATTAGATTAAATTGTGGAAATGCTGACATTCCCCACAGAACTGGTAACTTAATAAAGATTGTCTGAGGAATTCTTTTTGTGTGTCTGGAGGACACAGGAGCAATTCGCATATCTGTGTGAATTCATTCCAGCAATCACACTTTGGAAGTTGCCTCTGAAAAAAAGTTTTTACAAGTTCATGTAAGTTGCAGAAGTGTCATAATTGTTTAAGGTTGTGTTTAAATGCATCCAGGTCACCTCTAAACTGTTTCCCCTACATTGGAATGTAAGAACTTGATCACAGCCTGGTGATAGAATGAAGGCTTTTTTCACTTAAAAATCCATAACACCATTAAAAATGAATACATTGTGTTAAATAAATGTATGAAGCTGAGATTAAAATTGTTTGTATTTCCTGCTCTCTGTCAATTATTAATATCACCCATAATAGATATATTAATGTCTGCAGGAAAAAATCAACAGTCAGCAAACAATATAAGCTTTCTCTTAGGAGAGGAGAGTTATTTGTATAAATTTCCCACCCACAAGAAAAAAACCCAAATCTCTGCAGCCAGCTCCTATGCCATTTACCACGTGGAGTGTGCACAATGAATTCTTGCTCCAAGTATGGTCACAGATCTTGAGCAAGGCTATAACCCACTGATTCAAAAACAGATCTGTGTGCATGCACAAAGTCAATATGGGAGGAGAAACTTATTGCTAAGAGGAGGGGAGGAAAGAAGTCAGAAGCAGAACAATTAAAACTGCTTTATTCTCCACTGTAGTAAAGACAGATCAAAAGGGGATCTGGGCTTGTTAATTTCACTAGAAGATAGCAAAGTAGGCCACCTTGACTAGCAGTTCCACAGGATTTATGCACAAGCTAAAAAAGCTACAGACTCAGTGCCTCCACTTATGAAGGGCCTCTAAATACCAAATATATATATATATATATATATATATATATATATATATATATATATATATATATATATATATATATTAGTTATTAGTTGCATCCTCACCTATGTATCGGTACATATGCTGACATAAAAATTTATTATTGCTATTGTCATTGGCCTTTCTGTTAGAATAATACACATTTTTGGGGTAATGCTATTGGGCTTCTTAAACTTGTCATAGTGTAGGGCCTCAGCATGTCTTAATCCGGCCCTGCACAGCAGAGAACAAACTTTTACTGCAGATGCTCAGCACAAACACCAGACTTGGGAAATGAAACAACAGACTTTTAAAATTCTGCAAACCAGCAACACATTGACTGACACTTCTGAAAATTTTGTTTAATAAATAAAACTACCTACCAGGGTTTATTAATACAATTTATATTTATTATTCGCAGACATAAGCAAGGAGAAAACCATATTAAATGATGGTTCTCCAGGCAAGGACATTAAAAGATAAAAACACACATACATACTG
This sequence comes from Pelodiscus sinensis, assembly GCF_049634645.1. Lineage (NCBI taxonomy): Eukaryota > Metazoa > Chordata > Testudines > Trionychidae > Pelodiscus > Pelodiscus sinensis. The sequence continues at coordinate 292,751,323 of NC_134711.1, read as the reverse complement.
ACAAGAAAATCTTGTTATATTGCTTTTGATCGTGTGTTTATAAACTACCTTGCCCTATTTGTATATTATATATCTGCATGCAATAGTACGAATTTGCCTCAAATATCCATACATTTAGATCTAAGAATTATAAGTTTCATATTTGGTGCCACCAGGTATCCATGTTTTCATGTTCCATTCAATTGCTGGTGCTAAATATCTGATGCAAGCCAATTAAAAATGCAACAACAGGAAATAAACTGGAAAAAAAATCACAATGCTTGCTTGGGACTGTCTGTGGGGAGGACTGTTAACTCAAAACAGGAACTGTCACATCTAGCACTCATATTTTTTTATCCAAGGTAATAATAACGAACTGGTTTTTATTTGCCCTATATTGGTTTACTTTCCAGAACCTGAAATTGAAAAGTGGTGCTTAGATTTTAAATCATTTGAGAAAATTTGAAGGCTAAATTCACAGGTGATATAAAGGGTGGTATAAATGTCAAAACAGCAAATCAGTATATTTTGTAGATAGAAGAATGGGGTGATAGCAGGAAAATTTACCAACAGAAATACTGTAAGTTGCAATGGAGACAACTCTATCCTATATTTTATGCCATTCTATTGGTCATTTTTTGCTGGTATTACCCCTGTTTTATGCCTCATCAACCATCAGTTCAGGCAAAATATGAACATTCCTGTTCTAATGCTACAGAAACTATCAACCAGATGCTGCTATTATCGCTCTCTGGGGCTCCTGTCAAATATGACCATTACAAATACCAGAGAAATCCCAGTGAAGATTTTGGGCATAGCAAATCTGTAACTACACTAGGCAAATGCAATATACTGTAAGTGGTTTGCTTGTCACAGTTACACTCTCAAGAGACTGGGGATATCTGTAACGTTGCAGCGCTTCTGAATACAAAACCTGCCTAACTGGAGTTATGCCCCTGAGTGTTCTTCAGGCTCAATCTAAAAGCCACAAAAGTCAACGGGAGTTATTCCACTGACTACCACAAGCTTTGGGTCAGACCATTGGCCACTTTTTTCCACATTTAACTGCAGCCCTCCTTTACTCCAGCCCAGGTGCCCTTTGTTTTTGGAAGAAGCTACATCAGATGAAGAAACAAAGCAAAAGTGTTCTGGAGTCAAAAGTAATGCTCATTTCTGCCCCTGACTGCAAAGACTTAAGCATCATAGTGGTATTTCTAATGTTCAAAAGGCAAAGCCATGGTGGATGCAACACTCTCAGCAAGGTACTCGAATGAGTATCAGGAGGGAAAACATTTTGCCAAAAAACAATTTGCAAATGTTGTGCAATCTTTCATTGTGATTACTTGTTTGTAGACACTAATGCCTAAATACCTCAGTGAAGATGGGGATTTTTCACTATGCTAGGTGCTGTCCAAATGCACAGAATCAGCTATTCCCTGTCCCAAGCCATGTACAATCTGAGGTCCAGATACTGCACAGAGAGCAGAGTGAGTTAATTCCTGTGCCTGCAAAGAGCCCCACTGAAGTCATTGGCATAGCATGTGGGTGTAAGAGTTTAACTGTGTGGTTCTCAAAGCAGGATTGGGCGGGTTGGGGCAAGATAGCCAAGACAGACAAAAAATAAGGGGAAACAAATGCCACGTACATTGGGGGGGAGGGACTGCTGATGGGGAGGGTACTAAGGCATGAGGGGCAACAAGGGTAGGAAGCAAGAGAAGGAAGTAAGAAGGCAAAGAAAGTAGAAGAAAGAAAGGAAGAAGCAGGAAGAACATGGATAATATGGAGGAATGGGAATGAAAAGGGAGTGAGGCTCGAGGCTATATGAAAAAAATTATGGCTGCTATTTACACGTGACCTTTGTTTAGCTGTTTAAGGAGAAGCAAGACTTTTTGAGGATCCTGACAGAGTTTTGTAGGCTGTAATGCAGTAAATCCAAAGCAGCAGTGCGGGGCTGAGAGCAGCAATATGACCCATACAGAAAGAAGACGGACATCTGCCAGAGTTCACCTCAGTCTGATATCATGCTCCAGCACAAGATGGGAAGCGAAAGGTACCACCTCATTTTCTATACAACCATATCAGGAGGATTATCAAGGTACTTTCCACAGATTAGTATTTTATTCCTTGAGCTTTCCACCCCTTGATAAATAAGGACCACAGATAGTCAACTGCCTGTTCACTGCAGCTGTGGATTGCACTAACAGAGCAGTAAAGACAGAAAGGTGAGGAAAAGATGTGGGGAAAAAACGTGACAGATCTCACAGATAATGCAGAGCGGAGGCAGTCATGTAATTATAACCCTCATTTTATTTTCACTTGATAGCACAAAAAAGGAAGGTGAGGAGAGGCTTTTTAATGAAACATGACATTCCCTTATTGAAGTCTGATTTAGGCTTCATCAGGCTCACTGTTCCGTATACATTCCAATGCTTCCTTGCTGTGGGTAGCCGAATAGTAGATGTTCAATAAATTAAAATAAATTTAAATGGTAATTTCCTGAACAATGTGAGACTGTTTTCTGAGCAAACAGTCCTTTTGGTGTTATCAAAGATGACAGAGCCACCCAGGCTGTAAATATAAGGAGAGATATGGTCTCATTTATACACTTAAGTTCTGTTATGCCTCTTTTGTTTCCTGAACAGACATATCTATTGTTGGCAAAGCATGGAAAATCACATTACCCAACTCTGCGTGGGGTTGTCCTGTATGGAAGTGGCCATATTGCAGTCTACACATCGAAAGCTCATCGTGCTAAATGAGACATCACAGGCCAAAGGACTAGGTCACAACAATAAGAAAAAAATCGGCTTTATGTGAGCAGCTTCCCCCCCTTATCAAAATAGAACATTGTATTATGCAACTTGTAGATCTTGGTAGTCCTATTGTGTAGTCCACAGAGTCCTTTCTGTGACTGCAAGTTCTGGGGCAGGACCTGGGGACACCTTCCGTGTGAGAAGGCTTTGTTCAGTCACTCTGAAAGCAAAAGAGCCACAGAGAACTACAGGATCCATCTAGGTCCAGAACTGCACTAAGGAATCTCCTATGTATGCACAGCAATTGACTCTTACTCAGGGGTGAAAATAACCTAAATTTCTTACAGGTACTGTTCTATTGCAACCGGTTTCCCTGCCAGGTCTTTAAATAGCTCCCTGCTGGCTTTTGCCATAGCTCAGACAGCTCTTGCCAGAGCTGCACCCCAGGGCGCACCCACTTACTTATACCTCTGCTCTTACCGGCCATAATTATAATAGTATCTTACCTACAATGAGGAGAGCTACTGGCTGAACAGTTGCATTTAGTAAAACAGATTGACAGAGCCAGATGAGTACCCAGGCATCAGATTCTTCAAGATAAACCCAACTAACAACTTAACAAAACAGCACTAATTATCACCTATAGCCCACACCTTAAACCCATCCAGCGCATCATTAACAATCTACAACCTATCCTGGAAAATGATCCCTCACTCTCAGAGGCCTTGAGAGACAGGCCACTCCTCACCCACAGACAACCCCCTAACATGAAACAAATTATTTCCAGTAACCACACAACACACCTCCATCGTACTCACCTAGGAACCCAGCCCTGCAATCAACTCCGGTGCCAACTCTGGCAACACATCTACAAAAGCGACATCATCACAGGACCTAACCACATAAGCCACCACATCAAAGGCTCATAAAACTGCGCATCAACTAATGTGATCTATACCATCAATGCCCCTCTGCCATGTATATTGGCCAAACTGGACAGTCTCTATGACGAAGGATTAATGGATGTTAATCAGATATTCAAAATGGTAACACATAGAAACCTACTGGGGACATTTTAACTTGCCCGGGCACTCACTAATGGATCTAAAACTGACTATACCCTTCCAAAGCAATTTCAGAAACCAGCTGGAGAGAGAAACTGCAGAACTTGCCTTCATTTGCAAATGAGACACATTTAATCAATGTGTGAACAAAGACATGAACTGAATGAGCCACTATATTCAACACCCTAATGATATCAAAAGCTAAGTATCGGGCACTGACAGTCCACTCTATTAGGCTCATTTAGCACAGACACTCTAATTGACAAGATTTTTTTCCTTCTCTTTCCCTCTGCATCTCCCCTCTTTTTCTGCTATTTATTTGCACCCCTGGACCTCTTGCTCCATTCTTCTGAAGAAGTGGGCTGTGCTCATGAAAGCACATGATACTACAGTAGAGTCTTGATTATCCGACCTAAACGGGACCGAAGGATGGTATTTTCCCCGTCAGCTACTGCTCTGCAGATGCTTGGTTGCTTCATGGGAAGCCGCGCTGCCCCCGACTTCCCCCGGCCAGCCGTGCTGCCCCCGACCACCCCCGGCCAGCCGCACTGCCCCCAACCTCCCCCGGCCAGCCGCACTGCCCCCAACCTCCCTCGGCCAGCCGCGCTGACCCTGACCTCCCCTATCTCTCCCGGCCAGCCGCGGGGCAGCATGGCTGGCCGGGAGAGATCAAGGAGGTCAGGGGCAGCGCGGCTGGCCGGGAGAGACAGGGGAGGTCGGGGGCAGCGCTTGCTGGCCAGAGGGGATGGGGGAGATCGGGGCTCCCCGCGACCTTCAGGGGGCGGGGGCGGCTGGGCTCCAGCATCTTGCCGCATGGCCCTGCTCCCTCCTCCCTCTTCTCTCACCGCCTTTGTCTCCGCACTGCCCGGCGCCTTCCCTTCCACACTCAGCTCTGCTGCCTGCGCAATTGCCTTGGGCAGCCACAGGCAGGTCGAATAACATGGAATGTCGGATAAAGGAAGGTCGGATAATCGAGACTCTACATTTTTTGTTAGTCCCAAAGGTGCTACAGGACCATTCATTTATACACACACACACTAGGGGGCTGTGCTCCCTTCTTGCTCACCAACCCCCCTCTAGCAGGGGGCAGGCAACCCCAAACTCTAGGCCACCAGTGAGGGCCAGGCTGCGACCAGCCCGAACCCCTTTCCCCTCCCAATTCCCCACCAGCCTGGACCCCTTCCCCCATGTGAACCAGGGTCCCTCTACTTCCCCCTCCTCTGCCAGCCCTTTCTCTGCTCACCCAATCTTAATCCCCCACCTCTTCCAGGCCCAGCTCTAACACTGGAAACCGGAGAGGCGCAGGGCAGACTGTGTGGAGCAAAGTGAGGTGCACGTAGTGTGTGTGTGTGTGTGTGGCAAAGTGAGGTGCAGGTGTGTGCACATGGCGCTCTGGGGCACTGCAACCTGCTGAAGTGGGGAAATCAGCAGCGTGAGGGGGCACTGTCCCAACTCTCCCTCGTGCGGTCCTGCCTCTGCTGCTTTCTGTCCCAACCCTGCCCTCAAAGGCCAGGGCTACCCGTCCACCCGCCCACCGGGAGAGGAAGGGAAGGAGCAGACAGGTCAGCGTGGCAGCTCCCCAGGAGCCTCGGGACCAGTACTCTGGCAGCCAGGAAAAGTGCAGCCGCTGTGGAGGGGGTGAGTCATCGTGGGGGCCACCAAACTCCGGGCAGTTGGGCACTCTGGCTCCCCAAGAGCCTGGCGGCGGGGGACCCTCCAAGAGCCCACTGCTGGCACATAAGCCCGGCTGGAAACCCTGCTCCTATTGCCTTTTCCTGGGCTGCTGTCCTGAGCACTGCACACGCCCCACCCCTGGGCTGAGATGGCTGTGATGTGGGGTCTGCCAGATACTGTGCCATGTTTCTTGGCATTGAAAGCCCTGTGGGCTGGGCGTGGCAGAAGGGAAGTAGGGGCTTGGTTTAAAATAGCAATTCCAAGTGGCGAGGGGAAGCAGCGAAGTCGGGCTTGAGCTGGAAAAGAGGGTAGGGAGGAGAGAGGGAGGAGGCAGGCGGGATGCAGAGTGATGATGACATCACTCTATCATCCCACAGGAAAAGGGTTGTTTTAATATATAGAGAGGCAGTATCATGAGCTTTCCGTTTTGCTGATGAAAGCTCATGATGATATATATCTATATAAATATATAGTTAGTCTCTAAGGCTGTGTCCAGACTCCATGCCTCCTTCGACGGAGGCATGTAGATTAGCCACATCGGAAGAGGGAAATGAAGCCGCGATTAAAATAATCGCGGCTTCATTTAAATTTAAATGGCTGCCCCGATCTGCCGATCAGCTGTTTGTCGGCAGATCGGGAGAGTCTGGACGCGATGCCCCGACAAAGAAGCCTTTCTTCATCGACACAGGTAAACCTGGTTTCACGAGGCTTACCTGTGTCGATGAAGAAAGGCTTCTTTGTCGGGGCATCGCGTCCAGACTCTCCCGATCTGCCGACAAACAGCTGATCGGCAGATCGGGGCAGCCATTTAAATTTAAATGAAGCCGCGATTATTTTAATCGCGGCTTCATTTCCCTCTTCCGATGTGGCTAATCTACATGCCTCCGTCGAAGGAGGCATGGAGTCTGGACACAGCCTAAGGTGCTACAGGACTACTCATTTGTTAAAGTCACAGACTAACACGGTTACCCCCGGAGGCTATTTGCATTTAGTATAATGCCTGCTGTTATGTAGCTGACGCAAGCCCACCGGGCTCCTAGCAAGTAATTAGAGTAGCCTTCATGTGGGGGTGGGGGAATGTGGGCATTTCTGTGCCTTATAAGCCCAACTCAGTCACATCTCACAAACTCGGCTTTGGTTCAGAACTGCCTTCAAGACTCTAGGGTCAAAGTAAATGCTAGAGATTTCTGACCTGCTTTTGTCATGTGATTATAATAATTGGCACATCCTGACATGGGCAGTGATACCGGCAGCATGAAGTGTGAAGGCAGCAGTTCTTAGGGCAACAGAAGCAGCAGGAGCCTAAGAATGAGCAAACTGCTTCTGTAGCATTTCTCTCACATTCTTCTGTGAAGCTCGCTTTGTTCTACAGCACACCCTGGGAGGCGGCTTTGTTGTTGCTAAGTACTATGGAGAAAGCACAGGTACCATGTAATCCAATATGATATGCATTTGGACCTGATCCAAAGCCCATAGAAAGGCTGCCACTGACATCAAAGGGCTTTGGATCAGGCCCTTATAGACACATTCAGAAGCACAGAACCTCACAGAAGATTATAAACTAATTAACAGCAGCACTAGGGGAACACAGTGTGGAAGGCAACATTAAGCTTCCAAAATTACTTACTTCAAAATCTGCTTTTTGTTCAGATTTGCAAATCAGCTTCTGCCTAAAGAGACCCTGAACACTCTTTAATCTTTATAATCCCTTCAAACAATCATACATTTCTAAGGGTGCTATTCTGGTCCCCCATGGAGAGATTTTTAGGCTATCTCCTGAAATTGCAATGTAGCAAATAAATCGTTCTGAAAAGAATCTCAAAGGTCATGAGTCTAAGCATGGCCATTTTAAAGCATTTATTATTCACTGGAACTGTAAAAGGCCTGGTAGCTGAGATATTTGGGAACAAAACTAAGGCCTTGTTAAAATTACAGAGTATCTCTAATTTTTAGACAGCATGTATTGTACACTGTAGTTTCATCGTCAGAATTTTTCCTAAATTCTCCATTTTGAGGTTGTATTAAAGGGAGAAGGGACTTGTGACATAAAACGGGTGTTCTAAAGTACTGACATACATAAACAAGGTTCTGTGCCCTCTTAATCAGCATACTACACACCAACCCCTTCATACATAATAAGCTATCTCATGGTTTATAATCTGGCATTTGTGAGAATGGTGCAATTTTTCACCACTGCCACAATTTGTTGGTGGAACATTCCAGATCACAGCAGATTCAAGTTATGCTTCCTTGAGACCTACTCGGGGTTTGTTTTTTCAGTCTCTGCTCCTGAAAAACTCCCACAGAAGCCAAAGGGAATTCTGCCAGCATAAAACCTGAATCAGCATTTTGCCCAATAAGTCCTTTGTGATAGTGGACTTAAAAACTGCCAGATACTTTCACAAAAAATCCCAAACATGGCAGGAAAAAAACTGTTTGATCAAAAAAACCCCAAACAAAAAAGGACATTACGCCTTTAAAAATACCCATGCTCCTTGCTCCTCCCCTCCCCAGTCCGCCCCCACCAGAAGTGGCAGGGGAAGAATGTCCCTGCCAGCCTTCCGTCCAACAAAAACAGAAAATACCAGACATTTTACATGTCCAGTATTTTCTGGGGGGTTTTACCAGACAGGGAGCACGAATAACGGACTGTCCGGGCAAAAACCAGGCACCTGGTAACCCTACTGACAGCAGCTCTTTGGAACAAATGACCTGTGTTGCTACATGATTTAAAAAAAATAGGGAATTCATCATTTCAGCAAACAATGGGAACCTTTCAAATCTGAGCTCATCTATATGGTGGTAGCACCATAGTCGCTAATGCCTGTTCAGTTTTGGTTGGTCTCTTTACTGTGTATTAGGGATGTGAGCTTATCGGATGGTCAACACATTAGTCGACTAATCGCTTCCCCTCCTCTTGCTGCCTCTATCAGGAAGAAGCAGGAAGGTGGGAGAAGAGAAGGGCGTGCTGGACTCCATGCGGTGTTTCAATCTTTGAAATGCACAAGAGCCCCTGCTGTGCAGCACTTCCGCCTTTGAAATGTAGCAACAGCCAGGTGGGCTCTTGCTATATTTCAAAGCGGAAGTGCCCTTGTCAAATAGTTGATAGATTAGTTGATTAATTTTCACATCTCTGCAATGTACTGTAAAAAGTAACATGCTCATATTTTGGGGACAAGACCAGGAGAGGAGGAACTTTCATACATATAAGATTTTAAAAGACCAAACAGTTTTGGATTAAAATAAGTCATGTAACAGATTGAGGCTGACTTTTAAACATTAATTGAGGCCCAAAGTTACCATGAAGCATGAGAATCACCTATGTGAAATGAGCCCAGGTCTACACTAAAAGGGAATGTTGAATCAAGATACGCAATTCCAGCTATGTTAATTATGTAGCTGTAGTCAACATACTTTGTTTTGAGGTTTCCTGTCATCCCCACAGAGGGAGGATGATGGGAGCAAACTCTTCCCTCAGCTTCCTTTACTCCTCACAGAAGCTGGGGTACCTGCCAGCAGCAGGGGCACCTTCTGAGTTTGATTTAGCGAGTCTTGGCTAGACTCTCTAAATCAAACTCCAGAAGATCGATCATGGCAGCATCAATCTTCTGTTTAGTGAAGACATAGCCTTAGAGTTGTGAACTCAATTATCAATCTTTCTGCTAGATAGTATGAAAAACTACTCAAAGCTCCTTCAGTTTTCAAGCTGAGGGAGAAAAGGTGATGGGAACTACCCCAATAATTAAACCTACCTGCACCTACATAACACACACATAATTTGAGCACCAAGAGACAGAATAATGCATGGAAAAGGTAAATGATTATCTGGCCTGGCATGGCAATAAGAGCAATTTAGCTTTTACACTGACATAGCAGCAATGGCTTGACTAGCACAGGAGAGGAAGGGTTGGCACAGAGCTGCCAGAAATCAACTCCGTCATAACTCTTGGTCTGGGTGCTTTGAAAATTATTATTTTTCAAAGCTAGCAGTCCTTTTGAAAGTACAGTTTTCATCAGATCTGTATAACAAGGAGTACATTATGAGAGGAAAATGCTAATCTACCCAGGAATCATCTAGCGAGCTCATCAAAGCTCCTTTGCTAGCATGTGCCAGGGTCTCCCGAGCTATGAAAAAGTCCATTGATCCACTTGGATTAGACCACAATGCCTCCTGTCAATTCTCCGGGGGGAAACAAACCCTTTCACTGCCAGTTCCCTGAAAACCAGGAAAGTAAAGAATTCAGTATTTTGAAGCCTGGCTACTTTTTTAAATGTGTCCTTTAAGAAAATGTTTTAATCAAGGTATACAGTTGTATTCATTTCCCTCTATGGGCTCAATTCACATCTGTGCACAGGGCTGAAGGACTTACTGGTTTATAGCCTTTGGACTTCAATGTTGACATGGGGTGAATTAAGTCCCACTGAAGTACTATGATTGTCTGTCGGTGCAAGGGTGACTCCTGTGGTATAGCTTTGTGCTGGTCCTCTGCATTGGGTTGAATTTCACACACAGAGTATGTCACAATGGAGGTATTAAATTATTTGGCTCAGTGGACTATTTCCTAGCTTGGAAGCCACCAGCACCTGTTAGTGAAAGTAGCTTTAATTTTAATTTTCTTTCCCAGGGAGTACCTAGAGATACAAATCTGAATGATTTGGAGTCTGAGCAGCAAGAAAGGCCAAGACTCCTTTTCTTTCGGGAATCTCTGTCCTTTACTAATAGTGACCTCATTGCCATATGATGGGCTGGCCACACAGCTAACAAAACTGACTGCTCAGTTCAGTCCACAAAGGATTTTGATTTTGAAAGCAGTTATGCATCCAGTAGCCATTAGTTTTTCATGGTTCCAAGCTCCATAAATCTCCTTTGCAAACTCGCAATTATTTGATTATATTCTTGCACAAGTAAGTTTTGCTGGCCATGAAGATGTCTGTCCAAAAGGAAAACTTCATAAACAAAAACATTCTACAAGGATCTGAACTATGGTTTCACCAAGAGGTGACATATCTCCAGCAGACTCAAGTGTCACTAGAAAATACCACTCTACTGAAGTATTAAATCCTTTTTCGAGACTCAGATTCTTTGTTCTACAGAGCAGCAAAGCAGCTGCACACAACAGAACTATGTACTTTACAATTAATTAACAGATGCATTATTGGGTCAAATTAGCCTTCAGTCACCTTTATTGATATTCCAAGTATCAGAGCTGGGCCAGCTTTTATATTCTATTTACTAGACACAAGGATTAGAAAATAGACTGTGCCCCTTATTGTCCCCAACCTTCTGCAAATGTTGCAACTACAACAGCAAATATGCAAATGCAAGCCTTGATTTTGTAATAATTTAAAAATATTGTTGTATATCCTCACTCTCCTCTCTAATTATCTCTGCCAGGAAGCAAAGTAGCTAGAGAAAAATCAATGCAAAGTGATTAACTAGCTCAGTGATTATCTGTGTGTTAACATCACATTCCCCATGGTTTCCTTTTTGCATGCTACACATAGAAGGGACAAAAAAAATGAGTTACCCAGAGATCATTAAGGGTCAAATGCAATAAAGGGTCAAATAACCCTAACCCATCTGATGGACAATGCAGGCTCTTTCCCTGAGTCTCCTTTGCTCATAAATTGCAGCACTTCCATGTAATTCAGCAGTTTACACCCCCTTTGGTCCACATCTGTGGCCAGGTATTTTAGTATATTCCAGGACTCTGTCTACAATGTGTTCTTCTGCATCCGTCCTGGCAGATGGGTTAGAAAAACGCTATAGAACTGTATGTGGAGGAGAGGGGATGTGGTGCCAGATCACCCCTATTCCCCGATGAACAGTTCTGCCATCCAACCTATGAAATGGGCTGAAAGAAGGACCTCACTCTAAAGCAGGGGTGGGCAATAATTTTTGACAGGGAGCCACTCCCAAGATTTTGGAAAGTGGTCGAGGGGTCTCACTCTTGCATGGTATTAATGGAGGAGATGCGGGGCTTAAGAGTGCAGAACGGAGCGTGGGGTAAAGGACTGAGGTGCAGGAATGAGAATGGAGTCTGGGAGGGAGTTTGGGTGAAGGAGGTGGTTGTGACCTATGTCAGGGAACTGGAGTGCAGGGTTTTGGGATGTGATCTAGGCTAAGGGACTGTGATCTCAGGCAGGAGATGGGGTGCCAGATCTGGGAGGGGGTATATGGGTGCATGTTGAGTAGCGGGGAGGAGTGTGGGGCAGAAGGTTGGTGAAGAGAGGGGCTGAGGTGCCAGAGGCAGGTTCTCGCCAAAAGACTTACAAGCCTGCCTGTCTGCCTGCCTGCCTGCAGAGCCATAGGTTGAGTGCACTCTTTCTTGGCCTGGCTAAAGAATGGATGTCAGACACCTAGGGAAAATGTTTCAAAGAGCTGTGATCCAACATTGTATTTTAAAGAAACAGATCACTGTAGGTTCAAAGCCTTCCTCATGACACACACCATGACTGCTTTCCCTCTGTCAGGTATCCCTGCTGTATGATGTAATCGTAGATTAGAAACAAAGCAAAACAAGTTACACAATGCAGGGGCTCCTGTGGAATTAATTATATGTGTTGCTTTATCTACTGTATATATATGTAAATTAAATTCATCCTATTTTCTTTGTGCATACTCCCCAAAGATCAAATTCTGTGGAGGTTTAATTATGTTTTCATCTTGTTCAATCCTTTGGTGGATCTTCCTAGTTCGGTTCCTGTAAATCACACTTAACGTATGTTATCAGCAAAGCAAAGGCCCTAGAGCAACAACACAGCATAAAGAACCTCAACAGCTATTTTGTACATCCAAGAAATGAATACCAAATATTTCCAGACCAGCAAAGCTTTCATACCACTGAAATGAGGTAATTTATTTACAAGCCACCCCACATTCTGCTGCTCATGCCTCAGATTCAGCTACATGCTTTGTGTGTGTTGGACTATGCACTGACTTGATTTCACAAGCTCAAGGTTATGCATCCTTCGATTTTACATCTGTCACCCTAGAAACCATCACCTCTGTTTTGTAGCTGTGTCTTATGCTCTTGTTTAAAAAAAAATACAGCACACCCAGACTGAGCTCCTATGACCCCCACTTCCACCCCTCATTTGTGATAAAGTCTCTTAAATACAGCCCATTCTTCAGGAGAATAGCAAGTGCAGCTTTGGCGTTAACTAATAGATCGCAGAATCTGTAATGAAAGGAGTGAGCACTTGTAGAGACTAAAAATCTCATTAAGGCTAACACATTGACTCAGTATGTGACCTTAGCAAAGTCACTTGATCTCCTTACAGCTTTGCAAACCAAACTATGAAATGGGCTCACAGAAGGACCTCACTCTAAGGAAATACTGAATCTAATTTCACTCACGTGGACTTTTCTGGGCACAGTATCCTTTTCAATTCAATAGACAAAATAACACAGGTCATATGAAAAGTACCTAGTCCCAATATGTGGCACAGCTGTTCAGTTTAGGGTTGCAAAGTGTCTGGGATTGGCACGGTCTCTGTCCGGTAAAAAAACCAGAAAATACTGGACATCTTCTTTTCTCGGACGGAAGGCCGCTCCGGACATTCCTCCTCTGCTGCGTCTGGTGGGGGGGAGCTTTGAGTGTGAGGATTTAAAGGCGCAGTGCCTCTTTCTTTTGCTCAACAACTTTGGTCCCTTGGTTTTTTTATGTTTTGGCACAACCAATTTTTTTTCCCGCCATGTGCGGTATTTTTTTTTTTTTAAGTATCTGGCAGCCCTAGTTTTGTCCACCCCATCATGCAAAAGCCTTAAAATGAATGTGCTCTTCAGCTACTCCTTTATTAATTGGTAATGTCTTTGGTAGCAAGATTTTTTTCTTTAAGTTATAGGGATAACAAAAATATACAGTGATATACCTGTCAATATTAAAAATAATAGACATGAGCCTTGGACGAGATAATAAGCCTCAAGCATGGAGGCCTAAGCCTCAAAATTGTAGGCTGGGGGGCTGACAGACTTGCCGGGCCCCTGAGAGTAGAGGGGCCATCCTCACGCTCCTGGAAGGGGTGAGGCATAGGGCAGAAGGGCAGGGCTGGAGCAGCCAGCCCCAAGGCTGACCAGAGTCACCACACTGAGCTAGCCACCCAGCACTCTGGCAACAATTTAAATGGGCTGGGGCTCCAGCCAAAGCCACTGTCACAGTAGCGGCAGCAGCCAGGTCCTTGTGGATCACCAAGCCCCAGGCGCGGACAACAACCTCCTTTCCCCCCCCCCCCCCCCCCATCCACTACCCCCCGTTGGTGGGCCTATTCTAGATAGTGCAGGTTCAGAGGAAACTTTCCCTTAACTGCCTCTTGAAGGATTTCTTCTTAGCTGCTATTGGGATCAGGATACTGAACAAAATGAAACATCAGACTTATCCACCATGGCAATTCCCATATTCATATATTATTTCTGAAGCAATCTATGCTCTTATTGTTAGGATCTGTTTTAAGTTTTCTATAGCACACATCACTGGGATGTCAAAAGCAGACTGTTAATATGAAGTCTCAGTATGTAGTTTTAACCCATACACCTACTGGGTGTGGTTCACTGTCCCATGCAGTGGCACTTAGACCACAGAGAAAGAGCTTGCTCCACAGCCTTAGCTGAGACCCAGCTGGCTTTTAATACAAACTGATGGTCATGCACTAAGCTCCAGAGGTCCCAGGTTCAGTTCCACCTGTCCGTATTACCATTACAAAGTGAACTACCTTCTTAGTAAGTTAATTCCAGAAATTAGACACTAGGGAAAAAGGGACTAGCTCTCCAGCTGTCAATAATTTTGCCAGAATACAGAATAATGTTTGGGTGGGAGCTGAGAGATGAAAATTGTGACTCTTCAAAATGAGAGTTAATTGCTAAGAATATGCTTAAGGTTTGACTTGCTGACTTGGAGAAATATGTAACAAAATACAAAGTAGATACATACAAAATATCAAAACTCAGCTGAATACAAATCAGGATATGGTAGAAAATACAAATCAGGATATAAAGCATAGATTATAACTCATGTTTAGAAGGATTTCAACTCTTAGCAGTGTTGGGAGTTCGGGGGCTTTTTGGACGGAGTCCCCACAAAATGGTCCTGATATAAATTCAGAACAGTTTAAAACAAAAGAAAACTCTCAGCAATGTTTTCTACAAGATGGTCAGGATTTAAAGGTAACGTGCATACTCCACAGTAGGGATGTTAAAATATGAATATTTAACTAATTGAGTAGTTGATAACATTTCTATCAACTACTCAATTAGTCAATAGGCAGCCCGGTTCAGTTCCGGCTTGTGCCGGGTGTGGGACCAAGTCCCGCTCTGGCTCTGCAATTTAAAAGGCAGTCGGAGCTGGACAGCCTGCTCCCTAGCTCCTATGGAGTTTTAAATTGCAGAGCCACGGCAGGGTTTTGTCCCACACCTGGCAAAAGCCAGAACTAAGCCCCTGTGCGTGGGGGGCTGCAGCCGGGATTTGGGACTTCCCACACACAGGAACTACTGCCATGAAGCAGCCCCTCCCACCACCTCCAGTCTCTGCTAGAGGCAGCAGCAGGGGGCAGGGAACGGGTGGCACTGTGGAGCTGGTGCTGGTGGAAACCGGCTTTTAAGCCTGCTTCCCCAACACCAGCTCCTGTTTCTCTCCTTCGCCCCCCCACCCCCGCTTATACAGAGGCAAAAAGGTGGGGGGAATGCAAGTTGTCAACTTGACGACCCAATAAGCATAGGCTGTTACATACAGCCCATTCTTCAGGAGAATAGCAAGTGCAGCTTTGGCATTAACTAATAGATCGCAGAGTCTGTAACGAAAGGAGTGAGCACTTGTAGTGACCAAATAGCATAGGCTTATTGGGTAGTTGACTAGTCCTTTACATCCCTAATCCACAGAGATGGGCAGGAAGTTTTACAGTTGAATTGTATTTAGTGAATTGTGATCTATCCGGCTGACTGCCTCATGCTGTAGGTGCATGACTCTGCTCATTCCAGAGTGCTCTCATCCAGGCTGCTGAACTTCAGCCATTCCAAAAGCAGCTGTATTCAAAAATGTTCACGCTCATCCAGGCTCACCTCCTGATTTAAGGCCTGTTCATTATTCCCTTAAAGAAAATGGTGCAGCCCATCAGCAGCGTTCGCTCTGCTGGGGTGAAGCAGCTGTCTCAGGAAAAAATGCTTTGGAGACCAATTGAAGAGAAAGAGGAGGTGGGAATTTTCTTTCATAGGTGAACCTTACAGAGATAATCACTAGCTGGGAAATTCCACCCGCCCAACTGACCCTTTCGACAGTCTGAATCAGCTCAATTTCTCTGTGGAAGGTTAAGGTTCAACCTACTCATCAGTGATCTGCAGAATCAATACTTTCCAGTGGAAACTGACATTCTCTGCCAAAAGAGCACAATATGACATATTGTCATCTGTTCAGCTCCTCAGTGGCTTTTGTCGTTACTGTAACGTAGGAACAGGGTTCAAAGAAAAAACAATTTATACACAATAGATGCCAAAAAGACCACTTCTTAAAAAGGCAGCAGAGAGGCTGGGCCTGAAATTGGGTGAGAGAACAACACTCATCCTTCTGCTCCACTCCTCAGAAGGAATCTGTGTGAAAGGTAACAATCCTTGGGAAGAGACAACACAGAAAGGGATGGGCAAGGGTGAGCAATCCATGTCCCTTAAGGATGCATCTACACTGCATCCTTAACTCAAACTAAGTTGCACAATTTGAGCTACACAAATTGCATGGCTTATTTCAAGTTAATTTCAAAATAGCTTATTTTGTAATTTGGCGCTGTGTAGACAGCACCAAATTTTGAAATAAAACACTATTCTGAAACGTCCCTTAATCCTCGTGGAACAAGGTTTACATGGACGTCGGAGTAGCGAGCCCGTTATATTTTAAAATAACGGGCTTGTTCAAAAGACACACAATAGCTATTTTGGGATACCAGAAGTATCCTGAAATAGCGCCGCAGTGTAGACATACCTTTTAAGTGACATACGTCATCAGTTATTGGAAGCGCTGATTTATGTGTTTAAATACTGCTTGTTTTCTATTGATTTCATTCCAATTAATTGGCAAATCCTGGTTTGATTTCCTGTATTCCTAGTACAACATCTTTATAGGCCATAGTGCTCCTTCTTCTCCATTTAACTCTCAGGCTGTGTCCAGACTCAGGGGTTTTTTCGGGAAAAGTAGCCTTTTTCCGAGAAAACTTCCCCTGCGTCCAGACTCAAGCCGCGTTCTTTCGAAATTAAATCGAAAGAACGCGGCTTTTCTTTCGATGGCGGTAAACCTCATTTCACGAGGAAGAACGCCTTCTTTCGAAAGTTCCTCTTTCGAAAGAAGGCGTTCTTCAATGTAAATAGGGCTTCTTCGAAAGAGAGCATCCAGACTCACTGGATGCTTTCTTTCGAAAAAGCAAGCCGCTTTTTCGAAAGTTCAATGTGCAGTCTAGACGCTCTCTTTCGAAAGAGGCTCTTTCGAAAGTATCTTTCGAAAGAGCCTCTTTCGAAAGAGGCTTGCAGTCTAGACATAGCCTCAGTGGCAAAATACACTCTGGGAAGAACAATTGGGGTGCATCTACACTGCACCCTTAGCTCAAAATAAGATATGTAACTTGCACTGTACAAATTGCGTATCTTATTTCAGTTCTTTTTCAAATTAGGCTATTACAAAGTTTGGCACATCCACACAGTGCCAAATTTCAAAATAACACACAATTTTGAGACATCCCGTAATCCTCGTGGAATGAGGTTTACAGGAATGCCGAAACAGTGCGTCCACTATATTTTGCAATAGCAGACATGTTCAAAAGACACGGGGTAGCTATTTCAGGATACCTCTGGTATCTTGAAATAGTCTTGCACTGTAGACATACCCACGTGACAGTTGCCTGAAACTTCCCTGAAGTGAGAGTCCAGGTGATGTACTGGAGACATGACATAACACAACACCCACATATATATACAAACACAAAGAGAAATCCACCTGATGTAATTACTAAAAAGCAATGGAACAAGAACAGCCATTAGGTTCATCAAAGCTCACCAAGCTTTTCTATTTAATGCTCTATTTCCTTCAAGAAGGAAGCTTATGATTTACTGAATAACCTCAGTGCTGCTCTGCCTCAATGGCTTTGCCAAACGAACACATGCATTAGTCTGTAATGGGAGTGACTTAGACTATGTCTACATTACCAGGTTATTTCGAACTAAGAGACAGGAAATGGGAACAGGTCCAATACCCTGACAAAGAGAGTTTGGAAATCATAATCCACTTGCTAAGAATTATGCCTTTAAACCTAGAATCTCATTGCTCCAGGAGGAGAAGTTAGCAATTTTCCAGCTTTTCATTTACCGTTTGGAAATCCATTTGTCAATAGTTCAGGCCTTTTAGTATGCCAAGCCACTGCTATTCTAAGGGCCTTTTCTAAGCGGTTCTTGCTAGTTCCATTCATTTCACATTTTTAGTCTGCTGTTTTCTTTACTTTTCTACATTAAATTCCATTTGCTGTGCAGTGACCTGACATCTCTTTGATTTTCTTTCCCTGTCTGCTCTGCACTTGCAGGTGACAGCCAAGTAAGAAATCTGCAGCTGGTTTCTTTGTATGGGTCACTTAGCCAGATTAGAAACACTGAAGGAAGCACTAACTCCTCTTCAGGCTTCAATCAATACTTCCTCCACGTTTGACATAAGTACTCTATTTTTAAGCAATCCATTGCCACGTGTTGTGCTGACTGCATGATCCCTTCAGTTTGAATAGAAACTTGGCAAGTAGGACTTAAAAAGTTTCCTGCAACTCTCTCATATTCTGTCAGACCAACTTCCATCAGTATTTTGACTTCCGTTTTGTGTGTGTGTCTCTGTGCACGCATTCTTGTATTACTATGGGTGCAAGGGGAGAAAGAGCAAAGCTTGCAGAATAGAAAGGAAGTTTCTAAGTGAACTGTTGTTTTTCTGACTGCAGCAACTGAACAGCTTCCAGCCAGAATATTTGCCTGTGCTCTTTGCATGCACAGCTGGTATTTACATTTCTGTACATTTGTTATAATCATCTAAAAAAGAAATGGAAATAGACATAACAATTATCTGATCCACAGTTTTCAAATGTGGGTGCCAAAAGCTGTATTGCCTGTCCCACGCATTCAATAATTCTGTGTCAGGCTTACCCCCAAAATCAAGAGATTGGTTGAAACATAACAAGGCTTTTGACAAGAGTAACTGTTGTTGTTTTTATGGGTCTTCTGTAGCTGGAGACACTAAAGGTCATGTTTTCCTGCTTTTCTAGAAACTATTCAGATATTCACATGACTCCAGCAGATGAGGCTTTAAGAAAAAAAAACCTCATCGCGTTGCAAAAAAATCATTGTGCAAACTAGGCAATTAAGAGCCAATTTATCAAAGTACCTAAAGATGCAGAGAAGTGCCCAGTAGGATTTTCAAAAGCATCCGAGTGCCCAAGTGTTACACTCTGATGCACCCCAGAGCAGCAGCCTCTGAGACTCGTGCAGTCTTTCCATTTCCTTGGGGATGATACAAACCAGATTTACAGTGTACTATGCCAATACACATCAGAAAACCTTCAAACTCTCTTGATACAAAAGATGCCCCATTATCTCAAACAAGGTTTCAAATAGGCAAAACATCACAAATGAAGAGGCTAGGCATGACATTTAAGGGGTCATGTGAAATTACAAATGCAAAGGGGTAATGTGATAACTAGTCCACAATAATCAACTGTGTGCATTCAGTGCAGCCGAGGGACCAGTAATATCCACTGCAATTCTTTGCCAAGACTATAACTACTGGTTTCAAAGGGGCTGGAGAAACAGTCATTCCACTCACTGGGTGATCTGAGCATGTCTTCACACCTTGCTCAAAGTCTGAGTGCACCCCTGGCCACCAAGCATAACTATGCAAAAATCCCTTCATTTATTTAATTCCCAAATGCCTTTCTGGAGCCACATGCAGGACTTCTTGTCACAATGCTGCTGGGATGATCTCTTGGGTACTTGAATAAGATACCCAAGTATCTACATAAGATACCCAAGTATCTGCATATGACAAGGAGCACATGTCTTTATTGTGAGCTAGGAACCCAATTTTGTAGAATGTAGACCAAGTTCTCTTAAAGACCGAGTCCGTCCATTTTGTTTGTACATGTGATCAGCTTGCACAAATCATCATCTTAAAGAGTGACATCTATGGAGTGCCCTTAATCAAATGGCATATTTTTCAGCAAAAAGTTCTCTGGCATTTCTGCATAGAAGGGTGCCAACCCAGAAGAATGACTAAACACAGCATTTCTTTGAGATGTATCAAATTAAAGTCATTCTGCTACAACTGAATAATCCACTGCTGCAGCATCATGCTCAGTAGGTTAAGGGCCTTACGAAAGAAGTCCAGAATAAGCAAATGTCCAGTTTCTAAAGTAAACTGTCTTCCCACTAAATAAACTTGGAAGAGGACAACAGCAAAAGCCATCATCAAGAAATCTAGCTCGATCTGGCAATGTGTTGCTTCCATAGGGGTGAGAGTTCAGGATGCCACATCCCTCATGGGGCATAACCGCACCTAGACCTTGATTGCATGCATCAGTTTGAATCATTATGGACTTCCTTGGATCAAAATAAGCTCTGGATTGGATCCAACAGGGGTCTTGACCCAGGTTTTCAAAAGCCTGCTTTGCCTCTTTAATCCGAACCAACACTCCTTGCCCCTGGGTTAAATCCTACAGCAGCTTAGCAAAGGTAGGGCAGAGCACATATACTAGGGTATGTCAACACTACAGCGCTAATTCGAACTAACTTAGTATGAATTAGTTAATTCGAACTAAGCTAATTCGAACTAACGGATCCAGACTAAAAAACTAGTTCGAATTAGCGTTTTGCTAATTCGAACTAGCATGTCCACATTAAGTGGACCCTGAACCGGGGTTAAGGATGGCCGGAAGCAGTGCCGGCAGGGCATCAGAGTAGGACTTAGAGCGTGGAGCTGCTGTCTCAGGCTACCCGAGGGCTGTGCTTAAAGGGACCTGACCCCCACCCCGGACAGACAGTTCTCAGGGTTCCCCGCTTGCAAAGCAGTCCTGGCTTGGAGTGCCCTGAGTGCCCACACTGGGCACATCACAGCACTCAGCCATCAGACCGGCTGCACTTGCCGCAGGCTACCATTTGGGGAGAGGGGGCAATTGGGGGGCTGCAGGAGAGCTTCCACCCCCAGAAGCCCGCAGAGCCAGCCCAGTCCTCCCCATCGGGGGCTCATACCCCATTCCTCCCTCACCTCCTTCCACTTACCCTTCCCTAGCCCCCCTTCCTGATGTACAAAATAAAGAAAACGTGTGGTCAAGAATAGAATCTCTCTTTATTGAACAAAACTCGGGGAGACTGGGAAAAGGAGGTGGGAGAGGGGAAGAGAGAGGCTGGGAGAGGGGAGGGCAACTAAAATGATCAGAGGTTTGGAACAGGTCCCATATGAAGAGAGGCTAAAGAGACTGGGACTTTTCAGTTTAGAAAAGAGGAGACTGAGGAGGGATAGGATAGAGGTCTATAAAAGCATGAGTGGGGTAGAGAGGGTGCATCAAGAAAAGTTCTTCATTAGTTCCCATAATAGAAGGACTAGAGGACACCAAAGGAAAGGAATGGGTAGGAGGCTTCAAACTAGTAACAGAAAGTTGTTCTTCACAAAGCAATTCGAACTAGCTTTTTAGTCTGGATGCGTTAGTTCGAATTAGCTTAGTTCGAATTAATTAATTCGAACTAAATTAGTTCGAATTAGCGCTGTAGTGTAGACATACCCAATAACTGTATAGATCACTGTTTCTCAAATCTAATATGGAACTGGAAGCTTTAAAAAGAGTTTGACACACAAACCATTCATCTTACTTTGTGTAAGTCTATCTTGAGCTGTTTATTTTACAAATATACATATGTAGTGTGTATATAGATCAGTGTTTCCCAAATGGTGTTCCGCAGAACCCCAGGGTTCTGCGAAGTGAAATAGGGGTTCCACAAGAAAATTCCATTACAAGCAGAATTATTGTAATGGAATGGAATTTTCATTCATTTATGAATTTTATTGAAAACAATTTTCATTTGTGTTTGCCACGATAAGTGTCCCTGTGTAATGCTAGCATAGCCAGAGAGTGGGGACGATGATGTCACTACTCAGCACTGTGTGCACAGTCAGTCAGGGGTTCTGCAATATATTTTATCATACAAAAGGGTTCCGTGGCCAAATAAAATCGGGAAACACTGGTGTAGCTGTTGCAGCTCAAGCTCTGAAGCCTTGGGAGCAGATGGATGTCAGAGCTCAAACTCTAACTCCACCCACAACTGCAAAGTGCAGTCTACATAATTATTTTTACAGCCCTACCATGACCACCAAAAGCCCAAGTCTCCTGACCAAGGCTGAAGGCTCTCTCCTATGGTCAGTCTGGGAGCATTGTATACATCCCCTATGAAACTATTAATATACTATCCACAGGGGTTGTTTAACATCTTGGCTTTAAGAAGCAAAGAATCTCTGAGCTGCATTGTGCTGTCCCCTTTAAAAGCTTTACAGATATATTAAGGAAAATTATATCAGCTCTAATCAGAATTGTGGGTTGATGGGTTGAGAGTTTTTAGCCCTGCCTTGCTCTATTAGTACAGCCTGGGTAGCTTTCCTAAATAACTTTGTATACAATGCTATGTCCAGGGCTTTACCTCTTGGCATCTTAAGTCAGCATTTCTGACAGTAAATACTAATGTCAAATGAAATGCATCATGCAAATTAGCACTTAGCTTTGGGAGCAAGAAGGTCATGAGCAAATGTTTCTTAAATACTCTGTGGCTATGTCAACTTCAATTTGAAGAAAGCGAGTTTCCTCCACAGCATTACCCCCTCCCTCTTAGTTCCTGGAGCCTACAGAAGAGAAGAGTCAAGCTAGGAATGGGTCCAAGAGGGAAAAGTTACATTGTGAGCCCTGTTGTGCAGTCTGAGACCATTTGTGAAGACTCCTGCCTTTAGACAAGGAGCCCCGGCATCAGAAGGCATCAGGAAGAGCAGAGCACTCATGCAGATGGTGTTTGGCTTCTTGGAGGCTGTATGCTGGGAGGCAGGGGAGAATCCTCTGCTTCTTTCAAGGAGGGCACCCCTTCCTATCTGACTCCCAGATTTTCTCTGCCAGAAGAATTCTGGAGGAAACTGAGTTTTGTTTTCCTTCCCCTGCAATCCTGCCATGGATTTTCCGATAGCAAGGATTGATCTGGGCCTCTTAGTTCCTTCCCTCTGCTCAGACTTTTATATTACTCACTATCTCACATATGTGTCCATTTTTTTGCAACTATCCTAACTTATTCAGCATGAACAATGGACATTTAAAATGCTGTCCCAGAATTTGTCCTCCCACATTTTTCTACCTAAAGTCGATGTAATTGCTTGCATGTGTTTTTTTGGGAAGGCAGGGGAAAGAAGAAGCAATGATCCAATTTTTTAAAATAAATTTTAAAATGCTATGTCAGCAGCCATTTCATCAGCAACCATCTACAAACAAATCCAGAGTAAGAGGGAATGAAAGAGAAACAAACTCAGGACAATATTTTGCACTCAGATCTGCAATACAAATCTCTACTGAATATTCTGCACCCAGTATTCATGCACTGTACCAGCAGATGTTTCTTATGTCCTCAGGACCTGATGTTGTGAGCCTTTACTCTTGTGAGCAGTCCCTACTCTCAAGATATATTCAGTTGGGATTATTTGCATATAGACCGCTCATGTGCATAAGGATCTGTGGGACTGGGCCCATAGGAATCTGTTGTTCTTGGTGGAGAGCACACTGTATCAAAACACTTAAGTACCTGCTCAGTCACAAGCAGGGTCGTGTCCCTTTTGCAGGAAGATTTAATTTTCAAACTCCCAAGAAGTTACTATAAACAGGGAGTAAAAAAAAAGTTCGTTTATTGAATTCCATTGTTTTGCACAATTTAGCTAGCACCTTTCTTGGTTTCTTCTGTTGTAACCTGGAACGTAGCACTATTAGGGAACCAGAAATCTACATTATGCTAAATCAGGAGAGGGCAGTAAGAGTCTAACTAGTGAACCATGTCCAGCCTGTGGTCTGCTGATTGCCCAACCCTGCGCTTAATTCACAAGAATTAATCGTCAAACAGGATCAGACACCAAACAAAACCCCCAGCAAGACCACTGAGCAAACATGAATTTATTTAGTAGCACATTAAACCCCTTCTCCCATTTCTAGCCCCAAATTATGATGGCTTATGGGTGGCTTTTCAAGCTGCAGGTGGCTTTCTTAGAAGAGCAGCCACTGGCCAAGATGAAGCAATAAGTGAGGGCATGCTGTGGCACACTGATGTAGTAGCAAGCAAGAAAACAAATACATAGGATTCCTCCTGGGACAAACTAACGTAGATAAAAGGTTCCTTTCTTGTGTCTGTGGTACTGGCATTTTGACACATGCAGTGCCACCTGTTGCACAGTAAAGATTTTCTTGATTTTATTAGTAATAAAAATACTCTTTGTCTCACTGCTGTTGACAAGTCCAGCACTTCTTTCATTATTCCCTCCCCTAGGTTTGTACAGATACTAGGTGCTGCCTAATACGGCTCCGCTCCACAGGAAGCCATCATGTTTCCAAAGACAGAAACAAAAGTACAACACTGAGATAAGAACAGATTGTTTCCAATTTCACTTCATACACTGAATACTTGAACTTCTTGTAGCTGGTATCAGCATGGGAGCTGTTTCTGTCAATGCTTCTCCTTTCCAGGAGCAAGGATACATGCAGATTTAATTTAAGAAGCCTTTGCAGACAGCTTCCATTGATGTCAATGCCAGCAATGGGGGTGGAACCAGGGTGGAGCGCAGGACAGAATTAGAGCTGAATTTGGAAATACAGTGAATCCTCTTGTGCTCATTTGCCTCCTTCAGTGCAACAGAATGTAGTCCACGGGGTGCGATATGCAGCTCACAACTTGGGATCACTTCCCCTAACTCCTTTGCAAAGCATGCAGGTTATGGGACAACTGGAAGAGGCTGGGGAGAAAGCCAGGAGTGATACCAGGAAGATAAAGAGTTTACGACACAGCACTAAGGGGTAAAGAAGGTTTCGCTGAGTATTTATTTTATACTATACTAGAAGATTTATTCAGAATTGCTTGGGTCCTTAACTCAAATATGTTTTGTTTTTCTTCATTTAAATCATTGCTTTGGGGTGGATCTAGGGATTCAGTTTGCAGGCTGCCCCAAGGAGAGAGGGACAATCCCAGCCCTTTCTCGCCACAGCAGCTTTGGAATAGGTAGGAAGCACCTCTCCATAGCCACTGCAGCGGGCTCAGCTGGAGACACACAAACAAACTCTCTGAAATATATAATAAATAGCAGTCCCTTTCTCCTCTCCTGCCCCTGCTAGCCCAATGGAGTTACAGTTGTCCCAGTTCCCATCTCTGGCCACTTGCTGTCCCCTTTGGTAATTCTGGAGTATAATTCCCTCCTAACAGACCCCTCACTTTCCACTATATGAGGAACAATCGAATTCCAGGCACATCCTATTATCCTGGCACAATCAGACTCTGACTTTGCTTTTTTGATAGCTGCATACCAAATTTGGTGGTCCTAGCTCTTAACTGTTTAGGAGGAATTCTTGAACAAATGGACTCAGAGATGGATGGATAGACAGTCAGACAGATGCATATTTCTAAAATATACAGTATGATATCTATCTCTGCATATACAGGCAGTCCCCGGGTTACGTACAAGATAGGGACTGTAGGTTTGTTCTTAAGTTGAATTTGTATGTAAGTCGGAACTGGTACATATTGTAGGGGAAACTCTAGCCAAACATTTTTTTTAGTTTTGGATAGCATAGGGAAAGGTTAACTCCCCTCTAATGTTTGTTTTGCTGTCTGTTCCCCTGTTCAGAAGATTTCACATCTATTTCTGTCCCTGTGACAAACTCAGGACTAAAGGAGTAACTCATCAAATACCAAACAGCTCTGCACCATGCTTTGAGCTAATAGCTTTTATTTCCACACACCACCCAGGGTTCTAGGAGGAGGGTCCTTTTTTTGCTAACACAATGAGGCCAGCACTTTGTTTGTTTTGGTGGAGTCTTTGTTTGCCCAGGGAGCCCAGCATGTATAGGGGGAGGAGGGGCGGAGAGGCTGCTTTTGTCTGCTGTTCGGCAGCCTGTTGCTCAGGGGAGGGGGCAGCCTGTTGCTGGTAGGGGGGAGGGGAGAGGCGTGCAGGATGCGAGGCTACGGCGGGGGGGGGGGGGGCAGCGGGCGTGGGGAGGCACTTTTCCTCTGCCCGGCAGCTCTGCGGGATCCCTGTCCCTGTGGCCAGCTGCTGCAGGCAGAGGCCAGTTGGAGCCGGCCGAAGAGGAGGAGGAGGTGGATTCTAGGACCCAGGTGAGCGAGCCCCCGGGGACGCTGCTGCGCTCCGGAGCCCGGCATGTATAGAGGGGAGGAGGGGCAGAGAGGCTGCTTTTGTCTGTTCGGCAGCCTGTTGCTCAGGGGAGGGGGCAGCCTGTTGCTGGCAGGGGGGTGGGGGGGGCAGCGGGCGTGGGGAGGCACTTTTCCTCTGCCCGGCAGCTCTGCGGGACCCCAGTCGGAGCCGGCCCGAGGAGGAGGAGGATCCTAGGACCCAGGTGAGCGAGCCCCGGGAATGCTGCTGTGCATGTGCGGGAGTTGCCTCACCCCGTTCGTATCTAGGGATCCGACGTAAGTCGGATCCATGTAAGTCGGGGACTGCCTGTACCTCTAAGATCCAGCCCCATAAGTGGATCTTATTGTTCATACAGGATTTAGCACAATAGGCTATCTTAACTGAAAGACTCTTGATGCGACTGTAATACAATTAATCATAGTGATAACAGTGAGATGAGCAGAGCTAATGCAGTATCACTCAGAAGGGTGTGAGTGGAACCAGGCACCCTCCTAATCCCACCAGGAATGACTTCAATAGGAATTCATGCAGGTACAATAGTCACCTGCCTGGATTAGATTGCTGTTTCAGAGTCTCTGTTGGGAGGAGGATACTTTTTCTTTTATTTAAAATATTCTGGACTTGCTTTCCAAGCAGCAGAAGTTGACAAATTAAACACATAAATCACACATAAAATGTGGCTCCAGCTTTGAAGGATTATGACAATTTAAGGCAGATGGCAAAATCAGAGTTAGATCTTCTTTCAGCACCCGGCCAGAACAGATGCAATATATAACAAAGCTATGTCTATCCTAGCATTTTTATCAGTACAACTTTTGTCAATCAGGGATGTGAAAAACCACACCCCTACCTGACATTATGTTTCACCGATGAAAGTACCGATATGGAAAGCACTATGCTGGCAGAAAATACAGTCCTGCTGACACAGTTACCACTGCTTGTTGGAGGTGGTTTAATTATTCTGGCAGAAGAACTCTCCTACTAGTATAGAATTGCTACACAAGAGACCTTACAGCAGCCCAGTTGAAGCAGTACAGCTGTGCCACTGTAAGATCTGCAGTGTAGACACAGCCTGAGGGTCATACTGCAACAAACACATCCGGGGCAGATGACCATTTTGTGGGGCCCAGGGCAGCACAATTTCACAGGGCCCCCCTTTGCCACGGCGCACGCGCGGGGCTTCTTGAAGCACAGGGCCCGGGGTGGCCGCCCCGCTCGCCCTGCCCTGTATCCGCCCCTGAACACATTAATTCTCTTTGGTCCTTCAGAAAACCTAGAAATGCTACATCTCTCGTGTCACTGCACATTTCATTGCAGCAAACATAACGAGTGACAACTGCCAAGGTAAATCAGTAATGCTGCATAAACGCATATAGGCAGTAAAAAGGGAATGGCAAAAAAAACAGTATATCTGACATTCCTAACTCCTAACAACATCATGCCTTTAAAAGGAGCGTCTTCAAATCCTTTCCACTCCAGGATTGTTGTTTATGAGGGATAAAACAGAGAGGCAGTAACTCCCATTGAAACAGTTTCCTGCTTCTCACTGCAGACAGGGAAGATAGTAAGTTAATTAAAAATTGTTACAAGGGCAGCATTCATGAAGCCTCTTGTAGTATTAGGAATAATACTGTTACCATTCCTAGCTGGCTTTCCTCAGGGTTATTTGCAAGTCACTCTATGTTAACTCATGCAATGCTTAGACATGAGAGTAAAATAACTCAGATTATTCTGAATTGTCCAAAATTGTAGGCAGGAAGAAAAAAGTATAGGAATAATGTATCAGCAAGTATAAAAATAGATCTTCTTGAGGCATGATCTGTCCTTGGGTGAAAAAATTAATTGGCTGTTACTGGACCCTACAGAGTTTTCATTTTTCTAAATAATTACAGTATATTCTTTATAGCATAGGTGGATATGTTTACAGAAGTGTTTCTGGGCATTCATTCATTGGCTCATTCAGATTTAATGAACAAAACAAATGGGATGTAAAGTATTAACTGTGTGTAAATAATTGTGTTTGCTTTTGTTCCGCTTGTGACAGGCAGAATTTCAAAACTAAATCTGCACTGGAGAAAGTCTTGCTCAAGAAAGATAAATCACACACTGGGCTTCTGTGGCAATGCCAAGAATTTGGGCCGCTGAAATGGAGTGGCAAGATGTATGCTAAAAATGTAGTTTAAAACAGAGAGGCACACTCCACAGAATTGTCCATTTAAATTAGGAATCTTCAGACCATGAGCTCCAAGGCACCCAAAGCAAGTTGGCATTAAAGTAGATTATTCACAAAGCGCTGCGGCTATCAACCTGCAAGAGACTATGTGGCATGGCTGCTTTTAAAACCCTGGAACAAAAGATCAAAGACTGCATCAATACAGCAGGAAATTCAATGGCAGGACAAATAACTTCTGCTGTGCAAATAAGATTTTCCAGAACTTAATTTAATAATTTATCCTTTTTGACACGAGTGCACTAGAGTCAGAAAAAGTGTGAGAAAAGCAGGGCACCTGAATCAATGACAGACTGATGAAAACTATTTAGAGAACATGGCCTCACAACATGGCCTCACTCTAATGAACACAAATATCCTCTTTTTTGACACTGTATTTCAGTGTTTCCGCTTTCATAGATATACTCAGCATCTTTGCACAGCATATTTGAAAAATGGGTTCTGCACTCGTGATTGAGTATTTGAAATATGAGTATTGCTATGTAGTGAAGCAGAGTGACCTCCCTCCGGACCTTATAATGAGGGACACCTCCCTCCAAGTCCCTTGTCCCCCCTGCCTCACTGGAATACCCACTGGGGGTGGGACAGGAACTGGGGGTATGTCTACACTAAAGAGTTTTGTCAGAAAAATGGCCATTTTTCCGACAAAACCTGAGTTACATCCACACTGAAATCGTGTTCTTTCGAAAGAACAGGGTTTTTTCTGACATTGGTAATCCTCCTTCTACAAGGAATAAGCCTTTTTCCAAAAGAACTCTTTCGGAAAAAGGCATGTGTGGATGAGGAAGAGGGAGTTCTTTAGCAAGAAGAGGAAAGAAGAAAAAGCACAGGTGCTCTGATGGCCACTCATCACAGCTTACATGCGAGATAGCGTCCATTCATTGTGGACGCTACCTGTCAAAAAAGCATATGGTTTTTTCGATGCGCTTTCACAGTGTGAACGCTCTCTTTCAGAAGAAGTTTTTTCAGAAGATCTCTTCCGGAAAAGCTTCTTCTGAAAGAAGCCTGCAGTCTAGACATAGCCTATAAGAAAAGAGTCCTGGAGCTCAGTTGATGCTGGAATACCCCTGCAGGATCCTTGTCTAATAGCAGAGCCAAACATCACCTACTGAGCAAAGAGATAGAGGGTGCCGAGGAGTGGCTGAAGTGGCTGCCACCTGACTGCAAGGTGTGATAACCGAGTCCCCCTCATCAGAGCAAAATGAACTAAGTGGAGTGGGAAGTAGCCCAGGGCAAGCAGACTTCAATCCCGTTGTGCTGCCAGGAAGTAAAGTAGTGTGTTTCAGTGATCTCCCTGACTGACACGATGATGGGACCACCAGCCACAAGTAGAACCATGAGCTGGGACTTGGTGAGTAGGGAGGGACCAGATCCCTCTACCCCTATGCAGCCAACCCTACCTGGTGGGGTGGTCTACTCACTTGAGACCAGAAGGACTTTCTATAGACTGTTATATCACTAACTGCTCTAGCCAGGAGCCCTACATCATTGCTTGCTGCCAGCCCTTGTTGGGAGGCTTAGGGATAATGTTTACTTATTTCTCTGCCCCTGCCAGGGGATCAGAGCCCAGGCTGTTGACTGTTGTTTGCCCTGCGAAGAGGCTGTGGGCCATTGACTACAGATTTCTGGACACAGTAAGGCAGAGGGGCCTCCCTCCTCCCTGGACAGAGATGAATTGTTAACATAAGGACTATCTTCACACAAGAAATTATCTATACTGGACAACCCTATGAGCTGGCAGTATGTGATGCAAGGGGAGCTTTATTTTTTAGGTAAAGAGCCATAGGCTTTGATATTAAACACTCTGAACCACTTGACCATGATTCTAACCATTATCAAATGTCAACAGGACTGTCTTCCTGATGAAGTGACTTTGGCCTAGGGTGTTTAACCACCATTCCATGGGACTCTCTCCTCTCTCCTGTTCCTTCCTCTCCTTCCTGCTGCCTTGCACATAACCAGCACCTTCTTCAGCAGCCTGGGATGCTCTTTGGAGAAAACTACAAATTTAGGGTGTGTCTAGACTACATGGCTCCGTCGACGGAGGCATGTAGATTAGACAGATCGGCAGAGGGAAATGAAGCCGCGATTTAAATAATCACGGCTTCATTTAAATTTAAATGGCTGCCCCGCTCTGCCGATCAGCTGTTTGTCGGCAGATCGGGGCAGTCTGGACGCGCCGCTGTTGACAAGGAAGCCTTTGTCAATCGGCGCAGGAATGCCTCGTGAAACCATTTAAATCGCGGCTTCATTTCCCTCTGCCGATCTGTCTAATCTACATGCCTCCGTCGACGGAGCCATGTAGTCTAGACACACCCTTAGAGTCCAGTGCTGTCCTACAGCCTATCTCCTAGTCGAGGGATCCCCATTCTGAGCAGAAAGGGGATCTCCTGCCTTTCTGGCACCATCTCTTCCTTCAGCCCCTGCACATTTTCTTTATGATGTCTGTGGTGTGTGCTGGAGGAAGAGGCAGAGTATGGACAGCTCAAGCAGTCTGGAATTCATTCTGCCCCAGTGAGCCTCCTCTGCATTGCCCAGGTTCTGTGCTGAGGGCTGGGGACTGAGACTGGGTAGGCAGTGGCTGAGAACCACAAACAGGAGTGGCCCTAGACAAGCTGCCGGCAACTGGCACCCTAAGCGAAACGCGCGATCGGCACCCCCGCCTCCAAAGCCCTCAAGAGCCATTTTTCTTAGTGCCCTAGGCGACCGCCTAGGTCGCCTGTATTGACGGGCCGCCGCTGCATGCAAAGCATAGTCCCACAGATATCGCCCTGGAATACATCCAGTGTCCCATGGTTTGCCACAGTCTAGGAAAGGAGTCCTAGTCCAATGGAGCCACAATACTGGTAAGTTTGGTGAAGCACTGAAGGCCAGAGCATGGATTATCTGGCTTCATGGAGATCCCTTTGGTTTGTGGGTGGGATTCACAGTCTCTCCCATAATGGGGTCTCTCCCTAATGTGAGGAAAGGGGAAAGAACTCCAAATGGAACGCCCACAGATCTTCCCTGTTGGCTTTAAAACAGGGGGGTTGAGTGAGGTGAGGCCTTCAATGAGAGTTGAAGGTGTTCAGCATCTTCAGTTCATTAGTTTGTGAAGACTTTGTTCTCTATGGCTTTGCATTCTGTGTAGTCATTTAGTCCAGTGCACAGTGACTGCCAACAGGAGCGGCCTGAGTCTGGCTGCAGCAGCTGGTGCCCCAGGCAGAAGGCGCAATCGGCGCCCCCTCCTGCACAGCCGTCAATGGCCGTGACATAATCACGGGGCGCCCGGACCGGCAGTGCCCTAGGCAACTGCCTAGTTTGCCTAGCCTCACGGGCCGCCCCGACTGCCAAGTGAGGTGGAGTGCAGTGAGGAAGGGCATGGAAGGATATATACTGCCAACACAACAGACTGTAAATAACTACCAAAAGTGCAATGGACCCCTGACCCCTTGTCTGCTTCCATGTCTGTACTGTGCCAAATATAATTTCAGTGCTATAAAAATACACAGGAATAATAAAAATAGCCAAAAATCTATTGAAACTAGACCATGAAAGCCAGAACACCATCAGCTCCTGCTGTCCCGAAAAGGCAAAAGTTGAAAAAAAAAAAAAAAAAAAAAAAAAAAAAAAAAAAACCACACCAAAACAACCCCACCCTTTCTTGGATATTTCTGAACCTAGGTGTCCAGCCTGGTGTGTTATTAGCCAAGCCAGCAGGAATTAATTTAGACTTGGAAAATTATTGTTTTCCAGGAGTTCATTACTGAATCCCTGAGACACTTACCAGAAGAGACCTGGTAACCAAAGAGCTAAATCTGTTTACACAGGATGTCTCCAAAAGCATATTCTAGCTGATGGAAGACATGTATCTGAGAGGAATCAGCATTCTACAAAACAGACCAACTTTAAAACAGGAAATTACTATATTTGCTGGAAAACTGAAACACATGACAGTGACTTATTACATGATGGTATCTATTTTTTGGTCCTTCTGCACATTGTGGTTTATAGCAGTGCTTAAAAAAAATAAAATAAATGGCAGGTAGCCCTCCCAAGGCAGGACAGAGTTTACTTCTTAAATCTTCTCAGAAGTACAAGAGCCAAGGATCAGGGGGAAATCACCGGGCCCAACATTTCTGCTGGGGGTTTTTTTTGGGGGGGAGGAGATGCTTATTTTTAAAAGGATATTACAGTAAATTTTCAAAACAGTATATTACTGCAGTGGTTAGATATTTGTACAAATATTTTTCCTGTTTTCCTACCAAATTTCTCAGTTCCTTCCCTAAGGGAAAAGCAACTGTTTTTCCTTGTGTAACTGTAATGGGTGCCAAGAATGGATCCCCTCCCACGTGCATTGTGTTTAAGCAAGTTAATTAGGGTCAGAAAACAGGTCTCTTGCCAGCATACTTTGGTGTGTCACACCAAATGGGTGACAGGGGAGGGATCACATGAGGATTACCTGTGATCCTTCCCTCTGAAGCATCTGGCATTGGTCACTGTCAGCAGACAGGATACTGGGCTAGATGGACCTTTGGTCTGAGCCACTATGGCTGTTCTTATTAGTCTTGGTGTGACGGGGCAGAAGAGCCTCGCACTTCGGAGCATCCAGGGGCCGTGTGCCTGGCGGCCCTCGGGACGGGGCCGCAAGCCGTCGAGCCGGGCAGGTCACGGCCAGCCGCCCGAGCAGCCCCGACTCAAGCCGCGCAGCGGTGCGCGAGGTGCTCCTGGGTGGCCGCGGCCGCAAGACGTCCAGGCAAGCCGGGAAATCCCGGTGACATCACGGTGCGTGTGACATCACCCCGCGGCCATGGCGCCAGGCCAGAAGCGACTCCACACCGGCTTGGGCGGGGCCCCGCTGACAAGCCATGGCGTGGGGATTTAAATGCCGGCTGGAGGAGTGGGAGGGAGGAAGGAGCGCGGAGAGCGTCCTCCCCGTGACAGGACAACGAATGGGCCCGAAGCCGAGAAGGTAAGCCCTGACTCGGCGGGCCAAACCCAGTTGGGGAGAGGAAGCAGCCCAGGGCGGGCAAAGAGAGCCTGCGGGCTGGCGCGTTAAGACAGATGCCCCGCCAGCCGGACTGGACGACCATAACGTCCGAGTCCTCAGGGCCCTGGGCTGGGGTCCATGAGAGGGGGCTGGGGTCCGTGAGAGGGGGTGGGCCCGGACCCCCCTCTTCCCATTGTGGGAGGCGAACCGTCCTCCAAGGCGAGAGAGGCCGGTCGGCTGCAAGAATAACTGAACAGGAAGCCGGAAGGCGACCTACAGGGTGAAGGGAGCATGGGATTAAGGGCGAGAGGGAGGAGGGACAAGCACGCCCCTGACCAGAACGTTTACACTTGGTCTTACACATATTCCTTTAGTTCCATATTTCTGCTAGCCTTACAATTTAAGGATGTGTCTCCTGAATCTAATCCTTCTTAAACTATGTGGCAAGTGTATATGGAAAACAGTCTGGTTCCACTGTGGACCAAATTCTGTTCTCAGTTACCTTGGTGTAAAGCCAGAATAGATCATCAATGAGAAGAGTGTGGGCCAGAGTTGGCAACTTCGGTTACAGCTCTGTGCTTGAAGGAAAACCAGCCTTTTGCCACTTGCTGGCACTACTATGTTGAATCTTAGTCTGCAGTAAGTAACCCTAACCAGGCTGAGACACCAATCCTACAAACACACATTTATGCTTAACTTTGAATGTGTAAGTCATCCCACTGAAGTCAGTTTCTGTGTAATGTTAAATACATGTGAGATTAGGGTCTAATATAGCAGCACAGAAAAGAAAAAGCTTGTACTTCTCTGAAACATACACTCTCAAACACATTTAAATAAGTGAAGTCAACTTTGACTACCAACTAGTTCAGTCCTCATTCTGAAGTTAAATATATGCCTATGGATGAAAGCTTTGATCTCTGATAAGTGAGCATTTTGGACTAAGTATATAATGTTAATTTACAAACAACATTGTAATCAAAAGACATGACAACCGTCATCCTGTTCTGCTGCAAGAAGAAATTATGTGATTACAAAGTGTACTTTAGTTCAGCTTGTTTTTTCATCAGGTAACCTTTGCCTATAAATATTAGGTTCACAGAATGTAGAATCAGTTTTTGCAATGATGACAAACTAAAGCAGAAAAAACAGCATTTATGTGCAGCCTGCCTTTGGGTAGTTTGACAATGCACAAATTAGCTCTGACCCTCTAGTCTCTGACTTCAAACATTTCCTTTCAAATGTTTCCACTGCTTCAAGTATGCTGTGACACACTTGGAATTTGATCTCTCTATGGGTGGTTATTTCTTTAACGTTGTCCCTCCATATAGAAAAATAGACACTTTTAAAAGCAATGTGTCCTTGAATTACAGTGTGCTCGGGAGAAGGATTGGTTTCATTTTGTTATGTGCTTTAGGGCCAGATTCCACCACTTTTATTCACTCTAAAAATACCTCTACAAATAGCTCTGGAGAAAACAAATTAATGCACTTTGTCTTTTCTATGGTTAAATGTAAGGCACATTGCTGAAGCTGGATTCCTTTTTGTGTCACATGGAGTTGTTTCTTCAAATGGCCACGTTTTTCAAACAGTATGATCTTACTTAACGCAGACCAGTATAAGGTATAGTGGAGTTCAAGGCAAGAGATGTTCTATTAACTGTTGCTATGTTTTGCTTTGTGGAGTTCAAACAAGACACATGCTCTTAGAAGTTACTTTGTTTTCTTGAGCTTTGAAAGGGTTTTCTTTGGGTCAAAAGACTCTGAACATATATGCTGGAAACCATCGTGACTAAGTGTCATAGTCTGGCTAAATGTTAGGGACATTTATAAAGGACTTTATTTTATTGTGATCTTTCCTGGCTACTAAATGGCACAGGTATAAGATGATTGTTTTCTTGGGGGAAACAGATTATCAATAAGATTAAACAAACAACATATAATAATGCTTTTGTTTTCAAGCAACAACCCTGTACAGTGTGCCTCTGTGTTCCTCCTGCTCATACCTGTAAAGCATGATATATTTTAAATCTATGATGCCTGGATTCACTCTCCACTCAGAGCTTCAGCACATCTCAAGCTGTTCGCTTTGAATAAAAAGCTTCTTGAAACAGAAAACTCTAGTTAGCCCTACTTGTGAAATTAAGATAAGAAATCCCTCAAGGGGTGCCCATTCTTATCAGATACATTATGTGCTTTGCAGGCTAAATAGGAAATGAAGTAGCATTCCATGTACACGTGTTATGAACATGTGTTCCCTGCTAGATAGGACTTACCATTGGCACATTAAATACAGCTTTTATACGGTAGCTACACTGAACTCTATACACTTGCAGAATACAGAGCATCCCTGCTATAAATTGCCCCGGTATACACTGGTTACACACTAACATTGTTGACACTTGTAGGAACTGATGCATTATAAGTCCTCCCATTCCCCATTCTTATGTAATGCCAAAAAAAACCCACAATTTGTGCAAATGGAAGTCAGCCGTGGGGAAAAAAATTCCCGTTTTACATTGTTTTGCTATTCATCCATGTGTTTTGAAACATATCTTGGATGTATAGGGAGGATGCCCTGTAGCACATCTCTCACGAGAGCAACTAATAATTAATGGTATTCCCTTTTATCATAAATACAGAACATTACTACATTGTAGGAAGTGGCTATCAGTCCAGTACTTATCTTCTGGTATAATGAACTCTCTGTGATACAGAGGTTTTTAGGGTGTTTTTTTTTCCATGCCAAATGACTGCACTAGGAGCGACAACGCAGCACCCTAAACCTGAAATAAGACACAATTTGTACTATGACGCAGGTAGACACGGGTAGCTATTTTGGGATACCTCCGGTATCCCAAAATAGCTGAGCAGTATAGACATACTCTGAGGCTTTGTCTACCCTATAGCCTTTTTGCAGAAAAACATATGCAAATGAGGCTAAGCATGGAATATTGCCATGCCTCATTTGCATGATTAATGAGCACCCATTTTTGCTTAAGAGGCTTTTGCGCAAAAAGGAGCTGTATACACTGCTCCTTTTTGCACAAAACCCCCTCTTGTGCAAGAGCCATTCTTCCACATTTTTTTCCAGAAGAATGACTCTTGCGCAAGAGGGGGGTTTTGCACAAAAATGGGTGCTCATTAATTATGCAAATGAGCCATGGCATAGTTCACGCTTAGCCTCATTTGCATATGTTTTTCTGCAAAAAGGCTATAGTGTAGACATAGCCAAAGAGAAAAACTAGGGAGATTACTCACATTGGCCTTGGTTCTCCATTGCCTTACCCCTTATGCCAAGTGGGTGTACAGTGAGTTCTACCCTTGGGATTTAGGAGCACTCTCTGTCCTGCTTGTGCCTATATAAATGACTAAGCAAATGTAACTCTGATAGGCAAAACCAAACTGGGATCTCTGGAGGTTTGTGCATGATGATGAACCTCTGCCACATGATCTAAAAGCCAGCTGGCTATTAGCTAATGCTATAGAGCAGATTCTGTTATCTCTGTATTATCTATTAATGCTACTAGATGAGATAGTACACCACCCTCAGAAGGTGTGTGGGTTGCACAGGACAGTGGAGAATCAGGCTGTATTTAATCCCAACCTCACAGATCTGTGGAAGACACTGCAAAGAGTTAAATAGTTAAAAATCTGATTTAATAGAAAATTTTGTAGTGGTGATAAATGTAAAGGCTACCTTTAATGTAATGCTTCAGTCAGCAGATTTTTGCTCCCTAGCAATTACATTCTTTTTGTAATAAATGTTTACAATGTTATATGAAACTTAGAAACAGTCTCGGCTCCTGACTGAGCTTTGTGGAGATGGTAATTGAAGGAAGAGGGGAAATCAAGTTTTCTACCTTCTTGCATATTAAAAACAATGTTTTTTGGTTAAAATACATATCTGAGAGGGTATGTCTACACTACAGCACTAATTCGAACTAACTTAGTTCGAGTTAGTTAATTCGAACTAAGCTAATTCGAATTAGCGCATCTAGACCCCAAAACTAATTTGAATTAGTGTTTTGCTAATTCGAACTAGCGCATCCACACTGATTGGACGCTGGGTCGCATTTAAGGGCAGCTGAAACCTGTTCTGGCAGGGCATCAGGTCAGTAGTTG